>NC_139824.1:10150037-10835052 GCF_963457635.1 Microchirus variegatus
CAGAGCCACTCCTGGAGACTACTAATATTACATGAATGAGGAAGTGGAATTCACTCGACTTTGAGCAGATTGGTTAACGGAAATATCTCCGCGAAACCTGATTGGATGACATCCATAACCCTGCCTTAGATCTCTGTTACATTCCGAGCGTGTTATAGATCAGTCCTGTGCTGTAATAACAAACAGTAATTCGAAGCGTGGTTTGAGTAGGAGGTTCTTAAAACATGTAAAAATTGATAATCTCCTATTTTAAAAGTCTGCGTGCACGATGGAGTCGTATGATATTTGAGTGAAGGTTTGATGGAAAGTCTACAAATATCGTAAATGAAAATAAGCAACAAAACAAAGTACTAAATCGTTGGAAAACTGTATAGTATAAGTGTACATATACGTACGTATATATACAAGTGTACATATACGTACGTATATATACAAGTGTACATATAGGTACGTATATATACAAGTGTACATATACGTACGTATAATACAAGTGTACATGTACCTACATATATAGAACACAATCTTCAAAAACTAAATACATCACAAACGGCAACCACATCACCTCTCTTTCTAGAGTAGCACATACTGTACATTCACCATTAACTAGTTGCTTACTAGCATGCATATAAGTCGCATACTAGCCCTTTATTAGTAAATATTAAGCATGTATTAAGACCTTATCTAGGAAATCTTAATTCATGTCACAATAGTGGTAGAATAAGGTGTTAATATGTGCTTAATGATTACTAATAAAAAGCTAGTATGCTACTTATATACACTACCGTTAAAAAGTTTGGGGTCACCTGTACAATTTTTTGTGTTTTCCATTAAAACTCACACTTTTATTCATCAAAAGAGTTGCAAAATTAATAGAAAATATAGTCAAGACATTAACAAGATTTGAAATAATGGCTTTTATTCAAAATAATAATTTTGCCCTTTCGTCAAAGAACCAGCCAAAATGTTGTAGCTGTGCTAACATAATTGCACAAAGGTTTTTCTAATCATCCAATAGCCTATTTACGCGATTAGCAAACACAATGTACCATTAGAACACTGGAAATGGGCCTCTATACACCTATGTGCATGTAATGAGCCCAAACCTTTGAACGGTAGTGTTAGTAAGCACCTAGTTATGTGTTCCCTAATCTAAAGTGTTCCAAATATGCGTTTGTCGGTGCGGCCCAAAAGAGACGAGTCACACTCATGACTAATGATGTCATAGAAACTATTCACGCCAAATCGTTTTTGCAAGAGCTATAGCCAACTCAAAGGTCCAACATTTGGCTGACCGACCGATGGTCACTTGCTCGCTCATTCACGGCTCTGTTATTTTCATTCTAAACTCCTGCCGATGTCCAAACTGTTTCCAAAAAAGTTTCACTCAAAGACGAAGCTAACTGGAAAGAATTATTGTCCGTTTTTTCCTAAAGGTCAGTGTCCCACCTGTGACTCCGACTATGCAAGGATAAAATCCCCCCATTGGGAAGACATAGGGAGCTCTAATTAGTGGGGTGGTGACGCTACCTGGGGTTGGCTGCACTGGACGACAGCATGGTCAGTCAGTCATAGAAAACCCACCCCGCTGCTGTAGCAGAGCAGTCTCGTATGGTTAATCTCTGACTAAAGTGTCAAACTGCTGGGGCTGCACCCCTACCACCCCACCCCCCGCCTCCCCCTTACTCGCTCCGCCTAACTCTCATGGTCACCAGGGACGACCTTCGGCTGCAGCTGCCAATCACAAAGAGCCATGGCAGCGAGAGGTCTCTGAGAGAGGAGCCTATTGATTTTCCAGTTAGAGCCTAAGTAGTGTGTGCTGTAGGACCGATGGACAGCCCAAGCAGGTATGTCATTATCAATGAGCCCAAGGAAACAGATTCCCTCACTCTCACTCATTCATATTGGCCTCCTTCCCTCCCCAGTTCCCTGCCTCCATCTCCCCTTCATGCCATCCCGCCATCCATTGCCTGTGCTCTGACAGAGTGCATCCCGAGATGGTCAATAAATCGCTCAGCCACACTACAACAACAGCGAAGCAGAGTGATGGGTTAGGATGACCTTCTTTCTCTTCTTTGCTTCACTCGTTCACTGCCTTAGCCTTGCCTGCTTTCCAGGTACAGTAATTATAGCACCTAAAGGAACACGGAAATGCTTCCTTACCAGAGACAGACTTGTTAGCATCACTGCCCCCCGATTATGTGCCCCCGATTGGAATTTCCCGCGTCCTTCGTCATTCCAGTCTCGGGTTAATCTTAGAGCATTCCCTCACGGCACAATGTGGCTCATCCAGTCATCAGTAAACCCAATTATTACCAAGCTGCTCCTCTGGCTTTGCCTCGCCGCTCACGTCAAGCCTCCGTCGGTACCTTTGGAGCAGCTCGCTGCGAAAGACATGTGCAAACAATTAGGAATGATTTAAGCCAATTAGAGGAGATAAAGCCAAATAAATGTTTAAAGCTTCCTGAAGTGTATTTCTGTTTCCCAGTAGAGCAGTAAAGCCTCGTTACTCTCCTTTCTTCTGCGTCTCTCATACAAACTACACACTCCACCTCCTGTCTCGCTCTCCTCTTTTAGTCTCAACCACATTCATGGTTGTTGTAGTAAGGTAATATCAGCGAGGATGAACTCATGCTGTAGGGATGAAGTCAGCAGTCTTCTGACCAGATGTGGGCGAAGAGTCATGAAAGAAGACTTGTTAATGATGGGCTTCAAAGCTTTGGATGAGCCGAGATGGAGACTGCGTTTATTTACAGCCCATGGAGAAACATTCAAAATAATAAATTATGGTCATTGTCTGGCTAAAAAAAACAAAACACGATTTACTACTTCTGATTTTGTAGAGCCTCGTCTTAACTGTAATACAACTATGGGGTTGGCATTTTGTGTCCGCTCAATGCATTGTTATGAAATTTAATACATTCAGTCTTGTGCCCATGAGAGTGAACAGAACGATACAGTGGTAATCCCTTAACCTTTAATTCAAACTCATCGAAAATTTAAAAAAGGGATACTTACTACTGTCTTCTTAAGGTTGGATTAGAACATGGCAGGAATTATGTTCACATTTACGCTAATTTAAACCTATCATTCTCTTTCACCTAGCAACTAGCAACTATCATAATATGTGACATCACGACTAGCATTCATATAAGTAGCATACTAGCCCTTTATTAGTAAATCTTAAGCACGTATTAACACGTTATCTAGGAAAAATCTTAATTCATGTCACAATAGAGGTAGAATAATGTGTTAATACGTGCTTAATGATTACTAATAAAGGGCTAGTATGCTATTTATACACTACCGTCCAATTTTTTTGTGTTTTCCATTAAAAGTCACAATTTCATTCATCAAAAGAGTTGCAAAATGAATGGAAAATACAGTCAAGACATTGACAAGATGAGAAATAATGATTTTTATTGAAAAATATGAATTTTGCCCTCCAAACTTTTGCTTTCCCCAAGGAACCAGCAAAACTTATACTTGTACTAAACTTAGCTAGCTGTGCTAACATAATTGCACAAGGGTTTTCAAGGGTTTTCTAATCACCCAATAGCCTTCTAACACGATTAGCAAACACATTGTACAATTAGAACACTGGAGAGATGGTTGTTGGTAATGTGCCTCTCTACACCTTTGTACATATTCCATTAAAAACCTGACGTTTGCAGCTAGAATAGTCGTTTATCACATTAACAATCATATTTCTGATCCATTTATTTGTTATATTAATTGAAAAAAAAAAAAAATTCCATCAAAAATAAGGACATTTCTCGGCAACCCCAAACTTTTGAACGGTAGTGTATGAAGGAAAAGTTATTGCCTTATTGGCAGTTACATTTTTTAACAACAATGTCATCTCACCACCTAATGAAAACTAACATCTCCCTTCTGAAGGATCTTCTTCTCCTGCCGCATCCACGAATAAACTCTCTCTCTCTCTCTCTCCGTCTGTTTGTGACCTGACTTTGGACCTCAACAAAAACCACAGACCGCTGTGGTTGAGACCTGGGATCACACTTAACCAAGCACCTCCAGACAAAGGAGCTGCCCCTCCCCTCGTTGCACCTGAGCCTAGCTCCTCCATCATGCTCCATCTCTGGGCTTGACTGGGCCAGTCAGGGGGCAGGTGCCTCCCCTCCCTCGCCTTTGATTGATCCCCTCTCTCCATCATTTATTCCCTTCGTCTTCCTCTGACACGCGTGTCAAATGCAACACGCCAGCCTGATGGATAGGCCTGTTTATGGATGCCAGTCTGCCTGGTAGGCTACTGATATTACAATCAGCACCTGTGTACCTGCTGTTCACACCAGCCTCCGTTATTCAGCTGAGGTCAGAGACAGACTCTGCTGCAATTGAAAGATCGATGTCCGGCGCAGCATATTGGAAATTGGAATTGTAAATGCCGACGTGTTTTTGTCAGAAAGGCATCACCCGATCTGTGTGTCAAAGAATTTGAGCACGTATCTGTTTGTGAACATCGCTTTATCTGTATTTCCAGTTTTTGGGAAAAATGACAACATTATTTATAGCTGCTAATTCCTGAAATACATGAATGCTAACTTGGCTGTATTTGAGCACTGGTGCTCTGTAAAGACATCTCATGTGCTGGAGAGCAGAATGTTACTTTGCTGAATTCAGGTGCCTCCATTGTCATTATGGTTAATGACCCATCCAGTCTGGTTGAAATGGCACATCCATGGGGACATTCTGCAGATTAGAGACATCCAACACTCGCTTGTAGCAGCACAACACAGCTTTCCTCCTGCCCCGCAGTAGAAAAGACTGTAGAATAAGAAACGCAGTAAGAATACAAGAAAACATAGATTATTATTAATCCTTTAAATTAAATCGGATGACGAATAGGTTTTCGTTTTGTTTTGAGTTCTCCAACCCGTTAGTTATCCATCATGTTAACGTCTCAGGAAAATAAAAAAACAACATGATGCACATTCCTTTCTTGCACCATAGATTTTCATTTCCATTTGTTTAATGGCTCAAGTGAGATTAGTTTCCCTCCAGCAACCACAGTCATATTTAATATGGATAATAAAAGAAATGCATAGGCCAAGTTAAATTAAATTGTAAAATGTCTGAACTCCATCAATATGTTTTATTCTATCTGAAGGCCATCTAATTAAAGCTTCTAATAAGGGGGACTCTTGACCAACACCCAGATTATGATTTAAAAACAGCACTTTCCTTGGCTCCGGAGCATGCCGTCAACATTTAGCTCAGTTTTTGGTTTTTGTGCCTTGTAACTTAGCTGTTTTCCTTTAGTCTCACTGCTGTCAGCAGCATCCCTTCCAGCCGCAGCGCAATGGCGGTTTTCAGCAAAGCAAAAGGATCTGTTTCTGTAGGCGACCTGCCCAGCACTTAAGCGGAGACGCGCAGAGAGTTGGAGATTAGCCGGTAAACACGGCCATATATAGTGTTTCCCTCGGGGGGTTTTCAGAAGATAAATAATGTGGCTTTGTGTTTTCTTGAAATAACTTAATGAGCTGATGTCTCACGTCTTGCTTCTGTAGAGAAAATGATGGACTCTGTCCTTGAGCGCTTGATTGGATCTACACATTTAAACATAATTTAACGCAAAAGGATAGAAAATGGAGTAAAGAAACCAGAAACTACTCACATTCAAGCTGCTGAAAATGAGTAGTTGCACTGTTAGGTTGTACCAATCCCACTGTACCAATTATGTAACCCTAACCCTAATCCTGGTGCCAATCCCAGCTGATATAGTGCTGAAGGCGGGTTAATGTCGCCAGTTCATTGGTAGCACGGCCAACATAAAGAGACGAACAACCGTTCACTCGCACTCACACCTAAAATGTATTTAATCCTGACGTTTCAATGGCTATTTTCATTTCTTTTTAAGAGGAAATTTTTTAAACATCTTTAAATCCTACATAAAAAACACTTCCTGATACACAGCCATCATTAAATGAACGTGTATGTGCTGTGCTTACATGAAACCAGTGAGCAAACACAATAACCCAGTTATTTTTAAACGGACGCTTAAATATCACATCCATCCAACCATTTATTACAAGCTCTTATAAATGAATTTTGTCCGTAATCTGTATCTTAATTGAATCATAATTTCCCTGCTGCCTCCAAACTACTCAAAGATGCTCACAAATTCAATGAACTCAAATGCAACTGTTGCCTTTACTATTTTTTAAGTCCTTTTCTCTGCCTGCCCCCCCAACCTCAAATTCCCCAAGTGGGGTATACTTTTCACCCCACACCCACTTAAGCCGGTGACAATAGCCGGATTAGAAAAGAATTTACTTCGGCGAAGCCTCGCACCGACCCTAAAAAAAAAAAAAAAAGCCTATCCATCACTAAATAGCAAAATGGGAGAATGAAGGCGAGCGGAGAGAATGCGATAGGAGTCGGTCAGCAATCTTAACCTGTCTGATGTTTGGCTGTGGAAGCTTATAGGGAGCGAGCGGCCAATAGCGTCGCGTACCTCTGGGGTAGCTCTGGCATGTCTCTTTGATTTTCTAAACATTGGTGAAAAGCATATACACCTATTCACCTTCTTTTTTCTTTTTTTTTTGTCTGATGTGCAAGTGTTTACGGATGAGCTTGACAAATCAGGGAATGCCTTTTAAGCTCTTTCAGTCCATTCTCAACAGGTGCAGCACTATACCACCAAGGCCAATGTGGTGTATCTGAATACAAAGAGCTTGGTCTGGTAATGTGGTGTTGGTGTCCTTAACTTTAATGAGGTTTTAAGCATATGCCCTATGGTTTTGCAAGAGAGGATCTCCTCAATTTGTGGTTCTCTGCCTTATTTCTCACCCCTCTCCCCCTCATTTATGTCTCCTTATCCCTCCTTTGTTCCTCCTCATCACATTTGAGCCACCGACTCTGCCCTTTTGTGGCTTCAGATAAATAGGAAACACTGACCTTGTATATTTATTATTTTTTAAAAGAAACAATTGGAGCCGTTTTATATCTCCTGGACTTTTTTTTTAATTAATATATTATTGATATGAGTTTTAGCTGTATTATTCTCCCTGCTTATTTATTAGTCTTCCATGACCACTTAAGTATCTTATTATGTCCTGGGCCCCCGTCTTAGGATTTAAGAGTGATAGCTAATGCCCAGGGCCTGAATGTCTAATGAGTTAATGCACCCAAGTCTTCACTTCTCTGCCAATTAACCCCCAAAACCACTGCAGCATTTCCTTAAATCCACACAAGACCTTCTTTTTTTTTTTTTTTTTGTTCCCCGCTTCAAAAAGGCTAAGCTGGAAAGGGAAGGAGAAAAAAGGCTAACCAGTTAGCAAACATTGAATAGGGTTAGAAAGGGGTTTAATCCTTATTAGGCTAAATTCAGACTAAGTGGCCCCACAGATCCTTTCAAAGGAGACTTTCTTCAGGGAGCGCTAACTCTTACTGGGTGACGCTTGGGCTGAATGCTTTGAGCCTTTAGGCTTCATAACCTTTCTGCTCGCTGCAAGCTGGGCTTGTTTATTTTGCTTTAATTCTCTCACACTCCAGTGCAGCTTCTTAGTTGTGTTTATTTTTTTTTGGACCTTGTAGTTTGTTTTATTTCCCCCGAGGCAAATAGAGCTTTACCTGTGGCCAGTGATTACATCTTGAATTAGTTACACGAGGAAAGGACAATTGTATCAGTATAAGTAGACATGAATGATCTTGGCTACTTATGTTGAAGCATGTGTGTCCACTCCTCTATTAGCATTTATCTTAGCTATTCAGGTAATGGTATGTGTTACATTTGTGGGTAGGACTAACTGATATGTTCAAAAAGGTTTTGAAGATTAACTAAATTTATTATTAAGCTGAGTTTTAACTCAGAATTCTGACTTTATTCTCAGAATTCTGACTTTATTACATACATACATATCAAGCGTTGTAGTACAATTAAAGACAATTATATTTGAATCATGATAAGTATTTTCTTTTATTGCTGCACCCTAGTTAAGTGCATTTATTCGTCATGTAGCGTCAGTCTGAAACTATGTGACTTAGCACAGGCTATCTGCAGGTTTCAAGACTTTTTAAGACCTTTTTCAATAACCCCTTTGAATGAAATTTAAGACAGAAAACCATGCAGACCTTGTCTCGGTTGGCAACAGTCGTCCAGCCAACTCAATAAATTTGCACTTACCCATAGTCGCTGAGTAGCTAGCAAGAATGCAGATAAAAGTTTATATTAGCACCTCTCTCCCGCAAGAAAAAGTACAAAAATGTAACTAATCCTGCCCCGAAAAATTTAAAACATTTGAGTTAATCCTTAATGTTAGATACATGAATTGAATACTTTTTAATGCATTTTAAGGATGCGTGGACACCCTGTTAGCATTAAAAGTGAAAACAGGATAAAACACCACACACTGCTTCTTATCAATTTACATGTTTAGGTAATGCAAACACAACTATAAAATGTTTTTATAATGCAATATTAGGTTGGGGCACTTGATTTAAAGTCATGTTGACATAATCATTTTTGGCACATAGTCAGTAGAGTGTCCCAGGAATAAAGATGAATTATTAATCTATTCTAACTTGGGGCATAAAAAATCAATTTCCCAAATATTTGATTGGTCCCCGTTCAACATTCATTCACGTCCACTTGCATCAACTACAGTCCTGCAGAGCTTTAGAGGCTGGAGGATAACTGCTGGATTGTGAAAGCACAGTCATGTGGTCACCATGTGATTCCAAGTTCTTTTAATGAGGGAGCGTTGTTTTCCTCTTGAATTACCTGCTCTTAACACCCTCCCTGGGCTCTTTTGATAGAAATACATACTTCTGTCAATGTGGCAGTGCATGTGTTGTTGTTTCCAGTATCGCTACAGTGCCCTCTGTTCTTCCTGCTCCTTTTCCTCTATCTTTTTTCTTTTTTTTTTATACAGCTATCACTCAGTCTCAAAAGCAAAATTTGTCTTAATTGGCTCCAGAGGGCTCGGTGGAGGCTTTGTGTCAGCCGTGATGAGGGTCCTGATTGGTCCAGAGGCGCAAGGCAGCCAACAGACCCTTGTTAGTGTGTCGAGGCCCTTTTTTGCTCGCTCGTTAGTCCGATGAACTCATTTACTGATGGGGTGTGACAAGGCCTCGTTTACTGGGGTGGAACAGAGGATGTTGATGATGGGGAGGGGGATTATAGGAGAGCTGTAGTATTTTTGTGGATTCACAAGATGAGATCTCTAAAAAGTATTGTAGATGGCTTGATTGTGCGGTCGGTTTACTACAACCACTGTTTTGCATTGTTTGCATGTGCACATCATATTGTGACTTGGGTGTTGAGTCGAGGCTTCTTGGAAATGAAAAGCATTACCTCTCCGTGCTGATAAGTCCGCAGGTTTTCTTTTACTATTTTTTTATGAATTCTATCAAGTTCTCCCAATACTGCTTGTCCCTCGTCTCCGTTTTGATGTTGATGGATCACCGCTCTTCCTCCCGCTCATTAATTTCATCACCTTATCTCCCACACCACTTCATTTGACCAAAAGGTAATAATAAATCCCTCATCCATTATCCTTTAACCGAGGCGGCCATGCGGAAATACTTAATAACAGGCAACAAATTGAACTTCAATCACCTCATTTTCCTTCAAGGATGCGGGCGCACATTACACGGAAGGAAGCAATTATGCGTACACCACTTATCTCGCGTGGTTTATGTACAGTTTTAAACATTTGCTGTTTAATATGGGGAATTGATGCTGAAAATAAATTGTATGAATTACTTTTGGTGGCTTCTGTCCTATCAGCACACACGACACACTCTCAATTGTGGCAGTTGAGAGCCTCATCAATCTTGAACCTCACTGCTGATAGTTGGTCTGTTGCTCCTCTAACTCTTCCCCTAATTAACTTTACCTGTGTTTCTGAAGGGGTTTTTGGTAAACGAGGGATTCTGCAAAGGAAACAAGGAAGAGGCAGAGGGAGAGAGAGAGGGTTGCAAGATTCAGCGTTGACATTTTCTTGCGCGTACGCGTAAATGTGTGTGCTTACGCACCGTAGCCATCGTCGCCCCGTCCCCTCTCCCTCTCATGTGTCCCTCTTCATTCTGCAGTCTTTTGGGCATCTGACAGAGACAAACGACAGTGCTTCAGAAATGAGCAGCAGCCCCCCGGGCGCACGAACAGGTTGAAAGAGGAGGCGAGGCGAGATGTAGAGGATGAGACGGAGGGGAGAAGAAAAAAAAAAGCATCGCAATCAAGAGCAGTTCCTTTGTTTTGTGTTCGGCTGTGTCCTCTCGTGTGACGCTTTTGGAATGAATCTCTAGATTTGAATCCATATATTACAGGGTTTTTCTACATATAAATTCCTTATACTTGTGTAGCCTGACTGATCCACTTTCACCATTACTATTAATCACAAAGGAAGCTAAAGCAGCCTTAACTGCGGCCCAGACAATAACCTCTACACCGCTGTAATTTGTCCAGACGTGGTCAGAACAGCTAGAGCGTTACAGCACCAAAGCTTGTCACCCACACAGCTATGTCATCTGCAAAAGGGAAAAGGGCGTTGCCGATAGGGACGATGATTCCGGGATCAGAGAGCACTATTTACAGCGTTTCCAGGAGCTTCATTGGTTCAGGAGTAATATAATATCTGGCTCCCTCTGCTATAGTGTCATATCTATCTGTGGAATCGAGGGACTGCAACGTTATCATTTCAACCCAGGGCATCTATTTGACATCCATCGCTAGTCCTACGAGCGCACCCGTGGGAATGAAATGTGTCTACCGCCGCTTCCCGCTTGGAAGTGAATGGTTGCTCGCCAAGTAGTCGCTTCTGATGATGCACCTGGAGACAAGAATTTCAGGAAGAGAGGCTTTTGTTTTAAAAGAAATAAAAGATTAAATTGTATAAATTTAGCCGAGGCTGACTGGTACTGGTGGTTAAACTGTTTATCTCGTCTGTCAGTAGGGAAAATGATCAAATATCATTCAGTCATTAAACTGGGCTGAATATATGTATATATGTATATATGTTTATATATATATGGGTGTATATGTAAATAAATAAATATATATATATATATGTATATGTGTATGTATGTATATGTATATATATATACGTGTGTATATGTAAATATTATATGTATATACTGTATGTATAAATCTGTGTGTGTGTGTGTATATATGTGTGTATATATATGTGTATATGTATATGTATGTATGTACATGTATATATGTATATGTATGTATGTACATGTATGTATATATGTATATGTATGTATGTACATGTATGTATATATGTATATGTATGTATGTACATGTATGTATATATGTATATGTATGTATGTACATGTATGTATATATGTATATGTATGTATGTACATGTATGTATATATGTATATGTATGTATGTACATGTATGTATATATGTATATGTATGTATGTACATGTATGTATGTATGTACATGTATATATGTATATGTATGTATGTACATATATATGTATGTATATATATGTGTATGTATGTATATATGTATGTGTATGTATACATGTATGTATGTATGTATATATGTATATATATGTATATACATCACATGTGAACTCAGTCAGGCTGGTTGTAGGTTTTTTTTTCCTGTTTCCAAAGTTGTTCTGGTGTTTTTATATTTACTGGACAGACAGAAAGTGGCATAAATCTTCTCAAAGTCTCAAGAAGAGAACAGGAGAGCACATTTTCTCTAAAACTAAGTACAGCTACATGAAAGTCTTTTCTTATTTATTAATTTTGACATTTGTAAAATTAACATTTAACTTCTATTGAATAATTATTTTACTGGGGTGATGAAAAATACAGTGTTTATAGCTGTGTGCTGGGGTCTGAAGGTGACTGGTACAACCGTCCCCACAGCTCCTGTTAAGGAAGATGGGAACCGTGGTGGATTCAGCCAAAACCAGCTTCTCCAAGCCACTAATCCACATTTAATTGAACTCCAGAGACTTTGAAGTGAGTCTGTGATGCAGGCAGATTTTTATTCCTCTGAGACGTTGGCGAGGGAGAGGCTGTCCCCAGCTAAAGGCCTCAGCTGCTCCCCTCCGCTGTCCCCTGCTTTTAATGAGCTCCTTTAACTTAACACTAAGCCGAGGTTACTACCCCGCATTTGAATATTTCTGATTAAT
The DNA here is from genome assembly GCF_963457635.1 of Microchirus variegatus. NCBI lineage: Eukaryota > Metazoa > Chordata > Actinopteri > Pleuronectiformes > Soleidae > Microchirus > Microchirus variegatus. Next base: position 10,162,158 of record NC_139824.1, read on the forward strand.
AACCCATACTCTATAAGATGCTCTGACAACCTCAAGTGTCCCACGTACCAGCACCCACCTTTGAAACTTAAAAAGCAGACAGGAGGAAACAAATGCCTAGTTAACAAAGCAGTGCTAAATAGGTTAGCAGCAAATCAAAATGCTGGATTAGGGGAACAAATCACAGGGGCCGAGCCGAGCGTCGGAGTCTGTCAGGCGCTGTCACAGCCGTCAGAACGAGGTACTCAAGACAAGCCACCGCAATCTCCACAGGGACAGATTAAGCTCAGGTTCATCGAAGCATTTTTAAATCTGAGGTTAGCAAACATAATATTGTTTGACCCTTGTGGCAGTTGCCTCCATGGAAATAAGAAAAACGGTGTGTAATCCTGGTTTACACTGTATTTTTTAAGCCCATTCTGTATATAATCTGTTTACTTAATGTATAATCTGTATAATCTATTCCATTTTTATAATCTTTATAATCAGTATCTTCTTTATTTTACATTGTTACATGTTTATTTATTAGCTTCACTTCCCCATTGTGGGATTAATAAAGGATTATTTTATATATCAGGACATTTATATATATTTTTTATATATATTTGCTTCAGTTTTCTGATATATATCTTTGCCCATGTGCTGTAATATGGATTATCTTTTAGTGAACTAAACATTTCCCTTCACTCATTCCCGCTGAACGGCTCCCATTCTCTCGCTGAAGGAATCGCTTTTTCATTGAGGCTGATCAATATAAGACATTAATCGTGCTGTTCAGCGCCGTCAAGCCATCACCGCTTGAAAAATGAACTAACCTTAGCCTTCCGTTTGCTCATCTTTTCCTCCTCCTTTTTTATTTTTAATCACCTATGTCGTTTCCTGGCCTTTTTTTTTTTTTTTGACGATTAAATGATTCCATTCCTGTCCTGTCTTCCAGATCCTAACCTATACTGAAGGCCTTCATGGAAAATGGCTGTTCACGGAGATCCGCGCCATCTTTTCCAGACGCTACCTGCTTCAGAATACTGCTCTGGAGATCTTTCTGGCCAACAGGAGTAAGGCGGACACTTCCGTTTTAACCTCGTTTTTGTAGTTATATGTATATATATACAGCTTTATGATTACAGTAGACATTATTATACAGATTATGAATAATTTAGCGGCATGGATTCATGACAAATAAAGAAAATGACCCATAATAAAGCAAAGTATTTCTCTGTGCCTCTCTGCAGCCGCAGTCATGCTCAATTTCCCCGATGCTGCCACGGTGAAGAAGGTGGTCCACAGTCTTCCTCGTGTTGGAGTGGGCACGAACTTTGGGCTTCCACAGACCAGGTAGACACGCATTATCTATAGTGAAAATAGAGAGAAATAAAGTAATTAAGGAAATATGGATGGAAATGCCCTGCTGGTTTATTAAGTCAAATATGAAGAGTTAAAGGCCCCGTCCCAATACCTCCCCTAACCCTACATTTTTGCCCTAACCCTAAATTTTGTGTAGGAGGGAGCCAGGGGAAATGCGATTTTCCCCTTATAATCAACCCTCAAAATGTAGTGAGCTCCGATGCGGGCTTAAAAAGAAGTGGAAGATTAAATTACCCATGATGCTTTGCGAATTCAGCGAGCCGGCTGCCGAGGAACATTTTCGTTCGTAATATAGTTTCCCAAATAAGCACATTACAATGTCGAAATGTGTTGTAATATGTTGGTTTGATATGCATCCACAGGACCGTTGAGCTTTGAACACTAATGTCATAAAAGACCTGACGATTTATGAAAGCAGCTAGCTAACTAGCTAGCATTTTTCCTTAATGAAAATGGTAGCACGCGCCACCAGTAGAATGTGACATAGATTAGCAGGTTCGTTAAGTTCACTATGCTAATTTGCGTGCTACTATTTTCATTCAGGAAAAATGCCGACGGATCCAGCTGTTTGTTTTTCTCCGTCCTTGTAAACGCTATATCGTGAATGTGATTGAAATCTAACAATTCCAGGGTATTCGTGTTCAAGTGAACGCCGGTACACACATCCAAAAGGGCAAAAATTTAGGGTTAGAGGAGGTATTGGAACAGGGCCTAAGTGTCTGTCCACGGAAATCGACACAAAATCTGAAGATGTGGTAAAGTATAAATCTCTGTGAAGGCGTGCCGCGCGTCCAGTAATGAGTCTTTGTGAATTTAAACTGTGTGTAAAACATGCAGAGTGAGTTTGGGGGGGTGAGAGCATGTGTATTGTGTTGTCTCATTAATCAAGCTGCTTTGCCGGCCATGGATACCTTGGCTCTTTGACCTGAGGACAGCTGTAGCGGCTACCTCAGCACACACACATGCTAGCACACATTTGTTTTATATCCTATGAAACACCATTTTACACACTTACGTTACACGTTTTGCAACTCATTAGAGAACATACGACTGTTAAATCAGGCAGATTCTGTACTGTATTCAAATATTTTGTCCGTTTCACACACTCTCTGTCTGTTTTTCCCTCTTAATTTTCCTTTTTAAAAAAGTAACACTACAGGGTAAAATATGTGTAGAGTGCGTCTTGATGTACACATCATTTTCTAAGTTGTATTTTCACCTTTTGAGACACCTAATGACTATAATCTCACATCCTGACAGTGATTAATTCCATCCTTTTCTTTAGTTTTAATTGGATTGAGGGTCATTTATTTTTGTCCTATAGCATACATCACGCTCAAGGGCCTTGCGAATGTGTTTGCACATGCACAAAACCATGCGTGTCCAACCCAATTTATCGCATGTTTGTCGTCTTAATGAGCAACTTTTCACTTCATGTCGCTTGTGTCGCTGAAGTCTAAGGACTGTTTCTGAGCGAAGATATACCTGATTTTGTCTGAGTGTGACTTTGACACAGTTTAGTGACTTATTAGTTTTTTGTGTTCTGTCTCTGTAGGAGAATCTCCCTGGCCACACCAAAGCAGCTATTCAAAGCGTCCAACATGACCCAGCGCTGGCAGCGTCGGGAAATCTCCAACTTTGAGTACCTCATCTTTCTCAACACAATCGCTGGTGAGGACAACACCGTTGCATTGTTCTTGTAGATCGTTGCACCAACAATTAACTGTGTGACTTTTTTTTTTTTTTACTCTCTCTATCCTCAAGGTCGCACCTTTAATGACCTTAACCAATACCCTGTCTTCCCATGGGTTATCACCAACTATGACTCAGAAGAACTTGACCTCACTCTACCCAGCAACTTTAGAGATCTGTCAAAGGTAAGATGCTCAAGTCACTTCCTCCTCCCCCTCTCTCCTTTACTAGCCCGGAGGAGAGGAAGGACAATTAAGATCCTATAAAGATTTGGGTTTGTGTTGATCCTGAAGTCCATTTAGTCGTTTGTGTAATTACCATTGATCATAGTTTAGTGATCCAGCCCCTTTTAGCACTAGTGAGTGATTACTATCTTAAGACAAGGGTTGTCCTTCTTTAGGTATTTAAGTAGAAGTCGCTGCAAAGTTTAAATGCAGATTTATGTATACAGTTTTCCATAAATATTTCACCTTTGGCTGTTGATTTGTGTATCATTGCCATCAACTTTTTGACTAATTGGCTGCCATTGACTGCTTGTCAAAAAGACGAGCGTGACGTCGCGATTGTTAAAATTAATCTCTAAAGTAACCCTAAACTTTAAAAACTGAGGCACACATACGCAGTACACATGCACGCTGGTTATTTGTAGCGCTGCTCTTTTCGCTAACGGAGCTAACTGGTAAACGGCGCCTGCACTCCAGTGCCGCGGCACGTAAACATGACGTCCCGCGCATCTTTTTCCGGTCAGTCTTCATGGAAACGCGTCATGCGCTAATGTGCGTTTAATGTGTGTTTTTTAAAAAAATTTAAATCCAGTGCTTTGCATCGTTTTCATCAATGAGCGTTGGTAATATTGTGGTAAATTTTGATGCACATTTCTTGAATTTTGTCTAGACATTTCTGGCCCTAATTTAGTTCCTCATGTTCCATCTTGGCTGCTTCACAGTTTAGAAATCTCCAATATTTCCAAATTTTTACCTTCTGTTACACCTCAGGAAGTGAATGTAATACTCCCTGGCAGCTCCGGGCTTTAAGAGATTGGTCCTAAAACAATGAAACCTGCCATAAATTGCTTCCTGGCACATAAATACTCACACTCGCAGCGCTGAAATCGCTTAAAAAGCATCTCCCCCATATTGTAAGTAGACGTGCAATTATTTACTTTGCACAAACGCCCTCCCTTGCACATGCAAGAAAGCTTGCCAGCTCCCCGTGTTGGACTGAAGATCAGTTGTGTGTAATGGTGTCCAGTGGTGGGAGGGACGCAGGATTAGTTTTAGAGTGAGATGATGGAGTGACTGTCTTGCTGCGGAAACCAAAATGACGGAATAAATCAACCGTGGATACAAAAAGGCATGTGTTAATGGACTTGGGGATATGTTGGAGGAAATGCATTTTCAGAGTTCCACTTGAGGGCATTTTTGTTCAGGTCCTGGGGGTCATCTCTGTTTAAGAAGGGACGAGGGAGACGAAGAGGTTCACACAGATTGCGCTTAAAACAATGTGATTATGAGGAAATAAGAAAAACTTTGAAAAAAACAAAACTATTTTTAGTAGATATAAATGACTTGTGCTGACACCATCAACATCCTGGCTCTGAAAAGTCCGGACCTTGCAGTTTGTTTGTCACCCAAACTCCGCGCAAGCATGTGACAAACAAATCACCCGAGGTTTTCAGAGACCTGAAATGCTGTTATGACCGCACTCTTAAATATTTATACAAACTATAGTAAACTCTGTGGAAGAAAAAAAAAAAAAGCATATTATCTGTGCAGTGTAATCCAATTCGCAAATCACTTAAGCCGTGAAACGCAAGCACACATGAACCCCGTTCAAAGGTCTGCTGTCATAAAAAACAAACAGCCCAATATTCAACACCCTGTCCCTTCGTTTCGCCCCAGTCCTGCTTTCACTTTCGATCTGTTTCTCTGTGTCTCTCTCTCCCTGTGTTTTTATTTCTCCCTGTATAGCTTTCCCCTCAGTATGAGGCCACATCATTTTCTCTGTTTGTCTTGCTTCATGTTGCCCGGTAGGCTGAAGTGTGACAGTTGTACTTGCCCCCCCCCCCCCCCCACTAACACACAAACACACGCAAGCAGCCCCTTCCTTCACTTTCTGTTTCTGCCTCTGCACTGAGTTTGGAGACAGCAGCTTCAGCCTCTGTGCTCAGTCAACCCCTCGCAGCCTCAGGGACCGAGAGAACGGCGAAGGGGGGGGGGGGGGGGGGGGAGGAAAAGAGAAGACAATCGGAGGAGAGTAGAAGGAGAACGACAACATAATTTGCGGTCCTCATTCTCCTCAGAGGGTGGAATAGCAGTAGAGAGAGAGAGAGAGAGAGAAAAGGGAGGGAGGGAGGGGTTCAACCTTTATTATTTGTGTTTTATTCATGTTGTTGACACGTGTGTGAAATCAGTGTATGACTACTGGACCATGGCAGAATGCAGTGTCTGGAAAAGGGCAGCCCCCCCCCCCTCCTCCAAATCAACCTTCACCTCCCCCTGATTCTCCACCTGCAATCTTTCTTACCTTTGCATTCTAATGTTTTGACCTTCACAGTTAAATCAGAGCTGCGTGCACGTCCTCCTCGTTCACCGCCTTGTTTTGGTTTCTCCTCTTTGTTGTCGCTCACCCTCTACGAATCTGTTGTACCCCCCCGCCCTCCCCTCCCTTTATGTCACATTGGTGGTTGTCTCCTGTAGAAACGGGTCATCTGAGAAGCCTCCAGTGACATTGAGAAGCCAAATTGCCTTGAATGTCGCGTGTGTGTGTGCACGTGTCATCATACCCAGAACAAGAGGCCACACAGAATTTATGTTCCCTTCTGCCAGAGCCATTCTGACCCCAGGGACTTTCTTATCATAAACTCTAACCTCAACCTGACATCAAACGTCGACCCCCGAGATAACATTGTAGTCACGATGAACTCACACTACAGAGCAGACTGCAAGTGTTGTAACCGTGCGGTTTTCTTTCTGCGTTTAATGTCTTGTAAATTTCCCCTCCGACATGTACGTCTCCGACACACTGACAGGTATAGAATGGATATAATTGGCCAGTTTGGGTCATTCAGTTCAACCTACAGCAAAAGCATCTTCGCTCTCATTGTGCTGCTTTTAATGGAGCACGGCAAACAATTAAAGGAATTGTTAACCTCCTAAACCATAGATTGGTTTGTCCGCATTCACGTGGCAACAGAAATAGTGAGGATTTATTGAGCATTCCTTGTACCTTTGTGCTATAACCTACTACTCACAGTCAGATCAGCTAATGGTGTATTGATTTCACCATACGTGCCCCATATGTTTATCCCCCAGGCCCTCCACACTATTTTCACTGTTTAAATAGGACATTATACATAAACACTGCTTTCAAAAGCCTCTTTTGATTTATGACTCAAAGCCCTGGTGATGCTCAAATTGTTGCTACACTATTACACTTCATCACCAGTGGGCCATTATTGTTTTAAAAGCAAAGCAGTGCTGGGTAATGTTCTTATAATAGTCGTCAGGAAGGTTCATGTTGTGCTTGCTTTTCTACTCAGATGTTTACACATTCAGAGAAGTTATATATTTTATTTTTTTATATATTTTTTTTATATATTTGTGTTCTTACATATATTATGTGTATATATGTATGTATATATATGTGTGTACATGTGTGTGTGTGTATGTGTAAATATGTGTACGTATGTATATATATGTATATATGTGTACGTATGTATACATGTGTACGTATGTATATATGTGTGTGTATATATGTATGTATGTATATATACCTATATATGTGTACATGTGTGTGTATATATGTATGTATGTATATATACCTATATATGTGTACATGTGTGTGTACATGTGTACGTGTGTGTACATGTGTGTGTACATGTGTACGTGTGTGTACATGTGTGTGTACATGTGTACATGTGTGTACACATGTGTGTACATGTGTGTGTACATGTGTACATCTGTGTGTACATGTGTACATCTGTGTGTACATATGTACATGTGTGTACATGTGTGTACATATGTACATGTGTGTACATATGTACGTATATGTGTGTACACATGTGTGTACATGTGTGTGTACATGTGTACATCTGTGTGTACATGTGTACATCTGTGTGTACATATGTACATGTGTGTACATATGTACATGTGTGTACATATGTACGTATATGTGTGTACATATGTACGTATATGTGTGTACATATTTATGTATACATATATATTTATATGTACATATTTATGTATACATACATATTTATATGTATGTATACATGTATATATGCATGTATGTACATACGTGTATATATGTATGTGTATGTATATACGTGTATATGTATTTGTATGTATATACGTGTATATATGCATGTATGTATATACGTGTATATATGCATGTATGTATATACGTGTATATATGCATGTATGTATATACGTGTATATATGTATGTGTATGTATATACGTGTATATATGCGTGTATGTATATACGTGTATATATGCGTGTATGTATATACGTGTATATATGCGTGTATGTATATACGTGTATATATGTATGTGTATGTATATACGTGTATATGTATGTGTATGTATATACGTGTATATGTGCGTGTATGTATACATGTGTATATAGGTATGTATGTATATATCTATATCTATGTATGTGTATATATACACACACGTGTGTGTATATATATATATGCACATATATATTATACAGGACACATAAAGGTTGATATACAGGCACATATCCATATTAATTATCAATATCATGTTTTAGTCCCCTATTAACCTCGACTTAACTTTAAATTAAAGGTATTAATTACGCCTCTTTTTTTAATAAGTTTGGGTTATATTACAGTCATAATACCATTTGATTTTAATCTTGAATCCTTTAATTTAATCTATAAATCTGATGACGTAAAAGCTGTGTTTTTATGACCTGTATAACCGACACAGTGCTGTAGTTTGAGCCTCTGTTATTATTATTCGTTCCCCACAGTAGTTTTTAAATGGCTTTGTTGCACCATCTACGTCTCCACTGTAGACGAAACCGATGAGAACTAATCCAAGATTAATTTTCTGATGTTTACCCCTTGCGAAGAAAGTGGCAGCGCAATTCCTCTCCGTAGCTTTACTCTGTAGTCTAATTAAAACTATGAGATTGGTTCATTTATCTGAACGCTCATCAGAGCGCACTCGCTATTCTTCGCCACAACATATTAGGCCAATCTCTGGTGGGGCAGCAGCAGGTGTTCCATCAACACACTGCCAGGCGCTGCTGCTCTGATGTACGGTGCCGTCACCGCCGCTCCGTTGTAGCTACTGTAAGCTGAGAGCGCTATAGCCTCACAGTAATTTACAGCGGTAAACAATGCCGGGGCACACACAAACCAACAGCTCCCACATGCACTCGCACACAATTCTCCTTCTCTCTGTCACTGTGGCACTTCCAGTCTTTTCTCTTTTTTTTTTATATTTTATATGCCTCCTCTCCCTTTTCTTTTTTTAATGAGCTGACTGTTATTAGGGCTATAAATCAGACAAATGGGTGTGATGTATAATTCACCGTGTGTACTCACCCACCCCCAGTGGCCCCGTTGAAGCCCACAGTGTATCATTGTCAGTGCGGCGCTGCACACTGGTTTGTGGCACGAGGCCCTTCTTTTTTTTTTTTCACAAAACCCAGAGACGGTGTTTACAAAATAAGGTAGAAAAAAATATGATCAGTTTGTTTGCATAAGCCTTCTTTGTGCTGCACACGTGCATGCGTCCATTATACTCACACACACACATGAAACAGTAGCTATATTACAGATCGATATGAAAGCCTGACCCTGGATGAGTCTTGTTGTGACAGGCACCCAATGATATGAAAGAGATTCAATTGATCCACGTCCTACTCTGGGCCTCATCCTCAAAAGGCCATCATTCCATTTCTATTGATCTGGTCTGTGTGCATGTACAAGATGTATGCGTGTGTGTGTGAGTGAGATGGGGGAAGACTAATATAAATTGAACCAGCCTGAAAGTGATTTCTATAAATGAGTATTTAAATAATAGCCGAGTTGCGCAGGGTTATTGGTTTTTGGAGAGTGATGGAAAATTAATGCAACTTAGCCATTTTCCTTGACTCCTAATAGGCCTCGTGGCCAGTGTATTAGTTTCAGATTAATAAGAGGAGAAATTAAAGGAAATCCAGAGGCCAGTTATTGATATTCGTGCTGGGCGCTCTTTCATTGGAGGACATTAGTTTTCTCTGACAGATTACAGCTGCGGGGGGCTCTGTTTCACGGCCTCTAAAAAGCACTCTGTGGGCGAGGATTGATCTCCGTCTGAAGGGGAAACATCATCTAATATTCATTTGAGATTGCACAAAGGTTACTAGCTTCATTTGCTTTGGCACCATTATGCCGCTAAAAGTGGTCGTTGAATATAGCCACAATAAAATGTGTGTTGCCCCCCCCCCCTCCTCCCCCCTTAACTCACATGCTTATTTTAACATATTTTAAATTTTCTCTTCTGCAGCCCATTGGTGCTCTGAATCCTAAGAGAGCGGCGTTCTTTTCAGACCGATACGAGTCCTGGGAGGATGATCAGGTACCAAAGTTCCACTATGGCACCCACTACTCCACCGCCAGCTTCACCATGATGTGGCTACTCCGCATTGTAAGTGCAAATCCACAATTATTGCATGTATTACCGTATTTTTTAAAAAGGAATCCAAATATTTGGTATTTAGATTTTCCTTACATATGCATATCCTTTGCTGTTTTTTTTTTTACTTTTATATTGTTGTATTGAGCATATGCAAATTTTGCACCAGTGCATATAGTTTTTTATGCCTTGTGCACATAATTTACTGCACTCTGTGCTGTTATCGTATAATAATAATACAGCGGCAGCAAAAACAATGCAATTAAATGTCACAGCAAGCAACTATTTATTTTCTAAGAAGAAGAAATATTTGATTTTTCTTCATATTCAGTCTGTGTTGCTCACCGAAAAAAGCTCTCTATCGCTACCTTTGTCGAATGGACGCCATCAATCTTTCCATATTGCACTCCGGGGAGAGGGAGGTTACTAAGTTTCTCCAATGTGCAGTTTTCTGCCGTTATTGTCCCAGTAGCTCACTGTCTCCGCGACTCCCAGAAGAGTTACCTCATTGATCCCTGCACATCATTAGAGGGCTTATTCTAAAGCCTCTTTACCAGAAACCCTTGCTCCTAACTCTCATTTAAAGATCAAACTAAAGAGTAACTGAAAACTGCGGTAATTGTAAACCCTTTCTGTGTATTTTTGTTTCAGAGTGCACTCAATCTTCCTTCCTTTTGTTTTAAAAAGCAGAATCAGAAACACTGTTTAATGTCGTTCACTTTTTTTGGGTTATAAATGGGCCTTTTTCGTTATTTCAGGCCGACTTAATTAGCTATGTATAATTTTAGTCCGTAGCTCAGCTTATTGTGTTCATGTCACTTGTGGGCTGTTCATGTCAGATCGACAGCTATTGATCCGTTCTAACAAGATTAGACATGATTAGAAATGCATCAGTAGCACAAGTGTATTGACTTCAGTAGCTCACTGGGATTATTGCTATTTCACTTGTTCATTTTTTTTGGGATCCCACTCTACTAAAAAAGAGTGGATTTGTTTCAGATCTTTTCAGCGTTTTATAGAACGGTGAGAAACACTGACTTTTATTGAATGCTTTTCTAGCCAGGGATTCTATTTTATTTCTATTGTAGCAGCTTAATAGGTGTAAGCGGTTACAGCAGCGTGCTGACCTCGGAATATTTCTCCTAACCCACAGGAGCCGTTCACCACCTTCTTCCTTAACTTCCAAGGAGGAAAGTTTGACCATGCTGATCGCACATTCTCTTCAGTGTCACGGGCCTGGAGGAACTGCCAGAGAGACACGTCTGATGTAAAGGTAATCATGCCCAATTTTTTTTTTCCTTTTCATACGGTTGACTTATAAAAAGGTGAGGACTTAGATAAGATTAAGACCTGAGCTATGCAGGTGAAAAAAACAACCCATCCAGTCTCCACACTGACAAAAGAAGAAAATGCTTCAAAAGAGTAATGTCCAGTCACTACCAATCTTTGTCCCATTGCTATGAAAGCTTCCTGCTCTTCTGATCAAAGCGTTAAACTAATCCTCATCTGTCCCAGCTGTCTGTCTCCGATTCAGCCAGCTATAACCTGGACTTGAATCCCTGCCTGTTGGGGCCCAAACCCTGAGCTGTTGGAGCTGTTGGATCTGCCCTGTAACAGCACAGGTCATTCTCATACTGAGGGAACCTCGGGAACCCCCCCCCAGTGTACGCTTTAACTGCTCTCTTAAAACATTTACAACTACAGTCAGACGTTCTCTGTCAAAGCTGGGTTTTGCTTGGTCTTTTGGCACTGGGTCACTGGATGGGGGTGCGGGTGGTGTTGGGAGGTTTTGACGCTTGATTGCGTTTACCACCACCACCACCCCCCACATCCCCGCCGATAAAACATATGGATTGTGTTACAGCGTAGCTGGCCAACGCTTGATTACGAAAAGCCCAACAACAGCTCTCGTTTTGCTCTCTCAGTCTCTACCTGTCAGTGTGGATCACACTGTGAGAGCTCAACTCCGGATCAAAACAAAGGCAAATCTGGACTATATCACTTTGTTTCCATGTTCACTTTGAATTTTTAGCATATATTTGAATGAAAGTCCATCGACTTCATCCACTCGGACGAGCGCATTCATGCTCTAGCAAAAGAGGAATTAGAAACTAGATGTATCAATTGAGTATGCTAAGTACCCCATTTAGCTTTAGCGCTGGAGTCATTGATAGCAACCATTGATAGCAACTCCGAGGGCAAAAAGCCCCAGTGTTTCCATACCTCGCTGGTAAAGAAGAGGTGATAATAGCTTACAACACCCAGATTCAATGTGTCTCTAGCCTGGGCGACGCTAGTATGACCTCCATTCCCCAATCCCCTGACCCCCAGCCTCAGCCCCAAAGGCATCAGAGGGGGAGAGAGGGGAGAGAATAGGGTTTAGAGATAGCAACAGTGGAAGTGTAGCAGGGGGAGCCCAGAGGCCAGAGCCCCTTCCAGTGACCCATGACAGGACAGGATTGGGGATCAGAGGGGCTGGCCTCTGACCAGGCCAGAGCACAGGGGCCACTGCACATAATAGTCCATGCAGGGAAGGCTTGAGTCTTGGGGAGTAAAGTCCTCAATGTTTTGTTGGTGTGTATATGTGTGTGTGTGTGTGTGTGTGTGTGTGTGTGTGTGTGTATTTAAATTTACAGCAGGCAACAGCCCAGCTAACCCACGTGAGCTGGAGGCCTCGTTAAGAGATTGACCTTTAGTTTGAGGTCAGGTTTTGTGCACTGAGGAGAGTTCAAAAGTGAGGAAGTGCTGTGTTGTTTTAGGCTTATGTGTTTGCTTGCTCATTTGATTGGATGTTTTCACCCCGTTGATGAAAGGTGGGTGTAATCTGATAAAGCGCACAAGTAATTGTGTTTGTATGATTAGTTTTTGTGGGGTAAATGTGCACATGATGCTCTGCAGTTTTGGTTATTTATATGTTGCCACGCTGTCAGCCTCGTGCTGTTGACCCGAGAGAGTGCGGTGTGTCAGCTTGATGGCAGCAGTGGTCTGCTCAGCTCTGATGTCAAGACTGTCGGCGTGTTGGTGCGTCTTTGTCCTGTCTTGAGTCAGACATGCTTTTGTTGTTTACAGTCAACACTGCTAACACTTCAAGACCAAACAAGAAAAGGAACAGAAGTTACTGGCTTGATGGGTAAACAAGAGACAAGCAGTCAGAAATACAGTTCACATTAATAACAGTAGATTTAAAAAAAACAAAAAACTCCACTGTCTGGCTGCTTTAGAAGACACAGAGTAATTTGTAAATAATTTATGACCTGGATTTATTCAAGGACAGGCCCCCGCTCTTTCTTTTACTGATGCTTTTACGTATTCAGATCTACAATTTACTGAGCTGTCACGGTTATTTGTAGTGTACAATTTTTCTCTCTGTGTCGTGTCCTCGCAGGAGCTGATCCCAGAGTTCTACTACCTTGCCGAGATGTTTGTCAACGCCAACAGCTACAACCTGGGAGTGATGGAAGATAGCACCACGGTCTCTGACGTGGAGCTGCCGCCCTGGGCCAAGAGCGCGGAGGATTTCGTTCGAATCAACCGCCTGGTAAGACCAACACACAGAGTTATAGAAAACGATAACACATGACCGGTGTAATGAGTTCCGAGTGGAACACCCAGATTAAGTGTTTACCAGGGCCGAGCAGAATGATGTGAAAAACGTCAGTATCGCGTAAATGCGTGCGTTTCTGTGTATGACTTTTCATAACAGAACCCAGACCAGTGAAGCCTTGTCGGAGGTTTCTGCCTCTCCTTGTACTTGCTTAGCTGGAAATTCTAATTCAAAGAGACAGTGTTATTTCCTGACCGTCTCGCAGTTCTTCCTGTTACCTGAGCCTCCCGCTCCTCTCCCCGACATCCCCCTTCGGCTCTCAGATTGATGTCTCGCCCTAGAGATCCAACATCACCTCACCTTCTCTCCGATTCCAACATCGCCATCCCTCTGTCTCTGCTCTTGCTCTGGCCACATGCGTGCGTGCGATTGCAAATACGCTGAACGCAGTATCCTGTTTCTGATCTCTCCTTCCTGCCTGCTCAGCCCAAGCAGAAATATTCTGTGTATAAGCATGTCGGATGTTGTCAGATTTGCTGTCGTATTTCCATTGTAGATGTCCTGTCCTCTTCCAAACACTCACGTCACTATTACGTTGTTTTAAATATTTATTGTCTTAACCCTGGAGATTTGCATTCTATCACACTGTTCCCTTCCGCTAATTTTTTTTTTTTTTCATTTAAACATGGACATCATGTCCTGTGTGATGTGTGCCTGCAGTAGTAATGGGTGCTGATGAGACTGGCTGTGCTCTGTGACCTGTGTAGTCTTGTGGTGGGCTGCTGTTAACCAGCCTGCTGATATGACCAGGCCCCTATCATTAATCACTTACCTCTCTCTGTTTGGCTGTCAGCATGGTCTAGTCCAAAGTGGATGTAGTGTGGAAAGCTTTTTATGGTGGTGGTTTCCACAGTCCTATCCAGTCCTGGGTAGGCTATTTTTTTTATCATCTTGCATATAAACCTGGAGATATGTATGTCATATTAGTTGTGAATTTATTCATGTAAAACAGTTATTATCAGCAGCTTTCTCACTTATAAATAATTAGAAACGAAAGAAAAGAAAGATCAGACAAAACGAGTAATTTGAAGAAACATCCCTTTAGCTCAATGGACTCAAATGGTTTAAGGTGCATTATGGAATAAATCTAAAGCAACTTCCATAAAATCCTCCTAATATGTCACAGAGACTCAGGAATAATGTTCATATAACATACTGACCTCACCAACAACAACAGTACAGCCAAAATATTTGCATTGAAAAAATATTTTGCAGACTGCAAATCATGTTTACATTTTGAAATTATGTTTTGGCATGTGGCGCCACCTACCGCTGTCTACCAATCATTGCAGTCAGTAGAGTCTCAGCTGCTGAGCAACCACGGGTTGCCAGTTACGTCTGAGCTACAATGGCGGAGAAAACGAAACCTACATTTTTTTGAATTTGAGTGTAGTAACCGTTTTTGGCCACATTCTTACATATGCCGGCTTTAATGACTAATTCAGAATGATTTACTGACAATGGCGACAATTATTAGTTTGTTTACTCACTTTAAATGCATAGGCCTTATATATAACAATAATAGTGTGTATATAATTGTATATATTTCTATAAAAATCACATAAAATGGTTACACTAAAGACAGCTTGAAGCTTTTTTCAATATTAAAACAAGATTTTTGATCGCTTCTTAAAAGTTAATATTTTCTTAATTTCTTTGCTCCACATAACAAAGAAATCATAAAAACTGAGTCATGTTTGTGGACAAAACAAGACATTCAAGAACATCGTAATTTAGAGATATTGATCCAACATGCAGCCCAACAGGCAGGTAGATGTTCACGGAACCATAATAAGCTCAGTAACGGGAGCTTTTTGAACTTCACAAGGGTGCCATTTTAACACACTTTTCAGTTTTAGCATTACATATTCACCACCCGCTACCCCTTCTGATAGCTGCTTCATTAATTCCTGAAAGTTCTGTCTTTCATCAGACAGAATAACCATCGATAAATCATTTGTTTAGAAAAAGTTTCAAATATTTACGGGTTCAAACTGCTGCTGAAAATAGTCATTAGCTGCAATCTTCGTGCAGTTTCATGGCCCACTCTTACAGTACTACAGATCATGCACAGACAGAATGGGAAGGACAGAGTAAAGGAGGGTGGACAAGAAGAATAAAAGAAAGAATGGGCCGAGGACAAGGTAGAGGGAGGGATGTGTGGGTGGACAGGTCTCTGGTCATGACAGATAGCTGGCATTAGAGGGTGTCAGCTGGCAACTGTGGTACTGTCGAGAGAGAGATGAGCACGGTGACGAGGAGAGGGAAGAGTGAAGGAGTTAATGGGCTGTTTGGCTCTCTTTAGCATGTCTGCTGCTAATGGGCTCACAACACAAGGCCAGACAGCAGGAGAGAACACACAAACATATGCAGATGCGCACATGGTACAAATACACACACACACACACGCGCGCGCCTGCTGTCTCCACTCTGGTTATGAGCCCTAGATGATTAACAGCTAATTAGGCCCCAATCTGGAAAGGCCATTAAAAGCCTCTCACAGTAAAGGATTGTGCCGCTGTGCAAATGGCAGTTAGTTTTTGTGGTTGGGAGTGAGGAGTTGCTTGGTTGGCTGTTGGTTCGACAAACACGACATCAAAGCGTATCCTGGTTTATGTTGCTCTGCTTTTGGAAGTGTCGTAGGCAGGCCTCACTAGAGACGAAGCTCCTCAGCGTCTTAACCCAGGCATGAACGGTAACTATACCGAAAGTGCCTACAGTACACTTAACTGCTTGCGTGTAAAGGCACACTCCCTTTTTCTTGGTCCATCAAACACCCATACACACATAAACGCTGACACACCAGGGTCTTGAGGCGGCATGCCACAGAGATCAGGGCCTGCGTGTTGTTTTTACCAGGAGGTCGAGGGAGAGGTTAAGAACTTGATCCCTCCTCCACCAGATAACTACATGTCTCTGGGCACTGTCAGCCTCTCTGACATTCCACTGTATATGACCACAAGTCACGTCTGCGAGCTGCTAACCATTTTGCACAATACCAGGTGATTGTGTGCGTGTGTGTGTGTTCGCGCACGTTCGTGCACACGACGTCAGTGTTTACCAGCGCTGTCATCTGCCCATGCTTCACCGAAGATAGTGATCTGTAGCAGCCTGATCTACAGTCTGCTCTAGTAGCCACGTCTTACTGTCTAATGGTAGACTGAGCTAAACAATACTGACTTTAGAGGCTGTGATTTAAAGACACGCTAGGTATGCTTGGGGTCTCTCATTCAAAACAAAAAAGCCTAGTTCAATAAATTCAGAAAGCCGCGTGGGATCATGGGGGAAAAAATGTATGTGTATATATATATGTATATGTATGTATATGTATATGCATGTATATGTGTGTATATGTATATATGTATGTATATATGTATATATCTATATATATGTATATGTGTGTATATATGTATATGTATATGTATATGTATGTATATGTTACTTTCGTTGTCTTAGAGGGGACATATGAATGAATGAATGAATGATTTGTTTATTTCGGGCATGACAGTTAATCAACATCTGCACACATCAATATTTAAATTCATACACACATATTATGCAAAATCAACTTTTTAATCATTTAAATTCTCATATTTGGGACTCTGGAGGTCCCATCAGTCTACAAAGTGTGAATAAAAAGTGACTCACTTATGTTTACGTAACATACGCAAGACTGCTGGCGTCCGCTAAGTCCGCGAAAAGTTCTATTCTTGTCTCCACAGTGCAGCACAGAGTTCTACACAAACTTCCAGCCTCAGAGGATTTATCTGTCCAGTGGATTCATGTTATATATGACGGCAATGTGCCTGCTAGAGCGTGCAAATGATCACTTTTCCAAATGCTAACTGCTGCTAGCTCCCAGTAGCCTCTGTGGCTGATGTTATTTCCTGTCCCTTAAGTTTCTTTTTTTTAAGGTGGACCTAAAGAGATGCTACTAAACAGAGTGTTCTGAACAGGGCTGTTTTGGCAGGGTGATTGAACTGCTGTGGTGCTTCATCCTTATGGTATTTTGACCAAAGCATGTCACGGACATGTTCATTAGGACACCAGGGAACTAGGTTCACTTGGAGAAATAGGGTATAAAATGACTCCTTTAAGTAAGGTTGTGTGCAATCACCGTCTAACCCTCGTTGAGCCCATTTGCTGCTTCACGTTCACGTTTGGTTCCTTTCCGTCATCTGTGTGCTTGCAGTGCTGCTGACAGACTTGTAAACCGCACACATGGGAGAGACGGGCAGCACATTACTTTCAGCCCTTTTTCCCCCTTATAAAACATCTACTCACTCAAAGCAGTGACAGAGACATCAGCTCAACTGCCCTCACAGAAGCCGAGAGAGACTTTCCTCTTGAAGAATGGGCAGACCGAACTGAGTGATAGGTCTGAATTTGATACTTAGAAGGTTGACCACCTGTCACTGCCCTATGTGGTAAACCCTCAGTGTAAGTAACCTTGACAACTCAATTAAACTGACATTAGAAGCCAAATTTATCTCTA
This sequence comes from Microchirus variegatus, assembly GCF_963457635.1. Classification (NCBI taxonomy): domain Eukaryota; kingdom Metazoa; phylum Chordata; class Actinopteri; order Pleuronectiformes; family Soleidae; genus Microchirus; species Microchirus variegatus. Next base: position 10,179,944 of record NC_139824.1, read on the forward strand.
AACAGCTCTGCTAACCCTTCAAAGCAGTTTTATTATGGAGTAGCTTTTTTAATTGTATGTTCTACTAAGTACAATGACCTTGAGATCCGAGCACCCCTTCATCCCCAAAATATAAATATTTGGTAATTGAATGTAAGGTTGAATATTGCAAAACCCTCATAGTTCCTGCTACCAAGTTGGTATGCTAAACCTAAGCAGCTAGCCAAACAAGGAACTTGAATCTGGTGGTCAACTGACTATGAATAGCCTTTCGTATATTAGGGCTTTGTGTTTTTGTCTTGTATAGTTTTTAAGGCTGTCAAACGTTAGCGTGTCAACGGCGTTTAACGGCGTCAGCGTTGGCGCACGATGCGTTTCCATGACAACTGACCAGAAAAAGACATGCGTGATTGGCTGGTTATTTGTAGTGCTGGAATCTCACATATCTACTAAAGTTGTTGTCGTATAGAGGCTCACATTTGTCCGACCAGCTGTCATGTTGTCAAACTCGCCGCAGCGATTTTGCCCCGCAGACTTTAACGTCTCTGAGGCTGTTCGGCGCTAACAGACGAACACCATATCCATCGAAGCCAAATCTCCTTTGCCTGCGACCCTCACGCACTCACTCTATCGCTCGCCTTTGAATGTCTTCCTCTGGAGTTTGTCACTTTAATTTGTTGACAGCTCTTCACACTTACAAACACTTTGTCGTCATGGCATCATGGTGTCCAGTATCCTACTAGGTTATGATACGTGTGAAGGTAAGATCTTGCCGTCTAATGCGATCGTGACCAATCTTTAAGAATTATTTATTATGTACTACTATCCGGGGGTCCCTGTATTTGAAATGTGAATGAGAGCATGGTACAGGAGATGAAAGCATGTCCACATTTTTTTTTCCCACAAGTCACCCAGCCAGACATGATAGCTCTGCAGCTCAGACCACCAGCTACACAAAGTCAAAGATCATCGCTGTTTACATTCACCTCTCATCCACACTGTGCTCTCTGATCAGACGCCCATGGGACATGCATAATACCATTCCCACCAGCCTCCCGCGTCTTCTTCTCACAGGAACCCCACAGGAATCCATGTGTGAGCTGAGGTAAACCACTGCAAGGACCAGTCACTAACCGCTAAGATACACTTATGCACTTGTGAATGACTGAGTGAGTGAAAACCCTAATGTCGTCTAGCCCAGCGTGGCTTCATGTAACAGGACACAATTTACCATGTTAGCCGAGTGCTAATCTATTCCCCCGGTGTCTCCACTGAAAGCCTTGTTGTTGGATGGGAACTAGCACGTGGGGTGAGTTGGGGGGAGGATGGTGGGGGTTATCTGGCTAATGTCAGGCAGCGCTCACTGTAGGAGTATTGTCATACATAAGGGCAGACATGTTTACTGTGTGCTCAGTGTTTTACGAGCTATCCCTCCCTTCTTCCCCCTCTCCTCCTTTCCCTTCTCTTCGTCCTCTTCTTCAATGACGTAATGAAGGAGAAGCGATGAGAGCCTGAGAAATTGGATGATCTACTGCTGCTGACATACTCACTCACTAATGTTGTCCTTCTCCCCTTTCCTGCACTCCTACATGCTCTCATTTTACTTCTGCCAAAGTCTACCGAGATGATTTTTTTGTGCAACATTTACTGATTTCCCTCTCCGTTTCTCTAGCACTTTGAGTGATGCCAAAGTTGGTTGGTTGTTCTTCCACTTTGGTTCTGACAGAAATCTCCTTCCAGACTGTTCTAGGCCATATAGCCTCGTCTTGAAGACATTTGTACAAATAATCGATAAGATCATGTAATTATGGTATATGGATTGTGTTTGTATAGAGCTTCAGATACCAGAAACCTTCATATGGTTTAACCCATTAAGGCCTGAAACGCCAGGAAAAAATGCCTCTAAAACCTGAGGTTCAATGCCTACTAAATGACTGATTTCTCAACTTCTGTATCAGATAGGAACACAAATTGAGTTTATTTAGATACAAAAAAATCTAAAAGTAAAGTGAACAGCACTAAATCTCTCCGCTGTCAAAGAAATGTCAAAACAAAGTCGCGAGAAACCCTTATACCCCCCGAAAATTGACATGTCCGCTTTACCTGCATCTATGGTAGAATTACGTAGCCGCACTCCCGGCTCTTATGGTAGAAATGCGGCAATGCTTTCCCAGCGTCAATGGGTTAACACAAAGCATAAAGACATAAGATAAAATAAAAGGCCATGACCGTTTCTATGTCAAGTGCTTTCTCACATAAACATTTGCCATTTGGGCTTTTAGGTATTTAGTCCTGCGGAGTTGAAGAGCTTCTGTTTAGTGGACAAACTCAATCTCTTGAGCCAGAATTGTCAAAGATTACAGTATCGGGTTGTTTAAAAACTCTTTTCTTTAATGTGTTTGCTTTTAAAAGACAGGAAAAAGCACATACAGTAGGTCTTTTGACATAATAAATGCAAAACTCCAACCAAACTTCACCGTCAAACCAAGTCTGAAGTTATTCCGTTAAGTTCAAATGTCCAATAGGATAGTTGTGAGCTGTAAGACAAGTATACACACACACTTATCTACAATGAGGCAGCTCAGCCTAGTCATTCATCCTAATCACCTCCCCACCACATACTGTTGAAAACCCCCCCCTTTCAGACATGCAGAGAGCGACCGTTCAGTCCTTCAGCCGACTCTATAATCATCTGAGACAACAATGTTCCTCTCAACAGCTTCTCAAACAGTCTGCTCAGTCGAAGTCGTCCGGTGTTTAATCAGCTCTGACCTGCTGACTCGGCTTTTTGCTCACGCGCTCTGCTGTCGAAGTGACTTATGGACGTCCGATTGCAGGTGGACGGGTCAACACTAGAGCAGAGATAATGGATGACACAAATTTGATTATTGTTTTTTATTATAACGTCTCTAAAGGCTTAATTTCCACTTTTACTTTTTTTATTTTTTATTTATTCATTGTGTTGCATGGCGGTTGTCAGGAAACTAAAGGGAGAAGATGAGAACTACAGTGTGATTGCCATTTGACTTCAAGTCGGCCCCATTCGCTTCAACCATTTACATCTCAATCAGTTTTGTTTACTCTATTGTCTGTGCTGTAAATTGGACCACTTAGTCCTTTCTCGCGAGTCTACACCATGCCATTTGTCTGACTAAGGCCTAATGCGTTATGACATGTTTGTTTTGGGGAGATACTTTCCCCAATCACTGCTCATTCTGCTTCTTTTCACCCCATAATATGATATTCTTGCTTTCCAAGTGGGCGAGGGATCACAAAAAAAAAAAGATGCAGAGAGAAAGCGGGGAAGAGAGTCTAGAGTTGGAGTTTCGGGTTCCACTTGCCAGCGAGGGCCTTCGTTGACCCATGGCCAGAACTCTCACAGTTGTGACCTATCTAATTAGTGGAGCAGAAAGGAGGAGGGGGTTTGAAGTAACTCACAACCCATATGGGTTTCTCTCGGTGTGTGTGTGAATATGGGAATAAAGGAAACGGTTTGTTAGCTGCACGGCTGCACCGAGGCTCTGATTCCTTACATCACCCGTCGCTTTTTTCTTTTTCCTCCTCCATGTTTGGGGCCCCCGTCTCTCCAGGCCCGGCTACAGGCTTCCTCTGCCTGCTTTCGAAATGACAATCGGCTTCTCATTTACAGCGAGCTAATAAGCCCTTTAATCAGAGCGCTTGTCAACCTTAGGGCAAGCGACTCCAGAGGAGTTGATCTAAAGGATCGGATGACTGCAAGGAAGAACAGGAGGGGGAAAAAAGGAGTAGCATTCGGAGTGAGAGAATGAGTAGAGAGGAAAATGAAAAGATGCTGTCTGACTTGGAAACAAGAGCGGAGATAAACTTGCATTATTTGGACCAGGATTGCTTCTGAAAATGCAGATCGGATAACATTTCTTTAAATGCAGTCCACGACGTGACTATGACTCAACAAACTCTGGTTCAACTGCAGCTGCTGCGGCGGCGTTTTGTGTTCCATGTTAACATGTGTGATGTTTCACTGCCGCACATACCGAGTGCGGTTTTTCAGGATGTTTTGATCAGCCTTTACTTAAACAGTCGTTTTAGTATACACAGACCTGACAAGTGTTTGCTTTATTCATCCGTAATCGATATAAAGAATAACAGCCTGCTGTTGACAACACTCGGCGTTCGACATGTGCTTTCGGTTACAACGCTCACACTATCAGCGACATGTACGCGCACGCATGCACGCCGTTCTCGTCGCTGTTGGCATGCAAATGAGGGGATTGATTTGTTAAGTGACATTTTAACATCTTTACAAACCGTTCTCCTTAAGTCCTTTAAAAGGCTTTTTTTTTTTAGGACCAGCGAGGGTCGGAGGAAAGCGTTCAGTGTCACCTCGTTAAGGCAGAAGTTAAATCCAGACCGTAAAGCTCACCACAAACCAAAGTGAGCCACGAAAATGTCGCTGATAAAGCACCAACCCCATGCATGTTCTGCAGACTTGTATCGTGGAGAGTCGCTGTAGCTTTGGAGCAGAGAAAGATCATCATTAAAAGAGAAATTGGTCAAATAAAACACGCCCACTTGCTCGTACAAAAAAGCAAGATGAGGCTAAAGATGAGACAGGGGATCAAGATCAGACATTTTCATTGTTTTCCCTCATCTGGACTCAGAGTACGCCTTGTTTAATGTCCACCAGCTGGTTAATTGCAATCACTTGTTCTGGTGTCTCAAATATGGATTTAAGTCCTCCGTCTAGAGTATATCTTTCTTTAAAGAAAAACATATTGATGGACACATAGTTAAAGTGTCTGTCTTTTTTAGTGTTTTTTCCCCCTCAGGCTTTTATTTCCCACTCCAGCCACAGATGTTTCAGAGAGGGGGGAAAAAAATTAAAGTACGTCCAACTTGCACTTAAGACGAGTCATATTCATCATGATGCATTTTTATTAGTGCTGTCAAACGATTTTAAATATTTAATCGCGATTAATTTTCAATTTTCGTTTTTTTTAATAGCGAGATTAACGTTCCTTTTTAATGGAAGCGTATTGCTGCCACGCATACAAAAAAGTGGTTGCTCAGTATTATGTTATAACAAGAAACTATCACATTATTTCGAGATAAGATTGTTTTGTCGTTATAACGAGAAAGTATCGCGTTATTTCGAGAAACAATTACGTTACAACGAGAAAACATCTCATCTCGAAATAACGCACGTTAACACATGACGCCTTTCCATGGCGACGTATGCTTCCGTAAAAAATAACGTTAATCTCGTGGTAAAAATTTTTTTACGATAACGCGCTAAACTGACAGCACTAATTTTTAATTAAAATAATTTCCACGGGCCCGAAATCTGACATGCAGTCAAAAATAAATATCTAATTCAACAAGATATACTTTTGAATGAAATTATACAATTTTTCTACATCGGAGAATATTTGAATTATTGTTGCCACTGGAATCGAGTCACAACAAAGGGGACTCCCCGTGCTTCCAAGGTGTGCTCTATCAAATCTGTAACAACAGAAATGTGTGATTCTACTGACTTCTACCCCCTATCAGCATTTACATAAAGGCATGCTAAATTATTCATTAATTATCAGAGAGTCCCCCGTGGACAGGGATGACACACACACTGGCTGCTAATTGGCCCATCAATAATCCTGCCTGCTCCTCCTGAAGTGGCACTAGGATCCCACCTCAGGAATCTGCTATCTGCCCCAACCTTCTGCTCGACCGTTTCTCCACAGTGTGGCATCACGCGAGGAAACATTCCCACACCTGCTCACCTGGCGCATGTTAATGGCTTATCAGGACATGCCTATTCTCTGTGCTTGACATGTCATACTTTCTCAGCCAGTGTCGCCTGTTCTCACATGGTTTTTACAGAAAAGGAAACTTTGTTTTCCGCTGTTGATTTTTGCCTCAACTTCCACACTCGCTATTGGCTATTGAGACGCCATTAGTTTGCTGTGTTGTCTATATTTGATTGCATTGTTTGCTCTTGTGTTGTAAGATAAGTCTGATACATTATATATAGGTGTATATATATATGTACATGTGCATATTTTATATATGTATGTGTAAACATATGTATATGTGTGTATATATATTTACATATACATACATATGTGTCTATATATGTGTATATATTTACATATATATAGACACATGTGTTCCTCTGCGATCAGTTATTTTCTTTCGTCGACTTGGATCATCAGAATGTTTCTAATTCTAATTATTGCACTTGCAAGTTTTTATTTACTTGCATCCTAAGTTCACAGTTTTCCTCTATCTAGTTTTACTTTATTCTCATAGGCAGAGCGAGATATTCTTAGAATCTTCTGAGAATTAATCTGCTGTGGTTAAATTCCTAAACTACTGCTCAGCCTTCTGTTAAACAGATGGTGACAGACCAAACAAAGACGATGATATAGAGTAGTTTAAGAAGGCATTTAAACTTTTTTTACACACTTATATGTATATACTGCATGGCTTAAACAGCTCTATGCTCAATAACGCATAATGACAAGGTGAGAACATGGTTTTACATTATTTCTAAGTTAATTAAGCATCTATAACAATAGTAATTCTGGAGCCAACACACACACATATGCACACTCACTTATTCTGTCTCTCTCCCTTTCCAACATGCACTTGATTTCCATAAAGGCGGGCCTCTGGAGAGGGAGCTGCAATAACATGGCTGTCTTTGTTTCCCCATGCTGATTGACAGTAGATTGCAGTGCACATTAAATGCCCATCAGGCCCAGCTTTAGTTTTAGAAACATGGGAGCAAGGCCTGTCAAAGGTCAGTCGGAGCGCATAATGAACTGATCTCTCCCTCTCTCTCTTTCTCACTCACACACACACACACACTGCCCATGATTAGTGAGTAACAATATGTTATAATGTAACACAAAAGCAGTGTCCCATTGACACTAACCTTTAAACACACGTATGTACAGTACACTGATTGCAGGTTGGATAGACTGACAGACAGTTGTGTTTAATCTAATTTAATACACGTATTCCCGTATTACCCAACATTTCAGCCCCCTTATCATACAATGGCGTAAAGTGAGCCACACAGAGAAGATATGAAATGGACAAATCTCTCTCCGTCTGCTAATTTTGTCAGATCTACAGCTCTCGGAACAGTGCTTGCGTCTAAGTGGGACATTGTCCAAAATACCAATGTGTGTAATAACCATAAACCTACTGTATACATGGATTAGTTTTACACCTGTGACATGAAAAGCTTTATGCCGGACTGTTAACAGCAGGACTGGGGATAAGCTTGATTCATTTTGATAATTATGCCATTACTGTATCTTTCTTTTATTCTGGATCCTTGTTTTGAGCGATATCATTGTGGCTTGAATATTATCAGAAGACGGGAGACTCGAGCTTAAACCTGCTGTTGTACAATAACTTGAATAGAATTAGACAAATGGCTAATAAATAGTTATTTGTATTCATTTAAACCAAATGCAGTGGTGTATGTATGTATATATATATATATATATATGTATGTATATATGTAAACATCTACATATATATACACACATATATATATACACATGTGTATATATATATATATATATATATGTATATATATATATATATATATGTATATATATACACACATGTATATATGTGTGTATGCATATGTATGTATGTGTATATATGTCTGTATATGTGAGTATGCATATATGTATATATATGTGTGTATGTATATGTGTATATATATGTGTGTATGTATATGTGTATATATATGTGTGTATGTATATGTATATATATATATACAGTATGTATGTATATATGTCTAAAATATGGAAAATTGAAAACTACAATTTATAGAGATAACAGTATAAAACTCATTGGTAACAAAATGCACTGATGCATCATAATTTGACCCATTTTAATGGTGTTTTGTATGTTTAACTTCTTTTCTTTAAAGCCCTTGGAACACACTGATATTTATTAATTTTCACTCTTTAGCTTTTCATCAGTTCATATTATGGAATTAGTGACAGCATCAGTATTCAGTGGGTGCTTCAAGTTGCAGTGGAAACATCATCATACCTCAAACTGTACTCGGTCTCCTCTTCTCATAGCCGGGTTTCTTCTTCCTGATTGAAAGTTCTAATTAAGAGAATGGGGAGGACTCTGTTGCGGAATGAGCTGTCAGAAAGTCACATTTAAATGAGCGATGCGCTGCTCTCTGCCCGTAAAAATTTAAATTATATAAATCGCCATTTAAGTGCAGCACGGGCTAATGTTTTGTCACAAATTAATGTGACACAAGGCAGCAATGACAATCAAGGGCTGCCTCATTCTAATTTGGTCGTGTTTAGAGGGCTTTTGTGAGCCGACAGCTTTACACAAATTAACACAATTGCCTGTTTTTATGAGGAAACCATAAATGTTTTTTCCCTCCTTTGCCAGCTAATGAGGAAGGTAAATGACTCGCACCTCAGCGTTATGGTGATGCAGAGACGTCTGCAGAAGAGCAACTCGGTGCTTTCATTCCATCCACGACTGACAGAGAAGGGAACAAAGGCAGACTCTGAAATAGCTCCCCCATGAACTATAATAGTTCTCTAATGTTTTGATGCTCTCATATGATCAGATATGGAATCGCTGTGCTTTTTTCGCTCGTTACGGAAATCATTGGCAGATTCCGTCAATCATAAGGAAATTCTGCTTTCTCCGAGGAATTCCTCTTTCAGTGGAGCTGCTGTTCAGTAATGGGATGAGCAATATGTTTGGGGAGTTGCATTTGGTTTGGAGTGTGTTGTGCGAATGGTACGCATCTGTTGATATTTACAATACTATAATCCTCTGTCCTCTCCTCCCATTAACAGGCTCTGGAGAGTGAGTTCGTGTCCTGCCAGCTCCACCAGTGGATCGATCTGATCTTCGGCTACAAACAGCAGGGACCTGAAGCTACCAGAGCCCTGAATGTTTTCTATTATCTGACTTATGAAGGCGCAGTCAACCTCAGCTCCATCACTGATCCAATGCTCCGAGAGGTGAGGCTGCTACATGATACAATACATGTATTTACACACACATTTTAATACATATTTATGCACTGCACGGCCAATTTAACTCCCTTGGCAGATCATGCTGAGTAAGGGAAAAAAATACCATATTACAGTAAGTACACTTGAGTGTTAGCATTCTCAAATGGATGCTTAGTCTGACTGTATTATGAACGCATCTGTCCATTGTCTGTATCTGTATTTCAGGTTTTTTTTTGAGGCCATTAGCCGTGTTAAATTTGTTGTAGAATGGCATGGGGGAGAGCTAAGCTAACAATCTCTTGGCAAGTATTGCTGAGCAAAGTCTTTCCCCCCCTGTGTGATACATCTAAAAGCACTCTACCAAGTGTTCCACTTTAACGCCTTAAAACCTCCTCCCTGCCTTTCATTTATTATTCATTTCACTCTCATTGAACTGCTGCACATGGAAGCTACTTGCCTGAAAGCAAGAACAGGAAAACAAAAGGCTGAAAGGAGAAACACAGCTAGCGCACAGCTCATCTCCACCCAAACACTGGCTTGACAACTTCACCAATAATATAGACAAAAGCAAACCCTGCAAAGGTGTTTATTTACAGCCTTCTATAAGGATCATTTTGGCAATAAACAGCTTTGTCAGATTATTTACACCTATTGAATTAAACCTGATATATGTAATGTTTAGATACAGACAAATATTTAATTTAAACCATTGTCAAATGTCTTTCTGTATTCTTCAACATAGCTGCGTTAAGATGGAAGCAGGCAACAGTAACATTGCTCTAGTAAAGTGAGAGACATTTGCAAAAAGGTTCAATTATGACTGAATGCGTCCGTGGAAAGTTTCAGAGGTGAATTTTATTGCACAAAATAACCTGGTAGTTTGGCTATCAGTTTTGACTGATAGTATTGCTTGACAGAGCCCTTGACAGATGAAAGACGGAGCATACAAATATTAAATAGTTTCTGTTCATGAAGATCAAACCGAAGCAGAATAATAACATCATTATCATCAAAAATAACCAAAAGATATGCATTAAAGCTTTAAAAAACAAAAAAAACTAGCCTGTTTAAGTCGGTTGTCTCTTGTATCGATATTTCTATATTTCCTTTGCATGGCAATTTAATTGAGTGCATTATTATTATTATTATGAATAATATAATCAAGCAGATTTTTCAGTTAAGGTCGTCATAGCATTGTGTTATGAATGGCGATGAGATCCATCATATCAAGAGGCTGAAATGTGTTTTGCCTCCACCATTCTGCTGCCCTTCATGCTCAGTGACTGGAGCATCACGGGCACCAGGGGTAGTGCTGTGATTTATCACCTCATTCACCCTAATTCCCATCCAGATGTGCCTAGATGTGCTTTGGCCTTTAGCCATACACACACACACACACACACACACACACACACACACACACACACACACACACACACACACACACACACACACACACACACACACACACACACACACACACACACACACACACATGCAGATTCATTACCAGGGTGCACCGGTCATTTCCGCACATATCCTGAGCTCATTACCCACTCCACTGGTTGACATACATGCGCCAATAAATTAGATCACTGGCACGCCACTGTTTCTGCCAAACGGTTCCAGTGACCAGGGGATTGATAAATTGATGGCAAATATGGAACGGCCTCAGAAACAGGTGCATATGATTTGCCTGGTTTCAAAATAAGACATCATGCCCCCCCAGTTTAAGACCGTATTAAAATGTTTGTTTTGCAAATTTTATAATTTTTCAACCCTTGCAAACTAATCTGAAAGCAAATTGTGTTTAAAGTAGACATATTATGCCCTATTTCTCCAAGTCAGTTTTGAGTGCCTGTCTCTTTAAATGCAAATGAGACACAGGAAACTACTTCAGCATCACTGAGGCGCCGGCAGCTAACAGCAGTTAGCATTTGGAAAAGCAAACATATTGCCATCATATATAAAATGTATCCACTGGACACGTCAATCCTCTGAGGCTGGAAGTTTGTGTAGAACTCTGTGCTGCACTGCCAAGAATAGAACACTTCGCGGACTTCCGCTCTTCCAGATACTATTGCCCTCACCTGCACTCGCATGTTTTTTAGGGACAAAGCGGAGCTCAGTGAGACAACAATTCCAGGAATGTGTCATTGTGACTTAGCAATGAGTGCGGAAGTCAACATATATGATCTTGTTTGTTCAATTTATGGATTCCATAATATATATTTTAGAGTTAAGTAGTTTCACCGTGTGTGAAATGCAAATAAAGAAGTGGTGTTGATTGCACCTTCGACAGATAAAAAAATGTTTGTCATATTCTCCTCCCAGTACCCCTCTGATGCTATGTGTCCCAATTTACTAGTTTTCGCCCTCAAAACCAGTCTGTCAGAGCTCTTTAATTAGTAAAATAAACCAAAACAGTCTTACACATGCGAGCTAAGCAAAGGCTCTCCCTCGTCATGTTTGCGCGGAAGGAAGCAAACATGCCCCGTCTGTGTAGAAGGTGGAAACGGAGTTCCAGGTCTGGGCCTTGTCACAGCCAGGTCACTGGGGGGGTGGCTGAGAGCTCCAGGAGCTTAGGGGACTGAGGGCTTTGGGCTTGAAAGTGTCCCCAGAGTCTGCCATTACTGAGTGACAACCCGAGCTGTGGTCTGGACCAAAGCTAGGCCACACTAGGACAGGCCCCAGGGCTGTTCAATGTCAGGGGGATGGGTCCCAGACACATATGTGTGTGTGTGTGTGTGTATATTTGGTCAGATTGAGGCAGAGGTTTCCGTATTCCTGCTTGGCTGATTTTACATTCCTGCCACACTATTTGGCAGCCATTATTCCCGAGCCGCCGCAACCTCACACACACACAGACTGTGGAGATTTGTGTGGGATCATACCTTGATATGTTTGTACATACACATTCTGTATACATGCATTCATTTGGTATGTGTATACCTTTGTATATTTATGTGTGCTCATCAGCATGAAAGCACATGGCTGTATGTTTATGTGTGCACTGCTGTGCTGGGAGAGAGTTTGGGTATATCTCAGCACAGATTAGGGAATGCTGTGGAGACCACTGCTATGTTTTTCAAAACCATGATTACTTCCTGTCCTGCCTCCGCCGCATGTCAAAACTCACCCCCTCTCTCTAAGAGAACTGTGTGTGTTTGTGTGTGTGTAGACGAATGTATGTGTTGTGTGTATGCGCTTGTGCAAGGCAGGCCACGGACATCTGTGTTGCTTCTCGGCGTATAAAGAGAAACACGCCTTGTGTTGCCTTCCCCGAGTCGTACAGGGCTTCCCCTCTTTCACGTGTGATTGTGGAAAACCCTGCAGCCTCTCGTACAAGTAACGAAACGCAGCGCTGCGTCTGAATTGTATAGTGTGTGCGTAATCCGGCAGAAGACGGGGAAATGTACCCACGCGAGTGAACCTGTTTTGACGCCGAGCCAGTGCAAAACCCACTGAATTATTTGTTTTGGACAAAATCCTCCCCACACACTTATTTCTTAATGTTTCAAACATAGAATGTGTCCACACTGTCAGAAATACTTCTTATTGTTTTGTTCGTGGAGCCAGTGTTGTTCGGTTTGATTTGCATGAAAACAGCGACGTTATACACGGACATCCATCTTGTCAAGCAGCTTAATAAATCAAAGGGCAGGTTGGGACATCTGAGCCGAGGGTGTCTCAGCCATTTAAATGTATAGAATATGGAAACGCTTCATCAGACATGGGCCAGCGCCCCCAAAAGACATTGGCCTTGTAAATGGCCCTTCGTATAATCACCTGAGCATTGCACTGGCATACAGGGAGGAGGACGTGCTGACCTAGACTCAGCCACTTTCCAACGTTCCACAGCCTCATAAATGTCAGCGCTCAACTTAATGAAGATAGGTTGAGTGGCGTTGAGGAGTCTCTTCTGCACATCAGCCAAAGCAAAATGCTCTCGTCTGCCTTGCAGAGCATGAGCAGAGAGGTACTTTGACCTTGAATGATACACGTGTGTCCTTTCACCTATACAAACCATCTGTGAAAAAATGTCATGATTAGTGTTCATCGTTATGTTAAACTGTGGGTATTTATTTAAAAAATCTTTAAATCCCCTCTTACATGACATGTGGCATATGGCATGTTTTCAGTAGTGATGGGCGTGCTAACGGCGTCAGCGCTAACGCACGTTTAAACAATGACGCGTTTCCATGACGACTGGAAAAAGACGCATGTGACGTCATGTTTACGTGACTCCCGATTGTTAAAAATTAGTCTCTAAAGTAACGCTAAACTTTAAAAACAGAGGTACACATACGCAGTACACGGGTACGCTGGTTGTTTGTAGCGCTGCTTTTTTTCGTTTAATAAACAAACCACTCCAGTTCGACTAATCCTAACGGCGCTAAAGGCGCTAGGGCAGCTAACGTTCATATTTACGTGACTCCCAACTGTTAAAATGAGTCTCTAAGTAACGCTGAACTTTAAAAACAGAGGCACACATACGCAGTACACAGGTACGCTGGTTATTTTTTAGCGCTGCTCTTTCCATTTAATAAACAGACCAGTCCAGTACGACTGTAGGCATGCTAATGGCACTAGAGTAGCTAACGCAGCTAACGTTCATGTTTACGTGACACCCAATTGTTAAAATGAGTCTCTAAAGTAACGCTAAACTTTAAAAATAGAGGCACAGACCGCTCCAGTTCGACTGTAGGAGCACTAGCGGCGCAGAAGGAGCTAACTCAGCTAACGGAGCTAACTGGTTAACAGTGCCTGGACTCCGGTGCCACGGCATGTTAACATGACGTCATGCTCGTCTTTTTCCAGACTTTTTACATGCGTTAACGTTAAGTTTTACATTATTAATTTTATTTCTGTTTTATCCTAATAATGTTATAACCTAACACGTTTTTATTCTTTAGATGCTTCTTATAGGGCCAGTAATAAATATACACAAACTGGTATTTTGAGAAGTACCCAAGTAGTGCCAAACCTAAATGTGTGTGAAATAGATAAAAATCTGATCTGTCCTGTGTTTTTGACCCCTCACATGCTGGCAAAACCTTGTATCAGACGGCTACGATCTCTCCCTCGCTTCGCGTCACAGGTCTCTGGTTATTTTCAGACAATCGTTATGAGCAAGACTCACTTCCCAAACCTTTTTTTTTTTTTTTCTTATGGAAATACCATGTGCAGGCCTCAACCATGAGCTCATTCTCACAGGTCCCAGCCAAGTTGGGGCTCAAACGTCTCAGCCTACACACACAAGCTGTCACTCCCCCACAGCCAGTCACAGTGCACACCAACATACTGACAGGCCTGTCATAATTCTGTGTTGGTCATTTTCTCTCTGCATGTACAGTCTAAAGCATCTATCAGACTCAGTATATAGTAATGCTTTTTTAAATGTTTAAATAATACTTATGTAGTTAATATTTTGTCTTAATCTTTTTGGATTTAAACCTTCTTACCTAAGTTTTGAACATCCAAAAGATTGTTCTTCATTGTCTTAAATGGAAAAAAATTCTCAGGGTTTCATTTTCCGATTATTATCAGTATAATTTGAATACTTCGAAGGGTTCAACATTAAGTTATGGGAAATTGAAATTCCCTACTGTTTGAAACCGTTTAAAGACCAACAATCATCGGTTCTTTAAAAAAAAAAGTGTTTCATGCAATCTAAAATAACAATATGACAGCGTAGAGAATTGGGATATATTGCCTAAACCCCATGCGTCTGTGTGGGTGTGTTCAATCCCGTGCTTGTTGGCCTGACAGTGAGCTGTGTGATGATGTCCAGGAGCTGCTCGGCCGGCGTCTGCTCTGACATTTATGGTCCTATACCTCTTCATTAACACCACCTAACCAGCCTACGAGCCTGCCTGTCCCGGTCCTCGTCTTAGTGTGGCTGTGTGGAGGATAAATTGGTGCACATGTGTGTGTGTGAGAGAGAGAGACAGAGAAAAAGTATGTTTATATGTGCATGTGTGGTTTCCTTTCGCTTAACGGCTTCTGCATTCGTCTTTGATTTCTGTGCTTGAACCCAGTATTGTTTGGGTTGGTGTAGCATTTAGTTATTTAGTTACAATACAGCAAGAAAAATAATAAAAGCTGATGTCACCTTTCTTTGTATTTGTTTCTTCTTTTTTACCCCTCAGGCTGTGGAATCTCAAATCAGGAGTTTCGGACAGACCCCCAGCCAGTTGCTCATCGAGCCACACCCGCCCCGAAGCTCAGCCATGCAAGTGGTGAGTGTTGTGTACACACGAACATGCAATAGTACAACATATTATCATAGAAAACACACTGGAAATACTACGGTGAATTTGAAGCCAAAGGAGTTCCTCTGATTTTTGCTTCTCGTGAGTCTTAATATTCTGTCTTCTCGTTGTCCGCCGACAACTGTGGGAAAATAAAGTCTTTTAGGGTTTAAAAGCATCCCCTCTCCCATCATTAGCGAGGTGTGTGTGAAAGAGAAAGATCACAAGCATTCGTGTGTGTGTATGTGTTTAGTAGGCACTTTTCTGGAAACCTGTGTCCGAGCCAGATTTTCCACCTGAGCTGGAATCGGAGATCAGTAAAGGAGAGCAATGAACAGCAGTCCTGAAGTGACGGCTTTTTAAGGGCCAAGAAGTGCAGCCTGTGTGCCTGCCTGTGATGGACCGAGGCCCCATGAGTCCCTATTAGTGCGGTGTCCCTGTGGCGCTGACAGCTGCCTGCAGACCACCACCCAGCACACACATGTACACACAGACACACAAGCTCAGACTGGTGCTTTAAAGTTCACTTACTGTATCAGGCAATGTCCTATGATTTCTTTTTCTTTTCTTTTCTAAACGTAAACTTCAGATGCAAACACATTTCTGAGGCCTTGCAGCAGCTCCACACCCCCCCCCCATTCTCTTTGCTTTTAAATGTTCTCGCTCTTTACTTTCTCTCCATCGTCCCACACATGAGCGTGTTGTCAGTGTGTCGGCGCCTGCCCGTGCCGGCGGTAATGATACTGTCAGTGTGTCTGGTTACCTGTCAGACGCACTGGATTTACTCATGTCTTCTCCTGATGTTAAACACTGATGTTCCTCTTCTTTTCATGGAAGGAGGAAAATGGCTCCGTGTTAGAGCTGCTTAGTACAAACACTCTGAAAATGGCTTTATATAAGCTCCTGTCTCATCACAGGAATCCGTCTGATAGGTCAAAGAAATAACTTGTTGACTACTTACACTTGAGTTTAAAGCAACTAATGTTGTTTTCTTGAGTAATAAATCATTTTCTAACGTACGTATAAAGAAATAGAATAGATATAGTGCTGATGCAACATGATAATCAGCAATTAATCATGTAAACATTGCCATATGTTGTAATCTGTTGCAAAACTACTGGATTGTTTTTATGGAAATTAGTGCACACAATCTTAAAACCTTAAAAAATACTGCAATACTAAATAGCGCCACTAGGTGGTGCCGCATGCTCCGTGGACATCCCCAAGAAGGAACTCTCAGTAACGAGTTGGTGACGTACTATTTACGTCTTACTGCCCAGTGCTCATGTATGCTTAGTGAACGTAGGGCCGTGGAGACCTGGCTTAGCATGGTCAATGTGAAGAATACTGTAGAATAAAGCTGCCCTGTCGAAATCCCCACTTCTCTGTCCGTCGACTCTCTGAGCTAACTTGCTATCCGGAGCCTCTGCTAACCGCTAATCCCGTTAGCCGCCTCTCCACCTGCACCAGCTCTCGTTGCAACGCGGCGCGCAAGTGCATTTGACCGGCACAAAATCGGCATATCTCAAAAGGCGCATCCCTAATTTGCAGACACCGGTGTTGTGACGATGATATCGCGCATCCCTAGGGTGTTAAAGTAAAATGTAATAGATTAACTAACTTGCTGTTAAACCAGATATGCTAAATGTAAAATAGCTAGCTCTATTTAATTTAAGAGGCTAGCTTATCATGGTGCTAGCTACCTCGAATATGATGCTTTTTCTTCTGCCTCCTGTGAGAGTTTTCTGTAACGATACAAGCATTTATTCAGCATCAGTTTTGAGGAACATATCATTTGTTCAGCTAACTAATTATATAGCTGTGCATTACTCGCTTTTCACTAACAGAAAAATGCAATGTACGCCGTTCAATGTGAGGAAGCATTTCACACCAGCTAATGTTGATGGAAAGTCTTTATTTATAAATATTGTAGAAAGAATGCTAAAAACATGCAGAATTAAGCATTGGTAAAGTTCAACTCACACATGACAAACATTTTCTGTTGTGTCATTTTACATGTATGTCTGTTTATGACAAAACAAGCATGTTTATATTTGTATTTGACAGTTTCTTTGAATTATTCCCATAATTCCCATGGAACATTTCCAAAATTCCAGAACTATAATTCCCATGGTAGGTTACTGGGAATTTGCTGCCCCTTTTGCAACCCTAGTCTGTACTGCGTGTTAGCCAATCATGTTTGAAAATGATGACTCATGCTCCCTGAACCATTCTTTCACAAATTGAAGCCCAATGAATCCTGGCATTTTCATCTTGGATTATGGCTGACGAACCTGGTCATTCAGTATATTCAGCTGACCTCTGTTTTGGGCTTGTAACATTGTGGAAATTAGACCTGACTGGCTGAAGCAACCATCATAACACTGTCCCCACAGGTTTGTAGAGTATTCACTAAGTGAGATATAAGATTTTGTGACTTTTGGGATGCTGGATAGTGTGTTTCCATAATTTTAGGCTCAGAAACAGGAAATGTATTGTAACTGTAAAGTCACATACATAACCGTCATACTCCAAAGCACTTTATGACTGTGTCATCCTTATGCTTTTCCTTTTCTAACTAAGTAACAATCACTTTTTCCTAACTCGTCTGTGCTGTTTAAATTAGGCCACTTTGCTGCTCAAGCTTCCTAACTTTCTCTCTTTCCTTCTCTTTCCTCCCTTTCCCTCTGCTTCTTTCTTTCTAACACCTACTGTGGGCTGCTTCCTTCGTCTTTTTTTTTGTTCTGCTCTCTGTCTGTCACTTCATCTCCTGGCTCTTCTCCCTCTCTGCTCCCTGGGTTTTTGTTGTCCATCCCGGGGACTTGAACAGTATCTTCTCCTGCAGACCCCGATGATGTTTACGGACCAGATGCAGCAGGATGTTATCATGGTGCTCAAGTTCCCATCAAACTCTCCCGTGACCCACGTAGCAGCCAACACCCAGCCAGGTCTGACGTCACCCGCCATCATCACTGTCACCGCCAACCGCATTTTCGCGGTCAACAAATGGCACGGTTTGGCAGGTAAGAGATATGTCCATCTATACTGTGTATTCAGGTTGTTTTGCTCAATTAAAATTAAACATTTAAATTATTTGCATCAAAATAACTTCGTATCATGGTATTTTAGGCAGCTTAAAAAAATATTTTGGTACATTAGAATAGTTTTCATACCTCCTCTGCTCATCTCTCCCTCGTGAGCACTTGGTGATTAATTAATCTGACGATTGACCCGTCTCGTCTGTAGGATAGACGTTGATTTGGGAGACAGTTGACCACGTCTGCTGGATAGCGCTATCAAATGTGACACGTGCAGCAGCCAGCATTAAGTCTCATGTCCACCTCCATACATCAGCGCGCTCACTTCGCAAAACGTTATTTACTCAACATCCATCCTTCCCCCCGGAAAAGAAACATTAAATTTGATATCTGTGAATTTACGGGGATGAAGACTGATCGCTCTTCGGGAGAATTCAACCTCATCCGTGTCTGCCACAGACCAGGACTTATTAACCTAAACTGTTTAGTGAGCTGGCATAATAAATTAAATGTGTTCTGTGCAGAGGTAGCTCATTAATTGGAGGGCTTTGCTGGATTCTTCAGGTTGCATAAAAGAGAAAAATGAAAGCATGTGCACATCCAAATGTGTTTTTGTGCGTAGGACAGGGAAGCAGGCCAACAATTAATCTAACGTGGTGGCAAACTTTGTTCATTAACAAAGTGAAAAGATAGAATAGTGAAGCATAAATGCAGAAATGCACCTAGGTTCATTCATATTCTACTGCTTTATCCTAGGTTAATGTTTATTTAATTTAGTATGTATGTATGACACAAAACATGATGTTGCCTGGAGCTCTTCAAAACTGTGACAATATATTAATTTTACTAAAAATGTGTTTTATTGTTTTTCCTGCGCAGGGATCTGACTCTGGTTAAGCCTGTCAACAAAAATAATGACTGCATTTAATCTGTAAAATAGTTGTGATTTGTTCTTAATTAGCAAAAAATGGTTCTGTCCTTCTTCACTTGTCTGTTAAATGTGCAAAATAACTCTAAACAGACATTATTCCTTTTTATTACGAAAATATGTTTGTGGGTAATGAATAGAATTATTAATTGCCGTCCTAGATGAAACTGTCTGAGCATTACTTTGAAGGAAATGCTATTTTAGGTTCCTCTTTCACACTAACAGGAATACAGATTATTTTGATTCCAATGCTGACACAGCAGTATGGAGACATGTCTGGCGATATAAGACTAACTAAAATATAACGGCCCCCCCGGGGGTGAAGTGACTTTGCTGTGCAAAGAAACACTTTCAGTAGAGCACAGTTAGCGTAAGGAACCATTGTCTCTATGGCCTCCGGAGCTTATTGACGTAATTGATGTCTAATTCATGAAAGAACCCCTGGGGGAGTAGGTGACACTGACTTTTTATGGTCGTCATTCTCAGTGTTTTATAATGAAGGGGAAAACCCGGCCGTCTCCTTCACAAGGCCACACGATTGCAATATTAATCCAGTCTTTCTTCTTCTCTTGTCAGGTCATCAGAGCTCAACGGTGCAGGACCAGCAGTACCAACTTCCTGTGGAAATTGACCCGCTCATAGGTATCATTTATGACTCTATAAGAATACACGCATTCTTTACATAGTCTGGCCTTATAAATGCATGGAATTATATTTTTTTGTGTGGATTTATGTATGATTACTGCTGGCACCGTGGTGACTCATGGCACTCTGCAGTGCCGTGTCCCTGGACAGTAGATTAGAGTTGTTTCTCAGCCTCTGCCCCGGTTCGCTCCTCATGATATAGCCCCTGCTCTCTCACTAAACCATTTGCATGCAAATTGGAATGCAATGAGCTGTGGCCTAGGCCAGCATTTCATCATCAACTCCCCCCCCCCCCCTTTCTTCCTCTCCATCGTCCCTTCCCTCCCTCCCTTTTTGCATCCTCTTTGGTTTAATTTGAGCGGAGGGAAAGGACGCGTGTCAATGGAAATGAATATGAATGTGGTAATAATGTGTGATTGAGAATGCACGGCGGTCGGCTGTCAGGACAATATGGGCGCCTCTCATCCTTCACGACTTGTTGATGAGCGAGAGAAGAGTGCCGAGCCGCGGTTGATGTATGGGATGCACTGGTGGAGCAGGGAGAGATGAGCCACTCTCTCTCTCTCTCTCTCTCTCCGTGTGCGCTCTCCTCTCGCCTCCTTTCGACTCCATCGCTTTCCTGCTTCCCCTCGCAATCGCACGCATGTCTGTGATGGGTTTGGGGGGGGGGCTGTTCTTTCTCTGCTGAATGTTGTGGTCACTCTCAGTCTCACCAGACCGTTTTCACACATTTTCTCAACACTTGACGTCTGAAAATAACCAGACTTTGCTCACACGTATTCATCTTTATTTGCACGTTCACTCTGTCTGCAAAAAAAATAAAAGTGTATTAGTATTTATATATATATTCACTGCAGGGTTTTTAGTAGCATTACAATAGATGTGTGTGATGTAATTGAATGCACACTTGTCTTCTTATTTTTTTTCCCTTAAGTCTAAATGATACTAAACAATATATTTTGACTTTGTAGGGGAGTGCATGTATTTGTGGGCAGTCGAGAGGATTTTCGTGCGTGTCAGAAATATATTTACACTGTTTGCATTCCTGGAGGGGTCAGAGCTAAACACTGTAAATTGAGCGTGACAGCTGAGCACTGTGGCGTTTGAGAATGTTAAAAATGGGTTAAAACATTATTTGTAGCAAGGTATACTGGACTTTCTCAGTGTCCATATTCAACACACTTCCCTGACACCTGTTCTCCAGCGCTTTTGACCCTCACTAAATAATAAATGCGTCACTGTGGACGTTTCTGTCTGAAATAGAAAGAGAATGTCATTAAATTAACAGAACCCTTGGCCACATCACACATGCAGATAAATTTTGTAGTGTGTTCTGACTCGAGTAGTGTACATATTTTGCGAAGACTGTCCACACTTTGTTATTTCTCCGTCTCCTTAGTCTCTCACGAACAACCTGAAGTCCTGTAAACTGAACCTCCAGGATGTACTACTGTTTGTATTCTGACAAATCTTCTTTGCACTGTGCAGTCAAACATAAGAGCACTGATGCACTGAACTTAAGTGAACTGCGAGCTCTTTGAGGAAAAAGCAAATGGTCATGTTGGATTAGAAAATGATATAATCTGCTTGTTTTAATTTGTCTATCTCTCTCCCCTCTTCAGCCAGTTACGTCGGCAGTCATCGGCGTCAGATCTCAGACCTGCTCGATCAGAGCATTCAGATCAGCTCACAGTGCTTCGTCATCACGGCCGACAACCGATTCATTGTTCTGTGTGGATTCTGGGACAAGAGCTTCCGGGTTTACTCCACTGACACAGGTACTCTATATACCTGGTAATGTTTTCCTCACAGTATAATCTTAAAAAGATTATGACACCTCAGTCCCATACTTCTTTGTCTTATTTAATTTATATCTATTAAATAATCATTGTCATTTTTTTAAAGCTAAAAGGTGTTTTAAAAAACAGTAAATTAACTATAATTTGTGCAATTACATTTCAGTTTGAATTAATATTAGACAAATCAAAGTTGACAAGCATCTTTGATTAAGGTATACATCAAATTTAAATTTCTTTAGTATATATTCACAAATCACAACTTGCCTCCTAAGGGAAATTACATTTAATACAATTTAATCTGCGATTTAAATGTAGATCTTCACAGTAATTTAACATCATCTGCAGGACAAAACACATCACGGTTTTGTTGTTGTGCTGCTTTAACGTCCATGATATCGGTTCTAAACATCAGCCCTCTCATAAACTCAAAGCTGACTGCCGTGAAATCAGATCAACATATGAAAGGAATTAACCTTTTTTGAGTTAATGATCCTCCGCAGGGTTTTCCTCTAGCACCATCCTCAGGACAAAATGTAGTTTTTCTCTGTTAATATGATGCCAATAAAGACTGAAAGAGTATTTTTTGTTTGTTATTGTTTTGTTAGTCAATGTAATAAAAATAAACACATTTAGTATTTTAAGTATTCTGTTCACTAAACAGAACCACTTTGTCAATAATGCTTACCACAGCTTTATTTTCTCTTTATTTATTATTTATTATTAACTGGGCTAAAGCACAAAACTCTCTTTTCTGGTTTCTAATCAGTAAATGAAACCTAATATTTCTTAGAACATTGTTTACTATAATGTTTGATGCTCTACAGTTTCTGACGGTGCCGTTGTGGGTCTGAATACTACTGACTAAGACCCTAACACATAAATGCTGTAAATCCACACAATACACACACAATCAGGTCAAGGGTCCTAAATGAAAGTGTCTGAAGCTTCATCTCTATACTCCGCTCCTCAGCTTTTCTCCCCCTCAGCCCCATTCAGAATCGTACACACACCTATACAACAAACCCAAATTCAATTTCTATAGGCCAGGCCCTCCCTGTCTTTTAATCGAGGAGGGAGGTGAAGGAGGGACAGCAGCGCAGAGATAGCTCTATTGTGCGACTGCCACCAGGGTGTACGACTGTGGAACCTGAACACGGTTTAATCGCACACGTGCGCTCAACAGCTGCTACCAAGGTCCCTAAAGCCCCCAGGTTAAAGAACTGGGGGGATTTTATCAATTACTAGACTTGATTGGTACACATGCACAAAACACATAGCCTCATACGCATGCATGCACACGCTTCCAATTTCATTTGTCTGTGGGCATGTGTGTGTGTGAGTAAGAAAGAGCAGAGTGTTCAATACGAGCTGCATGGTAGCTATTATTGCTGCAGCAATCATTACTTATTTTCAGTGTTTATAAAGATGTCAAACATTTTCCATCTTTGATGTCTCTCTTCCTCTATGGAAGTTCACTCACCCCGCCCACTTCCATCATAATATAACACTCATCTTTTCTGTGAGATATGACTTCATTATGCACCGGACAGTTGATTTTTTTTTCGACACCCAGACAGAAAATGTCACGTGTTGCAAAGTATTCACTGTTTGACTGCGAGAGGTCACACTGTGAGGTGCGTAATGAGAATTAGACAGCTAGACACTGGAGCTGTGGTCTGGGAATCTGACAGCAATTAGACTCTTTATATATACACACACGGAGCTCGCTGCTTGTGCATGCGTTTTTTCACGCACACACTCGTACGTACAGAGTTGGAATAAATATTTATTCTTGTCAGGGAATTAGTAGAAGTCTAATCTTGTAAAAAGACTAGCTGAGGAGACAGATGATCAACAAGCTAATGGTGTGGAGTTTGAAACAATCACATCTGTCAGCACATTAATCCAAAGTTTCTGGTATTAAAGTGCAGGATACGATATTTCCAGTGTTCTAATAAATGCTTCATTTATCATCCCCCATGTTTCCCGAAGAAACAAATATTGACAAACATGCATTTTTTTTGTGTACTTTTGCAGGCAAACTGACTCAGATAGTGTTCGGCCACCGCGACGTGGTGACGTGTCTGGCGCGCTCCGAGTCGTACATCGGAGGAGACTGCTACGTCCTGTCGGGCTCCAGAGACGCCACGCTGCTGCTGTGGTACTGGAACGGAAAGCACAGCAGCATCGGCGAGAGCCTCGGCAGTAAGTACAGAGAAAGAAAGTCCACTGGCAAATATGCGGAACACACACATATGGGGTATTCTCCGAGTGCTCACTCTCCCCGACAGTTGTGACTCTGTGATTTACGGCCCCTCTCTCTAAAGTAACAACTAGTTTCATCTGACCAGGCCAGGCCTCCTGCATACAGATTGGATTTCGGAGAACTGTCGCACCAGGAACAGCTTACGATAATGTGTTTGAGATAGTGGATGTGTGTGTGTGTGTTTGGGAGAGAGGGAAATAGAGCGATAGAGAATCTGTCTTTAATGTGAGTGAAAGTGAGAGCCACTTACAGACGTTAAACGTGACGTTGGGGGTCGTCGGCCAGCATGTGAAAGTTCACCACCATCTGAGGGCCACGGGGTCACACCAGTCGATAAAAGTGAAAAATGTCACGGGCCTCCCTTATGTTACCATAACATATGGCATTAGCCATGATCAAAGGCTTGCACTCACATAGCTCAGTACTTAGCCCCCTCTGTGCTAATTTGGGCAGCTGAGATCCACGTACACGTTGTTAAGTGGTCCATTTACAAATGGACTGAAATTTATGACAAATGGTGATTTGGTTAATAAGCCACGTTGGTTTTTTGAGTGTTTTGCGTGATGGAATTTTCACCAAAATTTAATTCATAAGGATTCCCTAAACTTTATTTTAAAGCTGAAGGATACAAACATTTGTAATCTCATGCCATTTGTTTGTTTTGAACACTCATTCAGCACTTCAGAGTGCAAGATGTGTTCATAGATTTTGTTTTAGTAGCTGATGTCATTTGTCACCATCGCAGACTACAAGTTGTTGTTTGCTGACTTCTGAATTCTGCAAGGTTTAAATTAAGTGGCACAAATATTCGACATCGTCCTCTGCTCCACATCTAAAGTAGAACAATCTTAACTCATTATTTTCTAAAAACCAAACTGTAATTTGATTGATTCATGGAATTATTTCATGCCTTAAAGGGGCTTTGTGTTTGTATACCCATGCATGTGTTGCACATTTGTGTGTGTGTAGCAGCCTAACCTCAGTTGGCTCAGTAGTAGTTACTGCACTGCAGCCAGAGCAGCAGACAAAGCAGTCGTCATCCCCAACCTCTCACCGCCACAATGTGATGCTCCATTGCCCCAGACCACAGGAGGCTCTCCCAGACATTAGGCTCTGCTGCTGCACACACACACACACACACATACAGATACACACACAGACATACCCACACACACCTTCACAAAATGCATACAGAACGCAGCTTTTCTTTCTTCTCCGTCCAAAAATTCAAACACTTTATCTTCATCCTAAGTCTCCACATACACTTGTATGAGAACACACACAAACACACACACACACACACACACACACACACACACACACACACACACACACACACACACACGTGTGCGCACTCACTGCTTTTCATGCATGTCATGTTGCTTTGTAAATATCCCACACACTTCATGAGCAGTGTTCCATGACACAAATGCCTCAGAATGGCTGAAATGCACATGTACACAACCCACAAACTCTGAACACATTATGCAGACACCACTGCCATCTGCTGGCCACAGTCGAGGTGAGGCTGTACCGCTGCTACAAATACACTGAACTGTCTGAAATTAACTTTATTTAGTTGGTTAAGGTAGCAGAATTAATTTGCAAATATAAATATATAAAATATAAATGAAAATGTTTTATATGGCCCATAATTTTATTATCTCAACCATATAAAGGCATGTGAGTCAGTACTGTATAAGTGAATTGGTTTAGGATAGACCTGTGAAAAGGTCACAACTGAACATTTGTAATAATAATACACTGCGATTCTCAAATGTCTCCAGCTGCATTATTAATTTGCCAAAACATGCCAAGCATTACCATACTTATAGTACACACACGCACACACACGTCTATCCAGACATTTGATCCTATCCTCAGCTGAAGTCATGTCGAGGTATAAGTCTTTAATCAGATACAGGCCCGAGTCAAAATAAATGACAGGTAGAGGCTCAGAAAGTAAATTGATACAGCAATATATCAGATTTATTGGCCTTCTATGAACAAAATCTCACATCCTGCTTAAATCCGTGGACTTAAGCGGCCTAAGTTTACTTTACTGACCTTGTACCAGTGTTTGTGCGGCGGGTGTTTATTTAAGTCCTCACAGCTAGGGCATCATTTTTACACAGCAGGTCTTTTTTATTATTATTCTTTGTTCTTTGGGATTATCCAATGTGGATAGAATAACATATTCTTATTTGATAAAGGATTTTTTTGTAATTTATATGTATAGATTAAGTTGAAACACTGCTCATGATCTTTTTTTTTATACAAGAGGGTTCACTTAGCACCGTCTTTCTGCTAAATCTAATTAAAGCTTTATAGAAGCTGTAGCTTACCCGCCAGCCTCATTAGTGAGTATTGAGTTTTATGTCATATAATTAAATTAAATAAAACTGCATATGAATCTACTATATTCTTTTAGGTCAGCATATATTGCTGCATTTTACCATAATAAATGAATAGTTTTGCGAAACCCATTTGCAGTTTGTAAATGTTTGTTTGCATTTAGACAAAAATCCGTTCCCGAGTGTTTGCCGTGTTGTTCTTTTTGCGCTGAACTTGACCTCTAACAGAGGAAGATGGGGTCACTAAAGACAAGGCCTTCTCCCCTAAACCGTAAACCCCCTAGTGAACTCCAAACTCCAGCTCAGGGAAGCAGCTTTTCTGCACGGCCACTAAACATACGCAAACAAAAGCTGATCTCCACACTTCCCCCACTGGAACACTGGAACACAGCAAACAGTTTGGAAACGGCGTCTGTCGCCCAATTAGCCATCTGCAATTGCTAAAAAAATATATTTTATTGTTTGTAAATGATGTAATAAAGCAGAAAAGTCCAAATCCTATGCAGCTGAGTGTTTGTGAGCAACTGTTTTTATGTGCGCTCACAGATGGAGAAAGCGAGAGTAGGAGCTTTTGTTTTGTCGTTCGCCTTGACAGCTCAAACCCAAACAAAATCACACAAACTTCATGACTTGGACCATAACTTAACTCTCGCTCCCTCTGGCTCACTCGCTAGTCTAACGCAGAAACATCTGGATCCAGTGAAGGCAGTCACAGTGAGACGGTTTTTAAAGATAGGGAGAGGCGGCGGGTGACAAGTGCTGGGACGGGGGAGAGCGAATGAGGGGAGAAATATGATGTGTGCAGGATAACAGCGTGTGCAACAAACAACGATATATATACCGTATACAAGCAAATCAAAACAAATCCCCTCTGAGCTGAACAAACTAATTTGATCTTGATCTTCTCTGTGTGTTTTGTTATGGTTCGTCATGTTTTCTTCCCCTGTGCTTCTAATTTATATTTATTATATCCATGTTATGAAATGTGGATCATAGTGAATATACATTTATTTGTTTTGCTTTGCTCTGTTCTCAGTAATAGACACACGCACCTGTTGTGTTTGTGTTTTTGTTTCCTCAGCAGAGTTCACCACGCCGCGCGCCATCTTAACTGGTCATGACTGTGAAGTGACGTGTGCTACTGTGTGCGCCGAGCTGGGCCTTGTCATCAGTGGCTGCAAAGGTGAGATTTGTTCCGTTTGTCTGCATAAAATACATCACTTAATTCAATTTCAATTAGTGCTAGCCGCAGCTAACGGTGTCAACGTTAACCCAATAGCGCGTTTCCATGACGACTGACCGGAAAAAGGCGCGTGTGACGTCATGTTTACGTGCCGCGCCATCGGAGTCCAGACACTGTTCACCAGTTAGCTCTGTTAGCTGCATTAGCGACGTTAGCACGCCTACAGTTGAACTGGAGCGGTCTGTTTATTAAACGAAAAGAGCAGCACTACAACTAACTAGCGTACCTGTGCCTCTGTTTTTAAAGTTTAGCGTTACTTTAGAGACTCAGAGTCTCGTCTTTTTCGCTCAGTTGGCATGGAAACGTGTCATTCGTTAATGTGCGTTAACGTTAACGCCATTAAGTAACATGCCCAGCACCAATTTCAATTGAATACATCAATTTAAGTGTTAACCCCTCCACATTATGTCGTGTTATCTGATGTGCAGAGGGTCCTTGTCTGATCCATTCCATGAATGGGGACCTGCTGAGGACCCTGGAGGTCCCGGAGCAGTGCACTCGGCCCCGACTCATCCAGGCCTCCACCGAGGGACACTGCATGGTCTATTACGACAAGGGACACTTTTGTCTCTTCACCGTCAACGGCAAACTCCTGGGCCACATGGAAGTAGAAGACAGCGTCAAGGTGAGGCGGTGCATTCCTGCAGGGGGCTGCGTGTGTGAGAGAAAGTGCATTTGCACGTGTGCGTCTGCACCACATCAGTGTACAAAGTCCCCTCTCACTGATTAAAGCCTTTTCTTACAGTTTGAGATGTGAGTAAAGCGAGGCTCGGCTCGGCACGCCTCAGGGGGGCAAACTACGGCTTCACGTCTCTTTTTATTCCCCTTTCATATGCATGCACCAGAGGGGGCTGCTCCTTTTGATCCGCAGCCCTGTTGTCAGGTCAAATTGCATCGGCAGCGCTGGTAGAGAACATTCCAGAGAAGTGGTCAGCTCTGGACACCAACTCCATTAACCACCCTCCAGTGCAGGATGACACATTCCCCCGTTTCCCACATTTCCTCCCTTGTGGCCAGAGTGACACAGGATAACGGCTACTGCCTTTGGTTTCCCAACCCATTGTTTCCGGTTTGGCCTGGGAATTGTAAGCTAGCTCTGACAGACAGCCACACGCCTGTTTCCTATTAAGAAACCTCTGGTGCCGAGGCCCCTAACCTGCCAACCATTCTGCCCTCAGAAAAAAAAGCTCCACAGTATAAGATAAACACAAATATAACTGGTATAGGATGTGATTAATGAACACAAAGACGAATAGTGATTAAGTTTGCAGGAAAGCTAAGGTTTAGAGCTCTGTATTTTCTCTTTAGGAGGAAATAGCTAAGCATCGCTTTGCATTTTTTCCAAGAGTTCCTCCTAAAGATGAGAAGCTGTGACTTGGGAACAGTGCAGTCCGCCGCGTCAGCCCGACTCTGCCGTTGTAAATTCCAGCCATGTCAAATGGCATTAGGAAAATCCTAACATCTTTAAGTGCGGTTGTTCATGTCTCAGGCCCCATCCTGCCTCACCAGCCGTAGCTCCACCCCCCCTCCTCCTCAAGTCTGAAGCCCCAGCAGTATTTAGTGCACTCATGTACATACCAGAATCAATCTTCTTAGTCATTGGAGCCTCTGCACAGTATGACTCCAGGATAAATAAGTGTTTGTCCTGGCCTGCAGTATCCACTTAGAAAGAGAGAGTAAAACTGAGAAAGAGAGAGAGAGAATGTACGCACTGTGAATTTATAAGGGTCTGGAGTCAGAGGTTAGATGACAGGCTAACAGTCGGCATCCTAGTCTAATAGCAGAATCAAGTGACAGGAGCCATACTGAATGGATTACAGTCTTTTAAGTACTAGTATAACTCAGGCAGTGTAACCACTCCAGCGCTTTTTTCCCCCCCATGTTACAGGGGGATTAACAGCACCATAAATTAAACTTTTTTTTTTTTTTTTACCTTTCGTAGTCTCAGAATCCACCCACTGTTCCCCCAAAAGAAGTAGAAAATATGGGCATTAAAAGTGCATGTGTTTCTGCTGCACTCATTTTTTAGTCATCCGAGCCCAGGTAGCCATCTTAGCTCCCACAGAGCCGTCGGCCATCTTGTATGACCGCCCAGTGGCAAGGGGCTGATTTATAATGTCTGTCTGCAGCCTCCTACCTGACTGGGCTGACATGTCTGCCAGCTCTCCTGGCTCCTGCTGGGCTGCAGTAAGGTCATGGACTCGGTAGATAAGTAGATACACAAAAATACAGTAACACAGCACAGTAACTGCTGAAAAGTCCTTTTTTTTTTTTACTGCGATTGTGCAATATAGCATCTGTTCATGGAGGAAAAAGTAGCCGTGACTGCTTCTTTTAACAATTGCTGAAATTCAAAGCAGCACTAAAGAAATATTTTATACACGCGTTACGTGAAAGTGATCGCTCACGCTTACGAGGCGTCAGTGAAACATCCGCCAGTTTTCCCCTCAGTTATACAAGATACAGGAAAACCTGTTGACAAAATAATATACAGTAGGTGATGATATTTGTGTTCCTGTGTCTGCTGCCCCCAAGTGGCCAAAAGAATACATTAGATTCTGCATTTTTTTCAGTCGATAGTGACATTTATTTTGTAAGTACACTACCGATCAAAGGTTTTGGGGTCACCTATACAATTTTTGTTGTGTTTTCCATTAAAAGTCACTCTTTTATTCATCAAAAGAGTTGCAAAATGGATAGAAAATATAGTCAAGACATTGATGAGATTAGAAATAATCGTCAAAGAACCAGCAAAAGTGTTTTCAGCTGTGCTAACATCATTGCACAAGGGTTTTCAAGGGTTTTTTAAGCCTTTTAACGCGATTAGAAAACACAATGTACCATTAGAACATTGGAAATGGGCCTCTATACACCTATGTAAAGATTAAGAACCAGCAGCTAGAATAGTCGTTTACCACATTGACAATGTATAGAGTGTATTTCTGATTCATTTGATGTTATATTCAGTGATAAAAAGTACTTTTCCTTCAAAAATAAGGACATCAAACTTAAAGAACAAATGAAGAATGTATGTCTTCAGCATCTCCAGCTGCCACAAACCCCGTCTAATTCTGTTTTTACGTTCATTTCCTGTCCCATTTTCAGTTAAAAGTTGCAAAAGTTTCCTCTTCCACTTGTACACACTTGTAACTCATTTCAAGCGCATTGATCGTGATTGGCGCCGATCACTGTTGTCAGATT
Source organism: Microchirus variegatus (assembly GCF_963457635.1). Classification (NCBI taxonomy): domain Eukaryota; kingdom Metazoa; phylum Chordata; class Actinopteri; order Pleuronectiformes; family Soleidae; genus Microchirus; species Microchirus variegatus. The sequence goes on from NC_139824.1 coordinate 10,210,653, forward strand.
AACTCCGCCGCGAGTGTTGATGCGCGACAAAAACTACTGTGCGCTCGGGAAACACAGACCCGAATGACACAAATCAAAACAGTGCCGCCCGCGCTCCATCGTGCTCTGCTCCACAAAAAAAACATCTTGGAACGATGATCTAACGCGACAATTAGGCTGGATTGATTTTTGTGGCCTCCCACCAGCACACGAGTTCATCACTGTGTGTGTGTTTGTGCCTATCTTTGAGTGTGTGTGTGTGTCAAGACAATGAGAAACAGATCTCATTTTCTTCAGCGTGGTAGGAAATGTTTTTATACATATATATATATATATGTATATATATATTCATATATACAAAACATTTGCCTAATTTAGGCTCCGCTTCCTTACATCCGCTCCAGTGTGTACCGCTCTTGAAAGCTTATTTATGTTTTCTTAACCAAGTCAAGTTCCTGAAAATGACTCGTTCCAACTCCAGTTCAAGTTTCATTTTCCCCCCGTTTTTATACGAGCTTGATTCGATGCACATGTTCGCCGATGATTGAAGCGTCTCTTGCTGAATCGCTGCAGCGCGGCTGCAGAGCTGAAAGACGTGAGCCCAGTCCGGAGGAGAGAGAGTCGTAAAAACCGCAAACGAGCAAAGCTCTAAATTAGTGTCATTTGCTGCTTTTTAGAACTCACATTCTCCCCTCGTCATTTCATCAGCTACGGTTACTTGCCGACTGATGCTCCTGACTGTTCGAGTTTCGGCTTCCACTGTGCGCCGCGCGCGTAATAGACTCCAACACACGACTTGATTTGTGAACGTCAAGGTTCCCCCGGCGGAGCCGTTTCGACTGTTACAGTTTGCAGGAAAAGCAGATGAGACGAGTAAATCTCCGCGCCGCACTGTGGGGAGCCATCTTTGTTGCGAGTCAGGGGTTTGTGTACAGAAAGCCCTGAAGGATCGCAGTGCTGACCTGGGATCTTTTGTTGGACCACATGACCTCACAGTATGAGCTTTACTGTGACATATGAGATAAACTGGTCCCCGATCACCAGTTCTATTCGGGGGGACAATTTATGCTTGTGGGTTTGGTTTAAATAGCTTTGCTGCCATGTTATTCTGCTTTGTTTTTCCTTCTGAGCGTTAAAGATGATCCAACAACTCAAACTGTATAATCGTGTAATAGTTCTAATGCTCCGTTTGTCTTTGGCAGGCCATGCTCCTGAGTCGTGACGGTCAGTACCTGCTGACAGGTGGAGATGGAGGAGTTGTGTCAGTCTGGCAGGTTCACAGTCTCAAGCAGCTCTTCACGTATCCTGGCTGCGACGCAGGAGTCCGATCCATGGCCATTTCACATGACCAAAGGTAACACACACACACACACACACACACACACACACACACACACACACACACACACACACACACACACACACACACACACACACACACACACACACACACACACACACACACACACACACACACACACACACAGAAACATTTGGATAAACAAAACGTGGAAATGCCTTAGAGCTGCAAAATGATTCAATTGTAATGAATTCTTTGTTATGTGGAGCAAAGAAACGCAGAAAATATTCACATTTAAGAAGCTGAAACAATCAGAAATCTTGTTTTAATCGTGAAAAAAGCCAAAAAATGTACGATTAATTTAGTAATCGGTTATTAAACGATTCATTCGAGCGATTAGACTTCCGGCTTAGGACGCAAACCGAGGGAGCTCCTGCAGAATAGTTTGATATTTTACTTTTTGACAACTTTCTGATTAAGTTACTTGGGGTGTAGTAGTAGTTTATTGATTAGATTACTTTTTAAAAATGCCCCCAAAACCGAACAAAGGAGGAAACGCATCACAACCACAGGTGCGGCCTGATCAACAAGCTAAGACCTCGTCTCAGAGTGACTCGAGATTGATTGTTTAATTAATGCAACAACAATTAAATTATTTCAATTTTAAAAAAGGGGAAAGTTATGACCTTTAAAAACATTTAATTCAAAATTCTTCCTCTTCCTCATAAATAAGTGTGTTTGGAATTATATGACAATACATATTTAATATTTTAGGCTCCTGTTCGTATCCATACGAATCTTGCGACAGCGAACACACTCCTCCTGGCGCGAAATAATATCCCAAATGGCACGGAAATAAGCTCCAAAATCGTCAGAAATGGGAAAATTTAAGTTTATTAGTTAAAAGTAAACTACTGTTCAAAAGTTTGGGGTCACCTATAGAATTTTTGTTGTGTTTTCCATTAAAAGTCACACTTTTATTCATCAAAAGAGTTGAAAAATGAAGAGAATATACAGTCAAGACATTGACAAGATTAGAAATAATGATTTTAATCCAAATAAAGAAGCAGCAAAACTGTTTTCAGCTGTGCTAACATCATTGCACAAGGGTTTTCTAATCATCCAATAGTCTTCTAACGCGATTAGCAAACACAACGTACAATTAGAATACTGGATATGGGCCTCTATACACCTATGTACATATTCCATATTCCAAACAGACGTTTGCAGCTAGAATAGTGTTTTTTCTGTGTATTTCTGTTTCATTTAATGTTATATACATTGATAAAAAGTGATTTTCCTTCAAAAAACTATGTGAGCCCAAACTTTTGAAGCCTAACCTGCTAGTTTATTTGAAAGTTTATTTTGACACTCCCACTGTTTCCTCCTCCTCTCAGGTGCATCATCACCGGCATGGCGTCTGGAAGTATCGTGCTCTTCTACAACGACTTCAACAGGTGGCACCACGAGTACCAGACCAGGTACTGAGCGTGACTGACACAAGAGTCTCGGACCCTGACGAAGATCCAGACTGTTGTTGTTCCAGAGTGAACTCTTCTTTATCAAAGGCACTATTCTGTCTATACTGTTAATCCTGAATGTATCTCACAGGAGAGAGAAAGAAAGAAAGAGAGGAAAAAAAGAATCAAAACTATTTTTTAAAAAAGGGGGCGTTGCTATATTTTGTAGATGCGATAGAAGTTTTCATATAAAATCATAGGGTGAGGGTTGTGTTACTGTACGGTTAAAAACAAATCTATTTTTAGCTGTAAGAGTCTATTTTCATCTCCTCTAGGAAACAAAGAAAGAGGATTACGGGGAGCTAGTGGAAACACCAATCTGAATATTTATGTACTTTAGGGTGAGTGATTTTTTTTGTGTATGTGGGGAATAATTAAGATATCTTTCACTTTTAATATGCTTTTTTTTTTGGGCCATTTTGGCAAACACTGACATTAGTAACGAAGAGTTGAAATTGTACTGGAGAGAGACGAATACATGAAGAGGGAATTTACATTATATTCACCATTTCTCTTTACATATATATATATATACTGTTTAGATTGTAGTCTTTCATATTTATAATTTTCATCTTCTGTGCACGGCTCCTTTCACGTCAAACACAGATATTTAAATACGTCAATCAATAAAACACAAAGTCGGAAAACGAGCTTTACTTTAAAGAGGACGACGACACTTCTTTCATTTGACGTTTCTCTCCTAAATGACTGAATAATGCAACGTTGAATCACTTATTTAAAACTGTTTGACCTCAGATTAGGACATTTTTTATTATTTCACCATCACGTCAAAGTCCTCTTAAGAGGCAGCGCGTCTCTGAAACGGCAAAAAAACGAGACGGTGAAGGACTTTACTTGCGTCCAGACATCATGAAATGAGTGATAACAAGTCGGTGATGACATTATTCCTGTGGTCGTCGGTAAACCGAGCGTCCTCTTGTGTCTTTTGATTTGGAGGAGACATTCCTTTGGAGTCAAATTATGGTGCGTTTTGAAAACTACTGTTAATCTATCAACTGATATATTATTATTATTTTTTTTTTTTTTGCAATCATTTCTGGTGTGTTTTGTGTTCTGAGTTTTGACAATAAAATAAAATTTTATAACTTCAAAAACTGCTCCTGGTGTTAATGCGTGACTCCATAGCACCCTCTGCTGGCCACATATAGGTAACACAGACAAATCCACCACAAACAAGTTAATTTCAAACCTTTATTGCTTTTTTTGGGTGTTTTTTTTAACAGTAAAGCAGCAACTTGATGCCTAATGAAGACTTTTTTTTGCACCTTTCACTGTCTTCATACATGTTTCCCTTTATGACAAAACATATGAAACTACCTTTAAACTACAAATTACATCATTGAAGCTAAATGACCTACGTGGATGTGTATGTGTGTGTGGAGGGATTTGTCGTGGAAGTGGGAGACGAGTGTTCCGGGATAAATTCTGTCCTGTTTAAATGGAAACAAATGACATGATATCGGATATAAAGCAACGCTGGATGTTGATAAAGGCAAACTTTTAAGTTTCACACACAGAGCTAATAAAAAAAAAACAATCCAGTGACTTAATTTGAAGGAACAGCATGGACTCATTTCACAATGGAGCATCAATTCTAATTATTCATAATATGTCAGATTTGGTTTCTGGTGATAATCTTGACGATGATGCCTTTCAATAAACAACATCCCAAACAGTTTAACAGTAAGGATTGGTCGGCGAGGGTAAATAAATGGTATTTCTGGATCATTCCTATAGGGTAATTGTATATAACTGAGATTATCGTAGATAATTTAAAAGGAAAAACTGTTTCCTAAATGTTTCTCTTGTTTCCGTCCTGCGTCTAAAATTATAGGAAAGTATTTACAGTTTGAATCTTTGGTTAAAAATGCTCACCAGGTGCAGAGGAGACGCGAAGTTTTAAACTCTAGGCCACATTATACTTCTCCGACTGCGTATGCGTTATCCGTCTGCGTCACCACGGAGACGCCTCGAGCATTTATACTTCTGCGTCGTGGTGACGGACACTCGCTGCAATTTCCCGCCCGATCAGTAGGGGTCGCTGCGCAAGGTTGTTGTGCTTCTGGCTACAGTGAGCAATGGCGTCCGAGAAAGAAAGAGAGAGAAAGACTGTTGTTGTTGAAAAAGTGGCCGTTTCTCACTTTTCTGTGTCACGGAACGCAGTTTTAAGATAATTTGAGGCGAGAAATTGGCCATTTAGAGTCTAAACATGTGCTGTGTGTGTTAAGATATGACGTATTTATAGTTCGGCAGCGGCGTTATCGGCGGGGATCAGCTCCGCCTCTGTCAGGACGCCCGGAGCGCACTGAGAGCCGGCACAGAGCAGCTTAGCTCGGCCTGTCCTGAGGACCAATCGCAGCTCTTGCCGTCTCCGTAGTCCCTTGACGGAGTGACGGACACTTAAAAAATATTTCGTGCACCCGGAGACGACGCAGAGGCTCTTCGACAGGTTCTGCGTCGACGCAGAGGACTCTGCGTAGCTACGCAGAGCACTTTACGCAGGAGTATAAATTGGCCTTGTGTTCTTTAACGTGATTTAAAGAACACAAGGATTCTCAAATGACTTATTAGCTGCAAGGTACTTTGGGTAGATATTACATCTGTTTTATTCACCCCTCTATATCTCTAAGTTGCCAGAAAAAAGGGCTTTAACTGAAATCTATTTGTGCTAATAATAAAGGCTGCAGGTAGCTTGGTATGTATGTATGTGAGTGACACCACTTTGGGATCATTCTGTGTGGCGACTATTTACAGTAGAGCTCAGACGCAAAAGAAATGAGGTAATAAATAAAAGGGGAAAAAAATCGCATTAATGTGATACAGTAATTTATGACTTCCAAACGCAAAAACCCACTCAGAACACTGATTTAAATTCCCATGATCCACATCCTCCATAATAAATATAGACCTATATATATATATATATACACACACAATCAAGTCTTTTTCAAACTCTGAGAAAACGCCTCACATCCTCTGGCTCAGTTTACAGCCACAGGAAAAGCTCACGGCAGATGTTTACTCGCCTGATTCCACGTCTGATGATGAATACGAGGATGGACGAGCGAGTGGAGAGACTTTCAAACCTCCAAAGCTGCACGACATGGAGGCGTCGTGGATCTTGGAGGTGAAGAAGTAGCCTCTTTAGCGGGAGAAGATGGTTTGGTTGAAGACGAGGAAGGAGAAGAGAGCGATGGAGGTGATGGAAGGTGAAAAGAAGAGGCGATGGGGAACGTTTCAGCAGAAGGTGAAGGTGAGAATCGAAGTGAACTCATGGGAGCCGAGGGAGGAAGACGAAGCTGAGCAGCGAACAGGTCGTTCAGATCATCTTCAGGCTGAAGAGGCTCTGTGGTCTCAGCAGGTGGTGATGGTGGTGATGATGGTGGTGGTGCTTTCACGATGTCTGATGCTTGTTTGGTCGCAGAAGCCAGTCCCGACTTCGTTGGCGAAGCCGGTGACGTCGGGCCCGGACAATGACGAGCGGCGAGCTGGAGGTTCTCCTTATCAAGAGCTGTGTTCTGGCGAAACAAGAAGAGGAGGAATGAGCTTCAGGTGAAACATCAGAGAGGGAAAATCAGAAGTCAGGTGGGTCAATCTACACCGACAACGACGACGACGTGACTTACTCGTTAAATAATGACCCTTTTTTGGGCCATTATTTGTAATTTATATGAATGAAAACACAAACAACTGAAAAATACGGTGAAAAGTATGGTTCATACAGACTGATGCCACAAATAGGCAAATAAAATATGTAAAAAGTGCCGCTGTGTGCAGAAAAAGGGCAGATTAAAGGTGCATTACGTAAAAAATCTAAAGCACAATATGTCACAGAGACTCAGAAATAATATTCATATAACAAACTGAACTCACCAACAACAACAGTACAGCCAAAATATTTGCATTAAAAATAATCTTTTGCAGACTGCAAATCATGTTTTGGCATGTGGCGCCACCTACTGCCCATCTACCAATCATTGCAGTCAGTAGAGTCTCAGCTGCATAGCAACCACGGGTTGCCAGTTACGTCAGAAAACGAAACCTAAAAGACCTCTGTATTTTGAATTTGAATGTAGTACTCGTTTTTGGCCACATTCTTACATATGGCACCTTTAACTCTGTGGTTTGTCCCATGTAAGGTCAATAATGTTGTTGTTGTGGGACAGAAAACATCATTTTTTTTGCCCTTGTGCTGAACACCAGCAGCGGTAGAGTGAGAGAGGCGTAGCGTTAAAGTGTTAGTACGTACCCTTGCCTTGGAGCTAATTCGGAAGGAACGTAATGCAGGGAAAGAGAAGCAAACAAAAGGGGGGACAGAGACGAGGTCTTACTCACAGCGTCACAAAATAAAACACGACAAAGCATGAGACGGCAAGTGGACGGCTCGTTGTTCCAGCGCAGAGGCGAACCGTTTAATTCAAACTCCACAAAGTGAGAAGATATTTGAGAAAACTGAGCTGGAACAAAACGTCAGACTTTCTTCTAAGTGACTTTTTCAGGCGAAATGTGTTGGTGAATTAAGTATTTAGATAACTTCAGAGAAAAATGGGACTAAAAATGCAGCGGTGAGATGAACGACTGGTTAGAGATGAGGCTGGTGTTACTCTGTGTTTTCATTATTTATTCATATTAGATCAACAAAATCACATTAAAAGACTAAAACTGCTTTTATTCAGCAGCAGTCCCAAAAGCACAGTAAGTGAACATTGTGCTATTTCTATGAAAACTTTTACAGTGTTTATCAAATGTATTAGACCACCAACTAAAGCCTAAATTAACAGCATTGATAATAGTCAAAATCATGTTTTTATGTTTCTGTGATAATGTGTTAATACACCAGTATTTAGAAGCTCTTTAACCAAAAGGATATTTTAAATGCTAAAATATAATTATTGTCGTTATCCAATAATTTTCAAACAGAAACAAATAGTAAAGCATTATTATTTCTGGATCAAATTATAGTTACTTTAAATAAATTATAATTATTTACTAATTGGTTGAATGTTATGCTTGATTCATTTCTGAATTCTGGTTCAAATTTGAGTATAAAATGGTGAATTCAGTTCTTAAATATTCATGTTTGTTGGTCTAACTAATTTGTTTAGTCGGATTAAGTCGGAATATTATTCTCTCAATATATACTATATATATATATGTTTATAAAAAAATAATACTAATACTAATACTAATAATAATAATAATAATAGCTCTTTTTCATGTGATTTGCTACTAAAAAAAAAAAATAGCACCATCTTCATCATCTCAAATGAATGTTTCATTCATCCATCTCTGCAATTTCATCCTACAGAATGGTGCCAGCAGCAGCAGCAGCACAGTTCTTCAGTTATTCCACAAGATGGCGCCAGAGCTCAATCAACATAATGTAACAAGTGCTTTGAAACCAATTCATAGACACAGAGAGAAGATTTTATTTTTTTCCAGAGATATTATAAAAGTGATAATTAGGAAAAAACACAACAGCAGAGAGGGACGTTAATGACGCTGCTGCAGCATTATCCACATGCTAAATAACCTTTAATGGAGATTCTTCAAAACATCCCGTACAAGTTAGATTGATACACGTGGAGTGAAAATGTGATTGAATGAGAAGCAAGCGGTTAAAAAACCAGGTGTTAGTGAGGTCAACATCCGTTAGAATGCTAAGAGAAGTCGCTGAGGGGCAGTGGGTCTGATAAAGAAACAGGAAGGAAGGGAAGGGAGGAGGGTGAAGGGAAGGGCGATGGCTGGAAAGGAAGATCGTGGTGGGGGAGGAGTGTGTGTACCCGGCTTTCAGCTCCAGGCGTCCCCTGTGGTCCTGGGTCGGGTGTGAGGAAGGGGTGAGGAGGAGGAGGAAGAAGGGAGTGGATGGAGAAGAGGAAGAGGAGGAGGAGGAGGAGCCAAGGCCCGCGTTTACACCTCAAACTGTCAAATGAAATTGACGACAACATGAGGCCGTTGGCAGCAAACGAGGTACTCAGATTCAAATGTTGCTAAGTCAAAGAAGCTTCCCCTTCCCCCCCTTTGCAGACGGAAGAGAGTGACCTGATGAGACGAGGAGCGGAGGAAGTCAAAGTGTGTGTGACAGGAAATGATGTCAATGGGGATCAGGACAGACAGGATGGAAGGATGCGACTACGACAGGGGGGTAACTTAACCACGGCTGTGTTTATTTGCATCAATCCACCTCTAAAACCCAGACTTGCATGTTCACAAGTTGCTCGTGACTAGTTTTTAAAGATAATCTCAAATCAGGATTGATGCCAGTGATGAAGTCAGGGAAGATTCAGATGAAATGAATCAATCTCCTGTATTTGGGTAAAACATTTGCCGTCGTAACACTGTAAAATGTTTGGAAGAAGACCCGGCACATGCTAAACTCGTGTCGTAATGAAAGATTTACGAGGTTGTAAGATTATGAATAAAAAGGAAATATGCCAGTTAATCTCAGTAGATAGGGGAAAATCCTATTTTCTGTTTGTGAGTGTGCTTACCATGATGACTGACACTCCAGCTGTTGTGTTGTTGTGCCTCGGCGCAGTGTTGAAGTGTGCTTTTAGTTTACCTGTCACCTCCATCTGCATGTTGTTCTCCATGACTGCATCGTCCTATAAACACAAACACATCCACACATTTTTATGGGAATCAGAATTGGTCAGATGATCGGATATTTAAAGTACGTCGTCCAAAATTTGACAAAAACGTCATAGTATAGTATGTCGTACAAAGATGGTCAAAAACATCATAGTATAGTATGTCGTCCAAAAGTGGTCAAAATCTCATAGTATGGTCAAAACTTGACAAAAACGTCCTATAGTATGTAGTACGTCATACTATACTGTGTCGTCCAACATGTGACCATTTTTGGAGAAAAAAGAAGTTTGGTCCAAAATTTGACAAAAACGACATACTATACTATGTCGTCCAAAATCTGACAATTTTTTTGAAAAACATTTTTTTGGTCCAAAACTTGACAAAAACGTCAAACTATACTATGTAGTATGTTATACTTTACTATGTCTCCAAAATGTGACAATTTTTGGGGAAAAAAACATTTGGTCCAAAATTTGACAAAAACGACATACTATACTATGTCGTCCAAAATCTGACAATTTTTTTGAAAACCCTTTTTTTGGTTCAAAACGTGACAAAAACGTCATACTATACTATTTATGACGTCATACTATACTATGTCTCCAAAATGTGACCATTTTTGGAGAAAAAAAAATTGGTCCAAAATTTGACAAAAACGACATACTATACTATGTCGTCCAAAATCTGACAATTTTTTTGAAAACCCTTTTTTTGGTTCACAACGTGACAAAAACGTCATACTATACTATGTAGTACGTCATACTATACTATGTCTCCAAAATGTGACCATTTTTGGAGAAAAAAAAATTGGTCCAAAATTTGACAAAAACGACATACTATACTATGTCGTCCAAAATCTGACAATTTTTTTGAAAACCCTTTTTTTGGTTCAAAACGTGACAAAAACGTCATACTATACTATTTATGACGTCATACTATACTATGTCTCCAAAATGTGACCATTTTTGGAGAAAAAAGAAATTGGTCAAAAATTTGACAAAAACGACATACTATACTATGTCGTCCAAAATCTGACAATTTTTTTGAAAACCCTTTTTTTGGTTCAAAACGTGACAAAAACGTCATACTATACTGTGTAGTACGTCATACTATACTATGTCTCCAAAATGTGACCATTTTTGGAGAAAAAAAAATTGGTCCAAAATTTGACAAAAACGACATACTATACTATGTCATCCAAAATCTGACAATTTTTTTGAAAACCCTTATTTTGGTTCAAAACGTGACAAAAACGTCATACTATACTGTGTAGTACGTCATACTATACTATGTCTCCAAAATGTGACAATTTTTGGAGAAAAAAAATTGGTCCAAAATTTGACAAAAACGATATACTATACTATGTCGTCCAAAATCTGACAATTTTTTTGAAAACCCTTATTTTGGTTCAAAACGTGACAAAAACGTCATACTATACTATGTAGTACGTCATACTATACTATGTCTCCAAAATGTGACCATTTTTGGAGAAAAAAAAATTGGTCCAAAATTTGACAAAAACGACATACTATACTATGTCCTCCAAAATCTGACAATTTTTTTGAAAACCCTTATTTTGGTTCAAAACGTGACAAAAACGTCATACTATACTGTGTAGTACGTCATACTATACTATGTCTCCAAAATGTGACAATTTTTGGAGAAAAAAAATTGGTCCAAAATTTGACAAAAACGATATACTATACTATGTCGTCCAAAATCTGACAATTTTTTTGAAAACCCTTATTTTGGTTCAAAACGTGACAAAAACGTCATACTATACTATGTAGTACGTCATACTATACTATGTCTCCAAAATGTGACCATTTTTGGAGAAAAAAAAATTGGTCCAAAATTTGACAAAAACGACATACTATACTATGTCGTCCAAAATCTGACAATTTTTTTGAAAACCCTTTTTTTGGTTCAAAACGTGACAAAAACGTCATACTATACTGTGTAGTACGTCATACTATACTATGTCTCCAAAATGTGACCATTTTTGGAGAAAAAAAAATTGGTCCAAAATTTGACAAAAACGACATACTATACTATGTCGTCCAAAATCTGACAATATTTTTGAAAACCCTTTTTTTGGTTCAAAACGTGACAAAAACGTCATACTATACTATGTATGACGTCATACTATACTATGTCTCCAAAATGTGACCATTTTTGGAGAAAAAAAAATTGGTCCAAAATTTGACAAAAACGACATACTATACTATGTCATCCAAAATCTGACAATTTTTTTGAAAACCCTTTTTTTGGTTCAAAACGTGACAAAAACGTCATACTATACTGTGTAGTACGTCATACTATACTATGTCTCCAAAATGTGACAATTTTTGGAGAAAAAAAATTGGTCCAAAATTTGACAAAAACGATATACTATACTATGTCGTCCAAAATCTGAATTTTTTTTTGAAAACCCTTATTTTGGTTCAAAACGTGACAAAAACGTCATACTATACTATGTAGTAGGTCATACTATACTATGTCTCCAAAATGTGACCATTTTTGGAGAAAACAAAATTGGTCCAAAATTTGACAAAAACGACATACTAAACTATTTATGACGTCATACTATACTATGTCTCCAAAATGTGACCATTTTTGGAGAAAAAAAAATTGGTCCAAAATTTGACAAAAACGACATACTATACTATGTCGTCCAAAATCTGACAATTTTTTTGAAAACCCTTTTTTTGGTTCAAAACGTGACAATAACGTCATACTATACTATGTAGTACGTCATACTATACTATGTCTCCAAAATGTGACCATTTTTGGAGAAATAAAAATAGTCCAAAATTTGACAAAAACGACATACTATACTATGTCGTCCAAAATCTGACCATTTTTTTGAAAACCCTTTTTTTGGTCCAAAACGTGACAAAAACGTCATACTATACTATGTAGTACGTCATACTATACTATGTCTCCAAAATGTGACCATTTTTGGAGAAAAAAAAATTGGTCCAAAATTTGACAAAAACGACATACTATACTATGTCGTCCAAAATCTGAAATTTTTTTTGAAAAGCCTTTTTTTGGTTCAAAACGTGACAAAAACGTCATACTATACTATTTATGACGTCATACTATACTATGTCTCCGAAATGTGACCATTTTTGGAGAAAAAAAAATTGGTCCAAAATTTGACAAAAACGACATACTATACTATGTCGTCCAAAATCTGACAATTTTTTTGAAAACCCTTATTTTGGTCCAAAACGTGACAAAAACGTCATACGATACTATGTAGTACATCATACTATACTATGTCTCCAAAATGTGACCATTTTTGGAGAAAAAAAAATTGGTCCAAAATTTGACAAAAACGACATACTATACTATGTCGTCCAAAATCTGACAATTTTTTTGAAAACCCTTTTTTTGGTCCAAAACGTGACAAAAACGTCATACTATACTATGTAGTACGTCATACTATACTATGTCTCCAAAATGTGACCATTTTTGGAGAAAAAAAAATTGGTCCAAAATTTGACAAAAACGACATACTATACTATGTCATCCAAAATCTGACAATTTTTTTGAAAACCCTTTTTTTGGTTCAAAATGTGACAAAAACGTCATACTATACTGTGTAGTACATCATACTATACTATGTCTCCAAAATGTGACCATTTTTGGAGAAAAAAAAATTGGTCCAAAATTTGACAAAAACGACATACTATACTATGTCGTCCAAAATCTGACAATATTTTTGAAAACCCTTTTTTTGGTTCAAAACGTGACAAAAACGTCATACTATACTATTTATGACGTCATACTATACTATGTCTCCAAAATGTGACCATTTTTGGAGAAAAAAAAATTGGTCCAAAATTTGACAAAAACGACATACTATACTATGTCGTCCAAAATCTGACAATTTTTTTGAAAACCCTTATTTTGGTTCAAAACGTGACAAAAACGTCATACTATACTGTGTAGTACGTCATACTATACTATGTCTCCAAAATGTGACAATTTTTGGAGAAAAAAAATTGGTCCAAAATTTGACAAAAACGATATACTATACTATGTCGTCCAAAATCTGACAATTTTTTTGAAAACCCTTATTTTGGTTCAAAACGTGACAAAAACGTCATACTATACTATGTAGTACGTCATACTATACTATGTCTCCAAAATGTGACCATTTTTGGAGAAAAAAAAATTGGTCCAAAATTTGACAAAAACGACATACTATACTATGTCGTCCAAAATCTGACAATTTTTTTGAAAACCCTTTTTTTGGTTCAAAACGTGACAAAAACGTCATACTATACTGTGTAGTACGTCATACTATACTATGTCTCCAAAATGTGACAATTTTTGGAGAAAAAAAAATTGGTCCAAAATTTGACAAAAACGACATACTATACTATGTCATCCAAAATCTGACAATTTTTTTGAAAACCCTTATTTTGGTTCAAAACGTGACAAAAACGTCATACTATACTGTGTAGTACGTCATACTATACTATGTCTCCAAAATGTGACAATTTTTGGAGAAAAAAAATTGGTCCAAAATTTGACAAAAACGATATACTATACTATGTCGTCCAAAATCTGACAATTTTTTTGAAAACCCTTATTTTGGTTCAAAACGTGACAAAAACATCATACTATACTATGTAGTACGTCATACTATACTATGTCTCCAAAATGTGACCATTTTTGGAGAAAAAAAAATTGGTCCAAAATTTGACAAAAACGACATACTATACTATGTCCTCCAAAATCTGACAATTTTTTTGAAAACCCTTATTTTGGTTCAAAACGTGACAAAAACGTCATACTATACTGTGTAGTACGTCATACTATACTATGTCTCCAAAATGTGACAATTTTTGGAAAAAAAAATTGGTCCAAAATTTGACAAAAACGATATACTATACTATATCGTCCAAAATCTGACAATTTTTTTGAAAACCCTTATTTTGGTTCAAAACGTGACAAAAACGTCATACTATACTATGTAGTACGTCATACTATACTATGTCTCCAAAATGTGACCATTTTTGGAGAAAAAAAATTGGTCCAAAATTTGACAAAAACGACATACTATACTATGTCGTCCAAAATCTGACAATTTTTTTGAAAACCCTTTTTTTGGTTCAAAACGTGACAAAAACGTCATACTATACTGTGTAGTACGTCATACTATACTATGTCTCCAAAATGTGACCATTTTTGGAGAAAAAAAAATTGGTCCAAAATTTGACAAAAACGACATACTATACTATGTCGTCCAAAATCTGACAATATTTTTGAAAACCCTTTTTTTGGTTCAAAACGTGACAAAAACGTCATACTATACTATGTATGACGTCATACTATACTATGTCTCCAAAATGTGACCATTTTTGGAGAAAAAAAAATTGGTCCAAAATTTGACAAAAACGACATACTATACTATGTCATCCAAAATCTGACAATTTTTTTGAAAACCCTTTTTTTGGTTCAAAACGTGACAAAAACGTCATACTATACTGTGTAGTACGTCATACTATACTATGTCTCCAAAATGTGACAATTTTTGGAGAAAAAAAATTGGTCCAAAATTTGACAAAAACGATATACTATACTATGTCGTCCAAAATCTGAAATTTTTTTTGAAAACCCTTATTTTGGTTCAAAACGTGACAAAAACGTCATACTATACTATGTAGTAGGTCATACTATACTATGTCTCCAAAATGTGACCATTTTTGGAGAAAAAAAAATTGGTCCAAAATTTGACAAAAACGACATACTATACTATGTCGTCCAAAATCTGACAATTTTTTTGAAAACCCTTTTTTTGGTTCAAAACGTGACAAAAACGTCATACTATACTGTGTAGTACGTCATACTATACTATGTCTCCAAAATGTGACAATTTTTGGAGAAAAAAAAATTGGTCCAAAATTTGACAAAAACGACATACTATACTATGTCATCCAAAATCTGACAATTTTTTTGAAAACCCTTATTTTGGTTCAAAACGTGACAAAAACGTCATACTATACTGTGTAGTACGTCATACTATACTATGTCTCCAAAATGTGACAATTTTTGGAGAAAAAAAATTGGTCCAAAATTTGACAAAAACGATATACTATACTATGTCGTCCAAAATCTGACAATTTTTTTGAAAACCCTTATTTTGGTTCAAAACGTGACAAAAACGTCATACTATACTATGTAGTACGTCATACTATACTATGTCTCCAAAATGTGACCATTTTTGGAGAAAAAAAAATTGGTCCAAAATTTGACAAAAACGACATACTATACTATGTCCTCCAAAATCTGACAATTTTTTTGAAAACCCTTATTTTGGTTCAAAACGTGACAAAAACGTCATACTATACTGTGTAGTACGTCATACTATACTATGTCTCCAAAATGTGACAATTTTTGGAAAAAAAAATTGGTCCAAAATTTGACAAAAACGATATACTATACTATATCGTCCAAAATCTGACAATTTTTTTGAAAACCCTTATTTTGGTTCAAAACGTGACAAAAACGTCATACTATACTATGTAGTACGTCATACTATACTATGTCTCCAAAATGTGACCATTTTTGGAGAAAAAAAATTGGTCCAAAATTTGACAAAAACGACATACTATACTATGTCGTCCAAAATCTGACAATTTTTTTGAAAACCCTTTTTTTGGTTCAAAACGTGACAAAAACGTCATACTATACTGTGTAGTACGTCATACTATACTATGTCTCCAAAATGTGACCATTTTTGGAGAAAAAAAAATTGGTCCAAAATTTGACAAAAACGACATACTATACTATGTCGTCCAAAATCTGACAATATTTTTGAAAACCCTTTTTTTGGTTCAAAACGTGACAAAAACGTCATACTATACTATGTATGACGTCATACTATACTATGTCTCCAAAATGTGACCATTTTTGGAGAAAAAAAAATTGGTCCAAAATTTGACAAAAACGACATACTATACTATGTCATCCAAAATCTGACAATTTTTTTGAAAACCCTTTTTTTGGTTCAAAACGTGACAAAAACGTCATACTATACTGTGTAGTACGTCATACTATACTATGTCTCCAAAATGTGACAATTTTTGGAGAAAAAAAATTGGTCCAAAATTTGACAAAAACGATATACTATACTATGTCGTCCAAAATCTGAAATTTTTTTTGAAAACCCTTATTTTGGTTCAAAACGTGACAAAAACGTCATACTATACTATGTAGTAGGTCATACTATACTATGTCTCCAAAATGTGACCATTTTTGGAGAAAAAAAAATTGGTCCAAAATTTGACAAAAACGACATACTATACTATGTCGTCCAAAATCTGACCATTGTTTTGAAAACCCTTTTTTTGGTTCAAAACGTGACAAAAACGTCATACTATACTATTTATGACGTCATACTATACTATGTCTCCAAAATGTGACCATTTTTGGAGAAAAAAAAATTGGTCCAAAATTTGACAAAAACGACATACTATACTATGTCGTCCAAAATCTGACAATTTTTTTGAAAACCCTTATTTTGGTCCAAAACGTGACAAAAACGTCATACGATACTATGTAGTACATCATACTATACTATGTCTCCAAAATGTGACCATTTTTGGAGAAAAAAAAATTGGTCCAAAATTTGACAAAAACGACATACTATACTATGTCGTCCAAAATCTGACAATTTTTTTGAAAACCCTTTTTTTGGTCCAAAACGTGACAAAAACGTCATACTATACTATGTAGTACGTCATACTATACTATGTCTCCAAAATGTGACCATTTTTGGAGAAAAAAAAATTGGTCCAAAATTTGACAAAAACGACATACTATACTATGTCATCCAAAATCTGACAATTTTTTTGAAAACCCTTTTTTTGGTTCAAAACGTGACAAAAACGTCATACTATACTGTGTAGTACATCATACTATACTATGTCTCCAAAATGTGACCATTTTTGGAGAAAAAAAAATTGGTCCAAAATTTGACAAAAACGACATACTATACTATGTCGTCCAAAATCTGACAATATTTTTGAAAACCCTTTTTTTGGTTCAAAACGTGACAAAAACGTCATACTATACTATGTATGACGTCATACTATACTATGTCTCCAAAATGTGACCATTTTTGGAGAAAAAAAAATTGGTCCAAAATTTGACAAAAACGACATACTATACTTTGTCGTCCAAAATCTGACAATTTTTTTGAAAACCCTTATTTTGGTTCAAAACGTGACAAAAACGTCATACTATACTGTGTAGTACGTCATACTATACTATGTCTCCAAAATGTGACAATTTTTGGAGAAAAAAAATTGGTCCAAAATTTGACAAAAACGATATACTATACTATGTCGTCCAAAATCTGACAATTTTTTTGAAAACCCTTATTTTGGTTCAAAACGTGACAAAAACGTCATACTATACTATGTAGTACGTCATACTATACTATGTCTCCAAAATGTGACCATTTTTGGAGAAAAAAAAATTGGTCCAAAATTTGACAAAAACGACATACTATACTATGTCGTCCAAAATCTGACAATTTTTTTGAAAACCCTTTTTTTGGTTCAAAACGTGACAATAACGTCATACTATACTATGTAGTACGTCATACTATACTATGTCTCCAAAATGTGACCATTTTTGGAGAAATAAAAATAGTCCAAAATTTGACAAAAACGACATACTATACTATGTCGTCCAAAATCTGACCATTTTTTTGAAAACCCTTTTTTTGGCCCAAAACGTGACAAAAACGTCATACTATACTATGTAGTACGTCATACTATACTATGTCTCCAAAATGTGACCATTTTTGGAGAAAAAAAAATTGGTCCAAAATTTGACAAAAACGACATACTATACTATGTCGTCCAAAATCTGACAATTTTTTTGAAAAGCCTTTTTTTGGTCCAAAACGTGACAAAAACGTCATACTATACTATTTATGACGTCATACTATACTATGTCTCCAAAATGTGACCATTTTTGGAGAAAAAAAAATTGGTCCAAAATTTGACAAAAACGACATACTATACTATGTCGTCCAAAATCTGACAATTTTTTTGAAAACCCTTTTTTTGGTTCAAAACGTGACAAAAACGTCATACTATACTATGTCGTACATCATACTATACTATGTCTCCAAAATGTGACCATTTTTGGAGAAAAAAAAATTGGTCCAAAATTTGACAAAAACGACATACTATACTATGTCGTCCAAAATCTGACAAGTTTTTTGAAAACCCTTTTTTTGGTTCAAAACGTGACAAAAACGTCATACTATACTATTTATGACGTCATACTATACTATGTCTCCAAAATGTGACCATTTTTGGAGAAAAAAAAATTGGTCCAAAATTTGACAAAAACGACATACTATACTATGTCGTCCAAAATCTGACAATTTTTTTGAAAACCCTTTTTTTGGTTCAAAACGTGACAAAAACGTCATACTATACTATGTAGTACGTCATACTATACTATGTCTCCAAAATGTGACCATTTTTGGAGAAATAAAAATAGTCCAAAATTTGACAAAAACGACATACTATACTATGTCGTCCAAAATCTGACAATTTTTTTGAAAACCCTTTTTTTGGTTCAAAACGTGACAAAAACGTCATACTATACTGTGTAGTACGTCATACTATACTATGTCTCCAAAATGTGACCATTTTTGGAGTAAAAAAAATTGGTCCAAAATTTGACAAAAACGACATACTATACTATGTCGTCCAAAATCTGACAATTTTTTTGAAAACCCTTTTTTTGGTTCAAAACGTGACAAAAACGTCATACTATACTATGTAGTATGTCATACTATACTATGTCTCCAAAATGTGACCATTTTTGGAGAAAAAAGATTGGTCCAAAATTTGACAAAAACGACATACTATACTATGTCGTCCAAAATCTGACAATTTTTTTGAAAACCCTTTTTTTGGTTCAAAACGTGACAAAAACGTCATACTATACTATGTAGTACATCATACTATACTATGTCTCCAAAATGTGACCATTTTTGGAGAAAAAAGAAATTGGTCCAAAATTTGACAAAAACGACATGCTATACTATGTCGTCCAAAATCTGACAATTTTTTTGAAAACCCTTCTTTTGGTCCAAAACGTGACAAAAACGTCATACTATACTATGTACTACGTCATACTATACTATGTCTCCAAAATGTGACCATTTTTGGAGAAAAAAAAGATTTGGTCCAAAATTTGACAAAAACGACATACTATACTATGTCGTCCAAAATCTGACCATTTTTTTGAAAACCCTTTTTTTGGTTCAAAACGTGACAAAAACGTCATACTATACTATGTAGTACGTCATACTATACTATGTCTCCAAAATGTGACCATTTTTGGAGAAAAAAAAATTGGTCCAAAATTTGACAAAAACGACATACTATACTATGTCGTCCAAAATCTGACAATTTTTTTGAAAAGCCTTTTTTTGGTTCAAAACGTGACAAAAACGTCATACTATACTATTTATGACGTCATACTATACTATGTCTCCAAAATGTGACCATTTTTGGAGAAAAAAAAATTGGTCCAAAATTTGACAAAAACGACATACTATACTATGTCGTCCAAAATCTGACAATTTTTTTGAAAACCCTTTTTTTGGTCCAAAACGTGACAAAAACGTCATACTATACTATGTAGTACGTCATACTATACTATGTCTCCAAAATGTGACCATTTTTGGAGAAAAAAAAATTGGTCCAAAATTTGACAAAAACGACATACTATACTATGTCGTCCAAAATCTGACAATTTTTTGAAAACCCTTTTTTTGGTTCAAAACGTGACAAAAACGTCATACTATACTATGTAGTACGTCATACTATACTATGTCTCCAAAATGTGACAATTTTTGGAGAAATAAAAATAGTCCAAAATTTGACAAAAACGACATACTATACTATGTCGTCCAAAATCTGACAATTTTTTTGAAAACCCTTTTTTGGTTCAAAATGTGACAAAAACGTCATACTATACTATTTATGACGTCATACTATACTATGTCTCCAAAATGTGACCATTTTTGGAGAAAAAAAAATTGGTCCAAAATTTGACAAAAACGACATACTATACTATGTCGTCCAAAATCTGACAATTTTTTTGAAAACCCTTTTTTTGGTTCAAAACGTGACAAAAACGTCATACTATACTATATAGTACGTCATACTATACTATGTCTCCAAAATGTGACCATTTTTGGAGAAAAAAAAATTGGTCCAAAATTTGACAAAAACGACATACTATACTATGTCGTCCAAAATCTGACAATTTTTTTGAAAACCCTTTTTTTGGTCCAAAACGTGACAAAAACGTCATACTATACTATATAGTACGTCATACTATACTATGTCTCCAAAATGTGACCATTTTTGGAGAAAAAAGAAATTGGTCCAAAATTTGACAAAAACGACATACTATACTATGTCGTCCAAAATCTGACCATTTTTTTGAAAACCCTTTTTTTGGTTCAAAACGTGACAAAAACGTCATACTATACTATGTAGTACGTCATACTATACTATGTCTCCAAAATGTGACCATTTTTGGAGAAAAAAAAATTGGTCCAAAATTTGACAAAAACGACATACTATACTATGTCGTCCAAAATCTGACAATTTTTTTGAAAAACCCTTATTTTGGTCCAAAACGTGACAAAAACGTCATACTATACTATGTAGTACATCATACTATACTATGTCTCCAAAATGTGACCATTTTTGGAGAAAAAAAAATTGGTCCAAAATTTGACAAAAACGACATACTATACTATGTCGTCCAAAATCTGACAATTTTTTTGAAAACCCTTTTTTTGGTTCAAAACGTGACAAAAACGTCATACTATACTATGTAGTACGTCATACTATACTATGTCTCCAAAATGTGACCATTTTTGGAGAAAAAAAAATTGGTCCAAAATTTGACAAAAACGACATACTATACTATGTCGTCCAAAATCTGACAATTTTTTTGAAAACCCTTTTTTTTGGTTCAAAATGTGACAAAAACGTCATACTATACTATGTAGTACGTCATACTATACTATGTCTCCAAAATGTGACCATTTTTGGAGAAAAAAAAATTGGTCCAAAATTTGACAAAAACGACATACTATACTATGTCGTCCAAAATCTGACAATTTTTTTGAAAACCCTTTTTTTGGTTCAAAACGTGACAAAAACGTCATACTATACTATTTATGACGTCATACTATACTATGTCTCCAAAATGTGACCATTTTTGGAGAAAAAAAAATTGGTCCAAAATTTGACAAAAACGACATACTATACTATGTCGTCCAAAATCTGACAATTTTTTTGAAAACCCTTTTTTTGGTTCAAAACGTGACAAAAACGTCATACTATACTATGTAGTACGTCATACTATACTATGTCTCCAAAATGTGACCATTTTTGGAGAAAAAAAAATTGGTCCAAAATTTGACAAAAACGACATACTATACTATGTCGTCCAAAATCTGACAATTTTTTTGAAAACCATTTTTGGTTCAAAACGTGACAAAAACGTCATACAATACTATGTAGTACATCATACTATACTATGTCTCCAAAATGTGACCATTTTTGGAGAAAAAAAAATTGGTCCAAAATTTGACAAAAACGACATACTATACTATGTCGTCCAAAATCTGACAATTTTTTTGAAAACCCTTTTTTTGGTTCAAAACGTGACAAAAACGTCATACTATACTATGTAGTACGTCATACTATACTATGTCTCCAAAATGTGACAATTTTTGGAGAAATAAAAATAGTCCAAAATTTGACAAAAACGACATACTATACTATGTCGTCCAAAATCTGACAATTTTTTTGAAAACCCTTTTTTGGTTCAAAACGTGACAAAAACGTCATACTATACTATGTAGTACGTCATACTATACTATGTCTCCAAAATGTGACCATTTTTGGAGAAAAAAAAATTGGTCCAAAATTTGACAAAAACGACATACTATACTATGTCGTCCAAAATCTGACAATTTTTTTGAAAACCCTTTTTTGGTTCAAAATGTGACAAAAACGTCATACTATACTATTTATGACGTCATACTATACTATGTCTCCAAAATGTGACCATATTTGGAGTAAAAAAAATTGGTCCAAAATTTGACAAAAACGACATACTATACTATGTCGTCCAAAATCTGACAATTTTTTTGAAAACCCTTTTTTGGTTCAAAATGTGACAAAAACGTCATACTATACTATTTATGACGTCATACTATACTATGTCTCCAAAATGTGACCATTTTTGGAGAAAAAAAAATTGGTCCAAAATTTGACAAAAACGACATACTATACTATGTCGTCCAAAATCTGACAATTTTTTTGAAAACCCTTTTTTTGGTTCAAAACGTGACAAAAACGTCATACTATACTATATAGTACGTCATACTATACTATGTCTCCAAAATGTGACCATTTTTGGAGAAAAAAAAATTGGTCCAAAATTTGACAAAAACGACATACTATACTATGTCGTCCAAAATCTGACAATTTTTTTGAAAACCCTTTTTTTGGTCCAAAACGTGACAAAAACGTCATACTATACTATATAGTACGTCATACTATACTATGTCTCCAAAATGTGACCATTTTTGGAGAAAAAAGAAATTGGTCCAAAATTTGACAAAAACGACATACTATACTATGTCGTCCAAAATCTGACCATTTTTTTGAAAACCCTTTTTTTGGTTCAAAACGTGACAAAAACGTCATACTATACTATGTAGTACGTCATACTATACTATGTCTCCAAAATGTGACCATTTTTGGAGAAAAAAAAATTGGTCCAAAATTTGACAAAAACGACATACTATACTATGTCGTCCAAAATCTGACAATTTTTTTGAAAAACCCTTATTTTGGTCCAAAACGTGACAAAAACGTCATACTATACTATGAAGTACATCATACTATACTATGTCTCCAAAATGTGACCATTTTTGGAGAAAAAAAAATTGGTCCAAAATTTGACAAAAACGACATACTATACTATGTCGTCCAAAATCTGACAATTTTTTTGAAAACCCTTTTTTTGGTTCAAAACGTGACAAAAACGTCATACGATACTATGTAGTACATCATACTATACTATGTCTCCAAAATGTGACCATTTTTGGAGAAAAAAAAATTGGTCCAAAATTTGACAAAAACGACATACTATACTATGTCGTCCAAAATCTGACAATTTTTTTGAAAACCCTTTTTTTGGTCCAAAACGTGACAAAAACGTCATACTATACTATGTAGTACGTCATACTATACTATGTCTCCAAAATGTGACCATTTTTGGAGAAAAAAAAATTGGTCCAAAATTTGACAAAAACGACATACTATACTATGTCATCCAAAATCTGACAATTTTTTTGAAAACCCTTTTTTTGGTTCAAAACGTGACAAAAACGTCATACTATACTGTGTATGACGTCATACTATACTATGTCTCCAAAATGTGACCATTTTTGGAGAAAAAAAAATTGGTCCAAAATTTGACAAAAACGACATACTATACTATGTCGTCCAAAATCTGACAATTTTTTTGAAAACCCTTATTTTGGTTCAAAACGTGACAAAAACGTCATACTATACTGTGTAGTACGTCATACTATACTATGTCTCCAAAATGTGACAATTTTTGGAGAAAAAAAATTGGTCCAAAATTTGACAAAAACGATATACTATACTATGTCGTCCAAAATCTGACAATTTTTTTGAAAACCCTTATTTTGGTTCAAAACGTGACAAAAACGTCATACTATACTATGTAGTACGTCATACTATACTATGTCTCCAAAATGTGACCATTTTTGGAGAAAAAAAAATTGGTCCAAAATTTGACAAAAACGACATACTATACTATGTCGTCCAAAATCTGACAATATTTTTGAAAACCCTTTTTTTGGTTCAAAACGTGACAAAAACGTCATACTATACTATGTATGACGTCATACTATACTATGTCTCCAAAATGTGACCATTTTTGGAGAAAAAAAAATTGGTCCAAAATTTGACAAAAACGACATACTATACTATGTCATCCAAAATCTGACAATTTTTTTGAAAACCCTTTTTTTGGTTCAAAACGTGACAAAAACGTCATACTATACTGTGTAGTACGTCATACTATACTATGTCTCCAAAATGTGACAATTTTTGGAGAAAAAAAATTGGTCCAAAATTTGACAAAAACGATATACTATACTATGTCGTCCAAAATCTGAATTTTTTTTTGAAAACCCTTATTTTGGTTCAAAACGTGACAAAAACGTCATACTATACTATGTAGTAGGTCATACTATACTATGTCTCCAAAATGTGACCATTTTTGGAGAAAAAAAAATTGGTCCAAAATTTGACAAAAACGACATACTATACTATGTCGTCCAAAATCTGACAATTTTTTTGAAAACCCTTTTTTTGGTTCAAAACGTGACAAAAACGTCATACTATACTATTTATGACGTCATACTATACTATGTCTCCGAAATGTGACCATTTTTGGAGAAAAAAAAATTGGTCCAAAATTTGACAAAAACGACATACTATACTATGTCGTCCAAAATCTGACAATTTTTTTGAAAACCCTTATTTTGGTCCAAAACGTGACAAAAACGTCATACGATACTATGTAGTACATCATACTATACTATGTCTCCAAAATGTGACCATTTTTGGAGAAAAAAAAATTGGTCCAAAATTTGACAAAAACGACATACTATACTATGTCGTCCAAAATCTGACAATTTTTTTGAAAACCCTTTTTTTGGTCCAAAACGTGACAAAAACGTCATACTATACTATGTAGTACGTCATACTATACTATGTCTCCAAAATGTGACCATTTTTGGAGAAAAAAAATTGGTCCAAAATTTGACAAAAACGACATACTATACTATGTCATCCAAAATCTGACAATTTTTTTGAAAACCCTTTTTTTGGTTCAAAACGTGACAAAAACGTCATACTATACTGTGTAGTACATCATACTATACTATGTCTCCAAAATGTGACCATTTTTGGAGAAAAAAAAATTGGTCCAAAATTTGACAAAAACGACATACTATACTATGTCGTCCAAAATCTGACAATATTTTTGAAAACCCTTTTTTTGGTTCAAAACGTGACAAAAACGTCATACTATACTATGTATGACGTCATACTATACTATGTCTCCAAAATGTGACCATTTTTGGAGAAAAAAAAATTGGTCCAAAATTTGACAAAATCGACATACTATACTATGTCGTCCAAAATCTGACAATTTTTTTGAAAACCCTTATTTTGGTTCAAAACGTGACAAAAACGTCATACTATACTGTGTAGTACGTCATACTATACTATGTCTCCAAAATGTGACAATTTTTGGAGAAAAAAAATTGGTCCAAAATTTGACAAAAACGATATACTATACTATGTCGTCCAAAATCTGACAATTTTTTTGAAAACCCTTTTTTTGGTTCAAAACGTGACAAAAACGTCATACTATACTATGTAGTACGTCATACTATACTATGTCTCCAAAATGTGACCATTTTTGGAGAAAAAAAAATTGGTCCAAAATTTGACAAAAACGACATATGTCATCCAAAATCTGACAATTTTTTTGAAAACCCTTTTTTTGGTTCAAAACGTGACAAAAACGTCATACTATACTATGTAGTACGTCATACTATACTATGTCTCCAAAATGTGACCATTTTTGGAGAAAAAAAAATTGGTCCAAAATTTGACAAAAACGACATACTATACTATGTCGTCCAAAATCTGACAATTTTTTTGAAAAGCCTTTTTTTGGTTCAAAACGTGACAAAAACGTCATACTATACTATTTATGACGTCATACTATACTATGTCTCCAAAATGTGACCATTTTTGGAGAAAAAAAAATTGGTCCAAAATTTGACAAAAACGACATACTATACTATGTCGTCCAAAATCTGACAATTTTTTTGAAAACCCTTTTTTTGGTTCAAAACGTGACAAAAACGTCATACTATACTATGTAGTACATCATACTATACTATGTCTCCAAAATGTGACCATTTTTGGAGAAAAAAAAATTGGTCCAAAATTTGACAAAAACGACATACTATACTATGTCGTCCAAAATCTGACAATTTTTTTGAAAACCCTTTTTTTGGTCCAAAACGTGACAAAAACGTCATACTATACTATGTAGTACGTCATACTATACTATGTCTCCAAAATGTGACCATTTTTGGAGAAAAAAAAATTGGTCCAAAATTTGACAAAAACAACATACTATACTATGTCGTCCAAAATCTGACAATTTTTTTGAAAACCCTTTTTTTGGTTCAAAACGTGACAAAAACGTCATACTATACTATGTAGTACATCATACTATACTATGTCTCCAAAATGTGACCATTTTTGGAGAAAAAAAAATTGGTCCAAAATTTGACAAAAACGACATACTATACTATGTCGTCCAAAATCTGACAAGTTTTTTGAAAACCCTTTTTTTGGTTCAAAACGTGACAAAAACGTCATACTATACTATGTAGTACGTCATACTATACTATGTCTCCAAAATGTGACAATTTTTGGAGAAAAAAAAATTGGTCCAAAATTTGACAAAAACGACATACTATACTATGTCGTCCAAAATCTGACAATTTTTTTGAAAACCCTTATTTTGGTTCAAAACGTGACAAAAACGTCATACTATACTATGTAGTAGGTCATACTATACTATGTCTCCAAAATGTGACCATTTTTGGAGAAAAAAAAATTGGTCCAAAATTTGACAAAAACGACATACTATACTATGTCGTCCAAAATCTGACAATTTTTTTGAAAACCCTTTTTTGGTTCAAAATGTGACAAAAACGTCATACTATACTATTTATGACGTCATACTATACTATGTCTCCAAAATGTGACCATTTTTGGAGAAAAAAAAATTGGTCCAAATTTGACAAAAACGACATACTATACTATGTCGTCCAAAATCTGACAATTTTTTTGAAAACCCTTTTTTTGGTCCAAAACGTGACAAAAACGTCATACTATACTATGTAGTACGTCATACTATACTATGTCTCCAAAATGTGACCATTTTTGGAGAAAAAAAAATTGGTCCAAAATTTGACAAAAACGACATACTATACTATGTCGTCCAAAATCTGACAATTTTTTTGAAAAGCCTTTTTTTGGTTCAAAACGTGACAAAAACGTCATACTATACTATTTATGACGTCATACTATACTATGTCTCCAAAATGTGACCATTTTTGGAGAAAAAAAAATTGGTCCAAAATTTGACAAAAAACGACATACTATACTATGTCGTCCAAAATCTGACAATTTTTTTGAAAACCCTTTTTTTGGTCCAAAACGTGACAAAAACGTCATACTATACTATGTAGTACGTCATACTATACTATGTCTCCAAAATGTGACCATTTTTGGAGAAAAAAAAATTGGTCCAAAATTTGACAAAAAACGACATACTATACTATGTCGTCCAAAATCTGGGACAATTTTTTTGAAAACCCTTTTTTTGGTTCAAAACGTGACAAAAACGTCATACTATACTATGTAGTACGTCATACTATACTATGTCTCCAAAATGTGACCATTTTTGGAGAAAAAAAAATTGGTCCAAAATTTGACAAAAACGACATACTATACTATGTCGTCCAAAATCTGACAATTTTTTTGAAAACCCTTTTTTTGGTCCGAAAACGTGACAAAAACGTCATACTATACTATGTAGTACGTCATACTATACTATGTCTCAAAATGTGACCATTTTTGGAGAAAAAAAAATTGGTCCAAAATTTGACAAAAACGACATACTATACTATGTCGTCCAAAATCTGACAATTTTTTTGAAAACCCTTTTTTTGGTTCAAAACGTGACAAAAACGTCATACTATACTATGTAGTACGTCATACTATACTATGTCTCCAAAATGTGACAATTTTTGGAGAAATAAAAATAGTCCAAAATTTGACAAAAACGACATACTATACTATGTCGTCCAAATCTGACAATTTTTTTGAAAACCCTTTTTGGTTCAAAACGTGACAAAAACGTCATACTATACTATGTAGTACGTCATACTATACTATGTCTCCAAAATGTGACCATTTTTGGAGAAAAAAAAATTGGTCCAAAATTTGACAAAAACGACATACTATACTATGTCGTCCAAAATCTGACAATTTTTTTGAAAACCTTTTTTGGTTCAAAATGTGACAAAAACGTCATACTATACTATTAATGACGTCATACTATACTATGTCTCCAAATGTGACCATTTTTGGAGAAAAAAAAATTGGTCCAAAATTTGACAAAAACGACATACTATACTATGTCGTCCAAAATCTGACAATTTTTTGAAAACCCTTTTTGGTTCAAAATGTGACAAAAACGTCATACTATACTATTTATGACGTCATACTATACTATGTCTCCAAAATGTGACCATTTTTGGAGAAAAAAAAATTGGTCCAAAATTTGACAAAAACGACATACTATACTATGTCGTCCAAAATCTGACAATTTTTTGAAACCCTTTTTTGGTCCAAAACGTGACAAAAACGTCATACTATACTATATAAGTACGTCATACTATACTATGTCTCCAAATGTGACCTTTTTGGAGAAAAAAAAATTGGTCCAAAATTTGACAAAAACGACATACTATACTATGTCGTCCAAAATCTGACAATTTTTTTGAAAACCCTTTTTTTGGTCCCAAAACGTGACAAAAACGTCATACTATTACTATGTAGTACGTCATACTATACTATGTCTCCAAAATGTGACCATTTTTGGAGAAAAAAAAAATTGGTCCAAAATTTGACAAAACACGACATACTATACTATGTCGTCCAAAATCTGACAATTTTTTTGAAAACCCTTTTTTGGTTCAAAACGTGACAAAAAACGTCATACTATACTATGTAGTACATCATAGCTATACTATGTCTCCAAAATGTGGACCATTTTGGAGAAAAAAAAATTGGTCCAAAATTTGACAAAAACGACATACTATACTATGTCGTCCAAAATCTGACAATTTTTTTGAAAACCCTTATTTTGGTTCAAAACGTGACAAAAACGTCATACTATACTATGTAGTACGTCATACTATACTATGTCTCCAAAATGTGACCATTTTTGGAGAAAAAAAAATTGGTCCAAAATTTGACAAAAACGACATACTATACTATGTCGTCCAAAATCTGACAATTTTTTTGAAAACCCTTTTTTTGGTCCAAAACGTGACAAAAACGTCATACGATACTATGTAGTACGTCATACTATACTATGTCTCCAAAATGTGACCATTTTTGGAGAAAAAAAAATTGGTCCAAAATTTGATAAAAACGACATACTATACTATGTCGTCCAAAATCTGACAATTTTTTTGAAAACCCTTTTTTTGGTCCAAAACGTGACAAAAACGTCATACTATACTATGTAGTACGTCATACTATACTATGTCTCCAAAATGTGACCATTTTTGGAGAAAAAAAAATTGGTCCAAAATTTGACAAAAACGACATACTATACTATGTCGTCCAAAATCTGACAATTTTTTTGAAAACCCTTTTTTTGGTTCAAAACGTGACAAAAACGTCATACTATACTATGTAGTACATCATACTATACTATGTCTCCAAAATGTGACCATTTTTGGAGAAAAAAAAATTGGTCCAAAATTTGACAAAAACGACATACTATACTATGTCGTCCAAAATCTGACAAGTTTTTTGAAAACCCTTTTTTTGGTTCAAAACGTGACAAAAACGTCATACTATACTATGTAGTACGTCATACTATACTATGTCTCCAAAATGTGACCATTTTTGGAGAAAAAAAAATTGGTCCAAAATTTGACAAAAACGACATACTATACTATGTCGTCCAAAATCTGACCATTTTTTTGAAAACCCTTTTTTTGGTTCAAAACGTGACAAAAACGTCATACTATACTATGTAGTACGTCATACTATACTATGTCTCCAAAATGTGACCATTTTTGGAGAAAAAAAAATTGGTCCAAAATTTGACAAAAACGACATACTATACTATGTCGTCCAAAATCTGACAATTTTTTTGAAAACCCTTATTTTGGTCCAAAACGTGACAAAAACGTCATACTATACTATGTAGTACATCATACTATACTATGTCTCCAAAATGTGACCATTTTTGGAGAAAAAAAAATTGGTCCAAAATTTGACAAAAACGACATACTATACTATGTCGTCCAAAATCTGACAATTTTTTTGAAAACCCTTTTTTTGGTTCAAAACGTGACAAAAACGTCATACTATACTATGTAGTACGTCATACTATACTATGTCTCCAAAATGTGACCATTTTTGGAGAAAAAAAAATTGGTCCAAAATTTGACAAAAACGACATACTATACTATGTCGTCCAAAATCTGACAATTTTTTTGAAAAACATTTTTTTGGTTCAAAATGTGACAAAAACGTCATACTATACTATGTAGTACGTCATACTATACTATGTCTCCAAAATGTGACCATTTTTGGAGAAAAAAAAATTGGTCAAAAATTTGACAAAAACGACATACTATACTATGTCGTCCAAAATCTGACAATTTTTTTGAAAACCCTTTTTTTGGTTCAAAACGTGACAAAAACGTCATACTATACTATTTATGACGTCATACTATACTATGTCTCCAAAATGTGACCATTTTTGGAGAAAAAAAAATTGGTCCAAAATTTGACAAAAACGACATACTATACTATGTCGTCCAAAATCTGACAATTTTTTTGAAAACCCTTATTTTGGTCCAAAACGTGACAAAAACGTCATACTAAACTATGTAGTACATCATACTATACTATGTCTCCAAAATGTGCCCATTTTTGGAGAAAAAAAAATTGGTCCAAAATTTGACAAAAACGACATACTATACTATGTCGTCCAAAATCTGACAATTTTTTTGAAAACCCTTTTTTTGGTTCAAAACGTGACAAAAACGTCATACTATACTATGTAGTACGTCATACTATACTATGTCTCCAAAATGTGACCATTTTTGGAGAAAAAAAAATTGGTCCAAAATTTGACAAAAACGACATACTATACTATGTCGTCCAAAATCTGACAATTTTTTTGAAAACCCTTTTTTGGTTCAAAATGTGACAAAAACGTCATACTATACTATTTATGACGTCATACTATACTATGTCTCCAAAATGTGACCATTTTTGGAGAAAAAAAAATTGGTCCAAAATTTGACAAAAACGACATACTATACTATGTCGTCCAAAATCTGACAATTTTTTTGAAAACCCTTTTTTGGTTCAAAATGTGACAAAAACGTCATACTATACTATTTATGACGTCATACTATACTATGTCTCCAAAATGTGACCATTTTTGGAGAAAAAAAAATTGGTCCAAAATTTGACAAAAACGACATACTATACTATGTCGTCCAAAATCTGAATTTTTTTTTGAAAACCCTTTTTTTGGTCCAAAACGTGACAAAAACGTCATACTATACTATATAGTACGTCATACTATACTATGTCTCCAAAATGTGACCATTTTTGGAGAAAAAAAAATTGGTCCAAAATTTGACAAAAACGACATACTATACTATGTCGTCCAAAATCTGACAATTTTTTTGAAAACCCTTTTTTTGGTCCAAAACGTGACAAAAACGTCATACTATACTATATAGTACGTCATACTATACTATGTCTCCAAAATGTGACCATTTTTGGAGAAAAAAAAATTGGTCCAAAATTTGACAAAAACGACATACTATACTATGTCGTCCAAAATCTGACCATTTTTTTGAAAACCCTTTTTTTGGTTCAAAACGTGACAAAAACGTCATACTATACTATGTAGTACGTCATACTATACTATGTCTCCAAAATGTGACCATTTTTGGAGAAAAAAAAATTGGTCCAAAATTTGACAAAAACGACATACTATACTATGTCGTCCAAAATCTGACAATTTTTTTGAAAACCCTTCTTTTGGTCCAAAACGTGACAAAAACGTCATACTATACTATGTAGTACGTCATACTATACTATGTCTCCAAAATGTGACCATTTTTGGAGAAAAAAAAGATTTGGTCCAAAATTTGACAAAAACGACATACTATACTATGTCGTCCAAAATCTGACCATTTTTTTGAAAACCCTTTTTTTGGTCCAAAACGTGACAAAAACGTCATACTATACTATGTAGTACGTCATACTATACTATGTCTCCAAAATGTGACCATTTTTGGAGAAAAAAAAATTGGTCCAAAATTTGACAAAAACGACATACTATACTATGTCGTCCAAAATCTGACAATTTTTTTGAAAACCCTTTTTTGGTTCAAAACGTGACAAAAACGTCATACTATACTATGTAGTACGTCATACTATACTATGTCTCCAAAATGTGACCATTTTTGGAGAAAAAAAAATTGGTCCAAAATTTGACAAAAACGACATACTATACTATGTCGTCCAAAATCTGACAATTTTTTTGAAAACCCTTTTTTTGGTTCAAAACGTGACAAAAACGTCATACTATACTGTGTAGTACGTCATACTATACTATGTCTCCAAAATGTGACCATTTTTGGAGAAAAAAAAATTGGTCCAAAATTTGACAAAAACGACATACTATACTATGTCGTCCAAAATCTGACAATTTTTTTGAAAACCCTTTTTTTGGTCCAAAACGTGACAAAAACGTCATACTATACTATATAGTACGTCATACTATACTATGTCTCCAAAATGTGACCATTTTTGGAGAAAAAAAAATTGGTCCAAAATTTGACAAAAACGACATACTATACTATGTCGTCCAAAATCTGACCATTTTTTTGAAAACCCTTTTTTTGGTTCAAAACGTGACAAAAACGTCATACTATACTATGTAGTACGTCATACTATACTATGTCTCCAAAATGTGACCATTTTTGGAGAAAAAAAAATTGGTCCAAAATTTGACAAAAACGACATACTATACTATGTCGTCCAAAATCTGACAATTTTTTTGAAAACCCTTATTTTGGTCCAAAACGTGACAAAAACGTCATACTATACTATGTAGTACGTCATACTATACTATGTCTCCAAAATGTGACCATTTTTGGAGAAAAAAAAGATTTGGTCCAAAATTTGACAAAAACGACATACTATACTATGTCGTCCAAAATCTGACCATTTTTTTGAAAACCCTTTTTTTGGTCCAAAACGTGACAAAAACGTCATACTATACTATGTAGTACGTCATACTATACTATGTCTCCAAAATGTGACCATTTTTGGAGAAAAAAAAATTGGTCCAAAATTTGACAAAAACGACATACTATACTATGTCGTCCAAAATCTGACAATTTTTTTGAAAACCCTTTTTTGGTTCAAAACGTGACAAAAACGTCATACTATACTATGTAGTACGTCATACTATACTATGTCTCCAAAATGTGACCATTTTTGGAGAAAAAAAAATTGGTCCAAAATTTGACAAAAACGACATACTATACTATGTCGTCCAAAATCTGACAATTTTTTTGAAAACCCTTTTTTTGGTTCAAAACGTGACAAAAACGTCATACTATACTGTGTAGTACGTCATACTATACTATG
Organism: Microchirus variegatus; assembly: GCF_963457635.1. Taxonomy (NCBI): domain Eukaryota; kingdom Metazoa; phylum Chordata; class Actinopteri; order Pleuronectiformes; family Soleidae; genus Microchirus; species Microchirus variegatus. The sequence continues at coordinate 10,244,768 of NC_139824.1, forward strand.
TCTCCAAAATGTGACCATTTTTGGAGAAAAAAAAATTGGTCCAAAATTTGACAAAAACGACATACTATACTATGTCGTCCAAAATCTGACAATTTTTTTGAAAACCCTTTTTTTGGTCCAAAACGTGACAAAAACGTCATACTATACTATATAGTACGTCATACTATACTATGTCTCCAAAATGTGACCATTTTTGGAGAAAAAAAAATTGGTCCAAAATTTGACAAAAACGACATACTATACTATGTCGTCCAAAATCTGACCATTTTTTTGAAAACCCTTTTTTTGGTTCAAAACGTGACAAAAACGTCATACTATACTATGTAGTACGTCATACTATACTATGTCTCCAAAATGTGACCATTTTTGGAGAAAAAAAAATTGGTCCAAAATTTGACAAAAACGACATACTATACTATGTCGTCCAAAATCTGACAATTTTTTTGAAAACCCTTATTTTGGTCCAAAACGTGACAAAAACGTCATACTATACTATGTAGTACATCATACTATACTATGTCTCCAAAATGTGACCATTTTTGGAGAAAAAAAAATTGGTCCAAAATTTGACAAAAACGACATACTATACTATGTCGTCCAAAATCTGACAATTTTTTTGAAAACCCTTTTTTTGGTTCAAAACGTGACAAAAACGTCATACTATACTATGTAGTACGTCATACTATACTATGTCTCCAAAATGTGACCATTTTTGGAGAAAAAAAAATTGGTCCAAAATTTGACAAAAACGACATACTATACTATGTCGTCCAAAATCTGACAATTTTTTTGAAAAACATTTTTTTGGTTCAAAATGTGACAAAAACGTCATACTATACTATGTAGTACGTCATACTATACTATGTCTCCAAAATGTGACCATTTTTGGAGAAAAAAAAATTGGTCAAAAATTTGACAAAAACGACATACTATACTATGTCGTCCAAAATCTGACAATTTTTTTGAAAACCCTTTTTTTGGTTCAAAACGTGACAAAAACGTCATACTATACTATTTATGACGTCATACTATACTATGTCTCCAAAATGTGACCATTTTTGGAGAAAAAAAAATTGGTCCAAAATTTGACAAAAACGACATACTATACTATGTCGTCCAAAATCTGACAATTTTTTTGAAAACCCTTTTTTTGGTTCAAAACGTGACAAAAACGTCATACTATACTATGTAGTACGTCATACTATACTATGTCTCCAAAATGTGACCATTTTTGGAGAAAAAAAAATTGGTCCAAAATTTGACAAAAACGACATACTATACTATGTCGTCCAAAATCTGACAATTTTTTTGAAAAACATTTTTTTGGTTCAAAATGTGACAAAAACGTCATACTATACTATGTAGTACGTCATACTATACTATGTCTCCAAAATGTGACCATTTTTGGAGAAAAAAAAATTGGTCAAAAATTTGACAAAAACGACATACTATACTATGTCGTCCAAAATCTGACAATTTTTTTGAAAACCCTTTTTTTGGTTCAAAACGTGACAAAAACGTCATACTATACTATTTATGACGTCATACTATACTATGTCTCCAAAATGTGACCATTTTTGGAGAAAAAAAAATTGGTCCAAAATTTGACAAAAACGACATACTATACTATGTCGTCCAAAATCTGACAATTTTTTTGAAAACCCTTTTTTTGGTTCAAAACGTGACAAAAACGTCATACTATACTATGTAGTACGTCATACTATACTATGTCTCCAAAATGTGACCATTTTTGGAGAAAAAAAAATTGGTCCAAAATTTGACAAAAACGACATACTATACTATGTCGTCCAAAATCTGACAATTTTTTTGAAAACCCTTTTTTTGGTTCAAAACGTGACAAAAACGTCATACTATACTGTGTAGTACGTCATACTATACTATGTCTCCAAAATGTGACCATTTTTGGAGAAAAAAAAATTGGTCCAAAATTTGACAAAAACGACATACTATACTATGTCGTCCAAAATCTGACAATTTTTTTGAAAACCCTTTTTTTGGTTCAAAACGTGACAAAAACGTCATACTATACTATGTATGACGTCATACTATACTATGTCTCCAAAATGTGACCATTTTTGGAGAAAAAAAATTGGTCCAAAATTTGACAAAAACGACATACTATACTATGTCGTCCAAAATCTGACAATTTTTTTGAAAACCCTTATTTTGGTTCAAAACGTGACGAAAACGTCATACTTTACTATGTAGTACATCATACTATACTATGTCTCCAAAATGTGACCATTTTTGGAGAAAAAAAAATTGGTCCAAAATTTGACAAAAACGACATACTATACTATGTCGTCCAAAATCTGACAATTTATTTGAAAACCCTTATTTTGGTTCAAAACGTGACAAAAACGTCATACTATACTATGTAGTACGTCATACTATACTATGTCTCCAAAATGTGACCATTTTTGGAGAAAAAAAAAATTGGTCCAAAATTTGACAAAAACGACATACTATACTGTCGTCCAAAATCTGACAATTTTTTTGAAAACCCTTTTTTTGGTTCAAAACGTGACAAAAACGTCAAACTATACTATGTAGTATGTCATACTATACTATGTCTCCAAAATGTGATCATTTTTTGGGAAAAAAAATTTGGTTCAAAATTTGACAAAAAAGACATACTATACTATGTGGTCCAAAATCTGTCAATTTTTTTGAAAAACATCTTTTTTATCCAAAACTTGAGTATAGTATATATATAGTATATAGTATAGTATAGTATTGCCAAAAAACATGATAATATAGTAAGGCATCCAAAATCACCTAAAACATCACAGTATGGCAGGGGTGTGAAACTCAAATACAGAGTGGGCCAAAATGTAAAACTGAACAAAGCCGCGGGCCAAGGTTGAACAAATTAACCTTTTAATAGGGACCCAAACAAGTTTTGCATTGAATATTGAACAAGCAAGGGTTATATAACTTTATAGTGACATGCAAAATCGAGTTTCAAATAATAATAATAATAATTAAAAAATATCAATGGCATATCAAATAAAATTTAAAGGTCACATAGAGTGGTCCTGTTGCACATATATGTGAGTTATGGAGGTCTACTTACATATATTAAGTTGTTTTTATGGTCAAAATCCTCCTAGTTGATGTAAACGAGCCGATTGAAATCTGTCCTTTTCGAAGCGCTTGTCAGTCGCGCTATTTCAGCCATAAATCTCGCCCGAGAAGACAGAGTGTGTTGTGATTGGCCAGCCAGCGTAGAGCCTTCCCACCTGTGTTGTGATTGGCCAGGTATCTGGAAGTGACGTAATCTATCACGTCAGCTCTCAGAAGCGCAGCTCCCTCTCTGGAGCGGTGGATGCATTGCTACTCATTATCAAAACATTGTTTTAACAATGTTTAAAAATAGCTTCGTCACGTCGTAACTAGTACGGGATTTTCAGTGATCTCGTTGAGCCCCGAGATTACAATAAAACACAACGTTCTCAGCAGTGGCTGAACTGTTTGTTTAGAACCGTCAGGCTTCATAAACAAGGTAATGACGCAGATACACACCAAAAAAAACAGCGATAATAGGAACTTCCGGTCTAGTTCCGCTTTAAATAAAAATTGAATGCACCCTAAATACAGGATAAGCGGTAGATAATGGATGGAGTGCCTCTTTTCTATTTGCAGCCTTCTGAGGTAAATATCAAAATAAACTTTTTCCACAGGCTAATAATAAATTTGAAAATAAAATAACAATAATGAATGAATCAAACATTCAAGCCTTGAAGTAGCAAGAGAAAGTGCATGAATAAAATGTTAATTATTGCTCAGTTTGCTACACTGATTTGCTTTAACACTGAATATGGAACAAGCAACGCTTATATAACTTAATAGTGCAAAATCAACTTTCAAAAAACAAACGAAAAAACATCAATGGCATATTAAATAAAAAATTGAATGCCTCTTTTCTATTTGCAGCCTTCTGAGGCAAATATCAACATTAACTTTTTCCACAAGCTAATAAATTTGAAAATAAAATAACAATGAATAAATCAACCATTCAGGCCTTTTTACTGCTCAGTTTGCGACACACTGATCTAATCTGATGTGCCCAAGCCAGATACCTGGCATCTTTTCTTGGATGCTAGTTCATTAATGTCGGGGTTCAGGCTTTGAGCTGAGGCAACCTTCATTATCGAACGAAGGTGTTCATCAGTCAGACGTATCCTGTGAGACGTTTTTGTCATCTTCTTTGAGGAGAAAAGTTGCTCACATAGATAAGTGCTGCCGAACATGGAGAGCAATTGAGCAGCTTGGGTGCGGAGCTGAGGCAGCGGCGGTGCCCCTGTATAATACCGGCGGGCCAGCTCTAATGTTAATTTGATATTGCCTCAAGGGCCAAATGAAATTACACGGTGGGCCAAATTTGGCCCGCGGGCCAGAGTTTGACACCCATGCAGTATGGTATGACGCCCAACAACCACGCACCCTCCTTTCAGTGGGCAGGTAGCCCACTAGAGGGCAGTGCAGAGGTTTGCCGTTTTATCCCTCCAGTCCTCAGTTCAACATTCCTGCTTGGTGTTTCCTGCAGCCTCATGATATATTTATCACGACACAGAGGCTACATTACGATTCATGTTGCAGAACACAGTCATTTTGAAAAATGACCACATCGTAAATATAATCCTCTCCAACTGCTCATTTAACATTTAACAGTTTAAAAAAAAGGGACAATATATGCACTGCCAGTTAACTTCTGCTGCCACACTCTTTGTCCTGCACTGCACCTTAGCTCATGTTCATGTCTAAAACTACCATCACATCATTTGCTGCTGCATCAAAGATTTACAGTAACATACAGATAGACGTATTAGCATGGTGTAGGTCTATTGTGAAACATCTGTTAAATTGTCATCCTGTCTCCCTGTACTGTGTGACGGTTGTGGTTTTAAATGTTTTTGCGCAGTAATGTTCAAGCAAATATACTGTACACAGACGGTCTTAAAATCATACCGTGATCCACGAGTGGGAGAGGACATCTTGTGCTGTGTATCGAGCCTCAACGTTGACCTGCAGCATCTTTCCAATCAGCTCCTGAAACAGAACACATCAATTTAAAAATAATCCTGCGGGGCGACAGATGCTAGCTTTCTACGAGGTAACGCTGGTAAAATTGTGTTCAACTCTTCATCGTCTGTAAATTAAACAGTAATATCCTTTTTATTTTTTCAAAAACCCAAAACAATTAGGGAAACTGCAGAGTCATGGGATGAAATTCATGTCAGACACACACAAGATCCTGTCTTAACACTTCCACCTGCACAGCTTCGTTGTTGCTGCAGCATCTATTACAGTGCACTTGTCTACAGTGACGAGCCACAGTGGGTTTAATTAGCAGTTTGGTCGCACACGCTGAGTGTGGGCTGTCACCGTAATACATGACATTAATTTAGAGGGCTGGAGGGGTTTCTGTCCTTCACCAGACACTAGTCATTAACAGAGCAGGCTCACAGTGTGTGTGTAAACCTATTTCAGACTTTCTCCTGCCTTGGTGAATGCATTATATTGTCTGAAGTGGCATAAACAAGCTCATCGAGTTTGAGTGTTTCCAACCTTGGCTGAGTCTGTGATGTTGTCCCAGTAAGGACTGGGAAAGTCCAGTCGCCCCTGAAGGATCTGCTCAAACAGGTCCTCTTGCAAATTGCTCTCACTACATTAAAAAACAACAACAACAGCAATAATAAATGAATCAGCATATACTGTATGACTGTAAACTGATGTACTTTTTAATGATTGATGTTCGAATGAGACAAAGTACCTTCTGAAGGGAGGGAAGCCACAGAGAAGGATGTAGGTGATGACGCCTACGGCCCAGATATCAACCTTCAGACCATAACTGTGAACACAGACCACAACAAAAAATGTCAATGGAGGATGAAATGTACATTTTACAGCAAACCATCACTCCAGCACTCACTGGACATGAAACAACACACATATATTTACTGTTTTATTGTACAATCATTTAATGTAACCTTTTATACTGACAACTTTTCACTGAGAAATACTTATATCTTTTAACAAATCAGTCCACAACAATTGCAGCTCACCCAGACTCTGCGATGATTTCTGGAGCGACATATGTAGGAGTGCCACACACGGTGGTCAAAGGTCCCTCCACCACTGTGGCCAAGCCAAAGTCCCCCAGCTTCAATGACTTGGTGCCATCTGGACACTCAAACACCTGAAATGGACACATGCTCAGTTGATAGGCGTTCGCAGTTGGATTTCACAGGTGTCAAAGTGTCACATGTGCAAATATATACCAGCAGGTTCTCGGGTTTAATGTCTCGGTGGACGATGTTCATGCTGTGCAGATACTTCAGAGCTCCGGTCAGGTTGTAGATCAAGATGCCGGCGTCTCTCTCTGTGTATTTGGTCGAGGAGGTGATGGCATCGAATAAATCCCCTCCCTGCGCTAGCACCAATCGCAGTGGTTAGAGCGCACACAGAGAACAAACATAGAAAACAACACAGAATTGGCTTTTACTGCGACCTTGACGAGCTCCATGACCAGGTACAGTTCAGAGGGAGTGTCCACCTCCTCCACCAGCATGATGATGTTAGGGTGTTTCACCCTGCGGAGCACAGCCACCTCATTCTCGATGAGGTGCTCCTGGAAACACACACAAATGAGTGTGTTGGTGTATGTTTATACACACAGATATATATAAATATATATATGTATACACACACACACACACATATACACATATACACAGTATACATTCAGTATATCAGTGCTTCTTAATTATTTTCTTTTATGCCCCCTTAGGATAAAGAAAACATCCATCCATATATACATACATACATATACACATACATACATACATATATATATTTATATATGCACATACATACATACATACATATATACATATATACACACACACACACACGTATATATATATATATATATATATACACATACATATATATACACACACATATATATATACATACATATATATATACATACATATATGTTTATATATACACATACATACATATATACACACATACATACATAGATATACACACACACACATGTATGTATATATATATATATATATATATATATATATATATGCATACATACATACATATACATACTCCAGTGCACAGGGTTTACATGAGCCATTAAAAAACAATTGTTCATTTCATTCAAATTGGTGTCAGGAGTGTGTTTCTTCAGTGCATAAGAAAGTGTGATGAATAAAACATAATCTAAGTGTGACACAGGGAAGTCTGCGTATGTGGTTGCTATTAAAGTAAAGTGGAACAATAACATACGATCACTTCCTTTCATGTGTGAGAGTTTGTAAGGAAGAAGAAAAAAGGTGGAAAGGGTGACAAAAAAAAGAATGAAACCTTTCCAGTGCACTTGGCCTTGTCGATGATCTTCAGCGCAAACTCTTTTCCTGTCGACCTGAGCAGAAAACAACACAATAAGAGTCTCTGATGTCACAAAACCATCTGGAAAACCTAAATGAAGCACACGGCATCAGAGCTAGTGCAGGAACAATGGTGCTGTACAAGCCCTGCAGTGCAGGTTCAGGCAGGCTCCACAGGAATATTAAAGAGGAATTTAACACCAGACTCAAGAGAGGAGTGTTTCACCGCCATTACAGCCAGTATCAGGACTGGAGCCAGACGTGTGCTGGGTTACACGTGTAACCTCAGCGACAACGATACTGTGAAGCCACAGTGGAACACATCACTACATCACTGTGGCGAGGAGAGAATTTAAAACACCTGAGGCCTGACAACATGTTCAGGGCAGTTTTACTATTATACTTGCAACAAGTATAATAATATCATAGCGTAAACAACACGACTATGGTGCAATGTTTTAATGAGCGGAGTCTGGTTTTGTTTGCATCTCATTAACAATGAACCAGTATGATTGATATTCGGGGTCAGTAGTGGTCTGGTACTGGTCAAAATCGCTGGACTGGTTTTCAAGTACAATATGATGATCACCAACAAATGAGTTTCAGGAAGTAGCACCAATATTAAACAGTCCATTAGCTTGTATGAAAACTACAGATGGGACGATACAGATAAAAGAAGAAAAAAACAGCCCAAACACGACTCGACTTAAATGATTTAGCTGATTTTTTATTCTGTCCGTGTGTAGATTTTTGGATTGTCCATTTTATATCGGTTCAGACTGATCAAAAAATATATATATCCTCTCATCATCTTCATCTCTATTTACTCAGATTAAAAGGCTAACAAAGTGAATTCACCACTGGGTTTAATCCACAGAATATTTCCGTCTCCACTGTGACTAAGTCTTCAGGACTTAAACACCCTGGTTAAACTGTTACCGCGTGTGATGAAAGCCTCATTAAGCAGCGCAATAATAAGACACAGTGCTGAGTCATCGCCGCAGACAGCACTCAAGTGTGCATTACACATACTTACACTGTGTGTGTGTGTTTTTTTTTCACTCACCTCTCCACACATTCTTTGACCACAGCAAAGTTACCGTCTCCAATGACCTTCCCGACTTTGTATTTTTCCGAAATGGTGGAGTCGGGAATGTAGCGGTTGCCGTTAACTGTGAAGGGGAGGTGAAGGTTAGAATGGAAGTAGGACAAGCCCTGTGTTGTGTTCAATAAAAGAGGGTTCTTATGGGATGATAAGCTGAACAACAAAGATAATACAGGAAAGGAAAGGAAAGGCAGATGTACCCTCTGGACTCAGTTGGTTGCTTTGCTCTTGGTGGTCGCTCAATGAGCCGTTTACATTTGGAGAGGAGACGTGATGTGACGGAGGGATCTGCAGGATGCAAACGAAGCAAAAAATAGAAATGACGCTCTGGCCTTAAAAAAAAGACAACAAGTAGACAAATCACCATAGCAACCATCGACTCTAAAAAGCGCCCACAAAACATGCTTTATGTGGCTGAAACATGGCTGGATTGATATTAGTGGGTTACTTTTCCCTGTAGCTTCTAACCACTAAAGACGTACAATTTGAAAATGCAGAATATAGCTCATAAAAATGGCCTTCACATTTCTACTATAAAAATACAGCTACAGCTCTGAAAAAAGCTCATCTTTGGTAAAAAATGGTGTCAAGAGCAGCTGAAGTGGACCTCCTCCATATCACTTTACAGCTCTAAATGAATGATCCATGTATTATTTCAGTAAAAGCCCAACACTGTGATCTTCACATGCTATGACTATATTTATAAAAGGTCCTGCTAAAATTCACTCTTTTCAATAATGTACAGTAGCACTTCAATACCCCACTGTGTCGTACTGTACATCACATTATTTTGTCTGAACAGTTTTCCCTGTGATGAATGACTTCCTTTCGTGTGCGTTTTTTTTAAACTGCTGACTCTAGACCAATAAATCATAAAAAAAATACAATCTAATATCCTGCCAAATTAATGTGGACACATAAGTCTTTGACTGAGTTTCAAGAGTTTTCACGATGTCGGCTCTCTGGAAGTTTGCCCGTTGGCTGGATCGGTTAGAAACTGTAGTTTAGTACTGACAAGCATCTTTTGGAAGAATTAATCAATCAATGAGATTAATAATCTTGAACTCTACCAAAAACATATCATAGATCTGCAACATAAGCTTCGTCGCTGTCACATTTGACTATTTTTGTCTGGGACCATTAAATAACTTTTTTTGAGTAAATCTGTTCATCGTATCTTGTACAACATCGAGTGCATGTGCTGTTAATATATAATCCATAATTTATAATCTTCTTACCCTGAAACTGGGGAGGGTTCGGGGGCTTGTGGGAGACGGAGTGGAGGACTTTGTGGACCTTGACGTTGAGATCTGGCTACTTGATACGCCGTTAACTGTATGGAGTGAAAACAGCGGCAGGTAACAGAAAAGATATTCGAACCATTTCAAAAATGGGATTGAACCGCTTACTACGGAAGAGGATTAGGGCCAAATGTAACTTAATCTGAGATTTAAAGTCACTTGTTTTAAATACTAATTGTCTCTTGAATTTTGGTTCCAAAAAAATTCACACGTGGCACTAATCCTCCTCCATAGATTACGAATAAATCAGCGTGTTAAAATCTTTCAGTGACTCAGGGTAACTCAGATTATTTATACATTTGAATGCATTCATGATTCATCCAAGTAAGATACACATTAGGGAGTGGTTTGGATCAGATGATGCATATGTTGCCACCTACTGGCAAAGAGTGTAACACTTCCAATCCAACTTCATTTATAAAGTTGGATTGGATTTGCCAAGTATCTTTTTGCAAAACATGAAGAAAAATAATTGCATTTTCAACAATATTATGCCTAAATTTACCATTTTCTCATTTGCATTATTACCTACAGATGCCAGTGGATCTATAAAGGCACGAACATTTAGTCACAGGTATCTGGAAGTGATGAAATCAGTAGTTTTTCACATTACGATTAGATTCTCCATCATAACTAATTCATCCTTCGGGCACTTCTGCTTTATGCTGATGATGTTCCTTCATTTTTTTTTCAATTGCCAAAAATCACCTTCTTTTCCAGACATTTTTAGTATTTAGTAGAACAAGTTGCACATGCACACAGCAGGAAGGACGAGAGCTGCTACCTGAGTTTGAGTGATTCATTCTGCCCAGAACAATCTATTTCTATCTCCCTCTGTCCTGGTTTCTGACACAAATACACACTAATGTAATGTAAACTTAAAACTCAACAGCTCTTCATCTGCATAAACCCAGCTGAGGTGATTTCCTCATGTCATTGTACCTCAGTGGTGCATATTTATCTATTAAAGACATTAATTCAATTACAGTTAACTACCCATATGTACGTTTGTATAGTTGTCTAATTGCTTCAAAATAGCCTAAGAACAGCACATAAACCTAATGCATAAACCAAAGAGGAAGGAGGAGGAGGAGGATATGAGGGAGAGTTGTGAATGAGTGCTTCCTGGTATGTGAAGGCTGCCATAATTCCCCTCACGCTCTGAGAAAAGGAAGCGGTGGATGCACTTGGAATGTGCAGTTTCACCATTAGATGTCATTAGATGGGATGATTCTTACATACCGGACCTTTAATAATGTAATGTTTTGGCAAGTAGCTTGAGTTTTGTGTATTTTTTTTCCCGTTTCCTCGAAAGAGAACCGTTCAAAAGAGAGAAACTGCATCCTGTCGATGCAAAATTGTGATTACACAACATCCTTCCATAACCTGAGACCTACTCTGCCCTGACAGACTGATTAGGAGAACTTTATAACTGTGAGCAGCTCATTTTACTTAATTACCACAGTAAATTGATATGGCAGGCGTTTAACAAGGAACACTGTGCTGTAGCATCACCACCACCAGCCTCACCTGGGGATTTGATGGAAAGCTGACTGGTGGAGAAGTGGACAGGTCGCCTTACTGCAGTATCAAAAAAAAAAAAAAAAAAAAAAGATATATACTGTCGATACAAAACAAAATGAGTTAAACTTTCAAAAGGCAAAACTACCTCCAGTGGTTAAAATGTCACTAATTATGTCAAAATGTCAATGGAGAATTAAAATTGTTCAACACGGGGAATCTTTTATCCACTGTGTACAACAATCTATTTTAATTAAACAGGCCTAACACAGTTTCTGGTCTATTTCCAGTACGTGTCACGTGTTTTACCTCCACAAGGGGATTTGCTGCGTCGTGAAGGTCCGGGACTCTTAGCGGTCCTGTGCGGAGTCGCGGAGCGGCCGTACGATGACTTCAGCACTCTGCATTCTGGTGGAAAACACACGCTCAGGGGTCAGCGATGCATACGTTAACCTTCAGCTGTTAACGCGGCCCGGGCTCTTTCCTCTCAAAACAAAGTGTTAACGTGGCACAGTTATTCCCAACAAGCTGCTGTAGCTGAGAGCACAGGGAAGGAGGTGAACCATCTGAGGTCTTCTGACTGAACTACTTCAACAACTTCACAAAATAGAAAATTTGAGAATAAATCAAAGGCTAAATTTCAGTTAGATTCAAATTGGTTCTGCTGTCATTTGTTAGCTGGTATCACTAAGGGTATTGATTCCTGCATTGATTTGTAAGTAGTTGAAACTATTATTTTCATACTCAATTAATCTGTTGATTATTTTATGGATTAATCGAGTATTTGTGTGTACCATAGAATGTGGAAAACACACACAATTTTGCATTTTAATACTCCTAATCTCTTTCCAAAGTAGAGTAAAAGTAGAGTGTGTATTGGACCTACTTTCCCAAAAAGGAAGGTCAGGTTTTTTTTGGTTCTTTCAAAAGACCCGATTCTTAAAAGTGGAGCAGAAGAGAGTAATAAGTGAGACAAAAGCTCTAAACCACCTCTGTATGGTTATGACCCACTCGCCGTCACTCATCCTCAAAAAGGAATTAACACAGCGAGGGTTAGGATGTTTCCCTGTTGTGAGTTAACCTGACACAACAATATAAAAATAATTAGACAGGATGTCAATCCTTTGGTCTGCTACTAAAATAAGCTTCCTGTGAGGTTGACCAGTGTTTGCTGAAGGACTGTGAAGGAGAGTTGGTCTTGCGGTTTAAACGGATCAATCTGTTTCTGTGGCCTCTCAACAAGATAAATAAAATTTTAATACAATGATGTCCAATTAATAATGGCAGGAGAATGAAATGCAAAAATGCAACCACATTTTCCTCACACGGCGACAGGAATCTCAGTGTGAAATGTGTATCCATGCTATTATGTTAAACATAGTGAGATCAAAATAACACACATTTACTTATGAATCTTAAAGGTGCCATATGTAAGAATGTGGCCAAAAACAGTTACTACATTCAAATTCAAAATACCAAGGTCTTTAAGGTTTTGTCTTCTGACGTAACTGGCAACCCGTGGTTGCTCGGCAGCTGAGATTCTACTGACTGCAATGATTGGTAGATGGCGGTAGGTGGCGCCACATGCCAAAACATGATTTCAAAACATAAACATGATTTGCAGTCTGCAAAATATTTTTTTTAATGCAAATATTTTGGCTGTACTGTTGTTGTTGGTGAGTTCAGTTTGTTATATGAACATTATTCCTGAGTCTCTGTGACATATTAGGAGGATTTTATGGCCAGTTGCTTTAGATCCATTACATAATGCACCTTTAATTTATACACAGATTCCAAAGGAAAAGATTGCTGCACCTAAGTACATACACGTGGGAAGATGAAACAAGGACACACATTTGACGAGGAGAAGGATGTTTAGTTAGTCTTAGTCAGGCCTACCAGTCATAAAGGCTGTGGAAGCCTTACCACTGTGATCCAACACAAAGTCGTCCTGGGCATAGCGGTATTTCTCTGGGCCGCACGCGATGAACACGTCGTCGTCTCCAAAGAAGTCCTGCAGGGAGGTGATCTGGAGGAAGAGCAGGGAGGGGAAAATTGATTATTTATGATATTAGTTTTCCCTCTTTTGTTGAAAGTTGTGGATGTGAAAGAAGCACTTGGGTCATTTATGTAGATGTACACGATATTGGACTTTTTTTGACGATATCACATATGCCTATATATCGGGTCAGATCATTTAGTCTCTTCTGCAGTGAAATTTACATAATATTTTGCAGACTCATGTCGCAGCAGATGTAGATATAAATCGTCATTGAGCAAAATAAATAAACATTAAATAATAGTTGTAGAGGGCGATAGCATAGAAGTCAAGGACTTACTGGCCTATTTAGCCATATATATGTACATATATTTGTATGGATAAATGTATATGTATATATGTGTGTATATATGTGTATATATACACATGTATGTGCATGTATGTGTATATATATATTTACACATATATATGTGTGTATTTATATATACATATACATACATACATGTACACATATATATGTACACACATATATACATATATATGTACACGCATATATATACACACATATATGTACACGCATATATATATATATATATACACACAGGTATATGAACATACATATATATATATATATGCACACATATGCGCACATATACACACATATATGCGCACATACACACTCATATACGTATATATATACGTATATATATATACGTATATATATATATATATATATATATATTTACAATATTAAAAGAGTAAGAGCTCTGCATGATTGTTAAAAGTTTGATGTTCATCACCCAAAAGGGCTCACTACAGTATCACCCAAGTTAAAATTAGAAGTGTAACTGCACTTTTCAGCTGTGAGGTTTTCAAACGCTCTGCCTCATGTAGGCAGCTACATCATAAGACTGTGTATAATATACACAGTCTTATGATGTATATTGTGTATATTATACACATGAAGAACAGTGACATCACTCTTGTTCACTTCGTTGTGGAACAGAACAGCGCGGTGACACAGCACCTCACACATCACTGCGCGGTCAAAAACACTGTGACACCCAGAATACTGCAGAGTCAGTGCAGAGTCAAGGGTGGGAAATACAGTACAGTTAGCGTTTGTGCTGCGGCATCATTCGTCTTCCCCCCCCCCCCCCTCTCTCTCTCTCTCTTTCTATTCTGTCCCACACTGTGTTCATCATTTTCTCTGCAGCTCCCCGTGATTTTCCTTTTACGCCCACCAGCCGTCCCAGGAGAGGGAAACAGGAGTTACTTTTACACTACAGTAAGTGTAAACACACACAGAGGGAGAAACAAGAGAGAGGTTTTCCCTTTGTGGCTGTAGGTGGACATGTAGGAAGACAGAGGAGGGAAAGATCTGTTCATTATCTCAGCCCTTCAACCACATGCAAGTGCACCCACACACTGACATGCATATGTTGATGTAACCGCTCTCTCACAGCCTAACCAAATATATGTCCCTAATTTAACCATCACCAGTTAATATTAAACTGCAACTAACGATTATTTTCTTAATCATTCGGTCCATAAAATGTCAGAGAATGCTCAAAATGTTAGTCAAACCTGGAAATGACAATGTTCTCAAATGTCTTGTTTTGTCCACAAACCAAAAATAATTCAGTTATTAATGATTTATAATGAGTTATATGGAGAAAAAAAAACTGAATATATTCACATTTAAGAAGCTAAAACAATCAGAATATATAATTATATAATAATAAAAATATAATATAAATTAAACCATAACCTTAACCCAACCACAATTCAAATCTTAGCTCTAAACTTAACCAGATCCTCAGATATTAGGTTCTGCCTCAAGTTAGGACCAGGTTTTAGTCTCCATGAGGACTACTGTGCTCATAGACATAATGGACCTTAACCAACCTTAAAAAAGCTTATTAAGGGGTGAGAGAATGTGAGGACCAGACAAAATGTTCTTATTTTCCCAAAATGTCCTCACTCCATAGGTGTATACATGTGTTGGTCCTCACAAAGATGCCCATACAAGAACACACACACACACAACCTTAACCATCACCATTACAACTAAATGCCTAACCCTAAACTCAATTCTAACCCTAAAACCAAGTCTCAACCCTCAAAAAGCACTTTTAAGGGGTGACAGAAAAGTGTGTAACAAATACACACACACACACACACACACACACACACACACACACACACACACACACACACACACACACACACACACACACACACACACACACACACACACACACACACACACACACACACACACACACACACACACATGGCTGAAACAAGAGTAGAAGTACATTATGGCAGAAGATTACAGGCAGATGGACCCACTAGGGGAGATCAGGGCTGACACAGTGGGGGGAAAGTGTGTGGGTATTAGAAGAACTGGTGGTCTGGAAAAAAGCTAAATATCTGCTGAAGAACACAACAACAAAAAATGACCCACAGCAAACAGAAAAACAGAAGTGGAGGAGGAGGAAGAGGAAGAGCTCCGTGACAATGCTGCAAGCATGTGTCACTCAGTCAACTCCATTAATAATCAATGGACACTTCACATGACACTTGTGCATGTCCTACATTCAGACACTGCAGCGTCCACAGCAAATATCGATCAAAAAAGTTCAAAGTATCAGCATTTTTGTCTTCATTTAAAAAAAGCTTCAGTGAAAGTTGGTAAGTTGATATCATCAAAGGTTTGACATAGCTGGAGTTCACGTCATTCTTAAGACCAGATCTCGCTCTGGAATTTGGCAGCTGATCGCCGACACCATAGTGTCAGGGGCGCAGGTGTTAGAATCACCATGGCAACAGCTCACAGGGCCAGTCCAGTGTGTGTGTGTGTGTGTGTGTGTGTGAGAGAGAGAAAATGCAGTGAGGTCAAACGCAAACTATGACAGTGTGAAACTGTTACTGTAAAGATATATCTTTCTGTAAACAAGAGAATATTAATTACAGCCGTCCTGCATCTGTCTGTCCACTCAGCTCACTGCTGTACGGAGCTTTATGCTCATTGTTCAAGGACAATGGGAGACTGTAACACAGAGAGAGAGCAGAGAGGTGAACTCTACAGGGACCGCATTCACCATGACGACATTAGCAGTGGAGAAAAGAGAATTCGAAATTTGTTCTTATTTGCCTTTAAAAGCTTTAAAATAATCCATAACACACAGTTAAATTAGATTTTCTATCTCCTACTGAGCATAAAATGTTAGTATTTTTTGGGGGGTTGTGAAGAACTTGGATTAGAGAGAGCAGTGTCAATACTCTTATGTAACTCTCCACCAGAAATCAAATAAGTGCATTACCCAGGGCTTCACAAAAACACTGTCTCTTTTGCCTCATCACTCCCTGAGGCAACAAGCTTATTGTGGAGGAAAAAAAAACAAGGCACTCAGGCTGTAATATTATACATCTTCATTGAGAATGCCTCCCCCTGGTCATATTTCCTTTTACTTCCCACACACACACCTCCCCCTGCAGGACCGTCACTGCTGAGGGCTGTGATGATGAAGTACTTTTCGTCTGGACAGTGATGCTGCGGGGAAATGAAGACAAATGGTGTCTGCTTTGACGGAGGGGTTTTAAAAAGCGACAACGGATGGAGGTCAAGTGGCCCGAGAATTTAGGGCAAAGTCTGTAAAATGATGGTATGCTTTATATTACGTTAGGTGCAACTATGAACTATTTATGATTTGTTGCATAAAACTGTAACTCAATGTATTAAAGAAATGTCCATCATCCATCTTCCACCACTTTATCCTCCACGAGGGTCACAGAGGGTGCTGTGCCAATCTCAGCTGACACAGGGTGGTACACCCTGGACAGTTCGCCAGTCCATCACAGGGCCACATGTATAGATAAATAACCATCAACTCTCACACACAATGGTCAATTTAGAGCATCGGTTCTCAAAGTGCGGACCGGGGCCAATGGCGGCCCGCAGAAACATTTCTGGCGGCCCGCAATGAATTACTGTTGATAGTTTTAATCCAGAAGCTACTCTGCTTGTTAAATGTTTATTGGACATGACTGGATACAGACCAATAAGTGTAAACTGTAGAACTGTAATCTGGTCATTAAAATTATTACAAATGGGATTTCTTTCTGTTTTTTTTCCATTTTTTTCCTTTGGCGGCCCTCAGTCCAACGTTGGGTTCCTAAATTGGCCCCTCGGGTATCAAAACTTTGAGAAGCCCTGATTTAGAGTGTCCAATTTACCTAATCCCCATATTGCATGTTTTTGGACTGTGGGAGGAAGTCGGAGAACCCAGAATAAACCAACACACACACAGGCGAAGAACGTGCAAACTCCATGCAGAAAGTCCCTTGTTCCAACAGGGTCGCAAAACCCAGTCTTTTAAATAAATATACCCTACCGTTCAAAGGTTTGAGGTCACCTATACAATTTTTCCATTAAAACTCAGTTTAATTCTTCAAACGAGTTGCAAAATAAATAGATAATATAGTCAAGACATTGACAAGATTAGAAATAATGATTTTTATTCAAAATAATAATTTTGCCCTTTCGTCAAAGAACCAGCAAAACTGTTTTCAGCTGTGCTAACATCATTGCACAAGTGTTTTCAAGGGTTTTCTAATCATCCAATAGCCTTCTAACACGATTAGCAAACACAACGTACCATTAGAACACTGGAAATGGGCCTCTATACACCTATGTACATATTCCATTAAAAACCAGACGTTTGCAGCTTGAATAGTCGTTTACCACATTAACATATGTATAGAGTGTATTTCTGATTCATTTAATGTCTTTAATGTATTCAAAAATAAGGACATTTCTAAGTGACCCCAAACTTTTGAATGGTCTGGTATCCACATGCATAATATTTAAAACTAGTGGAATATTAGAAGTGCACAGAGAGTTCAGGAGTGACTGAATGTCAGACTGCATTGTCAATGTTCCTCTTAACTCCCGTCAACCACAACCAGGACAAACAGCCACTGGCACTCCTCTGCCATCGCTGCCCTGCCAGGGCCTTGTCTCCACCAATCAGTGAAGTGAACTGGGTTACGCGTTGGCTGGTGATTTGTCTGGAGGGTACACTGAAGTTTTGCCCTCCTCAATGCGACACTCCACACCCTCCACTCTTGTATGTCTGACCTCCTCTTTGCTCTCGCCAGCCGTCTGTGTGTGCGTGCCCTTCATCTCGCCCGCTGTGCTTTTCTGCCCTGCTGAGCTCGGCAACAGAGGACAAAAACAGGCTCAAGTGTCAAAGATTTGTCGGTTTATATGCATGATGTTCCCCATATTTCCCCTTTTTAGAGCATTTTTCATATTTGAGTTGACTTTCACGGCATGAATACAAATCCAAACACAATCTATGCACTGCATCGAGTTCTGAAGGGGCCAAATATAACAGCCACACAGTGGCAGGTGCTGATTATTTCCGGGCAGAGGCAAAGACCGGCTGAAAGGATGATCACTATAATCATTAGGTATCATCAACCCATTTACCTCTAGATCACCAATTACTGTTCATCACCTGCAGTCAAACGAGTAAGACGCAAAAAAAGGGGACGTGGGCGGAGCTTTGAAGGAGTAAATAACAGACAACTGAGACATCAAACTGGAAAGGTCAGCTCTTTTCTTCTTTTTTTACGCAAGCCTATGAAGTTCATCAGATTAAGCCAGGTCATCAACTCTTACTCAAAGACAACTGGATTACACTGGCAAGACAAAAGTGACACAGGAAGTCCATCAACCATAACCTTCGAAATAAATGACACATTTTCAAGTTTCAAGCAGCCCATAGCAAAGAGTAAAGGAATTGGGCTTATAACCCGGAAAGTCTTTGGTTTAATCCCAATCCCCCATTGCTCCCCAGGCGCCAAAAAAGTTCTGTTCACTACTGGTGTCTGGTTAAATGCAAATATTCATTATTAATCACAGAGATGTAGAAAACATCACTCACTAAAACTGCAGGGGGAAAACATGATGAAGGATTACATGCTCATGAATTCAAGAAATGGAACCATGAGATAACCAAAAACCCAAAAGAAGCTTCAGGAGCAGCAGCGTGAACTCTTCCCAGGAAGAAACACGACTGACTGTCACCTAAGGATGTGTGAATGTACGCGAGTGCTGAGCTTTTTACACTCAAAATGAGTTTGTGTGAGGAGGAATAAAGGCAGTGAGAGCATAAGCCCTACACTCTTAGAAATAAGGGTTCCAAAAGGGTCCTTCTACAAGGGCTGAGGTTCTACCTGGAACCATTTGCTTTTGAAAAACCCTTTCCCGAAGAGAGGGTTTTTCAAGGTTTCTTGGTAACACTAATGGTTCCAGTAAGAACCATTTTGATCCAGAGAAACCTATAAAACCAAGAGATCCACAAGAGATGAATTAAATGGTGGTTACAGTTTCCAATTTAAAAAAAACGTAAAATGGCTACTAGTAGGCAATAAATGCTCAAATTACAATATAATGTTTCAGTAAAAATCCCTAAAGATCTGCATTATTAGCTTATTGTGCATCTATTAGCTCTACACATGCACTTAAGCCCGAGTGTGAACTTTGATATCGAGTGCACGGAACAGTTGTCAGTATCACTTAAATCTCCCTTGTCCTGTGCAAAAAAAACATCCCTCTCATCAACATGCCAAACCGTGCAGAGGCAACCCCTCTCTGGCATCATTAAATGTAAACTGACAAACAGTCGTGTGCATGCGTGTGGTGTGTGTAGTCATCTCTGCTCGTCGGGAGAGTAAAAGGCAAGGGCTGCAGAGACTGGACGAGAGCCAAGCTCGGACAAACAAAACAAGCGAGCGCCCACAGCACATAATGGTTGGCCGGATGCCGCCGCTGCTGCTGCTGCCGCCGTCGTCGTCCTCCGTCCTCTTTTGAGCGTTCACACGTTCTTGCACAGTCGACAGCTTCGCTTCGTCCCCGCTGACGCACCAGCTCTCTGTTCTCTGCAGAGCTTTTTTTTGTTCGCCTGTCTGTCAGCGCGAGGTGTCATGCCTACACTTTTGTCTTCACTTAAAACAACAATGCATGTCCAAATACTGCAGCTCACTAAGATTATGATGAAAAAGAGAAAGAACGGACGTTTCACACTACATTTGTAGTCAGTCAGACAAACATGAATGTCTCTAATAAGTCCTATATGTGTGTGTACATGTCATAAATAAGATGTGTGTCTATATTTGTGAGGACATTTTGACTGATCTACACAACTTTAACAGGCTTTTTAAGGATTAAGATTTTAGGCTTAAGGTTAAGCATTTAGTTGTGATGGCTAAGGTTAGGGTAAGGGAATAGTGAATGTATTATGTCTACTTTTGAACTTGTTTGTGCTCCGACTCAGACTAACTGAACCTCGCTGAGCTTTTATTTTGAAAGGTCAAGTCCAATTTTTCCATTTTGCAAAGCGAAAGTTATGAATCCAACATTTTAATTTCATCTCTCCTTATACTCATTCCAACAACTTGGCTCGCAATATCTGCTGATACATATCCTTTCTTCTCTCTTCCCCACGTTTAAAATGACGATATTCAACTCCCTGTAATCATCTTTACTCTGCTGCAGCACAACGTTGTTTGACTCTACTCTACAATTAAGTGCACTGTGCGCTCCTCAGGCACCCAAAAATAAGCCATAATTAGCAGTTGAATCTTAAAAAACGGCATTTATAAAATATTTATACATCTATAAACTGGCTATTTAGTATGTTTTTTTTATCCTATTAAGATTTATTCGGCACATAAAGGCAAGATTGATGAGTAGGTGGAGTGTCTGTGGACACTTCTGGTTGTCGGTGTCACTGCACTGGTGTCAGATGCTGCTGTATGCTAATGAGCAGCACAGAGAACAATAGGCAGGGCATGCAAATTTCATGGCTGTTGACCTGAATGACAGAGTTTAATCCAGCCTCGGTCGTGAAAAACAGCTCAAGTCTGACAAATCAGACGCAGCGAGTATGGATCTTTTGCAGAAGGTAAAGCCAAAGACAACATATAGTTTTGGACAGAACAAAAACAGCGTAGTAAACATAAACCATTTGACTGCTACTGACCTCACTAACATGAGCTGTTTCAGAGAATTGGGGCCACCGTCATTACAGAGTGTGTCATTTGAGATGATGCCATGATGCATCATCGTCACAACATCCACCTCCCCCTCGGACACGTCTGTGACCCCAAAACTCAGCAATCCAGGAACCATGAACTCAAGCTGATGTCCTGATTAGGACATAAAGGAAGTTTCATTTTAATAATACTTAAAAACACATAAATTATGAGATGTAATTGCTACGTACAAAGCTTTTAATTTAATTTCTTCATTGATTTGATTTCTTTTATGCTTGAATACCATTTCATTTGCCCACATACTACATATCGGTCACTTGAAGTGTATTTTTGTGCATAGCTATAAATAAGTGTTCCAAAAGGGTCCTTCTACAAAGGCTGAGGTTCTACCTGGAACCATTTGCTTCTGAAAAACCCTTTCCAGAAGAAAGGGTTTTTCAAGGGTTCTTGATAACACTAATGGTTCCAGTATGAACCATTTTGATCCAGAGAACGCTTTAAAAACCCTTTCCCGAATAAAGAGTTTAAAGGGTCCTTGGTGGAACCCTTGGAGGCCAAGCAGGAGAACCTTATATGGTTCTACTAAGCACTTTTATTCCTAAGAGTGTAGGCCGGCTCCACAAATGCACTTGCTTCTAAAAAAACAAATTCAAACACACTTCTGTTTGTTCAGTTTTTTTTTAAGTAACTGAAACAGCATGAACTTTCTTTCATAAAAACAACACTGTCGTCCTGTCCGGTTTTCCACAGTAAAACGGATAAACTGTATAAACCTCTGTCCTCGTCCAACTGTCCTGAAAAAGGCCTTTTGTAGATTTCAGAGCGAGAGAGAGAGAGACAAGCGTTTCAGTCGTTAGAGCTCGGCAGACTCAACTGTCAGGGTCCGTCAATGGACAGACTGGTTAATGGGCAGACTGGCCGGCGTCCAGATCACTAAGAGAAAAGGGTTATGAAAGGCAAATGTGTTTCAGGATGGATTTTGAATGCGTTTTCCATGTACACTGTACAATGTTCAACTGATCTGTGTTATATCAATACAAACCATCTCCAAAATGCATAAATAACATATTTACTACATCATTGGACCAACTGTATTGGTTAATATGGTTTGACTCATTATGATGGATCTTTGAGCAAAATCCTTAAAATCCTTATGAATAATATCACTTAGGGTGATAAATCTGCAAGAGACTCAGCAAAAGGTCATATTTTATAGATACAGTTGCAAGGGGAGTAAAATGGTTCAGCCATAGGTTTTGTTTTCATTCAAACTTCATCAGGATGAGATGTCATACATGATATTCACTCACACCACATACTGAGTGTTTATCCAATGAAACCATTGATTTCCATTAATTGTGTCCAGGTCAAGTGAAGGCTACATTAGCTATAACATCACTGGTCTTAAAGTGAGCAGTATCATTTACCACACTTCCCTCCATGACTGCACTCTTGCCCTGTTCACCCGGCTGTTTGCATCACCTTTGCCCTTCAACACTGCAAGACAATAGTTTTTCCTGTGCATAAACAGACTCATGAGCAGAGAACTGCAGAAAGTGAAACTATAATCCATGTGTGTGTTTATGTACAGCACTGCAGAAACAGCAGCTCCTCAAATCACATGAAAAAGCAGGAAAAAGCAGAGTGATATGGACAGTATTACCTTTGCATTACAGAGAACCAACTGATAAGAAAATATGTGAAAGAATGAGAATTCTATTCAGTTGATCTAGACATAATAAGTCTCACATTCGTTCATCATGAATGAGAATATTCAATTACATAAATTAGATTGGCAGCTCAAGTAAATTAAAATACTTAAAATACTTGCACTTTTTCGGTTTAATTGGTACAGCATAAAGCAGAGGTCTTAATATCAAGTTATAATGGGTTATTAGATTTTTATTAATAGATTCATTTTGCACCATAAATACATTTGTTTTGTTAACTATTTATTGTCCCATGACACTTTTATTATGTGAAATATCAAAAATGTTATCATTTTGGTGTAAAAATACACTTAGCAAGTGTAGTCAAACAATAAAAAGCAGGGAAAGTCATATTTTTTTGCCTGTTCAGTCAGCTTTTTTTTCTTTTAAAAGCAGCAGCTGATTCTGCTGGCCCTTTAGAACCAACCATCTACAATTAGCATTCAGTCTGATGAGCAGCTTTGAACTGAGGAGGGAGAGGAGACAGAGATGTATTGTGCAAAGATGTTTACACACACACACACACGCACACACACACACACGAACAGACACCTGACAGCTGCACTTACACCCTCCCTTCCAGGTTATAGAGCTAATTATCCACTGGTGGGTGGGTAGTGGGTAGTGGGAGACCCCCTGTCTGAATGTGTGTGTGTGTCAGTGGGAGGGGGGCCCCCTCCGGATGGCTGGGACCTGTGATTTGATTTTGGAGGAGCAGATGGCGGCTGCTGCTGCTGCTGCTGCTGCTGCTGCTGCTGCTGCTGCTGCTGCTGCTGCTGCTGGAAGGCATTTGCATGTGTGTATTTATGGGTGTGTGCGATTGATTGAGCGTGACCTTTATTTTCTCAAAGCGCAAAGTAAAGC
Organism: Microchirus variegatus; assembly: GCF_963457635.1. NCBI lineage: Eukaryota > Metazoa > Chordata > Actinopteri > Pleuronectiformes > Soleidae > Microchirus > Microchirus variegatus. The sequence continues at coordinate 10,268,770 of NC_139824.1, forward strand.
TTTTTAGGGGACTTCTTATAAAAACCGTTAAGATGTGACGCTCATTTAAAGAGCTGACTAAACTAAACACTCGGTACATTAACCAAACACACACACACAACAAAGATATTTATAGTTAAAGCTAATTCAAAAAGTTCACGTTCGTAGACGCGGACGGTCTCTTGTGTCATGTATCAAGTTTCCAGCCAATCGGTCAATGTATGGCGAAGTTACAGGGTACTTCCTGTTTTGGAGCGAATGGTTGACAATTCTGATGGCCACACCCTTTTAAATCTGCATCATCGACTCTTTGCGTTTTACGATTAACATGCTCAGACATGTGCAAATCACAAAGATGGGCGCCAAATTCAAAATGGTTGACTTCCTGTTGAGTTGAAGCTGTGGTCACAATGGAGGTTTTTGTTTATCTTGGGCTGAAATTTGGTGCATTTTAGTTCCGGCTTTGTCCTGCCAGGTTTCACCTTTGTGGGGAGCTACAGAGCCATTTTGCACCACTTTTACATATTTCCCTTATTTTATACAATTTTCACCAATGGTCAGTGCCTTTCAAAAGTTATCCTTTCAAAAGAAAAATAATAAGAAATCCAGGAATTTCAATAGGTTGCTTGTTAGATTAGATTAGATCATACAATAACAGTAATACAGACTTCTTTTTTTCAGTTTTAATGGCGAGTGTAGTGTAACATGTACCAATTCCACTCTGGGCTGAATATTGACCTGCTGGTTTTGACTTTGTTGTTTTGAAGGTCATCTCACTTCCAAAATGTCTGTGTTATTATTTAAATAGTTTCCAGTCCAAGTTAATAATCTGCGCACCCAGATAATCTGGGGGGGAAAAAAAGTTTTTTTAATGACTGGACAACATCTACCAATTGTAAAGCTAAAATATATATTTTAATTTCAGATGAATACATCATCCTGAAGCTGAAACACAATTTTTTTTTCTTCTTTCCTGCTCATGAAATGCTGATGTTCTTGATGTGACAAACAGCCATTCTTGTCTGTCCAGAATATAAAAAGAGGCTTTTGAGTGTGGAGACGGGACACGACGGGAAGTCTCCAAACAAGCCGAGCTTTCAGATTATCAGACACGTCTGGTCAACTGTCACCTCCTGTTCAAAGCGAGTTTCCCTCCCATTTAATCCCACAAATAGCTTTAAACAGTACAGATAAAATATTCAGTTGTAATGGATGAATTATTTACACAACAAATGAAAGAAATCCCCCTCGATTGTCTTAAACTGAACTGACTCCTATGATCGTGGACAGGATGTTGACAGGCGTCCTGTTCTGGTCTTAGGATCAGGTTCCAGGCTTAATGTGTTTAACCTCTGAATTAGACTCTAAAATGTTAAAGAGAGACAAGTTCACTCATAAGATAACAACCCATTTAAAAACAGTGACTGGGTATGATTTCCTAATTATATAAAAGGAAGTAAATAGAGCCATTTTTGATCAATTCCGATTAATTCACTTTACATTGATGCTCCAAGGATGGGCTGCGTCTTTTCACATTTAATCTTTTTTTTTTTAATAACAAGGTTGCCTTTGTTGATATATATTAACCTCTAAAATTAACTGTCGAGTTAATTGCTGTGCTCAAGTGTTCAACAGCTGAAGAGGGGACGTTTTTTTCAGAGCCAGAATACTCAGTGATTGGATTTACGTTCCACGAAAGAGTGAAATCATTGATCAAAGGAAACTAAGCTGAGGTCGCTGGGACTAATAGTTAATGTGTTCATCATTAAAAATCATACGAGGATCTAAAGAAGCACTCGGCATGAGCCGTGTAACGTGTCGTCTGTGATATACTGTACGGAGTGTGCTAAATATGGCGCAGCACTTCAAATCAAATCACTTAAAATATCAATCTGCAGGAGAGAATCACGTGCACTGCAGCAGATCTCGTTGGATTCACTGTGCCATATGTGTGTTGGTGGTTGACTCGGATGCAATCTACATTCAATCCATTAAAAAGAACAATGTGAAAACCTAAAAAGCACAACGGGGACGCGTCCATGACTCATTTCACAGATATTAAAACTGAATTAATCACAGTAAAAAAAAAAAAAAAATCACCTCACAAAATGTTCACAGGCCTGGATGTGAGGCAGCACATTAATCACTTGCTAAACCTGCTAATATTACGCTTTCACGGCAGGTGTTGCTCTTACGACAACTGATGTAAACCCCCCCCGGCTGTGATACACTGACTGCCTTACAGACAGAGAGGGACAACATGTACAAGTTTAGATGCATAAAAAGCAGCTGTATCATACCGTACATTACTAACATTCCTAAGAGAAGCAGTTTTGTGAGGACCATCAAACACAGGAAACTTAACGTAAATAAATGTGATGTTAATCTGGACACTGTTGAGAAACCCTAACAAATCATTAGAAAGCCGCGTGTTCCTGTTCCATGCTGTCCAGACAGAAAGTGTGCTGGTGCTGGCTGCCTGTGTCAGAAGTGATAAGGATCACTTTTCTCATGAGTCTGCGGCTCTTGTCAGCCCAGAAAACCTCACAGGAAACAAACATCAGATTCTTTGACTTTCAGACCGTGTTATCTCAGCTTTCTTAGTTTGCCATTACTGCTCCAAACTCCTGTTGGATGCTTTAGACTTTAAGTCCTTCAAGCATCAATGATTTGTGTAGTTTTTTTACATAACTGTCAAATCTCATCACAAAAGTATAGTTGAATGTCACTGAATTTGGAGTTTATATGTAAACATCCACTTGACAGGTTTTGACAGTTGCTGTTGCACTTTAAAGCGCATATCTGCTGTTTTAGTTCCATGTTTTTGCCAAGCACTCACAACTGTTGAATCTGATTAAATCATATTCATGTTTGCATTGAAAACGTGTTTTTAAAGGTCCCATATTATGCAAAATCAACTTTTTAATCATTTTAATACTTATATTTGGGATTCTGGAGGCCCTACCAGTCGCTAAAGTGTGAAAAAAGATGACTCAGTCATGTTTTTGTGGAGATAAAACAACATGCAACGTTGACTTCTGGGCTCATTGGGACGTCACAATGTGCAAAATTCCTGGAATTATTGTCTCGCGGAGCTCCACTTTGTCCGCTGGCGATGGAATCCGAAAACCAGCAGTCCGCGAAAAGTTCTATTCTTGGCTCCACAGTGCAACACAGAGTTCTACACAAACTTCCAGCCTCAGAGGATTTATCTGTCCAGTGGATACATGTTATATATGACGCCAATGTGCCTGCTAGAGCCTGCAAATGATCACTTTTCCAAATGCTGTTAGCTCCCAGTAGCCTCTGTGGCTAGAGAACAACATCCTTTCATTCTTCTACATCTTCTACTGCTTTATCCACCACATGAGGGTCACGGGGGTCACTGGTGCCATTCTCAGCTGACATAGGGTGAAAGGCGTGGTACTGCACACCCTGGTCCGGCCATTCACTCTCACGTACGGTCAATTTAGAGTGTCCAATTTGCCTAATCCACAAATCTGCATGTTTTTGTACTGTCACAGGAAACTGGAGAACCCACATACACAGGGAGAACACGCAAGTTCTAACCCGAGGTCGTGAACCCGGGTCTTCTTGCTGCAAAGGCAAGAGGGCTTAATCACTACGCCAACCATGTGGCCCCCGATAATAGCAAGGAAATGAAAAACAATTAAGTAAGACTTCGTCCAGATGAGGCAGCATTAATATAAATCTCCTTGATGAGTGGGCACCATGTGTACAGCAGCCCCCCAACACCAAAGTCAAATGGAAATGTTAGAATAATGCATGTGTCCCATTTGGCTAGGTAATAGTAAAAAAATAGTCTTGAATGATATAATATGATTAGATGATGTAGAAATGACTCTCTGCTTGTTGTAAAGACCTGAACCTGAAAATGTATTCATTAGTGCCTCGTTGAAATAACAATGACGCGTTATTATGCGCGGATGATTAAACAGGATGTAATTACCTCGGCGACCAGCACAGCTGAATCCAATAAATCACAGCGGTTTGTGGAGATAAAAACCTTTGGCCAAAAAACGCTCGGCCTCGCAGCTCCGTCTGGTTCTCATTTGCACCTCATCACAGCCCCAATCTCACTGAAAACAATGCGGCGAACTCCCTCCAACTGTCACGTTATGTAAGTTTAAGCAGCGAGTTCATGGCTTGGCAACAACCACAGAATATAGTTTCTGCTTTTGCACAATTGTTTTTACGAGCACTGCGGCTCCGGTTTCATATAGTAATTATGTTTTCAGATTCTGATGTTATTGAAATGGGCCATATACAGTATGTAAGAAATAGTAGGTCATAAAATAACCAAGATATATCATTAGATATCAAGGAAACATGATGAACTGAACTACTGGATTCACTGATAACAAAAGATACGCGTCCATTTATGTTTTAAGGCCCTGGTATACTTCAGTGTACAAGTCTGGACACAGGGAATAGGATGCATTCCTATCAAAGAAGAAGAGAACAATGCTATAGATCCCTCAAACACGTCTGAAATTTCACAGCTGAAAGGCCTGTCAGGGAGGGGAGTCGGGGTGTGAGCTGGTTCAAGGGTCACCAGGCCATGGCTCGGATGACTGTCCTCGGACTCGACTACTTCTGTGGCCAAAATGTTTTTTTCTGCTTGGTGAGCAGGGTTCTACTCCACCATTGATGGAGCGGAAGTACAGTTTTCAGTCCCCAACATGCTCTTGGGCCGCAGTTCCAAAATCTGGGCTGTACACGAAACCTGCACACTGAACGTTGAGACATGACAATTCATGTCATGCACACAACACCAGGGCCTTTAGTTTGTAGTTTTGGTCTGTGCACCACCCACTGGCATCCACCCAATAACACAGCATATTGCCAGGTTGCTAGCAACACAGGAAGCTAAAGCAAAGAGCTAAAAATGCAAACCTAAAAAGCCTCATAACCCCTCCCAAAATGGTCTCAACCAGATAATTTTCTGCTCCTACAGACTGACTTTTATCTTCAATCTCTACCCGTTGCCAACATGTGAAAATTATCCAAATAGATTGATCATAAAAATAAAACAGATGGTGGAACAGTCATACATGTGTATCAGTATGTGCATGAATGAACACAGTATCATGTATAAGTGCAACTTTTTGTTTCTGTGTTTTGAGTTGGGATTGCTGTTTTTTTTACCATTTTAAAACACTAAGGGTTACCATTCTAATCTCCTTTAAAGACATTTTCTCATTAAAAAGACTCACCTGTTTGCCCTCTAACGTGTAGAGCCTCTTCACAGTCCCAGAGTCCAGCTTGATCGCCTCGGTGATGTCGGTGAGCACCTGCTCGAAGGAGTGCGCCGTCTTTTTGTTGAGCAGAATCCGAACGGCCTTGCGGGGTTTGACGCCGCCGCGGATGACCGTGACGAGCTTGGGTTTGATGAAGTCCTTGGCCTCGCGCTGCAGGTCACTCTTCGACGGGATCAGGAGGGAGGAGAGGGAGCGGGACGTGCCCGTCTTGCTGCCCACCGACCAGTTGGGGTTGATGTTCTTGCTGTAGTCCACGCGTCGGAAGGGTTCGTTGGATGCACACACATAGCTCTCACCTGGAGGAAGAAAATTAATGAGTGGTCAAAACATCCATCCATAAAGCACACACAACTCATATAATACTTGCTTCTACAACGGCATTCTGGGAACATCAAAGAGTTAACATTCCTCAGCTGAAACAAATGGGCACATTGAGAGGCCAGTCCAGTATAACGCCGTTCACTGTCTCTTTCAGCTGCTGAGCTGCAGCACTGGCCTTCCTCCAAAGCAAAGCATTTGTTTAATCTGCCAGCATTCCAGTCCAACTATTAACGCGCAAACGTTTCCCCCCTTAAGAACAAAGTCATGTGACAGCAGACCTTGGCCCGTAAATGAAAACCACAGCAAGAATGTCTGGCGATTGTTCCGAAGGCTCGGTGTGGGGGTTCAATGGGAATCTTTTCCACGAGTATGAAAAGAAAAAGTGACTCTTCGGATACAGTCATTACACAATTATGCAATTCATCATTCAGGATTAACTTTCCCTTTACAAGACATTGGGGTTTTCTGTTCCAGCAAACATCCACCACGTCTTTCAGTAAGGAAATTTACACGACTGAAGGACAAGGATCACAGGAATCTCAACAAAGAAAAAGGAAACTGATGATGTGTAATTTGTTAAAATTGTTTATCAGATGGATATCAGATTCCAGATATGGAATCAGTCCCATCGATGACATCTTCATCATTGAATGTGTGTCAAGGCAGTGAATCAAGCTGCAATGTAAGAAGGTTATAAGAGACATTATATCCCACGATACCTGGTTTTTAATAAGCCTGCAATTATCCAAGAGCTAATTAAAAGGCTAGGACACAGCTGAAGGGACTGCACTACACTGAAACGGAATCTAACTGGGACTGTCAGTCATCGGAGGGTAAGCGATCGAATGTAAAGATGCCGGTGACACGTCTTTTCCCCGGGGGAGCGGGGAACCTCAGGTGCGGCATCTCGCCGTCATGTGAGAGGGCGCCTCGGTCGCCTGCCGCCAGCTGCTGTCCTCAGGTGGACGACAGATGATGTCGACGTTGACGCAGGCGTCCAATCAGTCCCCGCAGCGTTTATACTACGGCAGTCGCACAGCTGTCACCAGGAACCACAACAAGGTGATGTTAAAGTGTTAACATTGTGAGGCTATAAGACCAAACCGATGCAAGATCTGACCAAAAATGAAATTTTTAAAATGTTCCTTTTGGTCTTTCATGCAATAAATGCATTTTATGTGTCTCTAGGGACCATACATTAATGATTATTATTAAATGTACGGTCTACGGCACTACTAAAATATGCAGAGGACTATACCTTTGTCCATCAAGTATACATTTAGGATGCAGCTCCGGTTCAGCCTGGAGCAATACTACATGAATCACTCCAAATAAGACTTTTAAAATGATTCATGACTTAATGGCATGAAAAATAAAATGGTTGAAATGGTTTTAATGATGACAAATTCATAAAAATTGGACTGGAAATTAAAACAAAACACATTTTTAGGAAGGTGTCAGACTGTGACCTTTGATTCTACTGATAGATAAGAATAAGAATTTGTGGCAACACCAAGAACAGTGAGTAAGTAAGGCATTAAGCTGCAATATGGATTTTACACGGCTTGTTTTGGGTCAAAGTCAACATTCTCTTCTACACAAACTTTTACTAGCGCTACATCACAGAGAGTCGAGAGACTCCTTCTCTGACGCAGAAGCGTGATTCACGACACGAGCATTCCTGAATCAGGGCTCATGTTCACATCGTTGCCGCGAAGACAGAATCGGAACAGTGAAAGAACATTAGCTGAGCTGCTTGACTGCGTGCGGGCCAATTTGAGCTCCATTAAAACGGCTGGATTTTATCAACCCTTCAGCTTTACAAAATGACTGTCCCAACAAGAGTTCCACTGTCAGCAACTTGTGCACCCCAACCTCCCCCACCTCAAAACCACAACATAACTTCAAAGCTTCAGTTTCCGCTACCTCTCCCCAGTTGTTTTCCACAAGCACAGCAGTTCAATTTGAATGGGCTCCGACCCAGACGTAAGGGACACACATGTGAACGATGCTCGATCGGCTTTGCACACAAAAGAGCCACAGCAGGCCCGGAATCAATGGAGGGCAGACTGCTGAACTGTGCAGTAAATGTTCCCTCCCTTCCTCTCTCCACTTAAATGGCTGAGTAAACAAGGACAAGACACTCATGTTTGACACATTTTTTTTGAAACAAAACAAACCTCTTATCCAGCTGCCCAGAAAGTAGAGTTCATATGATGCGGATGAACCGACACTTTATTAAAGGGAAAAACAGCTGTTTAAGGGTCTCTCAGTGAATTTATGGACCAAACCAATGCAACACAAACAAACAAAAAAAAAGCTACTTTTGCCAAAAGTAGTGATGCCACAGAATTCAGATCAAGCACTGACCTAAATCTTCCTCTCAGGAGACAGAGCATAGATTCAATTTTAGGGAGGAAGTGAAATAATAATAAAAAAAACAAGCCAGAATTATTTTATTTTTTTTAAAGAGGATTGAACAGTCACAGACTGTGCAGACAGATACTGAAGATGAGGTCATTATGGAGAGGTCAGTGTCCCTGCAGAGAGGACAACACAGCAGGGAAGTGACAGTGCTGCATTTATGTCTGCATGAGCACCAGTGACTATGACAAAGAATATGATAACCACATTTGTTTAGGATGTGATTTTAGCCCTTTAGCTCCTACCAAAAGACTATGACTGGACGAGGCGTTTGCAAACTTGCTGTGGTTTACCGTTTTTTAATTATAACAATTGCAGTTCGTTAGTTTGCAATCTCAAAACCCATAAATTCACCCATGTGCTGCCAACAACAAACGGACAGAAGAATGAGGTGGGGAATAACGTCTCGTCTTTCAAACCCCGGGGTGAGATTACGTTTTTTAAAGCCAATGAACACGGAAAACATCAAGCTTTAAAAGCCTATTCCCTGGTAGGAGATTTACAAGAAACAATTACAAGCGCGTAACGTCCACTCATCGATAAAAGAAAGTGGGAGAATATTAAGAGAGAGTCCAGTGCTGCACTGATGCACAGCTAGGAAAAGCCCTGAAGTCAAGTTGAACTGATGATTAGGGATGTTTCCTATCCTCTCCTCTCCATGTAAGACACATGTCAACACAGTTTTTTCACTGCATTTGTCTAATTTATCCTATATTTCCTATATATATATATATATATATATATATACATATGTATATATATATATACACACACACATATATATATATATACACATTATATTACATTCCTGTGTTGGTGCATGTGTCAATTTAAATTTCACCTATGGGGGAAAATCAATAACACTTTTGCATTGCATTTGCATCCATTATAGTGTAATGTTTCCCTGATTGAGATAAACAAATAACACTCAAAGGAGCACTAACCTTATGCGAGTACTGTATATGCTGTAATGCATGCACTTTATGCACATTTTTGTACCGTTTAAATATCATCAACATTATCTTCCCTTCTATCCTAATCCTTTTGGATTTCTTGCTTTTCCTGCCCCGGGGACTGCAGATGGAAATTAGTCTGACATGTTTTCTGTACACAAACAAATAAAGTGACCGTGCAAACTTTTCTAATATACAGCAAATCATGTAAATATACAAGGTGAACTAATAGGCTGTGTTGACATAACTTTCCTGATGCCAATTAGCCAAGCTTTTAAAAAAATCCATTCCCAGGTCTGCATCAATGACCATTAGTCAATACAATAATGTACTGAGCCACGTCCATAATGTATGACGCAGGGCCGGCCCAAGGCATAATGCGAACTAATCCGATGTTTAGGGCCCTGTGACCACTAGAGGGCCCCAAAGAGCAAGAGCTGTTCCGTTTATTTAGAATTTTTCTCCCCATTTTTACCAAAAGCATTTTCACAGTTTTTACATAGTTGTCAGATGTGATTATTTCACTTTATATTTTATTTATAAACCATTTTTATTACCTTGTTCCGGGTGCCTCTGTTGATTTACATTATTATTTAAGTATTTGTTTGATATGTATTTTACTTTATTTAATGCTGTGTTTTTTTACACATAAAAGTCAAATATTTGTATTACAGGAGTGTATTTTGAATCCCCTCCAAAGATTGTGCACATTTTTTTGTTTTATGTATTGATTCTCTGTGTCGCCAGTAGGGGGAGTTGCTGATTTTGCCAAATATTAAAGGCGCATTTTGTAATAAATCTAAAGAAACTGGCCATAAAATCCTCCTACTATGTCACAGAGACTCAGGAATAATGTTCATATAACAAACTGAACTCAGACTGCAGACTGCAAATCATGTTTATGTTTTGAAATCATGTTTTTGCATGTGGCACCACCTACGGCCGTCTACCAATCATTGCAGTCAGTAGAGTCTCAGCTGCCGAGCAACCACGGGTTGCCAGTTACGTCAGAAAACGAAACCTAAAAGACCTCTGTATTTTGAATTTGAATGTAGTAACCGTTTTTGGACACATTCTTACATATGGCACCTTTAAATGAAAGATGTTTCTGTAAATTTGCAATTCTGGTTTCAAAAAGTTCTCACATTTAGTTTTACAAGTGTATTCGTATTCGTGACAGAGTAGAATAAGTAGAATAGCTTTAGTATAGTAGATGTGTAATTGATCAATAATCATTATTATTGGCAGTAACAGAGGGCCCCAAAATCCCATTTTGCTTAGGGCCCCATGGAGGCTTGGGCCGGCCCTGGTATGATGACATGAAGAGGTTACTGCATCCATCCATCCATCAGACCTTACCCTCCACTAACTCATCCAGACTGGAGATCTTCCTGCCTCCATCCAACGTGTATAAGGTCCGCACTCCCTGAGGAAGGTTGACGTTGTCTGACAGAGACCGTGTGAGCTCCATGAGCAGAGCATCCATGGACCTGAAGCGGTCGTTTGAGACGGCATACACCAGCCCTTTGAAGTATCTGTCCCCATTGCGATAAAAGCGCACTTTTCGGGCTTTCTTCTCGGACGTGAGGGACTGGAGAGTGCGCGTGCGGTAGAAACTACAGTGCGCACTGTGCGCAGGGCTCGGCACCAGTCCGTTACCCCTGGAGCCAGACTGGGACCCGGCGGCCGAGTTGGTCCTCGGTGTCCGGTGTGGCTTCTCTCGCTCCTCGAAGTGTTCGAACTCAATACTTCTGCTCAGAGACATTGTCGTGTGTCACTTTATATTCCTGCGATGACAGAAAACAATAGTTGGAGATCCTGACGCGTCGCAGCCGGATGAAGGAGGAGGAGGAGGAGGAGGATACACGTGCGCGTCTCCACTCCCAATCCACAGTGTGGCTACTTCAACTTCTCCCGCACTCTGAAACGCTGAAATAATCTTTAAATCTACAGAAACGGATGAATTTCAACTCAAACAGACAGTTGCGGTTATAATCCAAATAAGGCAAACTCTGGATTATCCAGTGGAGAACGGTTTCCAGTCCAGCGATAAACATCTGTGTGTCACAGACATTGCTGTGGATTCACACTAAACTTCAGGGTTCTACAAAGTGGATCCGTCTCTGCGTCTCATCCTCCCTCACACACACTCACACACACACACACACACTGGTCGCTCAAGCTGTCAAATCAATGGATAATGAGAGAGGCGGAAGCTCCTCCAGCCTCTGGGTCCTAATGCACCTATTGTTCTGATAATGTATTCAGCCTCTAAAGACAATGAAGTTTAAAGGCGCCATATGTAAGAATGTGGCCAAAAACGGTTACTACACTCCAATTAAAAAATACCAAGGTCTTAGGTTTAGGTTTAGGTTTCATTTTCTGACGTAACTGGCAACCCGTGGTTGCTCGGCAGCTGAGACTCTACTGACTGCAATGATTGATAGATGGCGGTAGGTGGCGCCACATGCCAAAACATGATTTCAAAACATAAACATGATTTGCAGTCTGCAAAATATTTTTTTTAATGCAAATATTTTGTCTGTACTGTTGTTGTTGGTGAGTTCAGTTTGTTATATGAACATTATTCCTGAGTCTCTGTGACATATTAGGAGGATTTTATGGCCAGTTGCTGATTTATTACATAATGCACCTTTAACAATTGCCTAACCTACATGACCTGGAATGTATTAGGGCCAAACAACAAAGAAAAAAAAATCCAATCTTTCGAGAATAAACTCGCAATATCATGAGAATAAAGTCATAATATTGTGAGTTTTTGTATCGTAATTTGATTTAATTTTAAAATTTGAATGCTAGCGTTTCTCATCTTGTCGCAGATTGCAGCTGATGGCTTTTGATGAATTAAAAATGACTTTATTCTCTTTTTTAATATTACGAGTTTAATCTCATAATATTATGACTTTATTACAATATTACTACTTTATTCCCATAATATTACAACTTTATCTCATAATATTACAACTTTGTCACAATATTACAACTTTTTTGATATTACAAGTTCATTCTCATAATATTACGTCTTTATTCTCACACTATTACAACTTTTTTTAATATTACAGCTTTATTCTCACAATATTACGACTTTTTTTTTAATATTACAAGTTTATTCTCATAATATTATGACTTTATTACAATATTACTACTTTATTCCCATAACATTCCGACTTTATCTCATAATATTAAAAAAATATTTTTTCAATATTGCGAGTTCATTCTGTATATAATTGTAATTTTGTTTCATATGACATGTACATTGATTATTTGGAATAAAGGGGCAGAGTAAATAAGATTACTCTTTTCATTCAAGACTTGGTCAATTTTGTGTTTATATTAAATTGTTGCTGTTTTTGAATTCACTACATCATTTCGGCTGAACGACCAATCAGTGACTACTGGAGATGTATGTCAATGTTAGGCTGCAGCTGACTTATTAACAGATTAAGAAAATAAATACATTTTGATGATTAGTATATATTAGTACACACTGTATCCTTGAGATTCTTGGATATAAAATGAACAACATACGCCATTAGGAGCAATACTCTCATGGCGAAGAATGCCAAAATCTAGGCAACAAGAGGTTTGTCATCTATCCGAGTTGCAGAGAGGTGTGGTAAAGAATGAGCTGCCTCAGGAATGAAGCATGCTGTCCATACCCGAGGCACTGGAGACTGCCAAACAAAGACTCACAGCCCTGGCTGCACGCCTAAAGAGATACACCAGAGAGGTAGCGGCCAAGAGAATAAACAGGATATTCTCCGCCAACCCATCCAAGGTCTACTCTCAATGTCATGGTAAGACAAGAACCAGGACTGTGACTGAGCAATACTGGAAGAACATATGGGGGAAAAGAGGCTTCACGTGACACAAATGCCCAGTGGCTGGCAGAGACCACAGCAACATCCCAGAGTTTACCCAGTAAAGATCACAATGCCAGGCGTCCAAGATAGAGTGTCCAACATGACCTCCATCCATGAACGCCTGGCAGCACAGAGGAACCAACTGCTGATGTCTGGGACACAACCAGAATGGTTAACAAAAGGCTGGACAGTCCTCATCATCAGGGACCTGCCTTAGCACATCATGGAAGCTCCTATCAGGCATCATTGCAGTTTACCAGGATCTACAGCAAAGACATTGGAATGTCATGATCAGAACTTTGGGTGTGGAACGACTTGAAGGCAACATAGCAGATGTTCAAGACATCTACATAGATATCTTGGGTTCCCACAAGCAAATGGCAACCATGAGAAGAGGCCACAAGAAGATCTGCCACAGCCAAATACCTACACCAAGCAGTCAAAAGTCAGCTGAATACCTTGTCTGCTGAATTGACTGGCCAAAACAAGACACAGGTAAGCTCCTCACCATGCACAAAGGGTGTCAACGTCTGAGATCTCTGTCCAGAAGTGTGCAGTCCTAGGCACAGCTAAGCTACAGCGCGGAAACCCCCAGCCTCCCAGGCCCGAATATAACATAAAGGTTTTTACACTTAAGTGAGGTGGAAAGGTCGGTTAATCAATAAAAAAGTGAATGAGTGCAACGGACACAGATTCAGCAGATACTTTCATAAATTGAGTTTGCATATATGGAACATTGCCAGTTTTGCTCACCGCCTGGTAGAGTCATCTCTATTCGATCCCAGGTTCATGTTTTATTCATAATTTTGGTTATAATTAGCTTCAATGAGTGATTAAAGGTGCATTATGTAATAAATCTAAAGCAACTGGCCATAAAATCCTCCTAATATGTCACAGAGACTCAGGAATAATGTTCATATAACAAACTGAACTCACCAACAACAACAGTACAGACAAAATATTTGCATTAAAAAAAATATTTTGCAGACTGCAAATCATGTTTATGTTTTGAAATCATGTTTTGGCATGTGGCGCCACCTACCGCCGTCTACGGTGGTAGGTGTTTTTTTTTTAATTCTTTCTTTCCATTCTTTCATCCAAAGTTTTATAAATAACCAGTGTGTATTCAGCACCATGTTAGGAATTCTTCAAAACAAGAGACGGCTGTTTTGAATGCATTGTTTGAGCAGACTTTGAGGGAGGAAGTCGCTGAGCAGCAGAAACCAAATAGAAGCACTCTTCCCCCGGCAGAGAGGGAAATCCTGTACATAATGACAAGCAGAAAATCCCTCAATGACAAGAATCCCTCTTTAAAATAAAAAATAACAATCAGGTTTGGCGGCAAAGCTTAAGCTTCTTGTGACTGCTCCTTCTGGTACTTTTACTAAGCTGCTAATAGAATGTAGTTTGCGGGGATTTGGGGGAATGACTCTCGTCGGGCGTTTGTAAGAAAATCATTTAGCGACGACAATCCATTCTCAAGGAAACAAAGCCAAGCGTGTGATCGGGGCAGCGACGCTCTGCTGGTTTTAGACACAAATAATCCCAAGTGTCATGAATGTACTATACCTAACAACACACTGCACACACACACACACACTTTGTCTCTAAGCTCTGTGAAAACAGCATTATGCTGTATTTACCTAAACTTTACATTCATTTCATGGCAGAAACCAGGTGTAACAACACCCACAATTTCAGATTCACGTGATTCTGGTTTGTGTGTAGATTGTTGCAGATATAAACAGATGTGAAAGAGCCTTGGTCAATACAAAATTGTGCTTAAAGGTGCAGTTTTAAACGGACTTTTGGTGATTTATGCCTGTGTTTGGTTTTTGCAAACAGAAATAATAATATGACATTATATATATATATATGCTGCTTCCTTTGTCTGAAAACGAGTCCTGTCTGAGGGAGCGTTTGCGTGTACACAGCACCAGCGCAAGGGCCCGTCAAACCGCTGAACAAGCAGGTTTTTGAGCAGCAGTGTCTGCAGCCACCTCGCTTTACTCGCGCAATATTGCTGTTGCCTATATGCAGTGCAGGAATGTTGAGATGGTTTGAATGTTCCCATTTAAAAGTTACCCACAACATTTTTTTTAAGCAGACATATTCGCCTCTAAGTCTATGAGCAATTTTTGTATGGTTGATACGTGGAAAGAGAAAACACTCCATCGCCCTCTAGTGTTCATTGATGAACACTGAATGGTGGAAGGTAGGTGAGGAATTATTTTATAGACACAGATACTGTATGTTATTGGCACATTTCAGAGTAGCCACACATTTGGAATGTCCTTTGTTCACAAGGAAAACCCCTGTGTTAGTGTTTCACATCCATGAGTGTTGAAGTGTCTCCAACATGATGGATTTCCTCAATTTCACTAATAGCTCACACTTTCCAATGTTACATTACGAAGAATAAATATCTCCATATCATCGCCCCGTGGGATACAACAACACAGTTTTCCATATGAATAAAGGAAGATCTGTTTTGCTCTATATATCTTGGATTATCAGCCATATCACTGACCATAACCAACTACACACACAAACACACACACACACACACACACACACACACACACACACACAAACAATCATTCTCAGCCATGACAGCTTTTATGAGGGTAATAAAAGTGGAAAACCACACATGGTAATTGTACCAAGTAAATCTCTTGCTATAGTAGAGAGTTTTCTCCAGAGAGGAGATGTCCAGGAAATGCCATCTACCCTGTATTTGTGAGCAGGGGAAACATACAAGCACAACAAACTTTCTGCACCTGATCACAAACAAGGGTATTTAAAACCTTCTCTCTTTCCTTCACTAAAATGAACGGAATAATATCAGGTCACTTCAGTCGCTCTTTGAGGCCACAATTTCCCGTCAGTGACCCGATTCTCTCACAGCATGTTAAAGGTTAGCGGAGCCTGCAGTGCTGCCAACTGACATGATGCTGTGAATGAACAGAGGCTACAAGGTCCAGGCTCAGAGGTGAGGAAGTATGTTAAGGACGTCCATCCATCCATCCCATTTTCTACCTCTTTATCCTACACACGAGGGTGGCGGTGCACTCTTAGAAATAAGGGTTCCAAAAGGGTTCTTCTGCAAGGGCTGATGTTCTACCTGGAACCATTTGCTTCTGAAAAACCCTTTCCCGAAGTAAGGGTTTTTCAAGGGTTCTTGGTAACACATATGGTTCCAGTAAGAACCATTTTGATCCAGAGAACCCTTTAAAACCCCTTTCCTGAATAAAGGGTTTTAAAAGGGTTCTTGGTGGAACCCTCCAAAAGGTTTCCAGGCGGAACCTTTATAAACCTGGAGCCAAAAAGGGTTCTCCTATGAGGACAAGCCGGAGAACCTTGTGGTTCTACTTAGCACTTTTTTTTTTAAGAGTGTGGGGCGCTGTGCCAATCTCAGCTGACACTCTCACACTCTCACCTATGGTCAATTTAGGAGTGTCCAATTCACCTAATCCCCATATCCAGGTTTTTGGACTGTGGCAGGAAACCGGAGAACCTGAAAAAAAAAACCATGCACACACAGGGAGAACATGCAAAAGTGCTAACCACTACATAGCATAGGATGTATTCATCCAATTCTCATTTAGAGAATTATGTAAACTGAAAATAAAATGGGTTTACTGTATAGTCACGAGTGTTCATGTGCGGTATAGGCTCTACAGAAATAGGCCGACTTGAAAAACGTTCTACAGGGGAAGGCATTTTAAATCAGTCAAGCTGTCTCAGGACACTAGTGACAAAGTTCTTATTGAACTATTTAACATAGTGCCACCTGCTAAAAGCCTGTCTGTCAGGATTTAGAATGAGTCAGTAAATGATGTAAAGATTAAGAACAGGCCCAGTGTGTAAGATTAAGTGCAATATATTCATTTGGCAGAGATTGAATGTAAAATTATACTAAATCTTTGTGCAATCATGCTTGAAAAAGAAAGGTGAGCTGAGAGATATCGAGCTGTAACATGCAAAGTCATCATTAAATTATTATTTAATTAAATAATAAGGACAACAGCCAATAAGCAGCTTTAAACACAATAAAATCAAGTAAAAGCACAACAATACGGCTCCATGTCTTTTCTTTGCAACCCATGTGTCAGTAAATACTTCCAGGGATCCAGGGCAGAGGTCTGTTTTCTATTCCAGAAAATAAACCAGTTTATTTGAGGTCAGAGCCCAACGGCTCCTAAATCATGCTGACAGCTTACTCTGGAGTTTATTCTTGAAGCATACTTGTATCTAATAACCGTTCCTGATTTTTATAATCATCTGAACTATCCTTTCGTTTTAAATGACATTCTCTGGTATTTTCTGCTGAAGCGTTTTTGGTGTTAAATGCTGTAAAAAGTTGCCATTTATCATTTCTGATAAAAATCACTTGAAATCTGTACAGTTTTAAATATGTAGTTGTTGGTAACATCCACAACACATGCATCCAATATTATGTAAAAACAAGGTATGACAGGTTTATTTAAAATGGCAATTTTCTAGTCTCGCCACAAGATGGGGATATAACACCTCCTTTTCTCTGCACTCGCTCCAAAATGTCTGGTTTCCTTTTCAGCTTCTAATCGCAGAACTACTTTTGTTTTATCTTTCATTTATAGACACATGTATGGATCTATACAATCTTTAATTTATCATCATTAAAATGAGCCAGAGCCACACTTTCCATAAAAAAGGGGACCTCTTCAGAATATGTGGAAAAGAAAAGTCAGGGGAACAGTAATAATAATAATAAAAAACAACAGCAAAAGAGACTGAGGGGATTTTTTAAAAGAACTAATTAGAGTAGAGGAGGAATATGGTGGAAAGGGGATGTGATTCAGTGAGCCGAGGACAATATGATGTAGGCTATTTTACACTCAGAAAGTGAAGAAAAGAGAGTGGGGAAACAAATGGAGAGGAAACAGAAATCTTTCTACCATCAGGGGAAACTCCAGAGAGGAGGACTGACTGTGCATGGAGGGATGAGCAGGAAGTGGCTGGGTTTAAAATACAAACATACAAAAATTAAGTCTGATTATATTAGTTTTCCTTTTATGGTAACATCAATGTCAAATGACCTCAGGGCCACTGAGTAGGAAAAAAAACCCATAACATACTATATAGCAATAATGATATTTAATAGAACTTCAAAATAAAATGTTTGTTTTGACGAGGAATGATAAATAAGAATAATAAAGATTTTTTTATTTATGATGCAAAAGTAATCTGTAAATTAAAAAAATGGACAGAAATAGTGATAATTCTGACTTTATAGTTATAGTTAATTAGTTTGAGAACACCTTGATCCTACATGAAACTGCACTTTTCCCTCGCACAGTAGCTCAGACAATAGAAGGACAAATCCCTGATCGATAACACGCTCTCTTTGTGTGTGTGTGTGTGTGTGGTGTGTCCTCTGCAGAGGTCAAAAGCATCTGGATATTAACAGCGCCGATAATCTGTCAGAGTCTGTCTGTACTTTGCAAATTATAGTTAGAGAGTCAGAGAGAGGTATCGCTCGGGTCTGAACACATCCTGCTCCTGCTCCTTATCCGTGCCACGATTGAGAAAAATCTGGTACTGTACACACTGACAGTGACCTGTGAGTGGAAAGCATTATTGTGTTTCAACACAATACAAACTTGTGATTTACCATGATTAAAAGTACTCATTTTCAAGTTTAGTACTCTAATGAGTACAAATACTGGTAAAACACAGACAAACACTCAGTATCTCGCCTTATAATAAGCTGTCATGACTGCAGGTATAATCAATAGTTAATGTGTGATTCATATAGGGCATAAATAAATGTTCTAATAACCATCGATAAAACAATTACCTGTGTTCATTAGCATCACTTATGAATGTTAATTTACTAAGGCCCTGTTCCAATACCTCCCCTATCCCTACATTTTTGCCCTAACCCAAAAACATTTTTTTTGGGGGGGGGGGCAAGGGGAAGTGCGATTTTCCCCTTATAATCAACCCAACAGCAAAGTTGTAGTACACTCTTAGAAATAAGGGTTCCAAAAGTGTTCTTCTACAAGGGCTGAGGTTCTACCTGGAACCATTTGCTTCTGAAACAGCCCTTACCCAAAGAAAGGGTTTTTAAAGGGTTCTTGGTAACACTAATGGTTCCATAGAACCCTTTAAAACCCCTTTCCTGAATAAAGGGTTTTAAAAGGGCTCCAGGTGGAACCTTTAGAAACCTAGAGCCAAAAAGGGTTCTCCTATGAGGACAAGACGAAGAACCTTATATGGTTCTACTTAGCACTTTTATTTCTAAGGGTGTAACATCACAGAAACAATAGTAAGGTCATTAACTAGCTATGATTTCGAGGACTGTGCCTCGACATCCCGATGACTCCATTATCACCTTCTATACAACAATTACCCAACGTGAACTATGATGCACAGTTACCACTGGTTACTACATGTCACCACACAATCTGGCACACAGACACTCGCGGAGATGAGTCAGGAAATTAGCATTGTGAGCAGTTGGGCATTGACGGTCGTCTTTCACTGTGAATATCAACCGATGAATACGTCTTTTCTCATCTTGACACAAACTCCTACAGAACAGTGTGGTGTCAGAACCCGTCTCTATAGGTTCATGGGAACATGAATGGTGTTGGACTGAAAAGACCCCTGTCAACCTTATGACGTGAATTATTAAAACCCTCCACTCACTTTTGGCCACTACTTTTTACAGTTATGCTTTCCGTCTATAATAATTCTTGCTGTGTGTCTTTCAGATTTGAAGCCTTGTTTTTTTGTTTTTTTTATAAGGTCATAACAGATTGAAGCTCTATTTTTGTGTCAGTTGCAATGAGTTTTTGTCCGGAAAATGTGCTGTTGCAAAGTCCTGCATGGTTAAAAACAAACAAACTGGACACTGTACACTGACTGTGGGTGTGAATGTGAGAGTGGATTTTTAATCCCTGTGTGTTTTCACATGTGTATGTTCAGGGTGGACTCAGCCTTTCATCCCATGTCAGCTGGGATTAGCTCCAGCGACCATCACCCCTCATGGGGAGGATAAAGCAGGAGACAATGGGTTAATAAAAACTTTAGCAAAACCATACTATGGTGTAGTTGTAAGTAATGTTTGTACTTCAACTTCAACTTCTCTCAATAGTCATATAAGAAGAGATAGATAGGAAACACAATTGTAAGAATAAAATTATTTTTATTGTACATTAAAGGTGCCATATGTAAGAATGTGGCCAAATACGGTTACTACACTCAAACTCAAAATACCAAGGTCTTTTAGGTTTCTCCGCCATTGTAGCTCAGATGTAACTGGCAACAGCTGAGACTCTACTGACTGCAATGATTGGTAGACAGCGGTAGGTGGCGCCACATGCCAAAAACATGATTTCAAAACATAAACATGATTTGCAGTCTGCAAAAGTTTTTTTTAAATGCAAATATTTTGTCTGTACTGTTGTTGTTGGTGAGTTGGTGACTGATTATTCCTGAGTCTCTGTGACATATTAGGGAGGATTTTTTTGTCCAGTTGCTTTAGATTTATTACATAATGCACCTCAAGTTGAAAAAGTTCAACTTTTTTGATTAAAAACAGCTGTTCAGTAGGAGGTGGGCAATATTAGCTTAAAATGGCATCACAGTACTCCATTGTGATATCAAAATAAATGATATTAATGACGATTTATCACAGAATTTCAAAATAAAAGTGTGTTTTGATACATAGTTGACAGCATACATGTATTTATGAATCTATTCATAAAAAAAACATACAGAAATAACAAAGTTTGAAACCTCTGCATGGAATGTTTCCATAATGATTCATAATAAAGAATGTGATATAAATCATACATGCATGTGACCAAAAAAATAATGAAAGAGAAATGCAGCAAGACTTTTACTTTTGTCAGATCCACACACTTTCTCTCTCTAAACATGGATCGTAACTAACAGTGAGAGGTAATGCAATAAATGACTACTGTAAACCCACAAGCATGTATTTGCTCCTACCATAACGTAACAAGACAGGAAGTACAATCAATAGATGGCACTGTTTCCCAGGCCTTGGCCATCAGCACCACCTCTCTCTCTCTCTCTCTCTATCTGTATAGACTCATAGGCCCAAGTACATTTGGAGTCATTTCAAGCAGGAGTCAAACATCACTGCACTTATTGGATCAAAACTATAGCTGAGGATGAGATGACATTGTATTGCTGAATGTATACAATGTAAAAGGTGGATTTATATGCATATAAAACATGTGGTTCCTGCATTGTTGTGTTTCTTAACATGTATGTTAAATTGTATATACATAAGATGACATTACTGACATAATCTCGATTTTTAACTTAAGGGAAGTGAAATGCGACGTTCAGTTTTGTCGTTTCAGGCCTATCTTACTTTATAAATGTCTATTGTTTTACTGCACTGTTGTGCCGTTTGCAGTTTTGCAGCATTACAGCATATTCGCTGATGCACCTGCAGTCAGTCTATGAGCAAAAAAAAAGAAGAAATACTGTTGCCTTGCAAAGATGTCTCAAACTTCAGCACGAATAAAAGTGTTGTGCTGTTAATTAAAACTGCGATCTTAAAGTGTGAGAGAGAAAATTAGAGAAGCTTGACTGATAAATCATTGTGATACCAGGGAGAATGAAAAAAAACCTCAGACTTTATGATATTCTCTCTTAACTCCTAACAGTTGCCTCTCTTTATTTTCCTTTTTTTTTGGTGGGGGAGCCTGAAGTCTACAAACACAGTGTGCGTTCAGTGTCCTTTCGATCCGCTCCTCCGTTTTCTTAAAATACAAGAAAAAAAAAAAAAACAGGATTTCAAATAACGTAGCATCCACTTGGTTCACATGGGGCTAGTTCCTTCACAGAAGTTACACCTGGAGCATGAGACAATCACAGAGTTGCTAGGTAACAGGTCTCCTCACGGTCTTCGCCGGGAGCTTTCAGAGAACACCAGCTTTGCTTTGTGAATCATTCCCTGGGAGTGAAAAAAAACCTGAAAATGAACCACATTTAGTCGAGTGTGTATGTGTTGAGATTTTACAGTGGGCAAAGTTATAGGGCCACATTATTAGGTACACCTGTTTAACTGTGGAGCACAGGGCAGCAACTCAACGTATTTAGGTATGTGGACCGTGGTCAACATGACCTGCTGTAGTTCAAACCAAGCATCGGAATGGTTCAAAGTGACTTTGAATGAATTTCTGGGATTTTAACGCTCAACCGTCTCTGGGGTTTACAGAGAAAACATCCAGTGAGCAGCAGCAGCAACATTCTCCGGGCAAAAATGCCTCGTCGCTGCCAGAGGTCAGCGGAGGGTTGCCAAAATGGCAACTCAAATATCCACTTGATACTCGCAAGGGGTATGTGCAGAAGACTCTGTCTGAACGCTTTGAACGTTGAAGCACATTAGCGACAGAGGGACCTCTCTGGGAGCCACTTTATTAGTTGTCCTGTGTCATGTCCATGTCTCCAGGTTTAAGGCCACGGCACAAGATTTTGTAAATAACAACTTTATGCTTTTGTTTCAGGGTCCTGTTGTGCATGTAGACACCATAACGCTGTCATTGCCGGGCGTCGTGGTGACACTTGTTGCGTCTACGTCTAATTATCTGCTTCGTAAAGTCCACAAAGTCCTCCATTAAGAGCACGTCGGACCAGCTATCACTTTCGATTATGTCCAAACTTAAAGCGGACCTAGACCAAAAGTTTCAATTAACGCTGTTTTTTAGTGTTCATCTGCGTCATAACTTTGTTTAAGAAGCCCTGAAGGTTCAAAACAAACAGTTCAGCCACTGCTGAGAACGATGTGTTGTATTGTAATCTCGGGCTCAGCGAGATCTCTGAAAAAACCCGGTCCGGTTACGTAAACACCGGTTCTCCGGTAGGTACATTGAACCGCAGAAGAAGAATAAGGTCTGTTGTGGAGGTGTTTCACGAGCGACAGTGTCTTCTGACTCTGGGTCTGACTCCGGGTCAAAGTCATAAAAGGGACTGTGGCGGGGAGCCGTGACGAAACTATTTTTAAACACTGTTAAATCAATGTTTTGATAATGAGTAGCAGTGCATCCACCGTTTCAGAGGCGGGAGCTGCGCTTCTGAGAGCGGGTGTGCTGAATATGTCACTTCCGGTTACTGGCCAATCACAAGACTCTGTCTTCTGGGTGTGAGATTTATGTCTGAAATATCGCGGCTGGGGAACAGGGTTTCTATCGGCTCGTTTACAGCAACTAGGAGGTTTTTGACCATAAAAACAAGTTAATGTGTGTAAGTAGACCTCCATAAATAACATATATGTGCAACAGGACCACTCTATGTGAGCTTTAACAAACCCGTCTTCTTCTGCAGCGGTCAATATTTTTTTTAACTTCAGCTGCTAAAATGTTCCACTGTGTTCACCAGATGGTTGCGAAGTCCGTCTGTTGTTCGGTGCTGATGATAGAACATACCAAAACAAAAACCCTCAAAGACCCGAGGGGAACAGCTCCTGACTGCTGACCGACCATATAACCCATCAAATATTACTGGCACGGCGCGGCTTTACCACCTGGTTTGAATGACAGACACTGGTAAAGGTTATAACGGTTTTCAAAATGAATAACGCAGCTCTTAAGAGTCCTTAACGTCTGTGACATCGGAGTTTGTGGATGTGGAATCTGCAGTTAATCTCCATGATGAGCAGATATTGGCCCTCATCTGAAGATCCTCTTTGACTATAGTGAAATAAATGTATTAGGACTGAAATCCACCCGAATGCCTCAACACTCCACTCCACTAGTGTTGTTTTCCTCCCCTCATCAATTCTTGCCATCTGTTGCTCATTTTCAAATCTGTCCATCCCAGTTTGGCCCTGGGAACCCGCATATTTTCAAAGCATTTGGTTTAGCGTTGGAAATATTAAGTTATCTATTTGCCATCATCACAGAATTTTCACAGAATTATAATACAGCCGAAAAAATAAATATAATTTGCACGTGTATGTATAACTATATATATATGTATATATAACTAATGGTGATGCACAATGTGATGCAGAATAACGCTGCTCACTCACTCAATGTACAACCTTAATCTCACTGTTGCAACGGCTGGAGCTGCTTCTCTATTATAGGGTGACGAACATCGGCTGGTCGTGACGATAGCAGCTGCTTTCAGCGCCAAAATATTTGCTCAAAGAAATCCTTACCTTTTTGTTCGTATCGCGCACGGCTTAGACGACGGCGCTTCCTCTGTTGTGTCAAATTTTAGTAATAATCCCAATGCTCAAAACTGGCTGGTGTTTTTCAGGTAAATAGAAACTGTAGCTCCTTGCAATGTTTTTTTTCCCCCCAATATCATATCAGTGTGACAGTTTTTTAAGACAAACTAACACTTGGGAACAATTTACACACTTGTAGCTTCTCCAGTGGTCTTTGCAAGATCGCCCAAGTTTTACATTCTGCATGAATTTTTCTTTTCCTGAAAATCATTGGGTGTTTTTCTTTTTTTGCCAGTTGTATTTCTGAATTTTCTGTCCTCTTTCAGAGTTAGTATAAAGCAGGGAGCTGCTTCACACTCTGCTGGATCTACTTTATACAGTGCAACCAAGTATTAAAGGTGCCATATGTAAGAATGTGGCCAAAAACGGTTATTACATTCAAATTCAAAATACCGAGGTTTTTTAAGTTTCGTTTTCTGACGTAACTGGCAACCCGTGGTTGCCCGGCAGCTGAGACTCTACTGACTGCAATGATTGGTAGACGGCGGTAGGTGGCGCCACAAAACATAAACATGATTTGCAGTCTGCAAAATGTTTTTTGTATGCAAATATTTTGGCTGTAATGTTGTTGTTGGTGAGTTCAGTTTGTTATATGAACATTATTCCTGATTTGCACGAGGCACATATTAGGAGGATTTTATGGCCAGTTGCTTTAGATCTATTACATAATGCACCTTTAAAGGATGAACGTTTGATTTATGATTGTTTAGTTTGTCCCATTACTTTTGGTCCCCTAAAAAGTGGGAGGCACATATAGAAAGTGTAGTAATTCCTACACCGTTCACTTGATTTGGATGTAAATACCCTCAAATTAAAGACGAAAGTGTGCAGTTTGCATTTCAAATCCATTGTAGTGGTGTATAGAGCCAAAAAGAAGAGACTTGTGTCAATGTCCCAATATTTATGGACCTGACTGTATATACATATATTCAGCACATGTATATTCAAAAGCTCTGAATTAGGATCACCTCTTAATCATCTACTCAGCCATCAGCTACAGGTCAGTGGATTCAGTTTATACAGAACAAAACAGATTTTGATGTATGATGTGATGATTTTTGGTGTGAAAAAGCAGCCTTGGAAATGCCTTGTTGTTGAAAACAAAACAAAAAGGTCCATAGAGAAATTCCAAGACTTGTTGGAGCTTAGAGGATTCAACCACTTCGATAACCTTGCTTTACAACAGCAGGAGGAAGCAAGAAAAGCATCCTGGAATGCGGTTACAGAGGTGCTCGGGGGGTGGACAACAACAAAAGACACCGCTGGATTCCAGTCCTGACAGCCAGAAACTGAAATCTGAAGCAGCAGTGGACAAAACCACTGGACAAATGTAGCCTGGTTTAGGAGTCTTGGTTTAATCCGAGGCACACAGATGGTAGAATCGGATTTCTGCCGCAACAGCTTGAATTATGGACCCAACCTGCCTTGTGTCGACAATCCTTGAGGCGGTGGTGGTGGTGGTGGTGACACACTTTATACCCTTTAATAGCAAACAGTCATCAACGAAGAGAGTCTAAGAGTCGTTGTTGATCATATGTTTTCTGTTATAACTATCCTCTACTTCTATCATCATAATGCACCATGTCCCACTGCACTCAAAACAGTCATCTGATCAGGAAAAGAAGAAGAAAAACACTTTGGGATGATGTGCAACAGCAGATTTGACAGATTTGATGTCATTTTGCGCTCGCGTTAGCTTCTAATTTAGAGGAGCCTGACCCCTTTGACGTACCAATGACATCCTATGATGTAACTTTGCTTCATGCCTAACGAATATTTCTTGCCAGTTGCACTCGTTGGATCTTAAATGAGGCACATAAGGTGATCTGGAGGACTATTGCTGATTTATCTTGGACTGGGACACTGTTGTGGTGCTACAGTTTTGGCACAGCTGCACTCATAAAATGTTTTGATACCCCCAATAAGAGTTCAGTGTTTTACTGTGATTAAATCCCCCAGGCCTGTTTGCAGTAAAAAATCTCTCTCTCTTTCTCTCTTCCCTCCCACATGCTCACTGTTTGCCTCCCTCCCTCCCTCCCTCGTCATTTTCAATCCCTCTCGCTCTTTACCTCAAGTGACCTACACACAACAAGACAGAGGTCACTGAGTTTTGAGTCCGCATCGGCGCGGACGCCTGATTAAAACCCCTCATAACTGTCAAAGTCATGTCACAAGTTGAACTCGTTCCTAACCTCAAATTGTTTTTTTTTCTTCGACCATTGTAGCACGTAACTGGCAACCCGTGGTTGCTCGGCAGCTGAGACTCTACTGATTGCAATGATTGGTAGACGGCGGTAGGTGGCGCCACATGCCAAAACATGATTTCAAAACGTTAACATGATTTGCAGTCTGCAAAAGATTTTTTTTAATGCAAATATTTTGGCTGTACTGTTGTTGTTGGTGAGTTCAGTTTGTTGAATGAATATTATTCCTGAGTCTCTGTGACATATTAGGAGGATTTTACGCCCAGTTGCTTTAGATTTGCACCTTTAATGTGATAAACGACTATTCTAGCTGCAAACGTCTTGTTTTTAATGGAATGTGTACATAGGTGTATAGAGGCCCATTTCCATCAACCATCTCTCCAGTGTTCTAATGGTACATTGTGTTTTCTAATCACATTAGAAGGCTATTGGATGATTAGAAAACCCTTGAAAACCCTTGTGCAATGATGTTAGCACAGCTGAAAACAGTTTTGCTGGTTCTTTGACGAAAGGGATATTATTTGGAATAAAAATCATTATTTCTAATCTTGTCAATGTCTTGGACTCTTCATTTTGCAACTCTTTTGATTAATAAAAGTGTGACTTTTAATGGAATACACAACAAAAATTGTACAGGTGACCTCAAACTTTTCAACGGTAGTGTAACCAAAAACATATTTTACTAAAAATAAACCATACACTTGTAGTCCGAACTGATGCAGCTACAGCAACAAGAAAACTGCTGACTCAATCAAGGGTGTGTGTTCGTAATTTATCCTTAACCCTTTAAGGTACTACTCAACCATTTTGGTCAAACAACACTTTAAGTCACTATATCTCATTGAAAATGCATCAAGCTGAACTCACTAACACTTAATGTGACTTGTTCTGAATGTTGTACTTTATGAATTATGCAAACTAGGTTTATTATGAACAGAAGTCTCAACCGTTTGGTACAGGCCTGTATCTGTAATACTGTAGGGTCTTATTTAAAAAAATAAAAAAAAAAGATTTTTTTGTTATTATAAGTGAATAAAATAAATGAAATAAAATAATAAAAAATGCAAAGATATAATTTTTCCTTTTTGCTTTTTTCTACATGCGTCCCTTAAAGGGTTAAGCATCAGGACAAACTTTGGCTTCTTGATGTAACGCCGCAGTCTTGTTGGTTTTCGTCGTTATAAAGACCTACTATCTGACTGCTATTCATTTCGAACGTTTGTGACTGAAAATAACAGCAGATGCACGGACACGTCAAACAAATCTGCCCAGATATTTATTGTCCCCTCAAACAGAGACTCACAGTTGACTTCGTTCTTTCAGGGGACTCGTATCGACTATACTGCCGTATGACCGATTCTGTGAAGCCCTTATTTGTCCTCTGACAATTACTGATTATTGTTAACCAAATGCCCTAATTGCTTAATTAGGCTGAGGCCACAGAGCTGTGGCAGCTGTGACAGGATTCATGTATGCTGCGTTTTCAGCAGCAGTAATGGGCGGTTGGCAGTCGACGGAGTGTGAGGACTGATGCGGCCTTTGGCAGCAGAGCTGGCATCTGTCACCCGTGTCAGTATAATGGGAATGAGACAGGCAGTCCAACATCTCTGCCAGGTAACCCACAGCCGCCGATTTTTCCACGGCAATCGAGTTGAAACAGGTGAAATTAGAATGTTTTTCCTACGGGGGAAGCGCATAAAATGAGGAATCAGAGCGGAATTAAGCGAGTTTTAAGCAAATAAGTTGACGATTGTTGATGTCCTATAGTCGGGAATCGTGTAATTGAAGCTGCTGTGGTGAAAAGTTGCTAGAAAAGTAGTTGATTGTATCCACAGGTTGTTGCCACTCATTTCTTACACAGCAGATGATGCAAGGCAGCCTCACAGTTGCCGAAAACAATCAGTTATTTGTCGGATCGACTATATTTTAGACTCTTTCCTGTGCAACATTTTCCACCAAAGGGACCTGTATGAAGAGGAGTAAGAGTAGAACAGCCAATAGAATCACCCTGTCTCTCTCTAAACTGATCTCTGATTGGTCATAACCAACATTAGGCTTGTAAACAAAAGCCCAGAGGATGTGCAGAAGTCAATTTCTCATTTAGATCCATTGATTTTACATAATGCTACAAGGTAAATGTGAAATTACGCTGCCTCTACCGAACCTTCAAAGTTGGGACCGTTCTTCGGCTGCGGAAGATCTCCAGGTCCAGCTCTTTTCAGCTCTGTCACTGTCATTTACATAAAAAAAGGACACAACACAGTGCCACTTCATGAATAAATAATTTATACTTGATCCCCGAACGAGCCAACAACAGTAAAAGTCATACGCGTCCCCAGAGCACCGTGCACAGGCTGTGTGTGCAGCGCTTGTTGAAGTAAATATTAATTGACAAGGCAAGAGCAATGGCTTGAATATTTCAAAATCAAAGAGGTCGCACAGTGCAACCGAGGCCAGGCCGGCGTGCTGCGTGATCCATTATTGACATGTTTCCCACGACAACCTTTCCCAGGGCAGTGCTGTTTTTTTTTTTTATTGCAGTGATTTCCTGGCTTTCTGAAGGTTGTACGATCTTTTGCATAACATCCCTTCTCCACTCTTTTAAAAGAGTCTATACATTTTTGACAAGGCAGATACTAAAACTTAAAGCTCACATAGAGTGGTCCTGTTGCACATATATGTTATTTATGGAGGTCTATTTACATACATTAATTTGTTTTTATGGTCAAAAACCTCCTAGTTGCTGTAAACGAGGCGATAGAAATCTCTCCTTATCGAAGCTCTCGTCAGCCACGATATTTCAGACATAAATCTCACCCCCAGAAGACAGACTGTGTTCGGATTGGCCAGCCAGCGTAGAGCCTTCCCAACTGTCTTGTGATTGGCCAATACCCGGAAGTGACATAATCATCACACCCGCTCTCAGAAGCGCAGCGCCCCCCTCTGGAACGGTGGATGCACTGCTACTCATTATCAAAACATTGTTTTAAAAGTGTTTAAAAATAGCTTTGTCACCTTTTATGACTTTGACACGGAGTCAGACCCAGAGTCAGAAGACACTGACGCTTGTGAAACACCTCCACAACGGAAGTTATTCTTCTTCTGCGGTTCAATGTACGCAACCGGATGTACCCGGACTAGTGCGCGGACCAGGAGGATCTGCTGTTCAGGAGAACCCCTGTTTACGTAACCGGACCGGGGTTTTTTCAGAGATCTCACTGAGCCTGAGATTACAATAAAACACAGCGTTCTCAGCAGTGGCTGAATCGTTTGTTTCGAAACTTCAGGGCTTCGTAAACAAGGTAATGGAGCAGATAAACACTAAAAAACAGCGTTAATTGGAACTTCCGGTCTAGGTCCGCTTTAAAGAATAACGCAAGAGCCATTTAGAGGAAAGCGGCGGCTACATCTGGCGCGTTCCTCTCTGAATAACTTTCTGGCTTCCTCACAAACACTTGCAGATTGGTTCACACACTTTCACAGGTGCAACATTCAAAAAATTGGGCAACAGCATGCGAGACCAAAAACAAGCTTGACTTTGATGGTGTGCAGGAGAAAAGCAGACCCATGAAAATAGACATGTAGCACTGTGGCTTACAGAAGTACAGGAGGAGACGGGCTACTGTACTTTCTACCACTGCGTACATGCTGCGTCAGTCAGAACACGTAATTAGAACATTGTAAGTTGAATTGCGGAAAAAAAAGCAAGAGTTAACAGGTCGTGGAAAAGGTTGAGGAGGTGTTGAAACTCTCATGAACGCAGTCAGCAACAAAGTGATGCAACATTAGTACTCGACTATACAGTATTTTATGTATTTTCCTGACATCTTGTATAGCTGAATGATGCATTTTAGTATTTTAGGCACTGTTTATCAGGAATAGTGAACATAATTACAAAAAAAACCCTGTGACGACACATCCAACAGTCTTCACTGTTATATCTGTTATCTGTATACTGTTATATATATAAAGATGTACATTTAGAGCCATAAATCGGACATAGACTTTATATATTACACTGTTTGTGTGTCACATTTACATTGTTTAGCTTGATAGAAAGTACAAATGAAAGCTGTTGTAAGTGTTCTTCATATTTCATGTGTATCATAAGCATTGTGGATTGTGTCATTGTGTGACAATATCGATATGCATCTGAATGTTGTCAATGTGAAGAGCAAGTGTGATTTATTTGTGTTTTTTAATTTTGTCAGGCGACATCAAAAAGTAATTGCTGTACACACTTGTTGGTGCTTTATAAATCAATCCATTAACGATCCAATTAAAAAAATTATAGATTGCTGGGAGAACGACAGACAAGCATTTACTCTCTACTCGCTGGTCAGTCTATAAAATGATATGTTTTCAGCTTGTTTGTGTTTTTGTTTGCTTTAAATCTTCATCGACCACAGTATTTTTAAGATTAGGCTACAAGACATAGGAACAGAGGAATATGCAGTAGTAGAGGACATAACCCTTGAAATAACTAAAGGTGCATTATGTAATAAATCTAAAGCAACTGGCCATAAAGTCCTCTTAATATGTCACAGAGACTCAGGAATAATGTTCATATAACAAACTGAACTCACCAACAACAACAGTACAACCAAAATATTTGCAGAATTTATTTTTTTTTTTTTGCAGACCCCAAATCATGTTTATGTTTTGAAATCATGTTTTGGCATGTGTTACCACCTACCGCCGTCTACCAATCATTGCAGTTGAGTCAGTTGAGTCTCAGATGCCGAGCAACCACAGGTTGCCAGTTATGTCAGAGCTACAATGGAAACGAAACCTAAAAGACCTCGGTATTTTGACTTTAAGTGTAGTAACCGTTTTTGGCCACATTCTTACATATGGCACCTTTAAACTTTTTTTATTATTATTATTTTTTTAACCATAAAAGGACCAGAAAATGTTCTGTGAGTAAGTGCTTTTGTCCATTTTTCCAAATTAACTGGCAGTTATTTACAATTTACTGCAAGTTAAAATGGTGTATTAACAATTTAAAATTGAAGAAAAACATCAGGTATTGATGAACATCAGATTTTGCATGTTAAATTTGAAATTTTAACAGTATAAAACACATTTAAAAATAAAAACAATTATTTCAATGTCCAAAAACAGGCCAAAAAATGGAAACTATGTCCAGGTGTTTTATCAACTCTCTCCTCTGGAGACAAAGACGGCAACTTCACAGCTTTCAGAAACCGTTGGCATTTTTCTGATAGCACAAAACGTCGCGTAATTACGGTAATGCAAAGTGCACTTGTGCAAAACGTTTGGTGTTAAAGGGACAAACCATTCTCAGAATACAAAAATGCATGTTGAACGCAAAGGGGCTTCAATGTGGACATGACTGGTTACTTCTGCTTTAACTGAACTGTGCTCATAATAGACCATCAATTCCACTCTGAGCTGATGCTACCACACACAGGAGATAAGGCAGTTGTCGCTCATGACCGTGTGGGCTCTGGAAATGTGTTGCTTTAATAAAACGGTTTGTGAATATGTGAGGCAGTAAAGTCTCCTCTGGTATCCAAAGTCTAACTTGGGGGTCACGGGAAGCTCATTAGCACTGCAAATCCCCTTGATCTTTTCCAATTAAGTGTCCTGGCCAGGATGATGTGAGACATGTAATTAACAAAGGCCAGTGGGTGACTCACCCCTCATCCTCCTTTTTTTTCGTTACTGGCAAACCTTGAATCTGAGTCAAATTCAAAAGCTGACATACTGTTTGTGCTTTAACAAGAGTTGCGGCTTTGGTGCATCGAAGGTCTTTTTTTCCCCCCTTCCTCTGTATAATAATTGTATGACTTAATGATCGGTTGAGCAGATTCAAAGTCTCACAAAGATGGCTAGGGATAACACGCAAGAGTCAATCTTGAAACAAGGCGGATCATCAGAGATCATGGATTTACATGCGCTGTTGGAGCTTGTTGGTATTTGATCAAAGATGGTGTTGGTATTACTCAGATTCATTATTTTTGTGCGATATGGGATTAGAAAATGAAAAAGTTGCTTATACAACATAGGTGACAATTATTAAAAACATATCTATAGACAAGTATTTGGAGACATAGTAAGTTTTGGTGAGTCAGGAGGATCCTAATGACTCATCTATCCATAAAGCAAGGCAGCGGCTCATCAGCAGCAGCTGCGCTGTCTGGAGCGGGGAGGTGGGAGTGAAGATGGTGGGTGGGATATTTTCACACGGTTCACCGCAGAACATGGTGTTATACTGAAACGACAAAGTTGGTGTCAATTCACCAATACGCAAGCACATATTTATTTTGCATTAGCATGCTACTACTTTGCGGCTAACTTGGCGAACCTGTTTCCAAAGGTAAGCTAGCGAGGCTGTGATTAGCATTAGCGTAGGGCTAACATAACCTGCAACCTCTAAAGGCGCAGCGCAAATGTTTTCATTTTCAATTAGCATTAGCGTAGCTAGCTGTTGTGTCTGTCAGCCACACCAGTGGTCACAAAACATTTGTGTTGTGCCTAATGATGTTGCACAGTGTTTGTATTATGTTAGCCTTTACGTTCTTCTTCAGCTCCCACTATAGCATGGGTGTCAAATGTATGGCCCGTGGGCTAGAACCAGCCCGCCAGAGGGTTTGATTTGGACCGCAGGATTCATTTGTTGTTGAAATACTAAACTAAACTACCAGGGTGATGTGTAAATGGTAAATTTAGGCATAATATTGTTGAAATTGCAGTTATTTTTCTCAAGAAATTGAGAAAGATACTTCATTTAAATGGGAAAATATTCAGAGTTCTTGTTCATAGGTCATTATGCTATTATTTTACTGGTCCGGCCAAAATGAGTTTGACACCTCTGCACTATAGGAATTACTTCCTACTTCCACTGCACTAGTTAAAGATAAAAATAATTCCATGGCTTCATAAAGCACAATACGCACATTAATGCACACAAAAATGCCTTAAAATTACCTAGAAAAAAGTCACAAAAATCACATTAAATATCAACACAAGGTTCCTTCTTTCTTCTTCTTTGATCAAAATGACATCACCTTAACATTTTTTTGATAACCCTGATAGTCTTTTATACACTCAATTATCACCCCTCCTTTCACCAATGAGACATACAGGTGAGTCTGTGAAGTTTAAATATACATATATATGACATACTTCAAAATGCAAATACGGATCTAATGTAAACGATATCAACGGGAAGTGAGAACATCGCAGCAGTCACTAATTAAACTGACTGACACGTTCTAATCAAAAAAGCATTTATAGACGAGTGGAAGTGATATCTTCAAATGTTAATCTGATGATCACACCAAAGTCCTGCATTTTGTTTGTTCATGCGTTCCTGTATGGCGGAGGGCGAGTACATAAGTAACCCATTAATTTGGTCTGTTAATAAGGTGTAAATATTCACAGTGGTTACAGAGACAAAAAAAAAAGAAGCCTGTAGCGATAAGCATCACATGAGGAATTAGCAAAGTCTAGAATATCTTACTGAGTCAAGTGGAAGCATTACATTCAATTTTCCTGATTTGTGCTCACCTATGAAAGTGACATCGCTCTATAAAGCAAGTTGTGTCTGTTTGTCTGTCTGTGACGGCCATATCTCGCTGACCGTTAGCCAGATTGCCCTAAAATTGTGGCTATGGGTTGAGCATGGCTCGGTGGTTTGCATCCTTGATTTGCACGTTTTTTGGAGTAATTTGAATTTTTTCGCTGATTTATCACGCTGCACTTTCACTGATTTATCACGCTACACCAGCATGCTACACCAGGCAGCCCGTCAGGATTGTCAGAGTGTCAACATTGGGTAGGCAGAGGCTCATTTCACACGGTTCAACGCAGAATTTGGTGAATTATACTGAAACGACAAAGTCGGTGTGCCATTCACCAATACGCGAGCACATATTGATTTAGCATTAGCATGCCGCTATTTTGCGGCTAACTTGGCGAACTTGTTTCCAAAGGTAAGCTAGCGAGGCTATGATTAGCATTAGCGTAGGGCTAACATAATACAAGCATGCTACTACTTTGTGGCTAACTTGGCGAACCTGTTTCCAAAGGTAAGCTAGCAAGGCTACAATTAGCATCAGAATAGGGCTAACATAATACAAGCTACTTTGTGGCTAACTAGTATTTGGCTAACAAATACTATACAACCACATTTTTTTAAATTTTTCCGATTAGCATTAGCGTAGCTGGCTGACAGCCACAACAGCCTTTACGTGTCTTATCATGCATTACCATGACTGAAAAATCTTCTTCAGCTCCTACTATAGGAATACATAGTTCCTACGGGCACTGCACTAGTGAGTGAGAATTGAAAAAGCTCAGTTTCCACCTGTCTTGTGCTGTTCACGTTACCTTGAAGAAAAAGTTGTGACCGAGCCACAATATCAGATTTGCGCCACTTGAGCCCTGCAGTCTGAATATAGCTTATAATTGCGTGACTGCTGGGCATATTCAGTTTGCCACTGCAGGTCACACGACGCGATGAAAAGCTCCACAGCAGCGTCTGAAAAGCCCCGCGACACGGACATGTTTTGTCAGCTGCCGTTACAAGGTTACGAACTTTGAACATTCGTTTCCAATATTACTTTTCTCCGAGAACTTTTCATATTGCAAGAAAAAAGTGTGTCAGATGAATAAATAAATGATAACAGCGAGTCTCCAAGGTTTCGCACGACTGTGGACCATGCAGCTTGAAAAGTCTTATTAACCTCGTTGCCATTCATTAACATCACATTATTCATATGAATTTCCATATTAGACTCCATGCATTCACAATCCGGCAACAATTACACAGTTATCAAGGATTAAGCCGTTCTATATTTAGGAGCAGTTACTGAAATAAGCAATTACTTTCAGGATTGGATCGAACAAAGTCAGATTGAAGCCACCCATGTAGGCGGGCGTCTCTTCATAAACAAACGCATACCTATTTTATCAGACTGACAGCGAAATATTTGAATTTATATAAATAAATAAATAAATGAATGATGACCTTGATTATGCTTTTTCAAAAGATAAACACATATTATATTTTCAGTATAATCAAAGTTGACCTAAGGTCAAGACCAAGGTGCAGACGCATTATTGCAACCGATTTCATTTCAAACGCACAAAAATCCACCCAAGTTGTCGAGCAATTTGTTGACTAAAACACTGCGTGACCTCCCTCTGTTATGTTTAAGATGACGTGAAACTGTCGCCGTACTTCCACTGCCATACTTCTTGCTAGCATCACCAGGAAGTACGGGCAGCAAGTTCCCTCCTTCCTGAAATAGCCTGCAAAATTGTTTAAACAGATAACTGGAAATCTGGCTACTGGCCAGGAGCGTGCCCCAGTGCCTCATGGGATATTAATGGAAGCCCAAGCCGAGGCAGGTCTGCAGTGAGGGAATAGATCCTAGAACGAGCACAGCACATCTCTTAATCAGTACTTTAAAATCAGCTGTGCTTCTGCTAATTGGCTTCATTTCAATCGCAGGATGTCTCCATTTGCTATGAATTTAGAGCAGCGAGGGAGCTGCTGTGAGGCTTGTTGTAGGAATAGTGCTGAAATCACACTCAGGATTAGATCTTCTCTCTCTCCATTGTGCTTGTTTGCAGCCCCGTGTGTACAGTGCACATGAAGGAGTCCTTTTTTTTTTTCTTTTTTTTTTTAGATTATCTTTCAATAAAGAAGTGACCAATAATCTTTGAGTTCCGCCCTGAACTCAATCTTTGCTTCTCTACTCCCGTCTTCCTGGCTAGTTGGCTCCTGGTAGATAAATATCAGCTCCTTTGGCAGCGGCCTCCACGTACATTTCCCCAGTGAGCCCATGGGCCCCTTGATGAAAGCCATCCGTCATTGCTGTGGGATGACCTGTCTGCACTGACCGCCGCACACCTCCACCCCTGACCACTAGACTGTGAAGGGGACGTCTCCATGACCACCTCTGCACACCGCCAAATCGTGATTTAATGCGTTTAATTTACACTGTCTCAAGGGCTTATCAAAAGGTTACTTCAGTTGCACTGAGACAAGTTTATAAAGGCCTTGCCGGGACACTGCTACACAGGACTTTTGTAAGCGAGACCGAGTTTTGGACTGCCGCAGTAGGCTTCTTTTTTTGGTGTTTAGCGCCGCAGCCACAAGTTTTTGTGTCAGTGTTTCCCAAGGGACGCGACAGGAGGGAGTGATGTGAAGCTGAGTGAGACGAATGCATGGTAAAGTGAACATGGGCCGGGATTACAGTGAGGAGAGTGACACGTTTAAAACAACATATCTATTTAATATCATCTTCGGAACGGTCGCCGCATCATTTGGTGTAATTCGCAGTCATTCGTTATCATAAAAGTCACACCGCAATGGCCGATTTGAAAGTGCTCATAAGGAATTTAACCATGCGCGTATCGCAAACAAATCCCATACTGGTTTTTTAATCTGTTGTGAGCCATCGAGACCAATTTATGACTGTCATCATCGTCATCATCACTTCAAACTAATGGTAATGGTGGGCATACGGAACAGTAAATCCTGTCCCCAGGTTCCTCGTTACTGTAAATGTTCCTCCTCCTACGCTAGCCAATCAAACTGATCATTCATGTAGTAATAGTTTGCTCCCATAGGTCAGAATGAGACCAAAGATGCACAAATCATAGAAGAAGATGTGGGAAGAAGAAAGGGGAACACTGCATGTGGCAGTGCAGGTATTTTAAAATAACCTCATGATTACTTTGTAAGCAGTTAAAGGTGCATTATGTAACAATTCTAAAGCAATGAATGATGAATAATGTTCATATAACAAACTGAACACACCAACAACAGCAGTACAGCCAAAATATTTGCATTAAAAAAAAAATATTTTGCAGACTGCAAATCATGTTTATGTTTTGAAATCATGTTTTGGCATGTGGCGCCACCTACCGCCGTCTACCAATCATTGCAGCCAGTAGAGTCTCAGCTGCCGAGCAACCACGGGTTGCCAGTAACGTCAGAAAAAGAAACCTAAAAGACGTATTCGGTATTTTGAATTTGAATGTAGTAACCGTTTTTTGGCCACATTCTTACAAATGGCACCTTTAAGCATTATTTAATATTGAATTCATCATTTATGAGGCTCGAATACTCATTAGTGTAAACTGTGTTCATAAACTACATACTGATGAATATTCATGCAACATATAAATGATGAAATTCAATATTTATGAATGCTTAATTAATGCTAATAGTGTACACTTATTAAAAAATAGCAAACGGTTCAATGGCCAAAAGCTGGGGTGCCCCCAAGAAAGGCACCCAGTCCCCCACTGATCCCCAGGTGCACGTATCACTGCCCACTGGTGTGTGATAAGGGTTAAATGCATGATGTGTGTTCAAAATGACTCATTCTAAAAATTAAATAAACCAATCCTTGTGCAAAAATGTATTAATCAAGTGGAGAAAAACACTGTTTTTATCGCTTAAGAACTATACCCTCTTATATATATATATATATACATATATATATATATATATATATATATTGTTTTTAGTTAGGACGTTGTTATTACTGACAGTAAATCATACTTACTGATTTCCGGGACGTTTTCTCCTGAAATAACACCAGTAATTGAGTAAACTGACCTTTAACCGGCAAATTACAGTTGGAGACATGACTCGGGTAAAGTGACGTTTTTTAACAAAGGAGTCTGTTACACTCCCTCCAACGCCCCGAAGTTGCGCCCTAAATCACAAAAAGTGTCCCCCGCCAGGAAGACTTTGGTCCGGGCCATGTGAATTATGTGTGTTAATAGACACTGATGGTACAGTTTTCCTTCTTCGCCTCAGCGTTGCCTCCTTCTGTAATGCACATTGACTGCCGGGATGATAACTGTGCTATGAGAGAGGATGGCAGCGTCTAAATGTACAGTATTTCTTAATATAGGAAAGAGTTTGGGTGGAGGGCTTTGAGCTGCGATGGAGAGAGAGATGAGAAGAGGAAGTTTGAATTGTGATTCAGAACTTTGAACTATGGAGGGCAGAGTTGCACCTCTCAGTCCAGCCTGCCAGAAATATCAGTATCAATATCAGCTCTGAAAATCATAAGCAAGTCCTCTGTGGATTTTGTCCATCTTAACATGAAAATCCTCTTCAGAGAACAAGGGTAAATGCTTCTCTGTGAGACTTTTTTTCCATTTCCTGGTTCTGCGCTGCACATATTTGAACGACTATCTGATCAAACAAACCCAGCAGACTGTTCTTAAAAGCCTTAACACAACAATTATTACTAATAAAAGGGGTTAAGCCACTGTTGCCAGTTTTCTAATCCTCAGATAACATGATATTTGCAAAGGATGTCATTCAGTCAATACGCACAGTTGCCACTTTTTGACGAAACAGAGATATTTTTAAAAAAAGGAGGAAGAGGAATCCTGATACGGTGAGGTGTCAAATGGTGGTTAACAATCAATTCTGTGAACAAAACAGTGATATTTCTTGGCATCGGGGAATGCGAAACCTTTGTTTGTTCTCTCATTACCAGCCATTGCTTTTACCAGCAATTTTATATGTATTTATAAGCATTTCGATATATAAAGATTTAAAGGTGCCATATGTAAGAATGTGGCCAAAAACGGTTACTACATTCAAATTCAAAATAGCGAGGGCTTTTAGGTTTCGTTTTCTGACGTAACTGGCGAGCCGTGGTTGCTCGGCAGCTGAGACTCTACTGACTGCAATGATTGGTATACGGCCGGTAGGTGGCGCCACATGCCAAAACATAAACATGATTTGCAGTCTGCAAATTTTTTTTTTTTTAATGCAAATATTTTGGCTGTACTGTTGTTGTTGGTGAGTTCAGTTTGTTATATGAACATTATTTCTGAGTCCCTGTGACATATTAGGGGGTTTTATGGCCAGTTGCTTTAGATTTATTACATAATGCACCTTTAAAAAAAGATTCAAAACAACCTCAACAGGACAATAAAGGATTTGGGGAATATGAGTTGCTTTCAAGGCTTCCAAGGACTGAAGACTCATTCTCGAGTTGGGATTGGGGCTACACAGTGGTGAGATGGCGAGCGATTTTTGACTGTGGGTGTTACTGTGTTTTCCCTGGTGTGTGTTGGGTTCTCTCTGGATACTCCAGCTTCCTCCCACAGTCCACAGACATGCAGATTTGTCATTGGGTTGATGGGACACTCTAAACTGACCATAGGTTGTTTGTCTCTGTATGTTGACCCTGAGATGGAAACCTGTGCAGGAGGTTACCCCATCTTTCACCCTATGTCAGCTGGGATTGGTTTCAGCTCCCTGCGTGACCCTCAAGTGGAGGATGAACTGGTATAAAAATGAATGGAAGAGTAGGGCTTCTTTTGTCAAGAACATTTGACTTTTACTGTAGGAATCCAGGACAAAATGGCATAATTGAGCTCATATGTAAATGGCTTTGTTTTTAGGAAACCTGAGCAGACTCTATCCTCTGGTAGTCTGTGATTGTGAAAGCTCACTCACTTATCTTCTACCGCTTTACCCTCCACACGTGGGTGCCACATCCGGTGCCAATCCCCGCTGACATAGGGGCGAAAGGCAGGGCAACACCCTGGACAGGTCGCCAATCCATCACAGGGCCGCATATAGAGACAAACAACCATCCACTCTCACGCTCGCACCAATGGCTATAGAGTGTTTTTGGACTGTGGGAGGAAAGGAAATGCAAAGTCCATGCAGAAAGGCCCTTGTTCCGTTTGGGTCTTCTTGCTGCAAAGGCAAGAGTGCTAACCAGAGATAGATAATACTAATGCTAGCCTGGAGTTAATATTTTTTGCCAAACTTACTATTATATAGGCTGTCTGCAGTACACATACACCTCTGCAGTATGTTCAGGCAATGAGCATTATTGCCTAAACACATTTTTTTAATTTCACACCAAACAGGCTATAGCAAGCATTTCTAATTATATTAAGGGAAAATGCATTTAATCACTACAGATGACCCAATTCAGTCTTATTTGATATTCTACTCCTAAACAATGCAGTACAACATATATATATTTTTTTACATTTTAATTTACCATCATATTTATTCTAATCTTAAAAATAAAAGAAATTCCTCTGAGATAGTGGGAGCACATCTGCAGCCCCTCTCTCTCTCACACACACACACAGATATAATAAGGATGCAAACAGAATACAGAAAAATAAAAAAAAAGAGTGAAAAGTTAGTTTGTATGAGGAGATTCCTCTCGGGCAGTCGAGGCTGGTGTGTGTGTGTGTGTGTGTATATATAGCAGAACAGCCTTGCTTGTGTAAGAGGGTGTGCATGCTGATGGCCATCGACCGAAGCAGAAGGTGTTGTCTGGCACTTCGGGCCATTCACACAGACTCCTGGCTTTCGCTGCAGAGTTATATTAACAAGTTTGCCAGTTTGTAATTAATATGAATCTGCTGCAGAGCTTGATGCACCCTCGTTTTTTTCAGTCACGGAGCCATTTTGACAAGGAGGGTCTCGTGTGTAGGGTGGGAATTTAATGTGCATCTACAAAGTCCAACTCAATCATCTCAAAAAAATATATATCTTTATTGTAAATCACTGTCTTTATTTGTGCCAGTGTTTTTCTCATTTCATCCTTGAGCCACCTGTGTGTTTATGGGTGCCTGCTTTGGAATGTGTGTCTCTCCAAGGTGGGATCAGCGCGGATCATCACAGCAGAGCTCCGTCAGTTAGTGGAGACACAGTTTTGAGGGAGAAAACGCTCGATCATGCCAGTTTTTTTGTTTTTTTTTAGCTCCTCAGATGTGAGAATGTGCAGCTTGTTTTATGTTTTTATGTCATTTTAAAGTGACTATCTATGAGTTTGTGATGTGATTTTATTTTTTTAGCTCAGGGAAACAAAAATATGAGCTCAGTTATTTATGGAAACAACAGTCTAATGAAATAACAACTAGAACATTAAGCGATAGCAAAACAAGTTATTAATTGTAGGCCAAAATTAAATCCACTTCCTGAATATTGGTAGCCCTTTATTTTACAATTACCTGCTATTTTCTGAGAAACTAGATGGTAAAGAAAAGGTCCATCTGCACATGAGTGGTCGTAGCCGGAGAAAGACCCAGAGCCCGAAAAATGTATACCTGGGGAACATCCCTTTCAGAGCTCTTTTTCTGGGAAGGGGTCTGCCCCTCCAGGCCGTGCTTTCACACCGCTTTGTTTACGCCAGGAATCGGGGCTGACTCCCCACCGAGGTATCCTGAGGTGCTCTAGTTAGGTGCGAGTTGGGTCTAGACATCCTAATTTGAATACACAAAAGTACCTGATATCTTGTGTTGAAAAAAAGGGTGTTGGGCAGCTATAGCTCTGAGGAAGAAATTGAATCGACCATTACATAACAAAATATAGTTAATAGGAATATAAAATAACTTTATAGTAATGACTAAGTTAGTAAGTACATACTAAACATACTTGGAAACAAGATGGTAATACGATCTATGTATTAAGAAAGTACTCAGAAAGGAGAGTAAGTACTACATTATTACTTAGTAAGTACATGAAAAAACACCAACCCTAACCCTTACTCTTACCCTAACCCTAACCCTTATGTACATTCTAAGTACATAGATGTAATACAATCTATGCACTAAGAATGTATTCCCATCAGAAAGCATAGTAAGTACATTAAAACCTACAAGGAAACTAGGTGGTAATATAGACTAATGTAAAGGTAATTTAAACAAATTTCTTTCTTCGTGTTCACTCCTTTGCTGTCACTCGGCACAGGTCTACTTGTGTGAACTTGTGTTCGCAAAAACCTGAAAAAGTTTCAAAGTCTTGCAAACAACAACTTAAAACCGTTTCCTCGCTGGCAAACGAG
This sequence comes from Microchirus variegatus, assembly GCF_963457635.1. Taxonomy (NCBI): domain Eukaryota; kingdom Metazoa; phylum Chordata; class Actinopteri; order Pleuronectiformes; family Soleidae; genus Microchirus; species Microchirus variegatus. Next base: position 10,310,910 of record NC_139824.1, read on the forward strand.
AAGCCGCGAAGAAAGTGATCATCAAAGCCAGACAAATTTACACCTTATCAAAGTATCATGAGTCCTGCAGTTTTCACACAGACCCAGTTTTCCCTCCACAGCAACACCAGGACCACAGCCAAGTTTGGCACTTTCCAGATGGAGGCTATGCTTTGGAAAAATAACTGGTTCTAAAAGTTGCGCTCGAGTGTCTGTGCTGTAGTGTTTAAAAAAAGTGCCTGATCTTTACCCCCGGCGCACAATAATGTTTACAGTACATGCTGCACCAGGCATCAATCTCACTTACATTTCACTGAGAGCGGAGTTTAGTAGATATAAACAATCTCATTTTGGCGTTGACTTATTTTTTCCCCGAAATCAACACTTTAAGTTGTGCTGCATATTTTAGACTTGGACACAAACGTCATTGTGTCAAATTGTCAGTGACCACCTTAGAAACAGTGTAGGTGGACAAGGCATAAAAAAAATGCACAGGACTAAATTAATGGTTTTTTTTTCCCCCACAAGCCTGTTTACACAGCTCAGCCAAGATGATCCCTCTTTCTCCTCATTTCTATCATAGCATTCCTCATGCCTCACACTCTCTCTCTCACACACACACACACATAGGCATGCACAATGTATGCACATCTTTCTATGTAGCAGCTTCTTCCTCAAATAGAAAATGTGCACTAAAACCTGACAGCACTGGCGGGTAGTCTCCAAGAGCAGCCCCACTCTCTCTGGCCTAGATTCTTTCAAATCCGCTCTGGAAGTGCCTTCGTCCTCAGCTGCACTGCCAGCGCGCAGTGAGTGAGTGAGCAAGCCATCTGGCTGCACAGCACATCAAATCCCAATCTGTGTTAATTTGAGTGTTATGGGCCATTGTTTGTTTTGGAAAAAAAGGAAGAAGAGGAAAGTGGGGAGAAAAAAAAAAAAGAAAACCCTCACTCACAGGATTAATAACCCTTTTGTTTTGAATTTTGTGCCAAGTTGTTTTCTGCAGGTCTCTCCTGAAATTTAGATAAGGTGAACATGGCAGGAATTAAGATTTAACATCGCCACAAGACAACGACGCTTCGTTGGATTCGTTTGAAAAAACGAGGCAGACGCATGAATTGAATATTTCAAACAGTCGACTACATCGTGCCGCGCAGATAAAAGTCATTGTGCTGCGTTTCCACCACCTGGTGAAAACATTTGGAGCGCCATAGGCTTTCATGCATGTTTGTGGTTTGTTTCCTCAAATCCGCAGTAACGGTCACCATCACGGATACTCCAGCGTAGGTTTGTAGAAGAATAAAACTATGTATAACGATATACAGTATATGGATATACGTCATTCTGTAATGCTACAAGTTCAGCTCATAATAAGTGACAGCCGTAAATATTTGAAAACTTCCTCTAACCAAAAAAGTAGTCGAAACATTTTTCTTTGTCTCTTTACCCTCTCTCTTTCACACACACTCTCTCTCTCTCTCTCTCTCTCTCTCACACACACACACACACGCCACCCACCCTGACACATGGTGTGTTATGCAATGGGTGATGCCTAATTACCACTGACATCGCAGAGACTGTTCACTGCGAAATTAATCATGACACAGGCGTCAGCTTTTGATTTTTTTTTTTTTTTTTCTCTTTTTCACCAAATGCTCCGAGTTCGTCGTATCAGTCGATGTAATTAATAAACCGCGTGCATGCACACAAACACTGATAAAGCAACCGACGCTAATGTCTTCATCGTAACCAGGTACGGTTAAACCACTGCCAGGTGACACACTGTGGGGATAAGGAGGAGGAAAGTAAAGGGGGAAAAGAAACATTTGGACTAATTATATTCTAAGTATTACGGTCGTACGTTCAGGGTTTTTGATTTTCAAACTTGGGGCTGTGAACTGTCATAAATAATGAAAGACTTGATGTATAACAAGCGTGTGTGACTGTACTCTATACAAATTCCCGAGCAGCTGCAGGTCCACAGTAGCTCGCAGAGGACTCTCGTGCTATTTATAAACCCCCCCTCGCATTGCACCGGAGAGCGTTTACAGTATATCCAGTCATGTGGAACATAAACAGTTGCTTTCTGTTTGCAGAAAAAAATCTCCCCCCCCGTCACTTTATTATTACAAATAGATGAACTGAGAATCCAGGGAAGACAGACAGCCCACCTGCATCAGGCATAATTAATGTGACATGCAACTCATCAGCGTGTAAACCGGCCGAGACGAGAGCCGGTTGCTCATTTCATTCCTTTTTCACTGCTTTGGTGGCAAATGATGATGTGGTGCAAACTGATTTACCATATTATTCATTAGAGATAAACACAGAATTCTGTCAGCACACAGCTGTGATTACCTTTGACCTTACACGGGCTTCAGAGGGTAATGTATCAGAACTGTTAATTAAAAGTTGGTTAAATAACAAAACATAATAGTTTTCATGTTTCCTGATCCTATTTAACCGGTCACATTTACCCTCTTATTGTTGAATATGTATAATATATCCTTTCCGGGGTCATTTTGAGCACTTTCCCTGTAAATATCCAAAACAGTTTGCAGTAAGTCTGAGGTGGGTCAATAAGAAAAGACTGCAGAGTCGACTAAGAGCCCGAAACCGACCTGGGAATAACAAATAATGTTTTTTGTTTTGCATTTAATTTAAACATTTCCTTTACTCTTTTCTTCCCCCAAGTATATTTTTTTCCTGGCTTTTCACAGTAACAGTGGCAAAAACACAAAGTTGAGGTTGTGCTGATTACAATTTACATTTGCATTATTTATATGGTACAGCATTATAATATTTCCACTGCCCTGCGGGGTATGTGGAAGTCAAAACATGATGATAAAATTTAATATTTATAGTGATAGAGTTATGTACTGTGTGTGTATATATATATATATATATATATATATAAATATAGCGTATTTCACCTGCATATACAAATGCAATGGAAATAAAGCAGAGAAAAATAAGGAAACTTGAGATAATCAGGTAAACAATGCCATCAGTCTGTCTGACCAAAGGTCACATGGAAAAAATTAGAAATGGAAAAGTACAAACACTCTCTCTCTCATACACACACACACACACACACACATACACACACATGCTGGTTTTGCAGTCTTTGTGTGGACACTCATAGACATAATGCATCCCCGAGCCCCTTTACCCTAAGCTTAAACATCACGACTAAAACCAGGTCTTAATCCTCAAAAAGCTTGTTAAATTTGACAATTGGTCCACACAGAATATGGTTTCCCTGACATTACATTGACTAACATTCACTTACTGTATGGAGACTTGGGGTGAATTTCAATTCCTTGCTTAACTCTCAATCTTAACCCTCAAACTCAAAAAACGTGCGCTCCCTCTAGTGCAAGTGCTGTCCCGAAGTTTAAGGGCTGTATCGCCCTCAATATTGAGATTTTCCATCACCCTTGGCAGCAAGGGCTACCCAGAATGCATTGCGTGTTTTTCACATAACAAAGATGGCGCCGAAAGCAGCGAAACAAGTACGCTACAAATTAAGTATTTCCTTTGTTAATAGAGATATAAAAATTATGAAAACCATTGTATTATCTTAGTTTAGGCCCATATTATGGATTACTGACGTCATTGTTGCGTAACATTTATTTTTATTTTACGATCTTTTGTCAATAGCCGGCCGGTGCGGACAAGCGATCGTTTGCTATGGTTTACTTTTCAATAAGCCGTGGTGTGTGGTAACTGTCAGCTGAATATGTCCGTGGTTGTGGTATTTGTATCATCTTATAACTAACTGACAACCTAATAACTTGACTGACAAACGGATTGTAATGTTCTTCTTCTTCTTTTTTGGAGTTGACAGACTGGACGCAGCTTTCGCGTTATTCTGCTCCCTACAGTCTGAAGACGTATCTGCATTTAAGGGGTGTCCCATTTCTAAGTGACAAAATAACCCTCAACACTTGGTTTTGAGGGCCAGTTAAGATTAAGGGTTGAGCTTGAGGGGTTAGATTGAGGGTTAAGATAGGAATTGGAATTGGCCCTTACTTTAACTTTAACCATAACTGCAACATTTCACGGCATACGTGGCTGCTTTACGGCACTGCAATGTGGCAGACAGTGGGAGCAGAAGGTAACCTTTAAAAATGACACCCTGCTCGCCCCCCCCCTTCTTGTGTGTTGTCTACTGTATTACTACATTACATCACAGACAGACAGAGTGACACATTGAGCACAGCTGTCTCTCTGGCTTCTGTCGCCGACATTCTGTTTTTTCTTGGGCTTTATCGTCCAAGAGTCAACAACACTGAGACGCACATTCGAGGATCACGACTGTTGTGTTTGCGTGTGTCAATCCTGGTTTACAGTGTAAGCCTTTTAACGTACAGTACAGTATATCTTACAGTTTATAATGTCAGCAACGACGTGAGTAAGTACCATAAGCTGAAGAGCAAATGTTTGAGATTAACATATATTACTGTCAATCAGGTGGTGGGAATTCCAAAATGGAAGCTGAAGGGGAAATCGACTCTTTATACACTTTTCAAGTCTAAAAATGGAGAAATATAATAGGAACATGACTAGTTTACATGCTACTCCATCACGTGTTGTCCACAACATGTTTCCCGAAGAAAGGGTTCTTGGTAACAATAATGGGTCAAGCCGAAGAACCTTATATGGTTCTACTTAGCACTTTTATTTCTAAGAGTGTAGGCACTGAGCTGCCTTGGTGGAGTTCTGCGCTCTCCGAGTGCTTTTCTAGTTCACACATGAATCTATGCTTTTCATTGACGTAAAATAATAAATACACAGTTGTGTGTAAGAAATAAGAATCTAATAATAGAACACTTGCACCTTTTTAGTATATTTATGAAAAATATGCACTAAAAGAGAGAAAATATTTGACATAAAACATTATTAGACAGAACATGGCCAAGTGGAAAGGAATTGGGCTTGTAACCGGAAGGTTGTCGGTTCTATTCCAGGATGGTGGGGTGCCACTGAGCAAAACACCCAATCCCCCATTAAAAATTCACTATCACTAATTGGTGTGTGAAGAAAAAATGACTTGGTAACATATTGTTGACTAGCTTTAATGCATCTTATGTTCTAAGCTGAATAATAATTACATCCAACTAAATGAATAAACCCTAACATCTGTTACGATCATACATTTTTAATTTATCTGCAGAAGTTTTTCCGCACTTGCCTTGTAACAGACTCTGCAGGAAACTTAATTGAAGACATGATTGACAGAAACTGTTCCGTACAAGTGTAACCTGCAACACGTGTATGCAAAAGTGCAAACACCACAACACACTCAAATCGCTATCGGAGCATTTTGTTTTCAAAACCTTGGCATCTAAATGCTGCAGGATGGGAATTATGTTTGCAAGCTGACACCAGGAATATCAATTCATAATATACTTGACACAGTTTTATTGAACAACACATTATTTAGTGATAATTCCCCGCGTGTTAATAATCTAATCTGAAGTCAGGCGGTAGCCTATACGCAGTGTTCCCACTGAATATGTATTTCTGACTACACGGAGGGTAAACATGTTATTTAATCATCAACGTGTTTTCAATCGTCATCGCTTAAGTCGGCTGAACAAACCCCAGGTGGTGTACACATAGTACGAGAGACTTTTGCTGGAGGCAGGCCGAATGCATATCATTCAGCATTTAAAGGATTCGTGCCATCCGTGTTGTGGGGCAACTTAAGGTGAACGCCAATCTGTGTCATAAGTGGGACTGGATGGTGGCCTTATGTTGTCTGAGTCTCACGAGAGGAACACAGATTCGGCATAATATGCTTTTTATTTTCCATGTGAGTTTTTGGATATTTTTTATGCTTAAATTATGCATGCATTTAAATAATTAATCACTTACTAAATAAAAATTAAAAAAACATTCCCTGATCTGGAATCAGTCCTATGTGCCTTTTGTGTGAAACCTTACACTTTGATGCTTCCGTCTGTGATCGCACCAGGTTAAATAATTAAAATCTCCTTCCACTTGTATTTGACTGATTTTTAATTTCTATTAGATTTCGCAGTAATGGCTTGACTCGCTTAAATTGGTGAAAGTGTGCTTTGAATTTTCACCAGCATGAATCATGCATGAACATCTAAAGCTAAAGGCTAATTTCACAATTATTTCATATATAAAAAAAAATACATTTTATCTCCTTTTCCTATTCCGTGCATACAACTCTTTGTCAGTAAATGTATTGTAGTGACTTCATGGTACAATTAATCACTATATATATATATATATATATATATATGTTTTGGCCAAGCTTTTTTTCCCCCCATTAGCCTACACTGACCATGGCTGTGGAGTTCCAATTTAAATGCATGCTGGTTCCCATAGCAACGCTATTTAAAATTCCACCATACAGTATATTCTCATGTGTGACCTTCATAGGCATGAGTCCTCTCATCCAAATGTGAGGGTTATTCAGCCTGTGTGCCAGATATGACAGCAGATACAGCCATGCTGTCTCCGACTGAAAACCATCAAAAAAAAATATGTGTTATAGCCGGAGAAGTGTTGACTGCAGAAAAACAGACACATTTAATAATTTAAAAAAATGACTTGTCTTGCTCAAACAGATGGACTACGAATTGCCACATGTAGGCTATAAGGTATCGTGCAGCTCACCTGAAAGGCACAAAGATTGGTCATCTTAATCTCACTCCTGTTTATCTTAAAAACAGATGACCCAAATGTGTTTGGTCAAACAAGAAAAGGATAATTACTTCCTGTTAAAGAGGCCCAGTAGTACATATTATTAAAGGGGCAATATGTAAATGTCACTCCAATTGGTTAACCCCATATAGCACTTTACTAGTCTTGATAAGCACTCAAAGCTACGTTACACTACAGTTTTGCCATTCACCCATTCACACCCATTCACTCACACAGCATTGCATTTTCTCTCACTCATCTTTCATACACAAGAGGCAACTTTGGGTTAAGTGTCTTGCACAAGGACACATCGGCATTGTAGACTAGCGCAACACAACCTACAACCTTCAAGTTGAAAGATGACTCCCTCTACCACTAAGCTACGGTCACCGGTATGACCCTGTGTTGTAGGCAGTCTCTTGATGACGCCCTTTCTCCATCACCTGCTGGTGCTCTTTCAACCTCTTGGGGCTTATTTTATCTTCCAATGCAGCGGTCACTAATTCCCCCTGCATGGGCATCCACTGTGTCATTTCTGACCCATTTTGAGACACTCTTTCACCCGTGCAACTATTTTCGGGATCGGGCCGAATTTCAGCCTAATCGTGCATTGCGTAGTATACTCTACACGGGGTAACAAGCTCCGATTAAAACCCCTCATAACAGAGCTCCCGATTGGCAATCGTATGGTCGGATGAAAATATTGGTACCGTATATTTGGGTTTTCATCGCATTCGATTTAGCCGTACAGTTTGAACTGGAGGTTTACTAAACAATTGAAAAAAAAAATTGGAGCAACATGGGGTTAAGGTTCTTGCCCAAGGACACATCGGCATGTAGACTAGCAGAACCGTGAATTTAACCCAGAAGCTTCAAGTTGAAAGATGACCGGCTCTACCACCGCGCTACTGTCGTCTGCTAGAACCCAGTGTTGTAGACTCTTGATGACACTCTTTCTCCAACACCAACTGATGCTTTTCCCATTTTGAGACAATCTTTCACCTGTGCGACTATTTTTTGGCATCGGGCCGAATTTCAACTCAATCGTGCATCGTGTAGTAAACTCTACACGGGGTAACGAGCTCCGATTAAAACCCCTCACAACAATGCTCCCGATCAGCAATCGTACGGTAGGATGAAAAGCATTGTGTGTGCACATAAATCATGAACTTTGGCATTCGATTTAGCCGTACAGTTTGAACTGGAGGTTTACAAAACAATTAAAAAAATTGCACAGGTTTAATGGGCAGACTGTGTGTGAAATATCATTGTCATCTGTATAATAATAACTGAAGAAAACTACCTGGCAGTTACATACAGCTATTTGCTAATTTCCCAGTTTGGGATAAATAAAGTATTCTATTCTACTGTTCTTCATGTGGTTAGATTTATTTTACCGTGTGATATTCAAGATTAAAAGTGGTTATAATTGGCTAATGTGCTTTAATCTGCACCCAAACAATTACAGGTTGGTTCCACTAACGTGGCAGCCCACCGGGATACATTTCAGTTCACTGTAAGAAAGAGGGCGAAATGGCATTTACTGTAGTTTACAGACGATATCACTTCAGACATGAGAATATAATTCTGCTAAACTGGAGCAATTAAGCTGTTTAGGAAAGATGGCAGAGGCTGACTTCTTCACAGATTTCAAACTACCTCTGTAATTATCACAAACGATGGGAACAGGATCTTCTGCTGAGTTGACGAGTGTTTTGTTTCAGAGTTAACATGCTCCAATTCACTCATCCCCATGAGGCACAGCGAGCACCTCTCTGTTATGCCTGTGGCCCTCTCAGCAACTGGAGTTGTCTGCTATGTGTCTAAACTGGAGTGGAGGTCCGCTCCTAAACATAGCGAGCAATCACTCATCCAAAAATATCCCCGCCCCCCCCTAAAAAAGATGGTTATTTTTAGCTCACGTGTACGTTTTCAGGGCAGCGTGATTATCACTGATTTGACTAAAAAATGATGGGGTGAGTTTTTAATGGAGCAACCTTCAATTTTTTTTTTTTTTTTTGCCAGAGAGGCAGTCACTTAAAACTGATTCCACATCAGCCGCGCTCCAACGTCGAGTCTTACGACTGTCACCGAGTCGGAGAAGAAAAAACAAAAAAACATCCGCGACGCGAAGCGTAATTGGATTTGCTCGTGATGCGTTTGAAGAGCATCCACCACGAGCAACAGATAAGTGGGAGCTGCATGAGTGAGGAACACATTGGTGATATCTCAATTCTGGTGCTTTTCATGAAGCGGTTCTCCGTGCATGGGTGACGAGCAGACAGATCAGGGAAGTGGACAGTGTTGCTCGGACGGCATTCTGTCTTACTTGGGTTAATGGCTGCAGGCTGGCTTGGAAAAACGGAGACAAGCAGCGAAAGTCTGAAACAGTCAGACTTCACAGCAGAGATCCAGTCTTGAGTTCTACATGCATCCTCTTACAAACTCTACAGAACGCGGCTGCCCTGACTGACAACTCCAGAGATTAAACTGATCACACATACTGGAGGAAAACCAAAGCCTACATTCACACCAATATCATTAAGTATCGACAGTGGACTAAATAGTAAAAGACAGATGTTGGTGGTGTCACAGATAAACACAGACACTTTCTCTACAGCCAAAGATTTATCACACGGCCTTACCCATCTCCTCTATGTGCCTTTGCCTGCTTAAAGGTGCATTACGTAATAAATCTAAAGCAACTGGCCATAAAATCCTCCTAATATGTCAAAGAGACTCAGGAATAATGTTCATATAACAAACTGAACTCACCAACAACACCAGTACAGGCATTAAAAAAAATATTTTGCAGACTGAAAATCATGTTTTTGTTTTGAAATCATGTTTTGGCATGTGGCGCCACCTACCGCCGTCTACCAATGATTGCAGTCCGTAGAGTCTCAGCTGCCGAGCAACCACGGGTTGCCAGTTACGTCAGAAAACGAAACCTAAAAGACCTCGGTATTTTGAATTTGAATGTAGTAACCGTTTTTGGCCACATTCTTACATATGGAACCTTTAAATGTGCCTATATATAAAAGTATATCTATTATACATTATTCCTTTAGCGGTTATTTATATTCAAACACATTTTCCCGGTGGGTGCCTTTTTATTTCCAGTATAAATCACAACGAAACAATGTGCGAGTCCATAAACCTCTCGGCCTCTTCAAAAATATCTGATTACGATTGTTGCAAATGCACATTATATGCACATTTGAAGACAAAATACTGTGCCGATAACACATATTAAAAAGGTACTTCCAAGGCACTTCATAATATGTACATATAATCATAGAAGTACAGTTTAAAGTTGCCCAAAATACAAAGAAAGGAAAAACAACCAGCCTCATCAAAGGTTTTGTGGCATGCAATATTTCATCGTAGTTTAACGTGGAAAAATGAAGTGACCGCTTAATAGTTTTGTTCTGGAGCAGCAACAGAAATATTGCTCCACCTTGTGGAGACAGACATTAAAGTGCAGGTCAACAAACAGGTGTTTACTTCACTACCTACAACCACAAACAGTTTACAAAGTCTGTGTATGGTGACGTAAAGTGAGCGTCTGCCATGTGCCATACATTGCAGAGGCTGCTGCTGTGCATTGCTGGGCCACAGCCCACTGGTGGCTGTTAGTGGTATTGCAGGTGAGCCTGAGACTGAAACCCTTATACTGTATATCCTAAATTCAGTAAAAAAAAACTTTTTTAAATAACATGTTTTAATAATAATTCTAGTAAGATCTAAGATTTGCATTTATTTTGTTATTTTCTTTTTTATTTATTTATTTATTTATTATACTAAATCATATTGAGATTAAAATCTATTTTAGTACTGAGACTTTCATCATCGATCCCAGGTGTCAGTCGGGTAGTGTGAACTCTCAAGTCTTTTCAGACTCGCAACAACTGAGTTTCGCCACGAGATATCGCTTACTGTGATAAACTGATAATTCAAAGTTGGGCCAGAAAATGTTGCATGGCAGCCTGAATTTCACTTTCTTTAGCCTAAGGCAGCCTAGTCAGAGGCGCAGCTTGTGAACAGGCAAGGCAGGCAACTGCTTTGGGCCCCGAGCTGATAGGGGGCCCCCCGACACTCGGCGCCTGAGGGCTGTTTTTACTGAAATGTGCAGTGACCAGTCGCCTCCCCGTCCCCCTTAAAAAAACAATGGGCGATTTGCAATGACATCTCAGTAGGAAACCTCCCTAAAGGGGCCCCACCCCACATTAACCTGTGTGAAGTTATCGTTCTGCAAGTTGGAAAATGAAGAGAATTATTTACAGTGTAATGCATATCTTTTTTTACTCAGTTTATATATATGTTTTCAGTTATTTACAGTATTTTATTGTTCTATATATTTATATTGTTTTATAATGTGGGTTCTTTACAGTTTAATTTTTTTTACGACGTTTTTAAAAAGCTATTTACAGTATTTTATTGTTCTTTACATTCATAGTTTCACATACTTTTTAATAACAAGGTTATTTCATTCATTTCCTGAAAAAAATATATACATATATTTTGGACACATACATTTTTCCTCTGTGTCAGATTATTTATAACATAATGGTGATGAACACTGGTTGGAAGGGCCCCCCTGGGAATTTTTTGCTTAGGGCCCCTTCAGACTCTAGAATCGCCTCTGTAGTCTTAGTAAGTCCAAAAATTTGAAATGAGTCTTGCAGTTCCAATGCTGGTCAGAGGGGGCAGTAGAAAGTGTAGAAACACACACACACACAAAAAGTAGAGCAGGAGAAGATGACTAGGGGAGTTTAATGGCCACCAAAGATATTTTTATTGAAAACCACAAAGAGCTGCCTTTAGTCTGAGACAGTGAGACTTTGTAGTTGCCCTATTTCCACACGACTCTGACTCTACCTGCGCTCTCTGAGCCCCTCCCACCTCCTCCTCCTCCTCCTCCTCCTCCTCCGCCGCCTCCTCCTGCTCCCTTCCCCGGAGTTTGTTGCACTCGTTGCAGTAGGAGGTTTTATGGGAGAGAATGACGTCGCCTTGACTGCAAGTCACATCGACATCTCCTCCGTTTTGTTTTCATTATTACTCGTGTCTTGTTTTCTTTCTTTCTTTTTTTCTTTTTTTTTAAAAAAAATGCTCGTCACTCCTGCGAAATTAAATGTGAGATGATCCGCCTCTGTTGGTTCCGACCCGCGTCTGTGCCGTTCGTCCTGTCAACAGCAGCGGCAGCAGCAGCAGCAGCAGCAGCGGCGGCGGCAGCAGTGGCAGCAGCAGCAGCAGCAGCGCACTCTGTGTCTGTGGCGGATTACTGCTGATAATACGCAGTAGACTAATCCACTTGTGTTTAGCTGTCAAACTATGCGTTAGAGGAGAGAGTGAGTGAGGGAGAGAGAGACAGAGAGACACGGGGAGGGAGGAGGACGGAGGACGGAGCACGTTCGTTGAGATTCACAGACTTTACCGTGCGTCTTTTTTTGTCCTTTTGGAATATACCGCTGCCCAGCAACACACCCACCTGACAACTCTGAATGTCGTAATTAAGGTAAGGACACGATAGAGCTCACTCTTTATATATAATATATATATATCTATACATGTGTGTGGGTGTTTTGTTTACATATGTATTGAAAGGGAATTAAAGAAAGCGCCACTAACTCCGCGCTCTGCCCGCATCCCCGTGTCCTATTTTGCCGTGGGAGAGAGAGAAATCTAATAACTTTCAACCGGAACCGTTAAGCCGTTTGCATGAGTGTGTGTGCGCGCAATAAAAGTCGCCAAGTAAGTTTACGCACACAATGTTGTGCACAAACAGAAACAGCTGCAGCACTTTTTTTTTTTTTTTTTTTTTAAATCATTGCCTCTGACAGCAGTTTTTGACGTTTTGCGCGCACCTGTGCGTAGGTGGCCGAGAAAATATTGTGCTGTCACTCTTTTTTTTTTCCCTAACCCAAATCATTCGTCTCAACAACAACAAAAAAAACTACTTTTAGGAACAGTGAAGCACAACAATAACCGCAATAATGATGATAATAATGCGTGTTTAATCAGAGAAACGCAGATTTTACGCACAGGGAGGCGCAATCATGGATGGAGCGCAGGGAGGAATCATTATCAAGATTGAGTCTCATTCAATATTCAATATACACACATTGGCGTATGTATAAGACACAATAGGGCATAACTTATCCGACACATTTGGCCATGCATGAACAAAATAAGCAAACAAACACAGCTAAATAAAGTCTTTATCGTCACATTCTTCGATGCCAAACTTTATCACCCTGCCTCTGCACATGATAGAGCTGGCCCCGGCTGCTAAAACAACAGTTAAAGTTATGTCGCAGCTTCAGTGTGTTGTGGCTGCAAGAGCAAGTAACTATTGAGTGACAGCTCTGGGGCCAAATGCACGAATGGCCTGATGAGACTGGTGGATTTCTGGCTCGTCTGTCCAATAGAAGAAGCGGAGGTGGGAAGTCAGAGAGAGAGAGAGAGAGAGGGAGAGGGAGAGAAAAAAGCCCAGCCAACGTCACGCAGATACATTAACCCTTGCGCTGCATTTTTTTCTCCCTTTTCTTTATGTAATATTCAGTGTGTATTCCCTGTTGTGCCACGATTAGGTTAATCTAATCTAAAAAAGTACTTTAAAGACTTTCTATTTACATTCTCACCTTAAACTAAACCACAACTGTTTTTGACATTTGTTATTAAAAGAACAGTACACTAGAGTTAATTCACATCAAAGATTTAAGTGATTTTCATATTCCTCTGTATGTAATTTCATTGCAGCTGCGATATTATAACACATTTCTTATCACAAATCTGAAAAAAGTTTCACATTCATTCCTTTATTTCCCTCTCCTTCTTGTCTCATTTTCAGGTAAATCAATGAGCCTGCCATGGAGACCAAAAGATACCCAAATTTCTTTGATGGAAGCGATACAGAGAACAAATGGTCTCAGATCCCCAGCACCATGGAATACTGCTGCAGCACAGAAGATTCAAGTCCGGCCAGCGGCGATACCTTCATGGACATAGTGAACGTCAGCTGCCCTGCTGGAATCGCAGCCACCGAGTGCAAAGACAACAACATAAAGAAGCAGGAGCAGCCGATGCTTCGACTGAGCCAGAACCAGTCATTTGTTCTGCCACACTTCAACAACTCTCTCCACGGTCATAAGCAGGAAATGGACTCCAAGGAGCTTTCCAAGACTGTGGCTGAGTCTATGGGTCTCTATATGAATGCTGCCAGGGAGGCAGACTTTGCCTTCAACCAGCACGGGGGCAACACCAGCCCTGGGAAGATGTATCCCGTGTGTGGACGGCCTCTCGAAGAGACCAACCGTGGAACCACAAAGAGTCCCAAGATACAGCAAATTGGTTTCCAGCAGTCCGGCACCACGCCTAGAGAATGCACCACTGAGACTCCTGTGAGCTCCGTGTCAATGATGGCCTCATCTGTGTCCTGCAGCCCCCAGAACTCCAGCTCCATCTCCAGCCCCGGGGGCAGCAACAATATGGTGTCATCGACCACCAGTCCCCCGACATGCTTTGGACCGATGTGTTCATCCGTGAGCAGTCCTGTCAGCCAGACGTCTTGTCCCGTAACTCTGGCCAACATCAAGCACAGGAATTCAGCCACATGTAGCCCCGTAGAGTCCACTACAGTGGGCTCACCACCTCTCACCAGTCCACTCAATGTCATGAGGTCTCCCATGTCAAGCCCCCAGAGTATGAGTAGTGTGACATCGCCTCCATCCTGCAGCACTACGTGTAACATGAGGTCGTCCGTCTCCAGCCCCACCGGTGGCGGCTGCACTGCCAACAACTGCAACACAGTAAGGCCGTCCACCTCCAGTCCGGCCACGGGGAGCGCTATGGCCGTCAACAGCCCACAGAACCCGTCCTCTGTGGGGTTTCCTGTGTCCAGTCCTGCCGGTGGACTGGGTTTGGTGCAGAATGACACCAACAGCCCAGAGGCAACAGCTCTGGCCACAGACACGGACTTCAAGAACTTTGAGTTCCCCAAAGTAGAGATGGTCGACGGGGAGATGTTCAACGTGGGCTTGGATCAGATGGGCATGGTTAAGTACATTAAGAACGAGCCTGGGACTGACTTGAGGAGCATGTGTTTGGGTAGCTCCAAATGTAACGCGAGTAGCACGCCCTTTATCACGCAGATTAAGAACGAGCCAAACAAAAACGAGGGCTGTATGAATCAGCAGCCCTATTGTGAACAGTCACCCTCTCTTGGCCTCTTTCCTGTGTCTGAGACAACCTATTTGTCCCTGAGGAATAACATTGACGAGTACAGTCTTTCTGGTATCTTAGGACCCCCTGTCTCTATGAATGGGAACTACGAGCCCGATGTGTTCTCCAACAGTGTCATGTCTAAGGGCGTTAAGCAGGAGTCGAATGATGGCAGCTATTACCAAGAGAACAACAGCATGCCCACG
Source organism: Microchirus variegatus (assembly GCF_963457635.1). Classification (NCBI taxonomy): domain Eukaryota; kingdom Metazoa; phylum Chordata; class Actinopteri; order Pleuronectiformes; family Soleidae; genus Microchirus; species Microchirus variegatus. Next base: position 10,326,002 of record NC_139824.1, read on the forward strand.
TCGGCCATTGTCGGGGTTAATTCTGGGGGACACTCATTCCATTATCAGATTGGAGCCCAAGGAACAATGTCTATCACGCGGCACGATGTGAGGGACCAGTCCAACCCTTTGTTGAATCTAATTTCACCAGTAACTGCGTTAATGGAGTCGTGGAAATCTCGGCCAGGCATGTCATCCCGAGGTGAAGGATACCCAGGTCAAAACTGCATCACAGACAACATGTCGAGGTAAGGAGAGTCGAGATATCTCTATGTAGTCTGACTTTCAGATGTCTGGCTTGAAATGAGTTGTGATCGGCATTCAGACTTTCGCTGTATTAGACAGCAGAAGTCGTCAGTTTCTTTTTCTGTTTTTTTGCAAGCATACCTATGTAGCAGCCAAGAGTCTGTCTCTCCAGAGGATCAGATAAATGGATGACCAGTTTGTTACAGTTAGACTCCTGTTGCACGAGGGATTTAGGGTGTTTGCTTTGAAAAGTGCTAAATAATAACAACAGCGGAGCTTGGGAAAGGCAGCGGGGGATGCTGGCTGGGGGGGGATACTGGAATTAAAAGACGGCGCCCACATATTTGTTCTAGTATCATGTGATCACAACATCATCTCCAACACAAGCACCGTGCCCTGTGTCCTACTGTAAAACAGAGACAAAGTTTACCTCTTATCAGTGGCCCTTTCTGTACGTGCAACGACACAAATTATTGGTCTGTTATCGGGAGGTCCAGCTAAGACCTTGTGTAACACAAATACTGTATCTGTTTTTATGGGCCCTAGGCCATGGGCAACAACATAAATTATGAATGATTGATCACATGCTTTTTGTTGCCAAACTGATTAAATAAGTAGTTGCTTTTTGTGTGTGTGTGTGTGTGTGTGTGTGGTCGGGGGCTGAAAGAAAACAAACAGGCCAAAGGGGGGAAAAAAAAAAATCTATGATAGCTGCCAATCTGGTGATGTGCAACTTTCACAGCGCTGCTGTGCTTCTAATATATTCGGGTGACTAATAACACTGAATATCAAAGCATGAAAATGCATATACGCACTATAAATACACATTCAACACAACCGGTGAGAGACGCCGGCTGTTTATTTGTGGTAAATTAAAAGTATGTGTTCCTGTAATTTGATGTTTTTTTTAGGTAACAGTGACAGTGTATCTTCTAAAACATATTACAAACATCCATTAATGCATGCAATGTCATAAATTCAGTTTCTATGATGCTCGCAAGGAAAAAACGGAGCAAAGTCATAAACGACTTCCTGCTTACTTGGGCTTTGATAAGAGTCAGACGCCCGCTGAGAAAGCGACGGCGCTGTACCAGCACTGTGTTATAGACATCGGCGGGACATTAGGCAGTGATGTTGCACAGAGTCTCAAAGTGGAGATTTATTGGATGAAAAAGTTTCCCCCCTCCTGATTGAATTTCGTCGGAAACCGACTTTGCTCTGATCGTGCTGCCGTTTCACTCGTCTTTCTCCAGCTTTTTGGAGGAAGGGACGAGGGTAAAATTCACTTAATTACAGTGTTTCGTCGCAGCGTTTTTCACACGGGTCATTGACTGCCAGCTGCCTTACTGTAGTGCACTTCAAACATTGCATTAGAAAACTGTTCCCATGGTATTTTTGTTATTGCTTTTTTTTTCTTCTTTCGTATCATTTATTCACCCCAGAGTTATCTTATCACCACGTATTTGTTGTTTGGTTTGTGTGACATATTAATTTAGGTCACCGTGTGTACAGTCCAAGCTTTTCCAGAGAGTAGATATGTTTGTTTGTTTGTGTGTGTGTGTGTATCTATATATGTGTGTGTGTGTGTGCTATAACAAGGCTTGCAGCTCTGAGGAGACTGATACAGCCTGTTACCTTGGAGGCGACCCATATGGCAGGAGCCAAAGCGATGCTGACGGGATCACTGCCACCTTGGTCCTAATGAGATCCAGCTTAGCCCTAATGTCAGACAGGATGACAGTAAGAGATGGGCCACATGGCAGGCAGCCAGAGAAGCAGACAGCCACAAACACACACATATATAAATACATCACACAGTACATACACTTATTTCACACACACACACACACTGAAACGTCTTAGCCAGAATGGAACATTTTCGTAGGGGGATGCAGTCGCACCGGTAGTATCGTATTGATTGACAGCTATACTTAGACGTGGATTGTATCCGGCAAGAAAAATCGGTGACATCGTTCGGTCGATCGATCTCTGGGCAGAATTCATGACGCCCAGCGCAATATTTTTTTTTTTAAATAGGCAAAGTAAAGAAGCACAACTAAAAACTCTGTGATCCACTGAAGCCTTGGATGACACAGTGTAAAGTCCCATGGCTCTGTTCCCCCCTCCGCCCTCCCTCACTTCAGCTTCCTCTGTAAATGGTTTTAATTAAAACTGGCTGCTCATCTGAGCAGTCTGGATTATTTTGTGCAGAATAGTTTTAACTCATATTTTCAACAGAGGGGAAAGAGGTAAAATAAAAACCGAACCGAACCTTACCCGAATTGTAATTAATATTTATTTAACAGAGTCTAGTTCTTCTTCCAATAAATCACAGTTCGAAGTTGCCCTTGTTGATTATTCCCATTATGAAAAAAGTTTAATTCCTTAATTTTTCTCTTGATGAATAATGTGTACTGAGAAAAATGTGATTTATATATATATATATATGCGGAAATGATGATAAAAATGACCAACAATAATGTGTAGTGGATTATGTTTGCTCGCTGTTTAAATCTCCAAATCTCTCATCACCCTATTTGGGGCATTTTTTGCCGGTTTTCACAGTAATGCCTCCTCCAGTGAAATTACTCTAAAACGTTTCAGTTCTCTGACCTCATCATTTCATAATCTGACAAACATTAAAGACTCAAAATGGAAGCCAATATTTTTTTTTTTTCCCAGTTTGATTCAGCCTATTTATAAATAGACTTTCCTGTAGCCAATCGAATCAAAAAAAAATAACACCTTTGTGTAGCGTGACATTTTTCTTGCTTTAATCTTGCGGCCACTTTCTTCAGGTGGACAAAATAGCCGTCTTGAAGCACTAGATTTAAGCGGCGAGAAAGGCTTTGCACTGGACTCCGGCCAACTCTCAATGTTCTGCAGGGGGATGAAAAGGCATACTCCTGAGAGCACACTAATAAGGCTGTAATTGTATGTTCCTCCACTAAATTAATGGATGTAAATGATTTGATTAATTCAGACACCGCTGGATACTAATATCCAATTAAATCCCGACACCAGGCACGCACAGGGGCTCCTAGTGCATTATGGGTCGCTGACGAAAGAAGCGGGCAGCTGCTTGTTTTAGGTTGCAGAAAGGATGTTACAGGTGAACGTGGTTAGGGAAACGGCCGTGGGTCTCGTATGTCGACGGATGCATCTGTTGAGCTGCAACTAACGATTATTGTGATCGATTAATCTGTCGATTGTTATCGTTTGGTCCATAAAATGTTAGAGTTTGTCAACCTGGAAATGATGTTCTCCAATGTCTTGTTTTCATCCACAAACCAAAACGATTCACTTCTAATGATTTCTTTGTTATGTGGAGCAAAGAAATGGAGAACATATTCACATTTAAGAAGCTAAAACAATCAGAAATCTTGTTTTAATCATGGAAATGCAATGATTATGCATTAACGGGCACATTCTCCAGTGTGCTGTCAAATGTTTCATTTACAGATGGCATTAAATGAGGAATATTGTCTTTTCATTTAGCTTTCTTTAGCAAAAAAGCCTCGACAAACCAGAAAATGAACTAGGTCATATTTTTCTGTCATGCTCACATTTCGTGATCAAATCAATTTTAAAGGTGCCATATGTAAGAATGTGGCAAAAATCGATTACTACATTCAAATTCAAAACACCAAGGTCTTTTTTAGGTTTCGTTTCCCCGACGTAACTGGCAACCCGTGGTTGCTCGGCAGCTGAGACTCTACAAAGCAAATATTGTGGCTGTACTGTTGTTTTTGGTGAGTTCAGTATGTGATATGAACATTATTCCTGAGTCTCTGTGACATATTAGGAGGATTTTATGCTTTAGATTTATTACATAATGCACCTTTAATGGGTACCCGGTATTCAAAGTAATGTATTATAACTGTTTGTTGAGACGAATACAATGATCATTCATGGTCACTAGGACCAAGGAAGTCTAATCGCAGTGTGCCAAGTTATATAATATACAATGGAATAGAGGCACATGATAGATAAGAGCATTGGTTACTTGAGTTGACAATAAGCAGGAACTGCTGGTAGAAGTTATTTCCTACAAAAAAAGTGTTTCCAAAGTTCCTAATATTTAAGCTCTGTTGATGGCAGATGCAAATACAGCTCAAGTGGAGTTTTGGAGTGCTGTGAGGTGGGACAGTGCTCACCACACTTTAAAAAAAAAAACAGTCCTCTTTCTTAGAAATAGACACAACACAATTATTTAGTAAATTATTCCAATTCCTATTACTGCTACTCGGAAAAATATCTAAATGAATAAAACGCCTGTATGAAACCTGAATGAAAAAAAGCCCATCAGGTTCCTCTTTCTTTTTTTTTTTTCATTTCTTTTTTCATCTGGGCAGACCATCGCTTGTTTGTGTGGGAGGCTGAATACAGCTGAGAGAGAGAAAAAAAAAAAAAAAAAACCGGCAGTTTTCTGAGTGTGAGAGGCGAGAATCGGTCCTACTACTGAAATCCTAATTTTAAAAATGGAAAAACAAAAAGCCTGGTAAAGACTTAAAAAAAACAAAAACACAATTGAGACATTTAAGTTAAAGAGAAGGATTTCTTTTTTTTTTTTTTTTTAACGTCGTGTGCTTTTGAGCAAAGGTTTGGAATGGCTGAACGAGGCTGAATCAAGGGGAAACGGTGTCAGATGTTGGATACTAGGATCAAGTGATTAGAAACGTTCTCACTATGTTGGAAAGTGGGATCAAACGATTAGATCGTGCCGACCGGGTACAAACCACACAGTAGACGACGGTGCTTGGAGATATTTTCACAACAGAGAAGTAGCTTAACGCTCTCATGATATCGAAAAGCGTTTTTTATCGCATTAAATTGGGGATGCAGATTTTTCATTTTTGACAGCCCTGTCTTTGCCTGTTCCAACCAGTGACGTAGTAGTTTACTCCTACAGAATGTTTTTGTGGTATAAATATACAATCACACTTGGTATATAACAAACAGAAAAATGACAACCAAACACTGTAATGAGCCTTGAACCATTCCTCTTTCTTTTAAAAAATGATTGAATAAACACATGTTTAAAACCTGAATGAAAAAAGCCTTAATATAAAAACAAGGTTGCAGTTTAAAAAAGAAAAAAAAAAAAAATTATAAATCACCTCTCGGTGTGGGTGGTGTTGTGCAGCAGCCGTGCCCTCGAGGTCTTCATGCGGTTGCATGTCCGTGTGAATGGGATGGAGACGGACAATTTAAATTCATACGTCTGGTCATGGCTGTAGCTTCTGTAGAGGCATGTTATAAAAAATAAAAAATGAAATGCAGAACAGAAGGAAATGGCAGATCTGATTTAAATGTTCCACAGTGTTATCTTAATTTGAATTGCAATGTGGGCGACATGAATGGACGTTTTTTTTTTCCCCTACCTATAGTGACAGTCATCTTTTTTTTTAAAAAGAACCAACAGTGTTGGTGTGGCACAATGATCGGATGCTTTTGTAGCACGGAAGAGAAACCCTGTAAAAAAAAAAAAAAAAAAAAAAAAAAAGTCTTTACTCTCCCCTCTCCCACGCACAAACCACACACACACACACACATATACACACACAGCAAGCACACAACACCACCACCACCACCACGGCCGCCAAAAACAACAATAACGACAGCACACATTCTAGGCCAGACTTGACACCCCAATAAAAGTGTGGTTACTGCTGGCCAGAGCTCCTGGGATTTCAATGCTTGTTCTTGTCCTCATTTGAACTTTTTTCCTGACACACAGTCTGGTGACAGAGGGCCAGATTTCCGCTGGGCTCGGCCTGTAAGTTGGAGATCTACTCTCAATTACCTACCGCTGACATACCCTTCTGTTGTTGGGGTCATTACCAAACTGTATAAAGAAGGTGGAAACTGAATACCGGGGCTTCAACAAAGCATAGTGTATGCTTCTTTGTAGTGATGAATGGCCTGATTTTTTTTTTTTTTTACAGCATTGCGAACTACTGTAGCTGAATGGCAGCCTTTTGTGTCCAAAGTGCTTTGTTTGCCGAGCAGGCAAGAATCACACAAGTGGTGTTAGCGATCACCTGAGCCGCGTGCTTTGTTTCTGAATGCAAAGCGTGACTACAGAAAAAAACAAAAAAAAAACATGTACATATTAAATCACAAATGACAGGGATTAACCGGTCATAAGCGCCAATATCCACTGAGGTAAATACTGGTGGATGTCTAATTCATTGGTTGGGCATTATTCATGTAGAGCAGGGGTCTCAAACTGGCGGTCCAGGGGCCACATGCGGCCCCCCAATCGATTACATGCGGCCCCCCACTTAATATCATGTTATAATGTAAACATGTCCTCACTGTCTTTTAAACACAGTGTGTAGCCGAGGCACATAACAGTAATAATAAGACATTTGGTCATAATTATCCCATTATTAAATGTACCATATACAACATTCAATTACATAATATAACATTTGTTTATTAGGGCCCGTTCCGCAAATGGCAGAGGCCCAAAAGGCTCCTGGTACGAATTTTAATTACAGTTGTCCACACTATTATTAATGTAGTTTAAAATAAATGTCTGTTTTTGATAGTAATACATTCATTTTGCATCATAAATAGTATTATTAAGTATATGTGTGATATCATGGTGCAATATTGTTTTTTTCCCCACTTTTTGTTCTCTAGGCCGGCCCCCTGTTGACCACAATAGATGCACATTGGCCCCCAGGTCATTTGAGTTTGAGACCCCTGATGTAGAGCAATAAAAAGCAACGAGATCTATATTTTAGTTTCGGTGTTGATGAAGCTACTGTATCTACACTCTCTCAGCTTATTGCGTTCCTCTGGTGTCCCGATTTACTTGACGGAGCAAACAAGATATGTCTTTATCGTTCACGTATAATTAGAGGTCGGCCTAAGTAATCGTGTCAAAATACTGATAAAGGAAGGCGCTTCAACAAAAAAAATCTACATTTCTCTGCTTGAGAGGCTCCCAAAGTAGGCCATGCATCGTTGGCTCAAATAAAATGGAGGGTGTTTGTTCGTGTGTCCTTATTACATAACACACACACACACACACACACACACACACACACACACACACACACACAGACACACACACACACACATGCATGCCGAGCATCCACAGACACTTTAGCATCAGCACAGCCTTACGATTCAAAAAGGAGCTGCTGCTGACTGTGACTTAATAACTTTGTTTTTGTCCAAATAGCTGAGTAAGAAATTGCCTATGTAGGGAATGGGGGAAAAAAAAGATGAACTTAGCATAACATAACATAAGTTCTTTAAATGGTTTCTTCAGAGCTTTGTATGTGCATGTATGTGCTTTAGCCGTATACACTACAGTCTACAGAAATCACAGTGACCTAGAAAGCACACCTAATGAGTAGTTGTCTCTTTTTGGTATTCTGTAGTGGGGAAAAAAAACAACCTTGATTTGTGGTCTTAGTCAAGCATTCACTTGAAACCATAAAAAAAAATCACCCGATGGAATCCCTGCTCGTCAGATTCTGACTTGCACACAAATCATGTATGAAGCCTCACAGACACACACACTGACCCAGCAGGTAAAAGAAGGCCCCCCAGGATCAAGTGGCAACTCAAAAGAGAGAGAGGGAGAAAAAAAAAAAAGATCCTATATCGTACTGAACCTGTTTGAAGAGATCAGTTAGCTGAACTGACGCCGCGAACGGGCGAACTCGTTTGGCAGGAAGTGTTTACTGTTAACGGAATAAGAGACAAGGAAATTCATAACCGAAGGAATACCAAAGGGTCAGCTTCCTCATGTTACACAAACAAAACACGTGTGCCTCGCTGTGACCTCACGTTGTCGTCGAGTTATGCGGTTTAGTTTCATTTTTTTTTTCTTCCCTCGCCATTGAAAAGTGTGTCACCGAGGCGTCTATGTGTTATGGTGCAGAGACATGGAATAGAAGTCTTCATTGAGATGCTTTATAATAAAAAAAAAATACCCAAAGGAAGTAGGGCTGGGTGATATATCGATATAAAAAATATATTGATATATTTTTAAATGGGATATGGAATTAGACCATACACTCTTAGAAATAAGGGTTCCAAAAGAGTCCTTGTACAAGGGCTCAGGTTCTACCTGGAACCAAACCCTTGTTTTCGGGGGTTCTTGGTAATGGTTCCAGTAAGAACCATTTGGATCCAGAGAACCCTTTAAAACCCCTTTTCTCAATGAAGGGTTTTAAAAGGGTTCTTGGTGGAACACTCCAAAAGGGTTCCAGGAGGAACCTTTACTAAAAAGGTTCTACCTGGAGCCAAAAAGGGTTCTCCTATGAGGACAAGCCGAAGAACCATATATGGCTCTACTTAGCACTTTTATTTCTAAGAGTGTATCACATATATTGATATAGTTCAAAAAAGATACTCCTGTTGTTGTACAGTTTACATTTTATTATTTGAACAGCTGAGGATTTATTAATGAACCAGGTGAAGAAGCCTGTTATATATAAATATAAATATAAATATAATGATGATAAATATATATATGTATATATGTATATATACATATATATATATATATGACTATATACATATAAATAGCCGGTTTCAATAAAACTACTTGTAACGTGATGTTTGACTTTGACTGAACATTTCATTTCACAGTTTTCACTTTGCGGAAAAAATATCGGGATATTTATCGTATATCGATATCACGCCTAAATATATCGGGATATGATTTTTGGTCAATATCGCCCAGTCCTAAAAGGAAGTTGAACGTCTAACCTGAACATTTTAGACCATAAAATTTAGACATTATCGACCAAAATACTTAGATAGATAGAAAAGTACCAACATTGATTTATAAAAATGTTATTTATAAAGTATCCTTTTCATGCGAAAATCCAAAAAGAAGAATGCGTGATACGTTTTCAGCTTTAACTCGAATGGATCGCGCATTTGTGACTTTGACAAGCTGCCGTTCTTAGGCTAGATTAGAACCACTTGGCAACGGTGGCTCGTAATTGTTTGTGATCGTGGCGGTTTTGGATGCGGTCGCGTGTTAAAAAAGCTTGGCCTTTTCCAACGAGACATTTGATGAGAACAATGCGATGGCATCGACTCTGTCAGTACTGTACACAATCCTGGGAAATACTCAGTCATGGCCATTGTCCCTGTAGAATTTATTGCCCCAAACCTGGCACGAACAAACATTCTCCCCTTCAGTGTCTGTTTTTTTGTTTTGTCTGCCTTCCTGCAACTGAGCTACAGATGCCTGTTAAACAGAAAACTGTGTGTGTGTGTGTGTGTGTGTGTGTGTGTGTGTGTGTGTGTGTGTGTGTGTGTGAGAGAGAGAGTCTGGGAATTAGTTTTACTTTTATTTGCAGTCCTGCTCAGCAGCTGGAATTTGGATAAAATTCAAATCAAGTGCATTATTAAACTGGACCTAATTTGTTTGTCTAACCACACAACACAATGCTTTGGTTTACCGTCACTAAGTGGTTTCAAGATAATCAAGGCGGAAGACGTCTACAGAAAAAAAAAAATGTAGGTTAACATTCAGGTTTATCTGGTACCAAACCTTAATTACCTTCATTCCCCAGCCAACACTGCACTGTAAATTACAGCTTATCATTTAGAATGGTCACATGGTCATGCCACTGATCGGAATGCCGCGCGGCTTCGGCGCTCAGCGACACGTGAATGTTATCTGTCACTCGCTGCGCATCCGGTCGACCGAGATTCCTGCTTTATTAACCTGTTTATTAAACGCTGGCTTACGTCGTCGATGTAATCTCGTGCCAACTGTAGAGGAAATAAAGGCAGTGGCGGAGGTGGTGCCAAACCATCGAGGGCACCTGTCATTACAAGGGTTGGGTATCGTTTGGGGATTTTCCAAAAGCAGGTGATACCTTTTAAATGGCGCAAGAGCTTAAACAGTGACTAAACCGATACTTAGACTAGATTAAATAATGCCTTTGTTATTTTTAACCCAATTCAGAAAGAACAATTTATTATCATATTCTTCAGAAGTCGCCATTGCCGATCATCATCATCACAACTGTCCTCATGTCCCGAAAAACCCTAAACATATTTTTTACACTACTTAACAGTTTTGTAATATATTTTGTGTTTGAACAAACTTGAATTTCCTGACTTTTTTCAAAGCTGGGGCAGACATTTAAATCACATTCACAGAGCCTCAAAGAGAGCTGAAGCTGCAAGAGGGACGAGCAGCTCAGTCACCGAAATGAGGCACCGAAAATGTCACGACTTACATGCCCAGAAAATTTCACCCAAATCCGTCTTTTAACTTTTTGAGCGGTGCTGCTCATAAACAGACAGATACAAGCGGTGACAAATTCATGACCTCCTTGGCAGTGGTGAAGTGTTTTGATCGTACAGAATCTCAGCCGTGTTACATTAGTTGCCACGTGTTTTGTGCAAACAGCTCTCATTAAAAGTGGGTTGAGGATCGATGATGTGTTGCCCAGCACAAAGAACTGTATGGAATTGACGATGAGTATTTATCCACAATTTAAGGACTCATATTATACCCTATTTCTCCAAGTTAAACTAGTTCCCTGGTGACCTAATGAAAGTGTCTGTGACATGCTTTGGTCAAAATACCATAAGGATGAAGCACCAGAGCTGTTAAAAAAAAAAAACAAAAAAAAAAAAACTTAAGGGACAGGAAATGACATCAGCCACAGAGGCTACTGGGAGCTAACAGCAGTTAGCATTTGGAAAAGTGATCATTTGCAGGCTCTAGCAGGCACATTGCTGTCATATATAACATGTATCCACTGGACAGATAAATCCTCTGAGGCTGGAAGTTTGTGTAGAACTCTGTGCTGCACGGTGGAGCCAAGAATAGAACTTTTCACGGACTTCCGGTTTTCGGATACTGTTGCCCTCGCCAGCACTCTCGCCTGTTTTACGGACAAAGTGGAGAAAGTGGAGCATTTTGACGTCCTGGTGAGTGCAGAAGTCAACGTCGCGTCTTTTATCTCCTGTACTTAGACTTAGGAGGACCACAAAAACAAGAGCGAGTCATCTTTTTCCACACTTTTTTCACACTTTGCCGACAGTCGTGTCAATTTTGATTTCAGCAACCTGAACAGAAGAGAAGGTTTCTTCATTTTTGTTGGTTTATAAGTTGGTTTAGTCATTTATTCACTCATTTTGCTCTCGTTCCAGTGACATACTTCATCTCTTCATCATTGTAGGAGTATATCTGAGTCACCAAGGAGGAATTATTGTATTCAGGTGTGATGCGCTTAGTGTTGACTTAATGGATTTTCAGTCATTGTCTTAATTACAGTGAGTCTCATAATGCTGCAGGGTCATAACTTCCGAAGAAGAAAGACAATGAAAAGGGAGGAAAGCGATGACCTCAAATTCAGTGGTTAATCCAGATTGCACGAGTAGATACACAACGTGTTTATTATTCACCATGGTGAATGGTCACGTTAACCCTCAAGTCTACTAAATCCTCGCTTAAGTTGCTTCTTTGTTTGCTGCCTTAACTGAATGATTTATGAGTAATAGATTATATAAAATAGGTCATTGTCTGAGCATTGAAGTATTCGCAAGCCAAGTGCTGTTACTTCCCCGTTCCATGTCACCAGTTCACCAAGTGTCTTGTGATGTGACAATATTCGCCATATCAGGTAGAGCTCCCATGATGCTGTTTTTATTCTCATGGACCCCGGCAGTAGTTATTAAAGGTCCTATTTGCGCTGGGGTTGTACGAGACGAGCTCCACTGACAGCTCTCTGCGAACAAAGCTACATGTTTATTTCATACAATATGAATTAAGGGCCAAACACTCACAAGTGTTTCAAGGAGTGATTTCCCTTCAGTGATTACACTGGAGAGGTGCCAGAACCTAAACGGGAATAAATTACCATTCTGTGGAAAAAGAGAGCGAGAAATCTGTTTTAAAAATGTACTTGTAGTGTGTAAAAGGTTGGGAGAAGAAAATATTGTGTGTTTTCTATGAACAAATCGAAAGCAAGAAGACACAGAGAGAGAACTTTACGACGTTATATTACGTTATTTCTTAAAAGTCTTAGAGCGTTTGCTGAAGGTAAACTAACAAGAACGGTGGTTGGTCAATTAGTGAAGACTTCAGACGGACTTAAAAGAGGCTTCTTTCACGATGACCTTCGATTGTTTTAGTTTGAGTGAGAGTTTTTCAAAAAATAATACACTACCGTTCAAAAGTTTGGGGTCACTTAGAAATGTCCTTATTTTTGAAGGAAAAGCGCTTTTTTTTTCATTGGTACATTGGTGTATAGAGGCCCATTTCCAGCAACCATCTCTCCAGTGTTCTAATGGTACGTTAGAAGGCTATTGGATGATTAGAAAACCCTTGTGCAATGATGTTAGCACAGCTCTGAACAGTTTTGCTGGTTCTTTGACAAAGGCAAAGTTTGAAGGGCAACATTATTATTTGTCTTGACTATATTTTCTACTCATTTTGCAACTCTTTTGACGAATGAAAGTGCGACTTTTAATGGAAAGCACACACAAAAAAATTGTATAGGTGACCTCAAACATTTGAACGGTAGTGTAGTATCTGAATCGCCTGTGTCATGTTCTTTAAATCCCCTTAAACGTGTTCTTAAGCTGCTCAAGCGATGTTTGTTTTTTCCCGTTTTAAGACCCTTAGGGGTTAAGGCGGAATTTCTAGGAATTTCCTTTTGGTTCCAAAAAATCGTAAGTTTAATAATTGGCCACAGTGGCTATTCTACAACATTAAAACTGTAATATTAGCACATACAGTAAGTGGAGATGGTGGGGGATTCTCCGAAATACACTAACTTTATATCACCTGCACATTCACTTAGGTGATGCTCACACCGTTTTCCACAGTCCATAAAGACGAGACAAAAATGCTGAGTCGAATGCTCTGTCTACTGCATCACATTTCACCCTCCCACCCCCCAATACCCAACCCACCCTGAGATTAATGGTGTCGAAAATGAGAGCACGTCACGTGGTGCGGGGAGGCAGTGGTCGCAGCAGAGCTAGCCTTGAAGGCTCAGGCACAGCACAAGCTGCTGTGTACTCTCTCAGCATGGCATGCCTTCCTGCTGGTAATATATCTGAATAATTATTAATCTTTGTATGTAGTTAGGAGGCTTTTATGGGGACTGACAGCCATCAGCAGACAGCGGTTGTGCCACTGTGAAACGACGTGGTTTACTACTAACTTCTTCACATAAAGAGCTTCTGGCAAACGAAGGAACTGTTTGCCAAAAAAAAAAACCAAATTTATGTCTGCTTGTAGAGCCTCATTTCATATTAAGCTACATCACAGTAAACGTTTCTCCGTGACATTCACGAGTGCCGGCTTGCCAACTGTTTGACTGCGGCGTTCGTGTAAGACTTATAGTCCTGCTGTTGTCTTAGTGCTAGATGCAAGCTGACATCATCGACGTAGACGATCAGACAGAACGCCTCGGACGTCCACGCAACGTCCACTCAACAGTCTCAGTTTGTGTCCTATTTTTTTTTTTTTCTCTGCCTCAATGTGGTATTTAACCAACATCTGTGGACTGCATGATTTAGTTATTCCCCCTCAGTGGGCTTCCTTTGCATTTGGTCCCCTTGTGGCTTCCTTTGGGGTGTTCACACACACACACACACACACACACACACACACACACACACACACACATAAACACACACAGCTGCTTTGTGGACATGTTGATCTTTCAGTGTGGTTTCACCTTTCTACATTTACTTTGAATTCTGAGAGAATAATGTACAATTTGCCCCGCCTTCTGTTGACTTTTTCATCATCAACGCATCGTCGGTCTTCAAGGTGTATTTGCTGGTGGTGTATTTATTTAACCATGTGTTATTGGTAAAGATTGAATAGAAAGGACTCCCCTGTGTAGAATACACGATTAAAGGCCATAAAAATGGTGGACACTCTTAGAAATAAAAGTGCAAAGTAGAACCATACATGGTTCTTCGGCTTGTCTAAGGGTTCCACCTGGAACCCTTAGTGTTAACAAGAACCCTTTTGAAACCCTTTATTCAGGAAAGGGGTTTTAAAGAGTTCTCTGGATCAAAATGGTTCTTACTGGAACCATTAGTGTTACCAAGAACCCTTGAAAAACTGGTTCCAGGTAGAACATCAACACTTTTGGAACCCTTATTTCTAAAAGTGTACAGGTTGATGGCGTCAACTATCCACTAACTTTTTGGCACTTCCATTAGGTGCATTATGTAATAAATCTAAAGCAACTGGCCATAAAATCCTCCTAATATGTCACAGAGACTCAGGAATAATGTTCATATAACAAACTGAACTCACCAACAACAACAGTACAGACAAAATATTTGAATTAGTCTCAGCTGCAGAGCAACCACGGGTTGCCAGTTATGTCGGAAAACGAAACCTAAAAGACCTCTGTATTTTGAATTTGAATGTAGTAACCGTTTTTGGCCTCATTTTTACATATGGCACCTTTAAGTTATCTTGTGACATCAGTGTTTGAAATCCGTCATTTGAATTTATTTACCTAAGTGACACAAACCAGCAGCTCCTGTGTCCCTTTGAGCTAAAAACACCGATTTTCTCTGTGGACTTTGGTGGAAGAGAGTGAGCCGTTTACGAAATTCAGTTTCCAGTCGGAAAAAAAGTCTGTCAAATAGCACAAAAATCATATTCTTATAATGTTGTAAACTTACGCAGGTGTAGTTTTTAATTAGTTGAGTTGTTTTTTAATTAAAAACAAAAAAAAAGCTGTAAAAACTGCTGTCCCTGATGGCAGCCATGTGATCTGTAAGAGTTTATAAGTGTATAGCTCCCAGGCAAGGTCCATGGAAACAGCGGTGTTGACAGTATGTAAAGACCTCATACGACACCTGAATTATGCCTTTAGTAACAGCCGTACATCGATTATATCTGTAGAAAACCCCCAGAAAGGGTAGAACCTCCAGCTTCTGCTACTGTTGGATCAAGGGCTCAGAACTCCACCAAGCGCAGTGAATGCATGACAACACATTTCTTTTTTTAGATAGCTTCGATCTATTTTGAGATGGGTAATGATACAGGACAGACACTGAAGGACATTCAAACCTGTCAACTTGTCTTTCTTCACACCTCAGTGGTCAGAGAGGGAGAGATGGCATTGATGAAAGGTCACCGCGGCGCAGATTAAATGAGAATATATTCAGCTAATCCACAGTCAGAGCAGAGGAGGCTGCTTCTTGCTGTCTATTGATGAATCGGGTAATTGATCCGACGTGACCTCACAGAGCGGAGCTCACTCTCACGCCTGCAGCATCTGTTAACCATGCAGTGTATTAAAATTAGGTTGAGGTATCATGCGTTTGGGGAGCTCGTCGGAGGGAAGGTATGTCATGTTGACAGTGTCAACACATCCCTGAAGGTGTGTTGACCTACTTAATGAGGCGGAATAACAACAGACTATAAAGAATCGGTTTCCTCTTGCTTTAGTTCCCTATATCATTTTTTAACATGTAACATTTTCACACAGAGGCTAATATTTATCGTTCCCATCAAACTGACAGCGACGACTGATCTTGCTAAGCCAGTTGAAAGGAAAATAAGGCGATGGAATGCTGATGTATGTTTCTTGTCTGCCAATTTTGCCCCGACCGCGCTCGCACCAGGTGAGCACTCCCGTTTTCTGCGCCGCTATAAAGTGACACGGTTTTCCATAGGACAGAAAAGGAACGTGTCAAGCTGGCAAACAGGTTTGAGCGGGATTATGACATCGCCACTCAGAACCCATGACACCGTATATGCAACAAATCCCATAATCTTTTCTTGAGATTACAAAAATGATCGAGTGGGATTTCTATTTCCACTTGGAAGCAATGACTATTCTATTTCTGTTAATGATGATCGACTAGTGTTTGCGGCACAGCAGCCCATTAAAGAGGAGGATTTTCTGCTATGTGTAACATGCTGACCTGATAGAAGGCTGTCTTTGGAGTTGTTGAGGCGCTGTATATCAATAGTATCTGCGAGTGCAGCGTGTATTTGCTTAGAATGAAATGAATTTCCACAAAAGCCCTTACTGTAATTTATCACCAAAAGCTACACGGAGCTGCAGCACTGAAGTCCTTCGGAGAAGTTTTGCAGTTAAAATAAGTGAGGTGGAACTGGATAAGAAGCTGCACAGTGGAAATGCCACAAGGAGAGACGACGATCAGAGATAAGCAGAAAGAAAAACAAAAAGGGAGGGGAAGGAAAATGCAAGTATCCTGTCGATGTATTTAATATTGTTCCTAGTAGATGGACTGAAGTTCTGGGTGGAAAGTCTCAGTAAAGGGTGACATGATCACAATTAATCCACGCACATGAAACCACACCTCATTTAACTTGTGCTCTTCTTTTTTTTTTTTAATTAGAGAAAAAGGGATTTATCCAGCAAATGAGTTGTGCTGTATAATTAATTATGAAGGCATTGTGCTTGGAAAAAAGAAAAAAAGAAAAGGCATTTCTCTGAGCCATTTATGGAGACAACTAATTGCAGTTGTTTTAATAGAAAGATATGGGTTGATTCAAAGAAGAGTTGCTTTGGTTTGTTTTGGCATGCATGTGAAGAGCCACTAATGCCTGAAGGGAGTGAGGATTGTAAGGTAAACAGACCAATCTTTCTGTTATCTTTATATTTTTTGGCTGGTGGCCACTAACGTAGACAATGTCATTAACCATGCTAGATTTAGACTCAACATGTTTTACTCGAAGTCTGCTTTCTGATATTTCAACTGAAGAGTTGCAAAACACTTCAGTGCATATGATAAAATACTAGATTTTCAATTAAACTGCATTTTATCTATGAGTCTGACCCTTCAGTAATATCACTAGAAAGAGACATTATTATACGATGATGCACAAAGCTATTGCGGCTCTGCACGTTGCACAAAAAAAGCCCAGAGACGTCTGTGTTTTCTTGAAAAGGAAGAGTGAGTAGACAGACCAGACAAACTTGGCAGCAGGACTGAGCTCACGCAAGCACATTGAGATGACTTCCAAAATCAATACAGCCTACTAATATTTGATTCTCCAAAAAAGTTGGAGGCCTCCACTGGCTGACACTGGAAACGCTCCAGTATATTGGCATATACAGTGTCCGCATGAAATCAGTCAAACTCGCAACCAAACCACAGGTGCTACGCATTTGCTGCATCTGTTAGACTGCCGGTAGAGTCTGATTGGTTGGGGATGAGGTGGTTAACATGCAAACTTCAGTAGCTATTCATTCATTGTCTGCCGCTTTATCCCGCACGAGGGGCACAGAGGTTGCTGGAGCCAATCCCAGCTGACACAGGGTGAAAGGCGGGGAAAAGGCGGGAAATTTAGAGTGTCCGATCAACTTCTGAATGTTTTTTGGACTGGATAACTCCAGTGTGTTTACGTTGTAAGTTTCAGCTACAGAATGTGAAATGCACTCTCCAGTTAGTTTTCTTTGGGGTGGTGTAGAAGCATGGATACAAGATGGCTGCCTCCACAAAGCAAGGCCCTTTTCTAAAGTACATACTGTAGAAAAGGCTTATAAGGATTAAAGGGGACATAATATGCAAAAACAATGTTTTAAAAAAAAAAATCAATAAACTATAGCAACAAATATATCAAAATAAACCCGGAAATTTAAAAAAAAGAAAAAAAAAATATTTATATTCAGCTGTAATAGAGTCAATAAGCCGCCAGAAAATGACGAAAAATTACTGCTTTTGAGATTTCTTCATTATGGATAATTGGATTGAATGGTGCCCACTCATTGGCCTACATTTATACATTTGCATTGTATCGACGGGGCTTAATTTGAATGGCAATGATATCATAAGAGTGACATTTAAGCTGTTAAATCCGGAGGATGTTACAGTATAAGGGTTTAAGGGAGAAAGAGTGAGTGAGGGAGGGAGAGAGAAGGAAAGAGAGAGGAGGAGGAAACAGAAGAAGGAAGGGTTTCACTGACTGTGTGCTCAGAAAGACAGTAAAGCAGAATGACAGTGCAGGGCTTTTGTTCGAAAGGCTGCCAGCATGTCAGTTCCGATGTAACATTTTTATCGACACCCTCCTCGCTGCAACCTGACAGGCAGGCAGGAGCTTAACTTTCACGTTCCACACCAGAAGTTCAGGTTTTAGTGAAACAGGTTGCCTTGGCAAACTTTGGACAAAATGATTTCTCTACCCCCAAACCCCCCCCCCCCCCCTTTTTTTTTTTTTTTTGCTGCATAAAGAAAATGCAAGAATGGCTGTGTTTGTTCACTTGACCTAGAATAAGCTCGAGGTATAACTGCACAAATATTTAGAATTTTCAAGTCATTTTATAGTCTTGGGTGGGAGAAGCTGAAATATGCACTAAAATATTTAGCACTGTACCTTTTAAATACAGAAACTGCACAAAAAAACAGCACCGCTGCCGTAGCTCCCTCTGCATGAATCATAGATCTGATTGTGCATTACAAAATTAAGTGAAATAATTGTGTTATAATCGGCCAGATTTAAAGCGGTAACTCGCTGTAAACAGGAAGTGCAGCAGATTACCGCGCGACTGTCCATCTGGACATTAATGCCAAACACAAAACCAAATGTATTTCCCCAGTCACAGACAGACTCAGACTCTGCCGGGCTCAGCCTAAGCCCAACGACAAAAAAAAAAAAAAAAAAAAAAAAATCAGCAGAGAGAAAGGATTCCTTTGATGTCTAATAAACTATTATTGACACAACCCACCACAAACTCTTTTAAAAAAAACATTCATCCTGATCAGCCAGTTGTTTGACAACTTTATTCACTGCCCCCACTTGGATTTTGATTACTTCAAATGATGCCAGCGCGTTCGCTATCGATTCCTGTGCTTTGTGTCTCGTTGTTTGTTTGCCGTTTGCTCAATAATCCTGTTATTGCAGCACAGCTTTCGCTGAGCCCCCGTGATGTGCCGAGACACTTTCTTTGCATGCAGAGAAGGAAAGGAGTGAGAAACGAGGGTGAAGGAGGAAGGGAAGGCGAGTGAGAAGGAGGGATGTGTGTGTGTGAGAGAGAGAGAGAGAGAGGAAGAGAGGGACGAGTGATGGAGTAAAGTAGGAAGAAGCCACTAAGAGACTCTGCGGCTGTGTGTGCGCTCATGCGAGAGGAAGAAAAAGACAGAGGGATGGAAAAAAAGAGAGGAGATAAGGTCACCGGAGAAGCCAAAGTTACCTTTATAAATGCATTGACCTTGTACGCTTCACATTAACCTCCCTCTCCAAGAGAATTAGTCTGTATCATTCACACTTGACTGTTCCTAACTGCACCAATTGATTTCAGAGGAGCAGAAAAAGGGGTTGAAGCTCTTGTTTCCCTGCGAAAAATAAAAATGTCAAGGGACTACGTTACATACAGACCTGGAATAACAGCCTACGGACTCTGTGGAGTCTCTGTATAGAGCTTGAATGACTAGAAGTGGGTTTCAAACACAGGTAAGGAAAGATGTCGAATGGGCCCAGTGAGGAAATACGTTTCAGTGAGTGACATCCAGCATTATAGCATTATTACTGCAGCCATTCTAACCCTATTAAATCAGCAGTGAGGGTATTACTTCTGATTGATGGCAAAGGGGGAAGAGTTTAGGCAGAGTTCATTTATGCAGCATTTGCTCCTCGTTAACAGCAACCGATGCTATCGCGACGAAAACAAACACACACAAAAAAAAGAAAGTGCTTTGTACGGTTAACCCGGCCACAATGGGCGCAGAGATACGAGCGAGTTTAAAGACACAGTTCGACTAAACGCGCTTCAAAGTCGCACAAGTCTCCAGCGTGAGGCTAATGTCGGCGTTTTGGCTCCACCGACGGCACATTTGCCTTCTGCAGCAAATGGCTTTAATCCGCATAAATGAGAAGGAGTTCCTCAGCAGGAGGCGAAGATTACAGAGATCATGCACATTAAACGTGTGTGTGTGTGTGTGTGTCTTTCAGAAGAGGGAGCACAACATTCTCCTAGGAAATGGATGAGGTTTTTTTTTCTTTTCGGCAGTAAATAAAAAAAAGTGAAAACATTGACAAAATTATTTGCGCAATTAAAAAAAAAAAAAAAAACTAACAAAAAACTAACAAAAAACATGTTTCACAAAATATAATACTTCTTTTAAAATGTCGTATGATCTACAGTACCGTTCAAAAGCGTGGGGTCACTTAGAAAAGTCCTTATTTTTGAAGGAAAATCACTTTTTTCCATAAAATCCTCCTATTATGTCACAGAGAGTCAGGAATAATGTACTTTACTGAATATACTGAACTCACCAACAACAACAGTACAGCCAATATATTTGCATTAAAACAATTTTTTTTGCAGACCGCAAATCATATTTATGTTTTGAAATCATGTTTTGGCATGTGGCGCCACCTACGGCGGTCTACCAATCATGGGTTGTCAGTTATGTCTGGGACCTCGGTATTTTGAATGAGTGTAGTAACAGTTTTTGGCCACATTCTTACATATGGCACCTTTAAATAAATCAGAAATACACTCTATACATTGTTAATAACATTGTGTTTGCTAATCATGTTAGAAGGCTATTGGATGATTAGAAAACCCTTGAAAACCCTTGTGGTTCTTTGACGAAAGCAAATTTATTGTTTTGAATAAAAATCATTATTTCTAATCTTGTCAATGTCTTGACTATAATTTCTATTACTTTTGCAACTCTTTTGATAAATAAAAACGTAACTTTTAATGGAAAACACAAACAAAATGCATAGGTGACCCCAAACTTTTGCACAGTAGTGTATCGACAATACACAAAGAGGCCATCAGGTCTGGGATCTCTTGGATTTATAGGGCTCTGTAATGTTTTATGCTTCTCACCGATGTAGTACCTAACACACATATAAGGATATAAGGACACGTAGGTGTTAAAGGGAAATTATGACCTCTGTTCCCCAAGAGGATTTGGTGGTGACAGATGTATTCAGAGCAGCCTGGCCTCTCTTCTGATTTTTACAGTAGCCAGAGTTTGTATACTTTGGCCACGGATCTCAGTGAAAATGGGCGTACTTCACACTCCAGCATGGCTGTCATGACAGGCTCTCTCCTATAAAGTCTCTGCGGACTGACAGACCCTGGGGGCAGAGTACATAAAGAAGAGTCAGTGGCACACTGAGAGGCCATCAATGTGCTACACAGAATGTAGTGTCAGAAATCTGAATGTATTGTGCCATTCAGGACTCGATAGAGAAAGTCGATCCCTGATGTAAGACTGACAGAAGCACTTCTTTCCTCATTCCAGCCTATGTGCATTGCCCAGGAAAAAGAGAAATTATGCTCTATTTCCTCCTGTAAAGCTGCTCATTAGCACTGACAGGTTTTGCAACGTGAAGCAGAACAATGACCAGATAGAAAAATGCTAAAAGCAACGAGTGGCTGTTCAGCCGTTGTTTCAAATAGGGAATCCTTTGTTCACGGCACAGATTCCCTGTGGTCTCTCCGTGGAAATCACTCGAGACCAAACTCCTGCGCGTAAAAAAAGTAATTAAAAATATTTAAGAAGGAATCAATTGCAAGAGTAGAAACCCATCTCTCGGGGAAACCCCCCCCCCCCCCCCCATCATAGTAGAAACCAACACCTTCCAGACAAGATACTGTACATACAGTAGACGTGCCCCCTCCCTTCTCCACCCGAGGCCTCGCTCCCATTCTTAAATATTTATGCAATGAGCCGAAGATGTCATGTTTTTAAACCTAATCTTCAGAGTTTCAGAAACAATGAGATGTATTGTGCGCAGAGTGAGGGGAAGAGCAACAGAGCGCGGGGAGGAAGGAGAGAAACCTCTGAATCAACAGCATTTCCCCCCTCTCGCATGGAAAGTGTGCGAGATATTCTCAGCCCCGGGAGTATTTGGTTGGGCGAGTGTATTATTTGAACAGGGCGTCTTAGTGGCAAAGCCTGATGTTATTATTTATTAAAAGTGCAGTGTGAAGAGATTTCCAACACACCGTGTTTGTGTGTGTTTATGTGTGTGTGTGTGAGAGCGAGCTGCATGTATGCTGCATGAATACAGTTGCTTACGCGTGACTCGTCGCCTGAAGGTAGAGGACAAGGACAGTTCAGTCAGATGACTGTGTCAAGTAATATTCATTTCCTGTTATATATATTATATTACAGTTATTCTTCTTTGTCAGAAAACGCAATCAGGCGAAGCGAGCAAAAAACAAAATAATATTATGAATAATCCCTCTGTAGATTAGAGTCAATAGAATGACTTTAATTAGTTAATTGGCAGAAACTTGGAAATTAAATTGCTATTATAATTCACTATATATAATTAAATGATAAAGGTTAAATGAGCAAAATCAACAGTTCCGGCTTTTGTAACAATAGTGTTGTATTCAGACCTGCCCTAGTTTGTTTGTTCGGAAAGTCGGTTTGTTGTTGTTGAAGCAAACTCTGGTCCGCCTAAAACATAATGCAGGAAGCGGACTACAACGCAGGGCATTGTGGGTAAACACGACCAAAACATACGCGCGCGTAGAACGATAGCCGGGATGTTTGTGTCGTATGTTCATGTGAAACGATAAGATTTGATGCAGGAGTTTTCTTGTTCATTGTTGTCTTCTCCTTCACTAATTATTGATGCAGCGCCGCCTCAGGCGAGGAGGGGGAATACGTTATTCAAAAGGTCCGGTTCATTTCACTAAAGTGCGGAAAGTGTGGAAGCAAACTCGGACCGGCTGAATGTTGCATTTGACTTTTTGGCGTGAATACAACTTTAATCAAACCACCTGGATGCTAATACAATGTGATGAGAATTACCCTCTTCAAATTAAATCAAAATGAAAAATCTAAAAAGCAAGCCAGCAGTGCTAGTTGTTGAGTTAGTTTAATTATGATTAGTAAATAGGTGACTGTATCAAATACTATTTTAAAAAAAACAAAAACTTTCATCGTTATTCTTTAACTTCATATATATATATATATGTATTTATATATATATATACATATATATATACATATATTAATATATATACGCTGGCCGCGTTAACACAATAGCAGCGGTTAACGGCGTCAAAGTGAATGCACGTTAACGCATGACCCATTTCCATGACGACTGACCGGAAAAAGACGCGTGTGACGTCATGTTTACGTGACTCCGGATTGTTAAAATGAGTCTCTAAAGTAACGCTAAACTTTAAAAACAGAGGCACACATTCGCAGTACACAGGTACAGCTGGTTATTTGTAGCGCTGCTCTTTTCGTTTAATAAACAGAGCGCTCTAGTTCGACTGTAGGCGCGCTAACGGCGCTAAAGGAGCTAATGCAGCTAACGTAGCTAACCGGTAAACGGTGCCTGGACTCTGGTGTCGCGGCACGTAAACATGGCGTCACACGCGTCTTTTTCTAGTCAGTCATCGTGGAAACGCGTTGTGCGTTAACCGAGAGAGTAGATGTAGCTGAAGTGTGTGTGCGACATACTTGTATTTGAGCGCTGAGCGTTGCGGTGCAGTAACGTCATGCACGTCTTGACCACCGAGCCGATAGGATCCTCTTTGTTGTCGTCTGTGCAAAATAAAATGTGGATTTTAGTAAGAGATGGGGAAAGGTACAAAACCTACATTATTTCCTTCTGGTGAACAAACTGGTTAATTCATACGTCGTACTGTCTGTATCATCTACTGTATGTGACCGCTTCACCATTGCTGACATGCCTGGGGGGGGAGGCCGGCCCAAAAGGTGACGCGGTCGCCTGCTGTGAAAGGGCAGCCACGTGCACTGTGCATCTTTCGCCCCTATTAAATATACATCAATAGACAGCCATACCTGTGAGGCAATTCTCACCTGAGCCAAGGTTACAATGACTGATGTTATTTTTACCCTCAGATTTATTCTGAACAGGGGAGTTTGTGTTTTCACCCTCAGTTTGTGCTGCACACAGCACATGTGTACTAGTATACAGTAAGTGCGCGACGAAGGCGGGGACGAAAGGCCAATCTAGTCATATTTCAAGCTTGAAATGAGAAATGTGAGAAAATGATTTGCCGCATGCTCCTTTTTTAATTTTTTTCCCGAGGTCAGTGAATTAAACACAGTGTTGCTTTTCACCGGTTGGTTGAAAACGTCTTAATTCTTCACTAAAACGTCGTCACATAATTGTGACACGACAGGATTCAGGTTTTCATTTAAACTGTTTTGACTCTCTTTGCTTTCCTCTTTGAAATATTGTCCTTTACATAATGGGAATTGTCGAAGCGTGCACTGTGTGGGGACACAGCTTTAATTTAAGACGTGGTGTAGATTAAAGGGCTGGATTTGAACTGTGGTTGCGGTCGGGGTTTGATTAGTCAGCACGTACATTTGTGTTGCTTCGATAGTTCAAACTGATGTTTTCCTTTTTGAAGTTTTTTTTATTTTTATTTTTTTATTATGAGAACCTAATTGAGCTATGTCTCTCAGCAGGTGTTGCATTGTTCATCCAGTGGCCATCTGGGCCTGTAATCCTTTGGAGGTGAACACATTGAATTTGAAAAAGGTCATTGCACAGACAGGCATTTAGTTTGGCCCGATTATGTTTGTATATGTGTGTGTGTACTTCTTTGCCCTCTAACCTTTTTTTTCCCCCCCTCTTTTGCATTCTGCGTACTTGTGAGGTCGCAATCTTAAAGTTGACCTTTTTCCAGAAAATAATGTAATTACAGCGACTTGATGCCGTTGCACAAGCTGTTGTTTGTTTGTATTTGCTCTTGGTTGAGGTTAACGTCCACGACTGTGGTATTGTTTAATTGACCTACTTTCCAAAAATGCAGAACTTGTCCGTTTACAATCTCGCTACTAGGCTTAAAGCCTCTGGAAAAATGGCTTGTCATATTAAAAATGCTTATGTTATATCAAAGTTGAGTGTCCACAAAAGTCTGAGTGAAAATAACTATTAAACTATTAAAAAACCTGGTTTGAAAACAGCTCATTTTGTCTGTTTAGACTGGTTTAGACCACTGCTCAGGAAAGTGTGGGGGTGTGGCAGATAACTCCGCCCAATTGAAACCCACATTTCAGCAGTTAAAAAGACAAATATTTCGAATTTGGATGTAAACTGATTTCTAATATTTTTTTTTACAAATATTATGTACATAAGACCCTAAATGACATAGTTAGAGGACTTTTGTGGATTTGGGTTTCCAGCGGCTTTAAATAACCTGCAAATATCCATATTTCTGTAGTTCTGTCGTTGCCACATTATAGACACATTTTTGTTCATTATGTGGTTGCTTCGTGATAGATGCTGTCAGCAGCACTTTGAGCTAAGTGGGTGAGCGCAGGCAGGACTTCTAGCTGGGTGCGCGATACTGCTCTTCTGCCGATGAACCTGTCAAATACTATAGAGAGGCTGACTGGAGAGCAGCTCTCAGCAGTTCTGGAGCTAACGTGCAGAATGTGCTGCTGTGGTGCTAACCACCTGGATCGCAGCCAGTTAGAGACTTGGCTGCGGTTCATTCTGCGCAGCCCACTTCTTGAGGTCGTGGTTTTATACCCTGTGACTTTAGTGAGCCACTTGACTATTAACTATAGAGCGCATACAATAAACACCCCCAGACTGGTCCATTTTGCAGCTAACTTTTTCCGCTACGTTTACGCACTATGATTTGTGCTCACTCCGGATTCCCTGCCTGCTCTTCCGCCGTGTTTGTCCCAGAAGAATTGTAAATGACTGGTGGGTGTTGAGGATAATAGCATGTGACAGCTAATGCGTGGGGTTGCTGGCAACATGTGTCAGCGTCAGTGTACATTAACCTACATTCAGAGTGAGGCCTTGAATCACAAGGAAAAGGAAAAGGTCGTCTTTTGAATGAGATGTTTTTTGGCACCTTTAATTTCTCTGGACTCGTGAACTTGGGCCGTTTTTGTAAGGTTTCAGGATCTAAACATTGACCGTATACTGTAACTTTATTGACTAGACCTTTCTTCTACTTTGGGAGGCAAGTATAAACAGGAGTTGGCTGTGTGCTTACTGTTGCTAGAAAGTGGAGAACAGAAGTAAGGAGTGTGTGGCATGGAGGTGGCTCAGGTCAGGGCTGATCCCTGAAAGATAATCTCCCTCTCCAGGGATTTGTTTTTCTCATTTGTCCTAGGCCCTCTAAGCTGAGATTGGAGGTCACCTGCTGCACAGGCTACCAGACACATATGTAAGGAGCCAGGTATTGCATGGAGTTAGTGGATAGAAAGCAACCTCAGCAATAAATGGAGATGAAATATGAACACAACAAGAGGCCAGGCCTAGAGTTCATCCATGCTACCGAAATCAAAGGATTTAGGTCTACAATAAAGCCAGAACCAGCTTTGAAGTGGACCACTTGTGTTGATGTTTGATAGCGGCAAGCTAGATTACAATAAATTCTGTGCCACTTCTGAGCCAAGGCGCTGAAACGAACTTCTTTTTATGTATATTTAGTTAGATTTAGGCAAACTACTGGGCTTGTTTTTGTTGTCATTATGTATGTTTATGGAGGGAAATGTGGTCTAAATCAGTGGAGCTTGTATTTCATGTGTTAAACATCTTGCATCTAACACCAGCCTCTTGTTTGGGTTGTTTCTCTCATTCTTATTCCCGGAAGTCACTGTGATGCCGACAAGGGATTTTTTAAATATGTCAGCTGAATTTTATTCCCAGCTGTTGTTTTGGCCATTTCTGTTTTTTAGCAAACTACTGAAACTTGTTTTTTTTAAAATCAGGAACTTCAGTAACAGATTAGTGCAAGGAGAATTCAGTGTTTAAAGGCACTTTTGTACAGTCAATTAAGTCAGCGCTGTAGGACTTGACAGGGAGATTTGTTGAGGCTGCAACAAAGCTGCATAAAGGAGCAATAGGACTGTTTTATAGAGGTGAATTAAGAATAGTAAAGGCTGCAGTTGTGTTATTTTCTTTTGTAATGCGTACAAATCTTGCTTGGCTGCTGCAGCTATTGAGATGTTTTGCCCATCTCTTGTGGCAAGTGACGACTTCCATCTGGAACATGTCTCTATACAGGGAAAGTTTTGGAGAAACTAACGTACAGGATTTACAGAAATAAACTTTATTCTCAGTGGTGTGCAGCTCTTTGCAGTTACTTGTTACTGGTGATCTTTGACCTGGTTTGTGCTTTATGTGTAAATTAACTCTGTCGATTGCATATAGACAGAAATGAACGAGTGGGAGTGTTGACCTAATAAACTGTATAGGAACTATTTCTTTTTTTTCTTGTTGTGGCACTTTGCAAACAGCAAAATTTTAATACAGCGGCACTAAAGTTTGTGTGTGCAGTTTGTAGAGCGTGAAAATCATGCCTACCAGCCTTCATTAACAGTACATCAGCGTTTGTGCAGGGTTTAAGTATGTTGGGCTGCACAGAAAGCGTGAAAAAAAAAAAAAAAAAAAGCTTTGGGCATGCTAATTTTACACTTTGCAGACGTGATCAGTCCCTTGCTGCCTTTGACAGGCACAAATTATGGGACTTTCCAACCCCGATGAGCCTCTCCAGCAAACAACACCCTGCCACATCTCCGAGATTTATGCCTGCATGCTTCACCTCATAGCTCAAATGACTCAGGTGATTAATTTAATTCACTTAGTGACATGGTGAGTTATTTACGTGAAGATAAAACGGTCAAACAGCTCCGGCTGGTTACAAGCGAGCCAAACACACACACCTGCTACCCTATAGGTATCCACTGTCAACATAATGGCTCTGGGCCATTCAGCTGCTGCTGCATGTAGAAAAAAAAAAAAAAAGGTTCAACGGATCAACATTCACCAAGTTGATTTTTAGAGGCGTGTACAGCTTCATAATTTTGCTTTTTAAATACTGGGTGTAGATCTCAAAGAAACTGTACTGAAAGTGAAACAGAGCGTGTGCATTTCTCGCCTCGTCTCGCCCTCTTTGTTTGAAATGAAAACAGTGGATTTTTAGAAAGATAATCATGATTTGCTGTCAGGGGGAAGGTCAGTTGAAGTTTGCCGGCATAAGCCTTGGAGGGGAGACAACACAACAGCTTGGAATTTAAAACAAGGCGTGCAATCACATCTGGCATACCAGACTCTATTGGATGGCACATTTATCATTTCTGTGGTAAAATACATTTTATTTGATGGAACGAAGGGCCTCACTTGCCCTGTACATAAAGCCTTCCACCATTATTATCAAGAAAATATGAGCATGTGAAAAATGCTCAGAACGCTCTGTTTAGTAGTATGTCTTTAGGTCCACCTTAAAGGTCCACCTTAAAAAAAGTGAGAACGAAACTTATTGCCTCAGAGGCTACTGGGAGCTAACAGCAGTTAGCATTTGGAAAAGCGATCATTTGCAGGCTGTAGCAGGCACATTGCCGTCATATATAACATGTATCCACTGGACAGATAAATCCTCTGGAAGGCTGGAAGTTTGTGTAGAACTCTGTGCTGCACTGTGGAGCCAAGAATAGAACTTTTCGCGGACTTCCAGTTTACGGATACCGTTGCCCTCGCCAGCACTTTCGCGTGTTTTACGGACAAAACGGAGCTCCGCGAGACAACAATTCCAGGAATTTAGCGCATTGTGACGTCCCAGTGAGCGCAGAAGTCAACATCGCGTGTTTTATCTCCTGTACTTAGACTGAGGAGGACCACAAAAACATAAGTGAGTCGTCTTTTTTCACACTTTGCTGACTGATAGGACCTCCAGAGTCCCAATTTGAAATAAGGATTTAAATGATTAAAAAGTTGATTTTGCATAATATGTCGCCTTTAACATTTTTAGCTTTGCTTATAACCATACGAGTAGCTGATAGGGTAACCTTAACGCAAGTGTAACACAAACCTGCCAAAGAGGAAATCTCATATTTCTCTATGCTCAGGTACTCTGGCCAACGCCAGGGTCACCTTCACCAGGAAAAATAAATCCCCAGTGGCTCTCCAACACTACCCATAAGACATCTCTCCCTTTGAGAGGCGGTGAGTGGGTGTCAGCCTAATGTTTATACTGTCTGGTCATGGTTATGTAAGCCATTTTTGTCCTCTTTCTACCCCTCTCGCTGTCTCTCTTTCTCGTCGTCTGCCTTGTTCAAACTAATCCACCTTTACCTCTCCAACATGGCCAACTTGTGCGTTACGTAAATATTCTTCGAGCTGGATTATTTGAAGGTTTTTCGGCATGCCAAGGTGTGCATTGCATACATATAATGTTGGCCAAACTGTTGAGAGAGCACTGTACAGTGAAAGCTCTCTCTCTCTCTCTTTCACCCCCAAGAGTCAAGGATGCTTCTCTTTTATGAAGGGCAGGTTCAGGGAGGCAGTGGTACTTGTCTGAACTATCCATGTGATAACAGCCTCTAGAATGAACCAATCATGCACACACACGCACACACACACACACAGACCGACAGTGTTGAATGCATGGCGAGAACATTGTATTTTTTTTCCCTCCCCAGAAACATTGTGTCTTTACAGTGCTTCAGCTGCTTGTTCAGTGACTCTGTCATACTAATGTACTTACGTGGGTCACAGGGTTCAGGCTTGACCACGTGGTGCCCTGCTGCCCTCCTTCACACAGCCATCGCACGGTCCATTATTCACCCATAACGATGTTATCCTGATAACCTCAGAATAGCCGTGGCCCCCTCAACTTCCTTTGTGTCTCTAATTTGTCGGTTTTCTCCAGCAACCTCATGCTCCCGTTCGACAGTAAGCGTATTTGCTGCAGTCGTGCCACGCTCAGATGACCTCTGACCTTTTCTTGTGACACATATTTACCTGTTTTTTTTTAAAGGGAGACTCCCAGTGACTGCAGTGTTTCCTGATTATGAGAAATCTTTGGCTTAAATAACAATCTCTTCTGGTCTTATCACTCGCTGATATAGCATTCCTTCCGCAGCTGAGAGAGGGTGGATATTTGAACCATTTGGAAAAATGCTCCCAGTGTGACGAAAAAACTGTGAGGCCAGTTCATGAGCCCAAACATCTGTCCATCCTAAGATATGTCCTCCTTCATTTTAGTGGGCACAGTGGACTTAGCCTGGTTTCAAGCACTCTCATTTCTTTTCCTTTTGTCGCTTCACTTCCCCGAGCAGCCTGTTGGTTCACAAAGCAAGAATTAGAGGGAGATACAAATGTATTCTTGTACTTTTTTTTATTTGGGGTGGGAAGAAACACGCATTGTGTACTCGCACTCATCTGTGTCCTCATGGGAAATAAACAGCGAGTAAATCAGTTGTTAGCTTTGTGTGTTATCTTTAAAAGATGAAAGGACACCGAAAACAATGAAATCGCTGCCCTGGGGTTTCTGTAGGAAAGGAAAAGGGAAAAAAAAGAAAGAAGAAGAAGCAACAACTGGAGCAAAGAATGAAACCTTTGATCTCTGCAGTCAGTTCCATTCAGTTCGTCTGAGACTGTAACCAGAAATAGAGAAGACAGGGGTCAAAATAACGTCCCAGTTCATATAAATACAAATATTCGGTGTCTTATCTTTATGAATTTATTAGAACACAATTTTTTGGTTAATATACTCTACATTACAACTTACCCTTTTAAAAACATCTGTACTTAGTCAGCATTATTCCTCCTCCTCCTCCTCCTCCTCCTCTTCTGCTCTCGGGCTTGTGTGTTTTCAGCATGTGATGAAAGGTGACACTAGGTTCTGCAGACAGGTATTAACACTTTTAACCGCTGGCCTTAACAAGATGCTGCTTGCACTTGACATGCCTTTCCTTGACAATGCCAAGCAAAACAAAAAAAAAAAGGGTCATTCGTTTAACGCCGTCCATCATAAAAATGCACGCCATGCGATTTTTACTTTTATGTCCTCAGTGCAAGCTCATTAAAAATATTTAAGATTAATATCTGTGTCGAAAACAGCCTGATTTGGAACTATCTGTTAGCTTGTGTTTAGTGTTTGGCTCCTGGCAGCCATTGGTGCACAGTCACTGCAGCCTGGCCTGTCTGCTCTGGTTTCATAAGCAGAGAGAGTGAATGACCTATATACTTCTCTGAGGGAGGGGAAGTCACCTTGTTGGTGGACCGGCAGACATGCCTGCTGGTTTTAGTGTGCAGGGCTTACCACTGACTTGATAGCACGGTTATAGAGAAGCTGCTCGTGTTTTTCGTGGCCTTAAAGGAGTCATATTATACCCTATATCTGCAAGTTAACCTAGTTTGCCCTGGTGTCGTAATGAACATGTCTGTGACAAGCTTTGGTCAAAATACCATAAGGATGAAGCACCTGCTAAAAACAGCCCTGTTCAGAATGCTCGGTTTTGAGTGCCTGTCTCTTTAAATGCAAATGAGACACAGGAAACTACGTCACTGAGGCTCCGGCAGCTAACATTATCATCCGGAAAAGCGATAATTTATCCACTGGACACTTAAATCCTCTGAGGCTGGAAGTTTGTGTGGAACTCTGTGCTGCACTGTGCAGCCAAGAATAGAACACTTCGTGGACTTCCGCTCTTCCAGATACAGTTGCCCTCTCCAGCACTCACCCGTTTTTTAGCGACAAAGTGGAGCTCCGCGAGACAACAATTCCAGGAATGTCTCATTATGAAGTCGCAATGAGCACGGAAGTCAACATCGCATGTTTTATCTCCTGTACTTAGACTGTGGGGGACCACAAAAACATGAGTTGTCTTTTTTTCACACTTTGCCTACTCACAGGGCCTCGAGGGTCCCAAATATAAGTATTAAAATGAATAAAAAGTTGATTTTGCATAATATGTCTCCTTCTTCGTACTCCGCCCGTACTGTATGCATAAACACTGCATCGTAACGGTGTGACTACGCTGAAGTCTATAGGAAAATATGCACAAGCCGTAAAAAACACACCTCCACATGGGTCTAACGAATACTTGACACACACTCGTACTCACATTAGCCGGAGCAGTGGGGCCCGGTGCCAGAGAGATGTAGTCAGACAAACACCTCGCCAGAGACTCCTCTAAACGTCCTAACAAATTGAATGTGTGTGTAGATGGACGAGAGGGAATTAGATCAGTGGGCCTGATTGTATCTGAGTGTGCTGTTGCTGTACCCCTTTCCAGCAAGTCCCCTGGAGGAAATGTGTGTGTGTGCAGGAGAGAGAGAGAGCGAGGGTGGGGGGTGGGAGAGAGCTTGGCAGCTGGTTTGATGAAGGATGTAAGGAGAATGTTAACCAGACAATCACCTTGCATGTTATTGATTGAGATGAGAGAGAGAGGTAATTAGCACAGAAAAAGAAGGGGGGAGCTGAGGCCACTTTTAATGTTTTGATACAAGGTGTTCCGTCTCCATCTGCACGCTGTGTTCTTGCGAAATGTTTAACGAAACATAAAATATGTGCGCGTGCGCAAAACACCCAGCCGTAAACGCAAAGAGCCGCAACAGAAAATGTGTGACGCGTGAGAGCCGACTGATACTGTGTCACAAGTAGCGCACATAAAAACCGAAGCCTAATATAATGAGCCTAGTTATTCACACATTACACAATATTTCATGTGTCCTCCTCCTCCTCCTCCTCCTCCACAGAGCAAAAAAAAAAAAACGTGAAACTGTGTCTTACATCTCCATTAACTCGAGTGTGGTTTGAGAAATAGATTTGGTCCAAGTGTCGCTGAGTGTGCTCGGGATATAAATCTTAAAAAGCTTAAAGACACACTTCGGAACTTTTTGCTGAGCAACATCAGCGTCTTCAGCCATAAGTGGTAATTATTTTGGAGTCGGAGTAGTTAAGTGGTTTCCATGTGGAGAAAACAAAGAGTGGGGCTTTGACTGTCTATTCCCACTCACTGAACTGAAACAACATCTCAACACCGTGTGTGCTTCGTATACCCGAGGAACCGGAAGTGCTCTCAAGTCCCCCTCTAATGCTACATTTCAGGCATTAATCCGAAACTTGCTCTGCCTGATTCTGACAGATTTCGCTGACAATCACTCATCAACACACTTCGCACACAAAGAGAGTGTAAGTCGCGTAGTGTGAGAACAGGTGTTTGGAACAAGGGCTGGGAATAGAAAAGGCACCAAGTCAGCTGTGCCGAAAATGATTAAGCAAAAATTTTATTGCATAATGTTGCTGTAATGTGCGGTTAAGTAGTGAGTCTAAACTCTAGATCTGAAATTTAAAGTAACTTGGTGGTAAAAATCTTAACTCTTAAGTACCTGAATGCATAATTAGGCAGACGATGAACAAAGTTTGACCCATGGAACCTCATAGTCACATGTGCAGAGAAAGGAAAATTACTTATCGGAACTTATTCTCTTATTCAGCTCCACTTTAGTGAGAACACAGTGTTCATCCCGTGCTGTAATGGTCATTGCAGAAATCAGTCAGTGGTGAAAGCAGTAAATGATGCCTCAGGTCAGACAGATCTGCACAAGTCCTTCTTTCATTGTTGCACGTTGGTAAAATCTAGAAAATGACAACTAGGGCTGAAAAAGGAATTGTTTTCAAAATCGAAATTGAAATGCAATCAGCAAATTGCAAAAGGCTGCAATTTAATTGAGTTACTTTCTATTTAAACTCATCATTCTTGTATGAAATCAAAAACAATAAACTGAATCTGCACACTTTTCACCTTTGTGCATTTATTTTTTGCTGATCAATCGAGATCTTTTCCACGACACAGTAGGAGACAAGTGTTCTGAAGACTCTGTGCTATCGAATTCAAACGAAACTCCTGAGTGTAATTCTTTGACTGTCATCTCACTTGGTGAAGATGTAAATCACCGGAGTGCGAAGCCCTCGCATCTGGGTTTATGGCGAGCCCACATTGTGCCGCTACTGTACTGCGGGGTCATAAAAAAACGAAAAAGAATGCTTCGCAATGTGTATCAAGTTGTAACACAGCGAGGAAGGGGATATTCCGCCCCGGCTCTGTTGTTGACTTTTGTCGATTTACATATAGTTTCGTAACTCTTATGTGTGTCTCTCTCTCTCTGTGTGTGTGTCGTTTCAGCTCGCCACTGAGGCAACCGTCCACGACAGTCAAAGTGTGTCTGGTTTGCGGAGACGAGGCGTCAGGATGCCACTACGGCGTCGTGACGTGCGGAAGCTGCAAAGTCTTCTTCAAAAGAGCTGTGGAAGGTATGAACAAACAAGGTGAAGGGACAAGCCAATTACTACAACCTTCTTCACGTAAATATAAGTCAAGTACACACTGTTGAATCAGCAATGCACTGGGGCAGCACAAAACACCCGTCCATTTGTTGTCTACCACTTTGTCTTACACAACCATTCACTCTCACATTCACACCTCTGGGCAGTTTAGTTAAGCGCCTGTCTCTTTAAATGCGAATGAGACACAGGAAACTACATCAGCGTCGCTGAGGCTCCGGCAGCTAACAGCAGTTAGCATTTGGAAAAGCGATCATTATTGCCATCATATATAAACTGTATCCACTTGACACACTTAAATCCTCTGAAGCTGGAAGTTTGTGGAGAACTCTGTGCTGCACTGTGCAGCCAACAATAGAACACTTCGTGGACTTCCGGTCTTCCTGATACTATTGCCCTCGTCGGGACAAATTGGAGCTCCACGAGACAACAATTCCAGGAATGTGTCATTGTGACGTAGCAATGAGCGCGGAAGTCAACATCGCAGGTTTTATCTCCCGTACTTAGACTGAGGCGGACCACAAAAACATGACAGTCGTCTTTTTCACATTTTGCATACTCATAGGGCATCCAGAGTCCTAAATATAAGTATTAAAATGATTAAAAAGTTGCTTTTGCAATATGTCCCCTTGCAAAGAACATGCAAACTCCATGCAGAAAGGCCCTCGTTCCGACCAGTTCGCCAACCTTGGTCTTTTTGCTGCAAGGCAGCAGAGCTAACCACTACAGCTCCATGGGTTATACAGAAAAATCCATTCGAATTTTGTCCATTTTCACGTTTTCTTCTGTTAATGACGCACAGTAGTTGTTAAAACTATACCAGTCACCCGCTGCGTGCCATTATTCAGCAACTTTCATATTACGTTATGCCAGGAAAAAAAAAAAAACCCACAGTCGGTTCAGTGAATATCAAATAATTTCAAACAATATCATCTTCACTGACAACTGCAGGCTCCAGTGTTATTGGCAGACATTCAGCTCGGTTCATTAACAGTGGTTCATGGGGAGAACGTAATGCCAAGCAAGCTTAAATTTTGTGCTACAATCTTACAGCTTTTCCAGCTGGGACATGTCATTGAGAAAATGTGTGTTAATACAATAAATTCTTTCAGTAATATTCACATCTTTTGGATATTTTATTAATCGGGTCATTTAGAAGCAGATTTTTATTCCTTTCAGGAATCACACAGTGTTATTTGTATTAATCAAACTGGTTTTTATATACATTTTTTTGCAGCAAACTAATCTTTTGCATATTTATTTTGTCCAAAACATGGCGATTACATGTATAGACACATATACACACACACATATACACATTCAGGAGCTAATTTCTCGACAGTCTCACATATATTGAGCTGGGGGAAAATCAGAGGCACCATAATGTGCTTTTCATTCTGTGCCTGTTACCTGAGGCGTTAGTCTAACTCATTTAGATGAATGTTTGAATGAAAAACACACTCTTTATAGAGCCAGAGGGAGAAAAAAAAACAAAAAAAAAACGAACACGCAAATAAACCTGCCAGCCAGCAACTGTGCCCTCGAGGTGTTTTCCTGACCATTGGAGGAATTGCACTCGTTCTCCCAATTTAATCATGTCTTAATTTGATGATATTAACACACCGTCATTCTGGAGAAAGGAAACGAGATTATGTGTTTGGGGGGGGGTTATCAAATCAGGCGCGCCATCGTTCTTGCTTCAAGCATGGCCGCCGGAGCTGGTGGCAGACGCTCAAGACTTTAGACTTTAGGTTGACTTTGAAGTGAGGCTCCGGGAAAACTTGGATTTGTAGTTGATTAAATGGATAAAACCTGAGTGTAATTGCACCAACTCATTGGACGCGGTCATTTTCTACTGCTTTATCCTTCACATGAGGGTCGCAGGAGTAAAGGGGGGGTTAAGCCCAATTTATACTCTTGCGTAAAGTGCTCTACGTCGGTTATGGAGAGCCTCTCTGTCGTCGCCGGCTGCACAAAATGTTTTTTAAGTGTCCGTCACTCCGTCAAGGGACAACAGAGACGGCACGGGCTGCGATTGGTTCTCAGCCAGTCTCTGGGCGGCATCAACGGGCATGAGGTGGATGCCCTGATGATTAATATGAGGTAGCACACGGGGTAGAAGTTCATCCAATTTGCCAGCTGACATTCAGAAGTACCTGAAGTAGACAATGAAGTACTCATCGGTCCAATCAGACTGTTAAATTGGCCTGCCATCACTCTCGGTACATTTAGTGGACGTACAGACCACCTCCGGACACTGCAACAACAACAAGAGTCGTTCTCTCTCGGACGCCATTGCTCACTGTAGACCAGAAGCACAACAACCTTGCATAGCGACCCCTACTGATCGGGCGGGAAATGGAGCGCGTATCCGGCACCACGACGGAGAACTATGAGGGCTTGAGGGGTCTCCGTGGTTACGCACACACTCACACACCTACGGCCAATTTAGATCGTCAACCTTTTTCCACATTTCGTGGAAAGGAAGAAAACATCCAAACTGCACAGAGAAAGGCCCTTGGTTCGAGGCCGGATTTCTAATCACTGACCCTT
Source organism: Microchirus variegatus (assembly GCF_963457635.1). NCBI lineage: Eukaryota > Metazoa > Chordata > Actinopteri > Pleuronectiformes > Soleidae > Microchirus > Microchirus variegatus. Next base: position 10,362,793 of record NC_139824.1, read on the forward strand.
GCTGTGAGGCAACAATGCTAGCCACTGTCTCACCATGCGGCCCCTCTTTTACTGTCTATCCATCCATTATCTACTGCTTTATCCTCCACCGGAAGGGGTCACAGGGGGTGCTGTGCCTATCTTAGCTGACATAGGGCGATTCACTCTCTCACTCCTACAGTCAATTTAGAGTGACCAATTCACCTAATCCCCAAATCTGCATGTTTTTGGACTGTGGGAGGAAGCCGGAGAACCCGGAGAAAGCCCATGCACACACGGGGAGAACATGCAAACCCCATGCAGAAAGGATCTTTGTTCCAACCGGGGCTTGAAGTTCTTTTACTGTCTAATGCCCTTCAAATCCAAAACAACCCCAACTGTGCAAACTATGCGGAAATAACCTTCAACCGATACATTGTTGTGGTGCCATTCGGGTTGCGTGCGACCCTATTGATGTGCAAAACGTCGCCGTTACCTTACTTGACCCCTCCACCGCTCTTGCTGAGGTGGAACGAGAGCGAGAGAGGGGGTGAGGTGGAGCGAGGCAAAGGATGAAAATAGTGAGAGAAGGATTTTGCAAAGTGAAGAGAGATAGAGGACAGTGAAACGGATACAGTGCGGGAGGGGCGGGGAAGGACAAAGAAAAAGTCAGATGCAGACAGAGCGATAAAGAGAGGAGGAGCGCAGAGAGAGAGAGAGAGAGAGAGAGGGAGTAAGACAGGGAGTGGGATGGAAAGTGATGTGTCAGCAGTGAGCCCCAGAGATGTGTAAGTTAGGACGTGAGGAGACGTGTTACTCCTCCCCCTCGACCAGTATTTCCTCCTCCTCCTTCTCCTCCTCTCTTCTCTCAAAGTTAAAAAAAAAAACTTCGACTCAGTGTGTGATATATAAAAGAAGACTGCAGAGAGTGGGCATCAGTACAAGGGAGATTATCCAGCCCATGCTTAATTTCTTTTGGCACCGCCTGCCTCGGGGCACACAACTTTTCAGTCAGCTGTAGCTCATTAGAAAACTAACTGGCTCACGGCCCTTTTACTACAGCGCTAGTTAGCATTCTGGATTTGTCATCAACAAATCAGATGAAATCATTCGACTGTGGAGGGTCTGGGTTCTGTTTTATCCAAATCAGATTAGTCACTCGTGCAGCTTTATTTTACATCAGTGGACGTTGGTACAGTAGACAGTTTAAGTCTTATGTTTTAGGTTTACACGTAGGCCGTCTGTTTAAGAGATCTAGCAAAGCTGTTCCCTTAGATTTCTCCTTAAGAGAAGGAATATTTACCTCACTTAAAGGTGCCATATGTAAGAATGTGGTCAAAAACGGTTACTACATTCAAATTCAAAATACAGAGGTCTTTTAGGTTTCCTTTTTTTTACGTAGTTGGCAACCCGGGGTTTGCTTGCAAATATTTTGGCTGTACTGTTGTTGTTGGTTAGTTCAGTTTGTTATATGAACATTATTCCTGAGTCACTGTGACATATTAGGAGGATTTTATGGCCAGTTGATTTAGATTTATTACACAATACACCTTTAATTTCTGTCATATCTACCAGACGGCTTGGCCAACTCTACCTCCATAAAGTTTACAACCATGGTCCCAGGAAATATGGGTTCTTCTGCTGAGCCACTGACTACTCTTTATTCAATTTATCTTAACGCAGTATGGAAGCGTTGTTTATTATAATAAATAACAATATTCACGACTTGATTTGTTCATATATGGCAACCAAAGTTGTACCAATGACAAAAAGAACAGTGTTGTCAAGGACAAGGCTATCCGATGTAGAAAAGTGTCAAAATCCTTTGTTATACATGAATATATTTGTCATATATATATCCATGTATCATTTATTAATGCAATAATCTAAAGGATAAGAAAATCTACATTGGAGTGCCTTTATCTTGATCGGCTATTTACACTCCTTACAGATTGTGTAAATGTCGAATAAAACAAATAACAGTCCTGGAACTTGTCGTATTGCTACTGTTGACTCACGTGCCGGCGTCACGCTCTGTTGAAATAAATAAATAAATTCTTCCGCGTCGGTGTTTGTCACGCGCCGCAGAATCCTGCCGTCTGACAGACGAACTCCGACACGATTCTTAATGAATCCTAAATCCACTCCTCCGAAGACGAGCCTGTTGATACAACACAGCTGCACTCAATGAACGACTCCATGTGGAGCGTATTTGAGGAGTTTGAACTGCAGCTTATTATTCACATGTCATCAGTGGCTTGGCATGTCTGGTCTTTGTAATGCTGCTTTGAGCTCACTATACGTGTCTTTCCTGGACTTTTTGTATTCAAGTCGGAGTTTTGCAAAAGACAGCGTAGCCGTGTCCTCACTATGTCCCTCGCTGCGTCTGGGTCATGGTTACTGTTGCATTCGTGTCGATCTGAAAAAACCTGTTCCTCTGCACTGCTGCTGTGGGAGAGGTCATGCGAGGATACGTCTTACACTGCTTCTGCTCTGACTGACGGCGCTGCCAGCCAATCCCGTCACTCTCGGATTAGGTCGGAGGAGTAAAGGCGTCCCTTGAGTGCCGTGAGTGAGTGAACGCTTCGAGTCGTGTGTGTGTGTGTGTGTGTGTGTGCGAGTGGCTCATGTAACAAAGGCTGGAGATGAGCCATTCAGCTGTATCGTCCCAATCTCTGCTCCACCACAACACACGTCTCTCATCGGACGTTAGATCAAAACCTGCGTGCACAATCACTATCACGGACATGAGCTTGCTACACACACACGTGCATATTTCGCGTGCAGCATACATATTTACATTTATATATGAAATATGTTTTGCTATTCATAATATATGTGTGATGGAAAAGTTAACTTTCAGAGGACATAGTGTGTCTGATAGTGACCAACATAACTCGAAAAGTCAAGGACGGATTTGGATGAAATTGTCCGCAATGGAACCAGAAACAGGTGATCAAATTTTGGCCGTGATCCGTAGACGCTATCACCATTTTAATCGCTATTTTGTGGGGGGCTGAGCTGCCTCGGTGGAGGTCTGCGCTCTTCGAGTGCTTTTCTGGTTTGAGATGTTTTTATGAACCCTTGTTCTTAGCCACAATTTTAATGTTTTATGTTTTTGTTTTAAATATTCTGCTACTCTGGTAACATGATAAAAATCTACTTGTCTAATTCTTAACGTACGGACAGTGTATGACCTCTAGTTTTGGGTCATATCCTTATCATATGAACAGGTAAATTTTTTATATATATTATTTTTTTTCATTATTTTTTTAGAGGAAGAGTGTCTTGCCTGATGTGTACCAGATATAAGCATAACATATATTAAAATGCTTCAATAAAAAGGAAAACTAGAAAAGCACTCGGAGAGTGCAGACCTCCGCCAAGGCAGCTCAGCCACCCCACAAAATAGCGATAAAAATAGTGATAGCTTATACGGATCACGCCCAAAATGTAATCACTCGTTCCTGGTGCCATTGTGGACATTTCCTGAAAATTACATGGTAGAGGTCAATTAAAAAAATACAATAAAAATATGTTTTGCAAATTGGAATTAAGTTATGATGAACTATAGATGAGAACTACTGTAACTGCCTCCATCACAAGTGACTGCTTTTGTACATGCGACCCTTTCAGACGGTACACTGACGTCTCCATAATTACTAAACGCATTATGTATAGTGCAACAAAAGCAAAAGAGGAATATGTTGGTGAGGACAAAATGCACAGGACAGCTGTTTGAGATATTATTATGGAAGTGGGATGGGGTGGGGGGGGGCATAAGTAAGCAAAACAGCTTCTGTTTACATCTTTTTTTTTAACTTGTGCAACCTCTCTTTATAATGATCCGGAAGAAAAGAAGCGTAATTGTGTAGAAACCCGTCCAACACAGCTGTTTGTGCAAAAGAATCGGTGTATTTGCATATTGCTGGCACAGTCGTAACGACAAAGTAAAAACTTTTAGTTTGCATAAATAAAAATAAACGACCGGTCTAGGAGCCAGACGAACGCCATAGGAAAGGATAATTGAACGGTATTAATCCATGAGACTGACAGAGGTTTCAACACGTCCTTTCAGTTCTATTCCGTCGTGTGAATGCGGCACTTGTATGAAATTTGCTTCCGCTGCCAAATGCCATTCAGACACACAGTGCAGTGCATGTGTGTCAGCTACTGTATCTGAGAGGCTATTTCACAATAGGTTATGAAGTCTGTCTGTGTCATGTCAGGAGGTCTGCAATGCTCTTATTAATGTAGCCACACACACACACACACACACACACACACACACAGGAAAAGAGTATTTCCCTTGCATAAGAGTTTCCTCATAAGTGAAGTATGCTGGAGCTGAGGGACAACATACACAAACGGGACGTTGCCAGATTGTGAGATCAGGAGCTAAATGTAGACGTGAGCGGACGCCGTTAAATCGCCTGACGGTTGCCATGCACTCAAGCAGCAATGTCAAATCTAATACACATTTTTTATTTGTCACTGTAGGAAAAGCTCCTAAAATATAAGGTTTAATAAAACCTTTTAATGCCTTAGTATTTAAAAAAAAAACTCAACATGCAATTGCATTACCTCGTGCCAAATTGATATGCGACTACTCATATTCAGATGTAAACATTCTGTGTGAGTCCATGCAAACACAGGGCATAAATAAACAACTTCTCTCCCTTCCACACACACACACACACACACAGTTGTCCTCACACCACTGACTTGGGCTGTTTCATAAAGTGACTTTCACTCCAACAATTATTAACAAGATTCAGGGGAATGAGCAGAACAGTTGACAGGAAAGCCCCAGATTTTTTTTTTTTATATATACATTTGGTTTGAATCGCCATTTGGTTCAGCCTATCCAAGTGAGCGTGCACGTACACGGTGCATGTTTGTGTGTTCGTGCACATAGGGGGATGGCTGCGTTGTGTTTCCTGTGTCGCAGTTTACTGTTTTTTAGAGCAAGAAAAATGGGCTTATGTAACGGTCATGTGATTTAGCCAGAAATAGTGGTGGGGCTACAGCTGCTGCCTCTCCTCCTGCAGCTTGGTTCCTTGGCTTTTGGCAGCAGCCAGACAGACACACTGCGCACTCCTTCGAGCTCAGAAAACAACTTCTGCTCAGTCCCCTCGCAAAACACAAATACTGTGTGCAGTAGATGCAACAAAAGGCAATGCACGGAATAGACGCGTCGGAGCAAACTGCACGTTTACGACGGTTTGCAAATAATTGCACTTAAGTCTAAAAATTCCTAGATAAATAAAAGTTGCAGGATAAACATGGGGAAATACAGGCTAATATGCACTGGCAACCATACGCACATTAGCTCTGTAGGGGTCACTGGGGCCACTATACTACACTTTAACAATCCAGCAGGGTTGTGTCATTATGTGTTCCCGATGTGTATGTGTTTGTAAAAGCATTTTTTTTTTTTTTTTACATTTGCCATTTTTATTTATAATAAAGTGGAGCTGCTTTGGCTGTGTGTGTGTGTGTGTGTGTGTGTGTGTGTGTGTGTGTGTGTGTGTGTGTGTGTGTGTGTGTGTGTGTGTGTGTGTGTGTGTGTGTGTGTGTGAATGATTGCATGTGTGTGCACGAGCCTGAGCCTGTCTGTCTGTGTGTGGGCGTATGGCACTCTGAGGCTGGGGGACGTGTGGAAAAAGGGAAAAAAAAAAAAGGGATGGAGATGCAGGCGTCGAGCAAGAGAAGAGTGGTGGTGGTGGAGGAGGAGGAGGAGGAGGAGGAGGAGGAGGAGGAGGAGGAGGAGAGGAGCTGTGAAGAGCTAGTGGAGCGGAAGGAAGCGCTCTGAAATGGGAGATCATTGGGTTTAGCTAAGGGCTAGGCAGGAGGCAGGAGGGATTCTCGCCATGTTAGCATCACTGTCAGGAGTACTAGATGTAGCCACAGTGTCCTGATTCCTGCACATTCTAATACCCTGATGCCCCGTGCTGTAAAATACACTGTATAATGCTGTATAGTCATGTGCTTTCACACTGATGTTCATTAACGCAGAGCTCTGATGTTGCCGGACATTTCACGGGGGGGTGTCTTGTGCTGACCTACATTGCCACACAGATTCAACAGCAGAAATGTAAAAAAAATGTACAGCCTTTTCATTTCATTTGCATGTATGCAGCAGCTACCGGATATATATGCCTCTTTCTCTATTTTTATCGTTTGCATGCTTCGCCGTGCGCTTCACCGTTGAACTGACTCCGTGTCTTGTCTGTTTGTAGGTCAGCATAACTACCTGTGCGCCGGGAGGAACGACTGCATCATTGACAAGATTCGAAGGAAGAACTGCCCGGCGTGTCGCGTACGGAAATGCTTCAAGGCCGGCATGAATCTCGGAGGTGAGGAGTGAGGAGACGCACGTTCGTCGTTAAAGTTCTGGCCCTGTGTACGCGTGTCAGATGTGACGATTTAAGTCGCCGTTACTCCGCTCATTAAAAAATAAAAGATACAGAGAAGTAGGTCGGACTGCAGTCATAGGAAGCCTGGGGAGGCTTTGTCATAGGACGTTTGTGTTTATGTATGTGTTCTCGTGTAGCTGAGTTTAATATTCACAGTTACTCCAGCTACTTGATTATTTAACCCTTAGAACACAGAGTATTTCGGCTGCTTTTTTCCATTACTATGTTAAAGGAGTCATATCATACCCTATTTCTCCAAGTTAAACGAGTTCCCTGGTGTCCTAATGAACATGCTTTGGTCAAAATACCATAAGGATGAAGCACCACAGCAGTTCAATCACCCTTCCAAAACAGCCCTGTTCAGAACGCTCTGTTAAGTCGTATCTCTTTAGGTCCACCTTAAAAAAAAAAAGTAAAACTAAACTTAAGGGACAGGAAATGACATCAGCCACAGAGGCTACTGGGAGCTAACAGCAGTTAGCATTTGGAAAAGTGATCATTTGCAGACACATTGCCGTCATATATCACATGTATCCACTGGATAGATAAATCCTCTGAGGCTGGAAGTTTGTGTAGAACTCTGTTTTGCACTGTGGAGCCAAGAATAGAACTTTTCGCGGACTACCGGTTTTCGGATACCGTCGCGTGTTTTATGGACAAAGCGGAGCTCCGCGAGACAACAATTCCAGGAATTTAGCGCCTTGTGACGTCCCAAGGAGCGCAACATCGCATGTTTTATCTCCTGTACGACTGATAGGACCTCCAGAGTCCAAAATATAAGGATTTAAATGATTAAAAAGTTGATTTTGCATAATATGTCCCCTTTAAAATGTACAGTATATGTGCAATATAGAGTCTTATATCCTTTTTTCCAAGCAATCTGAACCAATTTTATAAACACACCTGAGCTAAAAGATTATTTAAAATCAGACTCAACAACACATAACAACGCCTGAATATGTGCCCTATCAACACACACCCCCAGGATGTCCATATAAGGAGTTGTGGGTTATTCTCACCGCAATTTACCATGGGTGCACCTGCAGCACAGATTCATTTAGGGTTAAATCTAAAAAACGATCCAGAACAATAACAAATATGTGTTGTTTTCTCACATAAAAATGATAAGCAGAGGGGCAACATTGTAAAAAAAAAAAAATTCTTGGGATTATTGCTGACTTCCATATTACTCCATATAGGCAAATGTGCTTCTCAAGCTCCCTTTGTCTCAGCTTTAACCTTTCCGTATTCAGACATGACGGTGCACACATTATTATGCACATTCACAGGTGCGTTGGAAACCTTTAAAATAATTTTTATCCAGAGGTACTCGCGGCATGTATATAACGAAATGGCACTGTGATTCATTATGTGTAACAGTCAAGAGAGAGTGGGTGTGTGTGATGCCGAGGCTTGCTTGAAAGTTAGAAGTTAGCAGCAGACTTGTAAATGTAACAGTACAATGCATAATAGTGTATTTAGGCTATTTGACACTAAATAAGTGCTACAGCGGCTCAAGATCCAAGTCCCCACATCTTACAATCTTCCCACTCGAGAGCGGAAGATAGTAACAATAATGAAGCAGGGAAAAATGTAGGATTTCTAGATTGTCGTTGGAGCCCGTGTCATCATCATTTAATAAGATTACCATGTATGTGAGTTTTTATATTTTTCTCCCTCCAAGTTCTGCACAATTAATACATTTACTGTCAAAGTGGCAGTTCAAAGTGCTAAGTCCTAACACGTTCTCAAACAGGAAGCGGTGCAGAAAGCAACAAGTTGCAGGACAGAGACTTTCACCACAAGACAGACTCAAAATCGACAATCGAACAGAAAGAAACTGACACTGCAATTGAGAAGGATTTGGATGATTTATACAAAATGTGATTATTTATCTGTATTGCCTGTTATTCCAAAAATAAGTTTTATGGTACAATAAACAAATGTGGAAGTTGTATGCACGGAAAAGGATTTGGGCCACATAGGAACAAAAATATTTGAGTTCTGACTTTAAAACTCTGAATTCTGACTTAATTCTCTAAATTCTGACTTTAAAACTCTGAATTCTGACTTTATTCTCAGAATTCTGACTTTAAAACTCAGAATTCTGACTTTATTCTCAGAATTCTGATTTTAAACTCACAGTTTAATTCAGAGAATAAAGTCAGAATTCTGACTTATTTCTTAGAATTCTGACTATTCTCTGAATTCTGAGTTTAAAGTCAGAATTCTGAGTTTTAAAGTCAGAATTCTGAGAATAAAGTAAGAATTCTGAATTAAATTTTTTCCTGTGTGGCCCTAATCGCCTCTCTTCGGTATGATTGCTTAATTTCTGTGGCATACGTTTTTCTGTCATTACACATTGAGGTAAAAAAAATAATATTTTCACATTAACAGATGAGTTAAGTGTTGATTGTTGAAGACAGAAACGGTTCAGGTATATTTGGACAGGATCTGTGACCTTTGTCTTTAAGCGCTGCAATGGTAAATTAAATCATGTCACTTGGAACTGCTATAGAAGTGTCTGCTTCTATGTCAAAATGAAGTGTATTTATAGCCAAATATCACATTTAAAATCTAAAAAATGAGTGCTTCACAGGCTGAAAAGAGAAACTACTCCAAAATCGCACGGCAGTGGTTATTAAATGGCGACTGGAATAAGATTTTTGTGACAGGAGAACAATGTAAAAACTTAAATTATGTGAACAGGGTATTGACATTGCAGTGTTTTTTTTTTTCCTGCTCTGACATCATTACCCTCTGCAATCACCTGTTCAAGCAGAGAGAGGACGGTTAGAAACACCTTCACAGGGGAACAAAAGGCTGACGCTGAATGGGGGTGAAAGTGGGTTTTCCTGACATGTTGTATGGGCAGCAGCAGCCGTGTGGTTACACACATGAAGTAGCCACATCGCAGAGCTCAAGAATGGGCCAAACAAAACCAGGTCAAGTAGTCTGAACTGTGTCACTGGGCACTGATTTACCCAAGCAAAGAGGAGACTTGAGGAGTGATGCTATTTGGCTCTTTCTAGTGTGAACTGGGTCCCAGTCAACATGCAAATCATGTTTAAGCCTAATTAAGAACTTCAGATAAGATCCAAAATCAGCATTTTAAATCCGATTAAACACATATTATTTGTCAAGCATTAGATCACAGCAGTCGCAAATAAAACAGTCGAGTTGTTGACGAACAATGAGTCGGCAAATTCAAGTCACAGCGGCGTTAACGAGCGAATGCTGTTGACTTATAATAGCATTACAAAGACGAGGAAAGAAAGCTGTCAAGACACCAAATTATACACAGCGTATGCATTGTGCTGCTTCTTGTTGCTTCAGTGTAATATGTCATTTTGTCCGCAAATTGGTATGATGACACAATTCGGGGACAAATAGAGTCACAAGGTGACGACAATGGCAGCCACCGTGTCGTGCATCGGTCACAAAAGCCTCAGTGTTGTGCTGTGGCAGGGACACTGGCATGACTTTGCGTAAAAAGACGTTTATAAAGGAGGTGTTCGGCAGAAATTCACTGGAAATGATGTTGTGTGATCCGTCTCACACGCGACAAAACTACACGACTCCATGAATGTTCATTAACACGTACACTCAGGTGGCATTTTATTAGCTCACTAGCTGCTTCCTGCATTTACTGCTGCGGTTAGAACGATAGTCTGATACTACAGCGCGCGGCAATAAATCTTGCATTTTTTAAAAAGCGATTATGCTCACTTTTTATTGAGCCCGTTTCTGGAGAACGGCTGATTTACTTTCACGGTAATTATGGACACTGCATTGCACTGTACAAAGAGTGGCTTCTGTTATTTTGTCCAGCCCCCCATTTATATCAGTAACAGAGACGTATCTGTTTATAAAGCGATACACATATCCACAGCAGCACAAACCCCACCCTCCAGATTACAGTAGATTCTGCACCTCTCTGAAACAACATTTAAATACAACTGAATATAATAACCTTCAGGAAGTGAGGAGTTACTGTATTGGTTTACCTGACAAAAAGCTCATTTGGATGTTTGTTTTTTTTGCTTCTTTATAACCTCAGATCGGCAAAGTAAGACACGATGTGCTAATAGGCGTCATTGTGTTCCCCACAGCACGGAAGTCCAAAAAGTCGGGCAAGATACGGACAGTCAACGACGACCCGCAGAGCTCGAAGGATGGCCAAACTGCCACAGGTGGCGTTGGCGGCGGCTACCTGTCCCAACAAAAGGAGCTGAGCGCCAGCGCCGCCAACGCCCTGGTGCCCCACGGGCCCTCGGTGGTCACACCTTTCCTGCCGCCCTCGATTTGCAGCGTGTTGGAGCTGATTGAGCCCGAAGAAGTGTACTCTGGCTACGACAACACACAGCCCGACACCACTGACCACCTGCTGTCCAGTCTCAACCGCCTGGCCGGAAAGCAGATGGTGCGCATGGTGAAGTGGGCCAAAGTACTTCCAGGTTAGTGTTGGCGTGCAGTAATGGGCTGAGGCCTAAATGCTCTTTATGGGTGTGTTGACATATTTAGGAAAGCAGTAGAAAACTGTGGCCTCAAAGATAAGTGTAATGGAGTGTATATCACACACACAATATAATGAAGACAGCTCCTGTACATTAGGTTGCACTACTAGTTCAATTATATTTTGTTTTTGCTCTAAAGGTCAATAAAAAGGCTTAATGTATATAATATTGTACACTACCGTTCAAAAGTTTGGGGTCACCGATACAATTTGTTGGTGTTTTCCATTAAAACTCACACTTTTATTCATGTATAGAGTTGCAAAATGAATAGAAAATATATTCAAGAGATTGACAAGATCAGAAACAATGTACCATTAGAACACTGGAGAGATGGTTGCTGTAAATGGGCCTCTATACACCTATGTACATATTCCACATATTCCATTAAAAACCAGACGTTTGCAGCTAGAATAGACGTTTTCTGATTAATTTGATGTTATATTCTTTGAAAAAAGTGCATTTCCTTCAAAAATAAGGACATTTCTAAGTGACCCAAAACTTTTGAACACTAGTGTATGTCTAGTGTCAATGACTATGCCAATTAAAGCCACAGGACCTGAATTAAAAAGAAAAAAAATCAGTCTAATAAATAAGGAGACTCTATAACGTGGTTTTCTTTTTTTCCACGCAGCTGGTTTCGAGCACACCCAACACATTTAATTTGAAATATTAGGGCAGGAAATTAATCTGCAAAGCTTGAACAAGATTAGCAATGAATCCCATTTTACCATTAAAGAGAATCAAGATTACCAAACAGAACTCATTTACATCACACATCCCGTTCGTTTTGTTTCACCTATAAGCCGCAGCACAGGAAAGGACAAAATGGTTGAAAAAATCGGGGGCAAAGATGTGCCCCTAAAATGCCAGTCAGTCAGTGGCAGACATATTGAAAGATACCTCACAGGTAGCTCTTTGAGGCTTGTTTAATTTGCTGTATTGCAAATATTTGATACCTCCACGGTGTCTGCTTGCCATTTCCGGACGTATAAATAGAAGGGGAGCCAGACGGAAGAGTCAAAATGAGTGCCATTGACTTTCAGATAATGCCACCACCACGTGAATCCAGCTTACATTTGGATTTGTTAGTTACACAGAGTGATGTTTACCAGAATTGTCAGTATCAACAATATGCTCAAGATGTTTGGTTCTATGTCAACTATGACGACTGTATTTACCTTTCAAATGACCTGGAAAAAAACATCCAGATATATCGAATCACGTGTTTTAACATTCCCGCACCAAAGAGCGGTAAGCCAGCTAATAATTTAAATGTTTGTTTTTGGCCAATTTTCATGCATATAGACTATTATAGTCCCTAAGCCTTAGTAAGTCACTTGAGTGTCCTCAGTTGGTCTGTGTTTTGCATGAGAAGTTTCTTGCCAGAGTTTGATTGAGAGTCTGGCAACTTTCCTATTCAGCTCTATTTCTGGTGCTCCATAGACAACGTGCCAATAACTGCAGGCCTTTGGGGATTTGCTTTAGAAGAAGAGTGGGCGAATACTTCTCAGTGATTAGAACGTTTAACCAAATTTTGGCAGAAAACACACACACACACACACACACACACACACACACAAAAAAGGGCGATGTGCACAGGTGAACACCTGTCCGTGCCCTGCGCAATAATTGTCTTTGCCTTTGTTGTGTTGAAAGCTGGGGCATATCACTCATGTTAGTGCAATAACTTTTTTTGGAATACTGTACGTCGGTGTGATGTGAGACGTCTAGACTTAACGTCCTTCCAGCTTTAGGGAAATCTATGCTTGTGATGGTCGAAAGAGGAGTCTAAAAAGACTCTGAAAGGAGTCAAAAAAGCATAGCTAGCTAGATAGATAGCTAGATAGCTGGATAGCTAGATAGCTAGCTACTGGGATCATCCCTATGTTCCCCTCTTTCCCCCAAAAATGGGATCTTCTGTTTCTCAGTCATTATGGATATTTGTCAGGTCTCTACCTCACGTTACGGTTACTGTTATGGTTATTTTGACGGGTAGGGTTAGGGAAAGGGACAAGGTTTAGGCGATATAGCGCATCGTCAAGGCTCCGTAGCGGAAAATTACGTGCGAAAGCGTACAAAAACAGTGCATTGGTTTTCGTAGATTTCAGTAGAACCTTTCATGGAAATGATGGTAGAAAAAAGAATCCCTATATATTATTTGACCCGTAAAGGAAAAGCGGGAAACATTGGTACGCTCCCCTAGCTAGGTAGCTATCTAGCTAGCTAGCTAGGGGAGCGTACCAATGTTCCCCGCTTCATAGATAGATAGATAGATAGATAGATAGATAGATAGATAGATAGATAGATAGATAGATAGATAGATAGATAGATAGATAGATAGATAGATAGATAGATAGATAGATAGATAGATAGATAGATAGATAGATATTCTGAATGATGAATCACAGAGGTTCTATAAAGGTTGACGTTAAGTGCATTGCCAGTCACACTGAACCCGTTTCTTTTTTTCCTGTGTGTGTTTGTGTGTGTTAGGTTTCCGGGGCCTGCCCATCGAGGACCAAATCACCCTGATCCAGTACTCGTGGATGTGTCTGTCCTCCTTTTGCCTCAGCTGGCGCTCGTACAAACACACCAATGGACAGATGCTCTACTTTGCCCCCGACCTCATCTTTAACGAGTAGGCACACACACACACACACACACACACACACACTGTATCTGCATGACAACACATAGTGCTCTGATGTTGACATTAAGCAATGGCCCAGATATAGGTAACACTTACAGAGGGAAACACATTTGTTATTGTCTGGTATTCAGTGAGATCTCCTATATTGGACATCGATAGTCGATTATAGTTACGCTTTGACGGTTAATGTGTTTTGACTTTTTTTCCTGCTGCTTATTGGATGTAAATTTATGTACAAACTTCGGGGATTTTGTTTCCGTGGACAGAAAGGAGCGCATTTTTCGACCGTACTATTTTAAGCGTCATATTGAATGGGACAAATGGAGTCGTGTTGTAGCGGCGAGCACACGCGGGTGCTAATCTTGCGCTTCTTGGAAGTGTGGCACTTCATAAGGAAACACAGACAATCAAAGCTCAGCCGGGGAAGTCGATGTCCTACTTAATCTGTGTGTTAATGTGTTTGAAGAGGAGAGTAAAGGAAAGCAAGTGTTAAGGACGTACGACGCTGCATGTGGGCATGCTCTCGTCGGGAGCTGCAGCGCATGGCCGGTGATTAATTCTGTGTTATAGAATTAATGAAAGAGAAGAATAGCAGCCTCTGTAGGCAGACTAATGTAGGGGACCGGGTTCATGCAGGGGCAGCCTTAAAAGCTCCAACTAATAGCTTGTGTAAGTCAGTGTTAGTAGGTCAGTTTGTCCCAAATAACAACAAAATAAATAAATAAATGAATGAATGAACTACAGAGCAGATGACATTGCACAGTTTAGGAAAGCGCTAGTGTGCCACACCGAGAGATTCCCCCAACACTCTAATCTATTTAGTGCCCAGTGGCTTTCTTTTTATGAAGAATTGTGTATTTCTCACTCCCCAATGACTTTCAGAGAGGGGGGGGGGGGGGAGAGATCTAATTTTGAGATTAGAGATAAATTGTTTGTGTTATTTGTCTCGTCCAGTCGTGATACGATTTAAAGCACTGACGTTATTGAAAACAGGCAGCGCAACAACAGTCTGTATTCTCATTGTGCAACTACAGTCAAACTCGGTTTCTTTAGAGGTCCCATATTATATCCTATTTCTCCAGGTTAACCTAGTTCCCTGGTGTCCTAATGAACATGTCTGTGACATGCTTTGGTCAAAATAAGCAGCCACAGCAGTTCAATCACCCTGCCAAACAGCCCTGTTCAGACACTCGGTTTAGTAGTATCTCTTTAGGTCCACCTTAAAAAAAAGTAAAACGAAACTTAAAGGACAGGAAATGACATCAGCCACAAAGGCTACTGGGAGCTAACAGCAGTTAGCATTTGGAAAAGTAATCATTTGCAGGCTCTAGCAGGCAGATTGCCGTCATATACAATATAACATGTATCCACTGGACAGATAAATCCTCTGAGGCTGGAAGTTTGTGTAGGAGTCTGTGCTGCACTGTGGAGACAAGAATAGAACTTTTCACGGACTTTGCGGACCTCCGGTTTTCGGATACTTTTGCACTCGCCAGAACGCTCGCGTGTTTTACGGACAAAGCGGAGCTCTGCGAGACAACAATTCCAGGAATTTAGCCCAGTGAGCGCGGAAGTCAATATCGCGTTTTCATCTCCTGTACTTAGACTGAGGAGAACCACAAAAACATGACTGACTCGTCTTTTTTCACACTTTGCCGACTGATGGGACCTCCAGAGTCCCAAATATAAGGATTTAAATGATTAAAAAGTTGATTTTGCATAATATGTCCCCTTTATATGTGCACACTTTTAAGAGCCATTGTTATTCCCTAAAATAAAAATTCACTTTGGTGGCATTTCTCTCTTTTTTTTGTAGGTATCTTCTCAACTTTTCCTCTGACATTTAGTATAAGCTGCTTAATTTGTCCTTTACAATCAAATGAACATGCCTACCGTTTGTTTGACCAGAGAAGGGCACGTTTGATCCAAAATACAATATAACATTTAAGCTGCTAACGTTCGGAGGGAATTGTCTCTCGGGTGCGAGCGGTTTGCGAATAAATCCCTGTACAGTACGAGGCGAAGTGCGGTTCTAACACTTGCAGCGGCTGCGTGATGAATGTGAAACAGACTCATTTTTGAAAGGTTTTGTAACTCACGTAGCCGAGTAATTCGTCCGGGGTGGCACTTAATCTGGATTACCCTGCCTGTGAATGTAGTGGAAGGAGGTAGAAAGAGGGTGTAGGCAGTGGAAAGGGTCAGTTGTGCTCAGTTAGGGCAAACTCTTTCTGTGCAGTCTGTGCTAAAACAAATAAAATAAATGAAATGTAGGACAGTTATAAGACAGGAATTGAGGAGTGGAGACAGGGCATAATTGTTCTTAGTATCAGGACTGAATATTATGATAATCAGACTTTATAAAACACAAAAACCTGCCGTTGGTGCAGCTCCGTATCCATTATACTGAGATTTTTCACACCACTAATAGTTTCCAATAGATTGCAGTTTTAAATAATTTTAAACTTGATTGTAGTTGCGCGTACACACCTTTTGTCTGTGATGCGCACACACACACACACCCTTACAGGTGTCAGCAATTATCACCTCCCTCCTCTGCAGCGCAAGAGCCACTCCCTAACAGGTGTCAGCAAATATCACCCTATCCTCTGTTCTCTCGTGAAGGAGCACTCTGTTGTCTCTTTTTGACTGGCTCCTACTTTTTGGGGGAAATAAGTTCTGACACATACGCACACATTGAATGTACACTACACTATATAAGATGCGGTTTGTGTGGGCGAGACCACACCAGGCTTTAATACCGAGCATGAAAATGTAGAGCAGCTGCGAGAGTGCTCTTTCAGCAAAGTCTATACGTCTTTTCTATTACTTATTAATGCATGCTGTTCAATCTTTTTCATTGATAATTCAGTCAGACACGGGGACAAAATTGGTCCATAACTTTGCCGAGTTTTTTCGGGGAGTGGACCTTGGTCACTTGTTTCCATGGCGACTTAAGTGCTTATTAACTCGGAGCATTAAGGCATTTATTGAGCAGACCGTCCGCTCACTCAGCTATTAGAGGGACAAATCTGTCACTGATTGAGGGTAAACACTGCAAGGACAAATGTGCATTTCACATTAAAGACAAAGTTTAGTCGGCCTGCATTTAGTCTTTTTATGAGTGGTTGTTGCTTGGAGAGAAAAAAACAAAGTCATTCCTCAAAAATGGGTTCTGGGCACTCACTCGTGATTAAATTAACATAGGCATTAGGTGAACGTTATCTACAATGTTTAAAGGTAGAAAAATACGAGGAAAAAAAACAAGTTTTACATTACCATTCTAAAGTTTGGGGTCACCTATACAATTTTTTTGTATTTTCCATTAAAAGTCACACTTTTATTCATTCTTTTAGTCGAAGAACCAGCAAAACTGTTTTCAGCTGTGCTAACATAATTGCACAAGGGTTTTCAAGGGTTTTCTAATTGTCCAATAGCCTTCTAACATGATTAGCAAACAAAATGTACCATTAGAACACTGAAAATGGGCCTCTATACACCTATGTACATGTTACATTAAAACATTAGACATTTGCAGCTAGAATAGTCGTTTTCTGATTAATTTAAAGGTGCATTATGTAATAAATCTAAAGCAACTGGCCATAAAATCCTCTTAATATGTCACAGAGACTCAGGAATAATGTTCATATAACAAACTGAACTCAGCAGTACAGCCAAAATTTTCACATTAAAAAAAAACTTTTGCAGTCCTCAAATCATGTTTACGTTTTGAAATCATGTTTTGGCATGTGGCGCCACCTACCGCCGTCTACCAATCATTGCAGTCAGTAGTATCTGAGCTGCCGAGCAACCAGGGGTTGCCAGTTACATCTGAGCTACAATGGCGGAGAAAACGAAACCTAAAAGACCAATTTTTGGCCACATTCTTACATATGGCGCCTTTAATGTTATAGGCATTGAAAAAAAAGTGCTTTTCCTTCAAAAATAATGACATTTCTAAGTGACCCTAAACCTTTGAACGGTAGTGAACCTCTCTGCGAACCATGGGAAATATTGTATTTGTATGTTTCTGTAAAAAGACCAAACATTGCCGTGTTTTTACCTGGTTACATTCAGGGATTGTAAGCTGCTAATGGTGCGTTTTGACTTTGCAGGGCATTGTTTTGAATGTCAAAAAAAACAAGGCCCTAACAAGGTGCTTTTTGTTCTTAGGCCTAAATACAGGTTACTCTCCTGTGTAATGTAACCCTAACCACATTCATAACCAGGAAGTGGTTTCAGCCAACAAAAACAATCAAACGTCTATCACGTTATAACACGTGTCTGGAATTGTGTGACACGTGATTCTGGTGAATGGGGTTGTGTTGTGTTTTGTGTTTTAAGTGATACTCTTTATTAGTGTTGGTGCCCTAACACTGTACCGACATACATTATCATGTAGTGTGAGAAGTTCACTGATTGGTCGATTGTTATGTCAGGGATTTGTTTGGATATAGACTTTTCCAGAACCAAATACATTTTGTTGAACTCGATCTTTGCTTTTCCTCGGATTCAATCTCCGTCCTGAAACTTTCACCAGCGAAACCGAGAAAGAGAGAAAGTTCACCGCTGAAGCGAGAGACGGCGAGAAAAGCAAAACCAGAGTGAGAGCGAGAGCGAGGCAGAGAGATGAGAAGTAGAGAGGAAGAAGGAGGGAAGGAGAGACTGCTGCCAGGAGTTTTTTTTTTCTCTCTCTCCCTCCCCAACCAGCAGCTCATTTTGGGAAGTGATTCAGCAAAATTGATTTCAGGAAGAGCGAGTGCAAGAGGTGGAGAGAGAGAGAGAGGCAGAGAAAACGTGTGGAGACTTTAGAAACTCCAGCTCCAAAGTTGTATTAAATGATGTTATGCTGCACTTTGCAGAACTGCTCGCAAACAGAGTGCTGCTCAGATGTTTTCAGTTATTTATCGAGCCAACGGACACAGCTGTACAGTAAATACTGTAAAGTGTTGTCCTGGCCTGTGTTTAAATGGGGGGGGGGGATATTATGCACTAGTTTTGAGAGTGAAGTCTCCAAAGCCTCTATGTGAAGATAGGGTTTGTCATCTAATGCCAGGGAATCTCTGCAGAGCACATTTCTGATCGGCTCTTATACGATGCACAATCTGCACACGCGTGTTTTACGCCGTGCATTTAGTAGCATAATCAACATACGTTCACGCACGTGCCGTTTCTGTCGAGACGGAAACAGACGCACTTCCGTCTTCAAAGGGCCGTCTGTGGTAACGAGGGTTAGATGCGAGTCTGCCTCTGGTGCATCTGTGCTGTGGTGCTGCTCGCAGTGCTCTGCAATCTAAAGAGGGGATTTTGTATTCTGCTCCTTAGCCCAGACTTCGCAGCATCTTCCTCTGCTCTGAAATATTCTTTGACCGGGCTGAACTAGTTTTGACCCCCTCCTCCTAATTGAGAGAGTACTGAGCAGAGATTACAACTATTTCTACTGCAATTTAATATTACTAGTTCTTGTTGTGACATTGTCCCTTCTTCATCTCTGTCTTTTTTTTGTTTCTTCAGGGACCGCATGCAGCAGTCAGCCATGTATGATCTGTGTGTGGGAATGAGGCAGGTGAGCCAGGAGTTTGTACGTCTGCAGCTAAGCTACGAGGAGTTCCTCTCCATGAAGGTCCTTCTGCTTCTCAGCACAGGTAGGTCTGCTCTGGATCGGAACTTTATTCAACCCATACTGTATCTACACTCTTCGGAATAAAAGTGCCAAGTAGAACCATATAAGGTTCTTTGGCTTGTCCTCATAGGAGAAGCCTTTTTGGCTCCAGTTAGAACCTTTTTCTTATAAAGATTCCACCTGTAACCCTTTTAAAACCCTTTATTCAGGAAAGGGGTTTTAAAGGATTCTCTGGATCAAAATGGTTCTTACTGTTACCATTAGTATTACCAACTCTTTCTTCAGGAAGCAAATGGTTCCAGGTAGAACCTGAACCCTTTTGGAACCCTTATTTCTAAGAGTGTACCTGCAGATCTCACACTGACAGAACTATTAGCACCTTGTCTCAAACCCGCCTGCAATTACTTACTCTACACTGAATCATCATTTAAAAAGCCATCTATTACACGCAAAACAAACTGAAAATTGCATTTCAGACAACATTTTTCGTGCGAGCTATCAATCATGCAACACCTCTTAAACTGACTTTTCCTCAGGCCAAATGCCTCTCCAAATGCTCAGCAAAGTGTCACGCTATTTTGTAAAAATATTAAAATAATAACTGGTTCATCTGGTCAGGTTGTTTGGGAAATTCTTGCTCTCATACAGGTAGCCTTTTCTAATAGAAAGCACAAAACCAGTCGCTCATTAATGGATACTAGGTGTGGGAATCTTTTACTAGTTCACGAGTCGATTCAAAATCGATTTCTGCTTCAATCTATAGGTGTGCAAAGGATGATCTACTCCGGTCTGTTTAGACTGAATTATTAAGTTTTAAACATTGCTTAGATGGAATTGTTGTAACTGTTAAAGAAATATCACACATTGCCTCTCGATTCTTTTAAATCGATTGTGAATCGTAGTAAATGAGAATCGCGATTCTACAAATCTACAAATAATCATACACTGCTTTTTTTGCCATTCTAACAGTGGCTTGTTATCTGTATTGTGGTATCGCTTGTTGCCGATACTGAATCATGGCTTTTTTAGGTCACTGATAATCAGCAGATTTTTGATAAGCAGCAGAAACGTCTCCGTTGAGCGCTGCTCTCAAGAGAAACGACGCCTCGTGTGGTCCCTAATCAGCACCTGTGTTGTGACATCAAGCGCTATACTTGTGAACCGTCGCGGGCCCCGACGGAGCCAAAAAACAGCCTTTTTCCTCACAGGAAATGTATCGATAAAGTGTCTCGTATTCCGCTCCATCCACAGCGTTGGCAGCGCTGCTCGTGTCTGCCTTTTAAAGCACATTCTTTGGAATCCTTTAACGCGGGAAACAGGTGCACCCATTTGCATAGCAACGTGTCGTAAATGTAAAGGAGATTATTATTTTATTTTTTTTGACTTTGTTCATTGCTGGTGGATAAAAGGAGTCTTTCAATGACTCACGACGGAAGGTGTTGCCGCTCTCAGCCAGACTTCGCCCACTGGCTCTGCAGCTTCACTCGCTGGACCGAGCTTTTTCAGCCTGAAACGGAAAACAGTGGTTTTTCCACTACCTCAACGCACCACGAGCCGCTGCCAGCTTCGCGAATCTCGATGTGTCCTAACTTTCACCGTTCACGTTCAAGTCGCTGGATGTTTGAGAGGATAAACACAACGTCTGGAGTTACACGAGGACACGCGACCTGCTGCTGAAGTAGTTTTTTTTTTTTTTTGCAAATGTTTACTTGGGGTGTGGACTGTTTGTGGAGAAGTTCAACAGGTACAAGAGTACAGAGAGAGGCGAGGATGATGGGGCGGTTGAGTTTACATGTTGGCCAGACTTCACCAGTGCTAATCAGGTGAAATATTCACTGGCGATGTTGTTATTTTTCAGTAACTAAAGCCTCGGCAAGGTTTAGGAATAGAAAACAAAAATAAAAGACATAAAACTATGGGGAAACTAGAGTTTCTGACTTTTTCGGTTGATGACACACAGTCTACAGGGAAGTAAATACGTCTATCGCAACCAGACATCCAGTATTTACCTGAGCGACAGTATAAGGTTGATTTTGGCACAATAATACAACGACATAAGGAAGAAAGTGTAGAAAGTATTTCCCTGGTATGCTGTAACCTCCGTGTTGTTGAGTCATCTGGACCAACAGGGGAGCTCCAGCTGGACTTAAGCTATTGGATGCTGGGAAAGCTGAGGAAGAAAGAGAGAGAGATGAGGGCAGTGAAGATGAAGAAACCAAGGGGGAGGAAAAGGCGAGATTGAAAGAGTGAAATGAGACAAATGTTGACAGTGAGAGCGAGTATTGGCGGAAAAAGAGACAGGTGCATAGCTGTAGGGAGAAAGAAAGAAAGACGAGACAAAGGGAGGTGGAGGGGGTAGGTCAGAACTGGTCCTTCTGTTGCTGTGGCCTCGCTCTCCTCCTCTGGAGTTCGTCCAGAGAGCCCTGCTGTACTTAATAAAGGCCAGGCAGAGCTCCAAAATCTGTTATTCTTCCTCCACTTCCCTCAAAACCCAGGCTGGAATTTCAAAGGAGAGGTTGTGGAGATAAAAGAAGCAGGTATACAAAATGAAATCGAGGGGAGGGCAGAGAACTTAAGGAGCTTCAGTCTGCTCTGGTTATTGGATTTAGTCAAAAAAAATATAGCGGTGAAATAATATGACGAAAGAAGACGAAAAACAACCACACCGGTGCTTCATGTATAATGTGTAGCAGGGAAGTTTCTGGTACTTGTTTTACCACATTATCTCAGCAGAAGAGTCCACCGTCTCTGGTTTTCCTGAGGTGCTGTAGAAAAGAGCTGCTCGTTACACTCATTCATAGATAGACGTGTGCGGTTTTTGTGGGAACATGTCAGCCGAACATTTACTACAGGGTCATGGAGTGCGTGCGTGCCTTTGGGTTAGTTTGAGGAAAAAAGTAAAAAAAAAAAAAGTGACTATGTGTTTTAAAACTGAGAGAGGTTGAACACGTGAAAGAGAGAGAGAAAAAAAGGAGGGAGGGATTATGAGAAAAGAGAGAAGGGTTGTTATTTCCTCTCTGACCTTGGCTAAGGTTTCACTGAGCCTGCAGCGTCTCATGACCTGTTTGGATTTGGAACATGAGCGGCGGCCCCGGCTCAAAGTAGTTGCACTTCCTCACCTGTGCGCACACGGACGGCGTTTTTGTTTCCCTCACTTCATTCCGATCGCGCCGGTGACACATCCGTTTTTATGTTGTATAAATAGTCTATCATTTTCATTTCTAAGCAGTCATTATAGTTTTATTTTTAATCATCCGTCAATTAAAAGTTCCTTTTTGCCAACACCCTTGAACCTTCAAACACATCACACTAGTTGTACAACTCCCTAATTACTAGTATGATGTATTAAATCAAAAAAAAAAAAAGAAAAAGGCACCCTGTCAGTCACCTATATCAAAGCAACCAGAGCAGGATTTACTAGCTGCATGAGTCACGCTTGTCTCTTTGTTTTTTTACGTGCAGCAGAGAATGAGTGTTGTGGCACTTCTTACATGTACATAACGATAGCTGGAACGACGATACCTGCAGCAAAATATCTATTTAACACGATGTGGGTCAGAGATGTTGGATGTCAGCCTTGAAACCGAATCGAATAACTCTTTGTATGTCGTTTTCAGAGGTGTTTGCAGAAATACGTACGACGAATAAAAGTTAAATAGAAAGAGTACGACTGAGACTACAGACAAACACAGAAGTACACATTGGTTTTTTTTGTTGTTAAATTATGCTCTCCTAACAAGCAGTAGTAGGCATTTTGTCGTTGGTTGTTTGTAATGCAGTCCTAAAACAGGTTCCGTCAGTCACTTTGGTTTTTTTTTTACTTCTTTGCTTCAAGTGGTTTACGTCGGCTGTGCTTGAGGCAGCTTGTAGCTGCTCTTAACTCAACAAAGTACAGGATTGTGTGTTTTGTTTTTTTTTGTTTTTTTTTGAAGGCAAAGTCGTTATGATCACGAGAGGCTCAGAATTTCACGTTGTGCTGCGGGGAGTATTATTTATAAGGTGTCAAAAATGCGATAACAATGTAAATACACTACCGTTCAAAAGTTTGGGGTCACCTATACAATTTTTGTTGTGTGTTCCATAAAAACTCACACTTTTATTCATCAAAAGAGTTGCAAAATGAATAGAAAATATAATCTATAGACACTGACAAAATTATAGATAATGATACATTTTGCTTTCGTCAGCAAAACTGTTTTCAGCTGTTTTCAAGGGTTTTCTAGTCATCCAATAGTCGTTTACCACATTAACAATGTATAGAGTCTATTTCTGATTCATTTAATGTTATATTCATTGAAAAAAAGGGGCTTTTCCTTCAAAAATAAGGAAATTTCTAAGTGAGCCCAAACTTTTGAACGGTAGTGTAATACAAAATTATACAAAATATAAAAGTCTTACTTTTATAGTACAATACTAAGAGTTTCTTTTAAGGTTTGTCAGCCATGTTTTTTGGTATGGGAGAAATCTTGAATCGTTAACAAACTTGTCACGGCACATACACTCTTAAATAATAAATGCTTATCATACTTAGAAATAAAAGTGCTAAGTATAATCATATAAGGTTCTTCGGCTTGTCCTCATAGGAGAACCCTATGTTACCAAGAACCCTTGAAAAACCCTTTCTCCAGGAAAGGGTTTTTCAGAAGCAAATGGTTCCAGGTAGAACCTCAGCCCTTGGAGAAGGACTCTTTTGGAACCCTTATTTCTAAGAGTGTATAATCATATCTGGAGTCTTGGATGAGGGACAAGTGAAGGCATTTCCTGCCACTGTTTGATTTGTAATGCGTTACTTAATCATGAAGGCGGCGGCGGCGGCTGAATGTCATTGAAGTCCTTTGACAGATCTGCATATCTGTGACTTTGTTCGACTGCACAGAGAGGGGAGGGAGACAGATAGTTGCCATATTGATGCATCGACATTGCACGCTGGCTGTATCTCATTCTTCACATCTGTCTGACAGCTGACTGTTACACTGCCTTTTTAATTTGAGTGCATTAGTGGTAGCATTCAGATCCTAAGCTTGTAGTCGTTTATCAACGTGGGTCAAACTGATCGAGCTCCTCGACGCACTTTTGTTTCCCATCTGTCGCCGAGATATCGTTCAATCAAGTCCTTCCAGCGTATTAGTCGTCTTTCATGAAACAGTGGCTACACGTGAGAACTAACTGCAACTCGAAATTGCGAAAGTGGACGTAATGAGATGCTAAATAGGCTTAGGTCGTCAACATTTCCAAAAATAAGGCAACTGTGTGGGAGTGGGAGTACCTCGAAATACCCTATCAATGAACATTTGTACATTAGGTTGTGGTTTGCTAAAATCACTCACTGCAAAACATGTGTACTAAACCATTATGGTACATAGTTAAGGACTTATTTCCTTAATTTTAGATTTAAACTACTACTAATGTTTGAGTTTAAAGGTCCCGTATTATGCAAAAGCAACTTTTTAATCATATAAATCCTTATATTTTGGACTCTGGAGGCCCTACCAGTCGGCAAACTGTGAAAAAAAGATGACTGGCGAGGGCAACGGCATCCGAAAACCGGAAGTCCGCAAAAAGTTATTTTCTTGGCTCCACAGTGCAGCACAGAGTTCTACACAAACTTCCAGCCTCAGAGGATTTATCTGTCCAGTGGATACATGTTATATATGACGACAATGTGCCAGCTAGAGCCTGCAAATGACCACTTTTCCAAATGCTAACGGCTGTTAGCTCCCAGTAGCCCCTGTGGCTGATGTCATTTCCTGTCCCTTAAGCTTTGTTTTACTTTTTTTTTAAGGTGGACCTAAAGAGGTACTTATAAACAGAGCGTTCTGAACAGGGCTGTTTTGGCAGGGTGATTGAACTGCTGTGGTGCTTCATCCTCATGGTATTTTGACTAAAGCATGTCACAGACATGTTCATTAGGACACCAGGGAACTAGTTTAACTTGTAGAAATAGGGTATAATATGAGAACCTTTAAATACCTGGGGTCAATAGACGGTGCACAAGAGAGTGCAGCCAGGGTGTGACACGAGGATAGCAGCGAAAGTGAAAGGGAAGGCCAGCTGCGTGTTAACTGTGACATCCTTTCATTCAGTCCAACCGATGATGACAGTGGTATTTGTCTGTCTTCCAGTTCCAAAAGAGGGTCTGAAGAACCAGGCAGCGTTCGAGGAGATGAGGGTTAATTACATCAAGGAGCTCCGGCGTTCAGTGGGAAAGGCAACCAACAACTCTGGCCAAACCTGGCAGCGCTTCTTCCAGCTCACCAAGCTACTCGATGCCATGCATGATGTAAGTACTCTTGTCCTGTCTGCCCCTCGCGTTGCCAACTGCCTACAGTACAGCACAGGCTTCCCTTGGCAGAATCGTCCGCATGCCATGCCTTCACACACTGAGGAAGAGGTGTCCAGTGGCACTCTGAGGCTCTAATATCACTGGAAATGTTTTGAGTGAAATGTCAGCATAGTGGATTTGGATGATGCATTTACTGAGCTGTTCAATGGGGGTACTGTGGCTTGGAATGAGGATTACTGCATCCCAATCCTCCCTAAAAGGGGCTGTGTTTTGGACGGCGGTGGTGGATCAGGCTGCGCTGGTGAATGGAACAGAAAAGGGATCCGGTGCCAGTTTGGACTTTTTTTGGATCAGAGTTTCACAGTGGTCATTGTGGGGAAAATGTGCTAAATCACAGTTCTTATTCCAAGCGTGGGGGGGGGGGGCGACTGGATTACGGCATGCAGACGATGTAGGCAAAGCCCCGAGAGATACGAGTCAGCAAGCAAGAGGTCACAGAGATAGATGATCGGAATTCAATGACCCAGATGACTGTGTGAATGGGGTTAAGGCCGAGCAGATGACCCTGAAACAAAATCTGTGATGCCCCCCAGTGGTGAAATGAGAAGGAAATTAAGTGTGAATGTAAAATAGTAATACAATATAATAATACACCATTCAAAAGTTTGGGGTCACCTTTACAAATTGTTGGTTGTTTTCCATTAAAAGTCACAATTTTATTAATCAAAAGAGTAAATTAATAGAAAATATAGTCAAGGCATTGACAAGATTAGAAATAATGATTTTTATTCAAAATAATAAAACTTTGATTTCGTCAAAGAACCAGCAAATCTGTTTTCAGCTGTGCTAACATCATTGCACAAGGGTTTTCTAATCCTCCAATAGCCTTATAACGCGATTAGCAAACCCAATGCTAGACAACTCGATACACGTATGTACATATTCCATTAAAAACCAGACGTTGGCAGCTTGAATAGACGTTTTCTGATTAATTAATGTTATATTTATTGAAAAAAAGTGCTTTTCTTTCAAAAATAAGTGCATTTCTAAGTGACCCCAAACTTTTGAACGGTAGTGTAATAACGTAAATAAAATAAATAACAGAAAACTGTTTCTCATCATATTTTCTTATCTGTGTCGTTCAGCTGGTGGGGAACCTATTGGACTTCTGTTTCTACACCTTCCGTGAATCCCAGGCGCTGAAGGTGGAGTTCCCCGAGATGTTGGTGGAAATCATCAGTGACCAGATACCAAAGGTGGAGTCAGGCCTCACTCACACGCTCTACTTCCACAAGAAGTGACTCCCTTTAACTCTTGGGACAGAAGCAACATTGGAACGCAAAACTGGAAGAAGGGAGTTATAAAAAAAATAAATAAATAAAATAAAGATTCAAGGAACATGAACAAAAAATGTGCAAGAAAAGGCCTGAGCAGTTGGTCGTCAGCCTGTACGCCTGCTGCATCTTTGTCTTGGATCGGGAACGTTTTTAGAGACACGGTGACACGAGTGGACTCGGCGAAAGAGGGATTTGACCGCGCTGTCACCGCGAGCAGGTCGGAGCTGTGAATACCCCGTGGAGCCCCGTGTGGCGCGCTGACAAGCACTTGTGACAAATGTGACAGTCTCCCCCCCCCTCCAACCCTGCCCTCCCCTGCCCCAAAGACAATTACAGTATTTTCTATGGAGATGAAGCCATACATTTCTTAGGATGCGCTAGATATGTTCACTATGTGCACGCACACACACACACACACACACGGAGGGAAATCGATACACACATCGCTGTCCACATGCCTTCACGCAAACGCACAGATGCACTAAAATCAGACTCCCTGACAAATCTGCAGAAGAAAAATAAAAAGGTTTTTGCAAATATTAACTGTGGCTTATGCAGTCTTTCACAAATAAAAGCACTACAGCAGAAAAACGAAAAAAAAAAAAAAGAAAAAAAATGCCAATACTTAAATCGTGCTTTGCAGTGTAGCGGCATACTGCAAGACTACAGGGCAAAGGACACTACGAGGAGGCACAGAAATAATAGACTGTAAAGCGATAATGTCTATTTGAATATATTCCAAGGGCTATACAAGCGTCATCTTAGGCTTAATAATTACATTAAATCTTAACAAGTCCAAGTTTGAAGCGCAATCAGTGTTGTAACAGCCATCATAAACATTCACATAGTGCGTTTCTTAATTACAATATGTAGTAAAACAATCAAAACTAATATGCAAAGGTCCAAAGCTAACTCTGTTTTGAAATGAAAAATAAAATGTCTCTTTGTAAAAAAAAAAGAAAAAAAGCTTGCACGTGGCGCTCTCTCATTTCATTAAAATCACTATATTAAGACGTCGCGGTGAAGAAATAAGACGATATCGACGAGAAAATTCACCTCCGGGTTTAAAACGGCCAGTGGGTGCTGCAGGATGGGAAGAGAGAAAAAAAAACCACATCATATGTAAGAGGAAATGATTTCAATTGAGTTCTCTGGTAATGGATTTGACTGAGGTGCATCCATAGTAATTGCTGTCGTTTGTGTTATCTCCAGAGCAGCTGTCCAAATGTCTGTTTTTACTCACCGTGAAGCAAAACCAGCCCTTTGTGAATCAATACTTATCTACTCTTCCCAGAAATAATAATAATAATAATAATAATGAAAAAAAAAAAAAAAGCATTTTATAAAAGTGTGTCGCAGAAGTTTAGTTTTTTGACGAGTCGAGTCATTTTACATTAAGGTGCTTCATTTCTACAAAGCCGGGCGAAACATAATGTACAGTAACTTGTAGAGATCCATTCTATACAATAACGAACTACTACGGATACAAACACGCGTAACTATGTAAAGACGACATAATCCAAAAAAACGGAGCATTACTCTTCAGTGCTTATAGCAAAATGGCTCATGTATCAAAACCAGGCAAAATGTGTACAGGTATTAACTTCTTTAAAAACACGTTCTCTTCAGCTGTTGTACAGTACATGTTCATGAACGCTTGATGAGGAACTGTTGGTATAATCAACTATCCTGATTTAGTTTCATTTCCTTTTTTTCCTCTTAGCTTTGGGCCAAGAAGTACTACTATTTTAGGTAGGCCCAGTCATCTGGACCATTAACTTGTCTCGCACCCCCCACTGGTTTCTGTGTGGTGGTGGAAAACTACTATAAAGCTACTGAAAAGCGATAGAGCCGCTGGGGGAGAAAAAACAGTGGGTGTGTGGGTTCTATTTTTCTTTTTTTATTCTTTCTTTCTGTGCCCTGAGAGTGTGTACTTACATGTGAGTATGGACAAGTGAGTGTGGCTTACATTTGTGTGTTTTTTTTTCTTTGCATAGTTGATCTGTTATTTCAGCGTGGGTATTATGCATTTTTTTTTTTTTTTTTTTTACGTTATAGGATTAGCCATATCCTATTTCCACATTTTAGATTTGCACAGGAGGAGATACAATGTGAAATGACGTATTAATGCAGCTAGCAGGAAAAGGGGGGTCTGTTTTTTTTTTTTTTTTTGGAGAAGTAACTGTGATGTTTCTGGAAGAAAAAAGATGTTCCTGCGTAAGTCAAACCAGCCTATAGTTGTATAACAACATGATTTCACCGGCACAGGCAGGGATGGTTTCTTTGCATCCATGCAACTAAAAAAAAAGAAAAAGCGATGAGGTCTCTTCTGTTGAGGTCACTGTGTGAAGGTTGAGGTACAAAGAGGTGGACGAAGCGTAAATTACCGCGTGGCAGAAGAAAGAAAATGATGCATTATTTATTTATTTTTTATTTTTTTGTTAGAGGGTGGGACGTCATTCTTCTATTTCTCATATTTAATTGAGCTGAAACTAGTTCACTTATTGGTTACTTCCATTGGCCAAACCATTATCTGGTTGCAGTTTATATTATATGTTAAGTAACTTATTATTTTTGCGATATTGAATAATAATATTACACTCCACTATAATAATTTTCACACAGTCCCTATCAGAAGGGCCTCATTCAACAACCCCATCGTTTTCCCCACTCATTATTGTGTTCGAGTTGTGAAGGACCCTTAAAGCTAATCTCTCACCGTTTCTTGTTTTGCCACTTTGTCCTTTTTTTAAAGGAATAAAACAATGACGACAACAACAACAACAACAAAATACTGTCTAAAGGTTCATAGGATGAATGGGAAAGTATTTTTGAGAGAATTATATTTTGCTGGAAAACAATATTTAAGTACTTTGTCTAAAAACCGATATCCTTTTTGTAAAATGAAATGTCGACGCATGCTTTTCGATGAGATGTTTACATTGTATTTAAAAAAAAAGAAAAGAAAAAAAAAGGGAAACTTGTGCCTTTTTTATCTCACCTGATTTACAATTTTACAGTATATATTGTACATAATACAGCAAGTCTTTATGTTGAGTATATAGTATAAAAACATTTCTACTTTATCCATCTCGTGTTGGAATATCGGAGGTTTCCCCCCACTTGCCATGTTCTGTGTGTTGAATCACAGAGAAAACTTTACAGTAAGGGTTGGCAGCAGAAAGGGCCAAACAAAGAAATGAATGTATTATACATTGTGGAGACTTATGGAACTTACAACCTTGAATGTTAGAGAGTAAAAAGTAAAAAAAATAAAAATAAAAATAAATACAAAAATAATAATTATCAAAAAAAGTTTTTTTTATTTTTATTTTATTTTGTTTTGTTTTGTTTTGTTTTGTAAAAAGATGTGGAGTGGATCACTGAGAAAGTTGCTGTGGAACTTCTTTCCCAACACGTGACGTTACTGTTGCAGAGCACCACAATAAAAACCGAGGAGTCACAAACAAAGGAAGGCTGGCACATGTGAAATTAAAGTCTTGTCTTTTCAGTTGTGCACACACACACACACACACAAAGTAAAATGAAAAAGTACAGATTCCCTGCGCTCACTGGGACGTCACAATGCGCTAAATTCCTGGAATAATTGTCTCGCGGAGCTCCGCTTTGTCCATAAACATATTCGAAAACCGGAAGTCCGCAAAAAGTTCTATTCTTGGCTCCACAGTGCAGCACAGAGTTCTACACAATCTTCCAGCCTCAGAGGATTTATCTGTCCAGTGGATACATGTTATATATGACGGCAATGTGCCTGCTAGAGCCTGCAAATGATCACTTTTCCAAATTCCAAAAAGAAACTGCTCTTAGCTCCCAGTAGCCTCTGTGGCTAATGCCATTTCCTGTCCCTTAAATTTCATTTCACTTTTTTTTAAGGTGGACCTTTAAGGTGGACCTAACGAGATACTACTAAATAGAGTGTTCTGAACAGGGCTGTTTTGGCAAGGGTGATTAAAATCATACAATATAATAGGATGTAATTGTAAAAGGAACAGTTCAATAAGTGGGAAAAACTACTTTTTATTTCTCATTTAGTGTTTAGATTCCACTCCGATGTGGCCCAATACATCACTGTAAAGACAGGGAGCTCCAAGTGATGTTACATGAGTCAGCATATTTCGATGTGGAAAACTTAAAATAAATTACAAATAACAATAATGAAATCGAGAAATTAAAGAAGTTTACCCGACATATGTAGTTTGCGTCTCTGCTTGAGGTGATGTAAGCGACTGTCGGCGTAGCATACAACAAAACAACAGATTTATCTATCAGTAACCAAGTTGCATTGTGGGTAATGTAGGCAAGCAGTTTCAAAAAACTACACTCCAAGGGCGAGACCAACAGTGTTATGGAAGTACAAAATAGGTGCCATTCTTTAATTATTTAACTCGTGATTATAGTAAGTATAGTATAGTTTTCTCCGTTTTAGCTTTTAAAAGAGAGAAAAAAAAAAGAGTTGTTTTTTTTGGCTAATTAATTCAGTTTCTCTAATGTTCATGAATCACCACTTGCTGCAAACCATGAATAACCACTTGACGAAGCCATTTTATCTTCCGAGCTGTTTTCTTCTAACTCGATTCTTCTCTTTGAGGCGCGAATGACTCACTCAATGTTTCACGGTGCTGCACTCTTGTATGTGGCGTAACGGCGTCATTGCCATTTTCTGATCGCCAGTGACGAATCGAGCCAAAGCCATAATTTCCACAGCCATGGCAGCGCATTTCGTATGAATATATATATTTAAATGCTCTTTTTTTTTGTCCAGTTCCAGGAATTACTTTTTACCGAGATGCTTTGTACAATATTTCTCAACAACTATCCGACAGTATAAATCCTTCAACATAAAGCAGTCTTTGAAACTAGTCACTACTGTATATCTTGATGCAGATATTGCCATATTTGTGTTTGCAAAGAAATTGCAAGATTCTAAGAAATAAAAAAAATTTGACATAATTCATCTGGTGGTTTATGTATGCACGCATACCATGAGAGGGAAGCTATAGGAAAGGCTCCCTACTCCGAAACGGTGTCTGATCTGGGTGAATCTGGTGAATAATGAGTCAAAAAAACAGAAATAAATGTGGCACAGCAGCGGGTACGACAGTCGCAGGGAGAGGAGATGAAGCAAACAAAAGAGCGATAGTTAAAATGACAGAGATAAAGTGAGCAAAGATGAGACTTTTACAGTAAAATGGTGCCTGTGGAGAAAAATCACCATTAACCTTGTTAGAGGCTGATCTGAAAACACGCCTGCTTTGCCAGACTGTAGAGCAGACAGTATTACTTTTTTGCTCTTTTTTTTTTTCTCCCTCTGAATCCACAGCCCTCTCCAAATCTCCCCCAGATTTCCAATTGCTTTCACTTGTAGTCGTGCCAGATAAACAGAATCTATTGGATCAGGCTGATTTCACGGCTGCACCCTCGCACATGGCAGCTTCTGTGGCCCATTTTCTAAGCTGAGTTTTAGTTTTCCCTCCACTCACTCACTGATATTCATTCTCTCCAGATATTCTTACTCGGTTTTCAGCCCCGCTAACACATCAAGAGAGTTATTAAGGTTACATTTCAGAAGATTTGTGCAGTAAATAATCCGGATAAAGACTCGGGGGTGCTTGAGTTAGTTTAACCTGGACGTGTTCTGGACACATTTATGGCACTTTGAGCTTATACCAAACTGCTGCACTGCATTGATCTCAGCTGAGTCATGGTGTGGGACTATGTCTTGCAGCTGAAGGACACTGCGTTATGAGTTTTAGAGGACAGTTGGCACACGGCCAGGGTTCGAGGAAATATCGTGATCTTTATTCAAACGCACGTCTAAACTGACACAGTGACACTGATCTATCCGTCAATGCAGTCTGATATTCCCCCCCACCCTCGATGCATTATGCATGCAGAGACCGAAATCACCACAGGTGACGCTTCATCAATGTCAAGTGATACCAATATGAGTCTGATCCACACAGATTACCTCTGCCGTCCGCTGCGTCACATTCACAAGATCGGGGGGAAAGATTATATGCAAAGAGCTTTGACTGATTTAATGAACAAACTAACGCGAGAGCAGCAGAAACGAACCAATGCGGCGACTTAAAGGTCCCATAGAGTGGTCCTATCGCACATATGTGTGAGTTATGGAGGTCTACTTACATACACCAACTTGTTTTTATGGTCATACCTCCTAGTTGCTGCAAACGAGCAGATCAAAATCTCTCCTCACTGAAGCTCTCGTCAGCCGTTTCAGACCGAAATCTCACTTCAGATCGCTTGCAGAGCCCCGAGAATACAATACAATAAAACCCAGCGTTCTCAGCAGTGGCTGAACTGTTTGTTTTGAAACGTTAGGGCTTCATAAACGAGGTAATGGCGCAGACACACACCAAAAAACAGCGTTAACTGGAACTTCCGGTCTATGGGAGCTTTAAAGAGACACGCACTCAAAAGCGAGCATTCTGAACAGGGCTGTTTTGGCAGGGTGATTGAACTGCTGTGGTGCTTCATCCTTATGGTATTTTGACCAAAGCATGTCACAGACATGTTCATTAGGACACCAGGGAACTAGGTCAACCTTGTAGAAATAGGGTACAATATGTCTACTTTAATAGAAGGGAGGTTAAAATACGAAGGATGGTAAGAAGAGCAAGACAAAGGAGTTCTAAAAAACCCCAGAGAGACGGACAGGTAGAGAAGGAAAAGGAATGGCACACTTCATGACAGACAGTCCAAAGCAGAGTGAGAGGCAGGCAGAGTGAAAGTCTCTATGATTCAGCAGTAATTTGGCAGAGGGGAGATGATGACAGCCTCCGGGGGTTGGGTGGTGGCAGTGACGGTGGGGGAATAGTTTTGTTTTTGCCCATCTCATTAACGCTTCCCCATTTAATTACGCAATCATCACCGATGATGGCGTCGTACGGGAAACCGCAGCTCCTCATCCTCCTCAGACAACGATTATTTATTTATTTTGAGTGGACAAAGTTACAAGTGTTTACTTATTAAAGGAAAAGTGCGTTTGCTCACTTACTGGAGGTGTGAACGCGGCGGCGGACTGCTGGTGATTATGCAGCTCGGGCCAAAAACACGAGGTCTGGAGGCCATTTGGTGTATTAATTACACAAACGTAGACGGAGAATTAACATGCACAAGGCGGCGATGTTAATGGATCGGGGAGGCGGAGGTGGATTAATGCATGTTTTCGGTTTCTGCGAAAAAGATAAACATCCATTTTGATGGCATTTTGAAGTTATTTTGGAAGTCGCTTTTAGTCAGGCGGAGCAGCGCAGGTCAATAAAAAGAGGAAGGCTTACATTACACTACATGGCTCAGTGTAGCAGTGTGGGCTGCAGAACGAATCCTCATTTTACCAGTGACTTTATTCTTAGACTGTGGGAAACTGTTCACTTTCTCAGTGACACAACAGATGAGTCAGCAAAATTAGAAACGATTCCCTAAATGTACATTTTTATCTCGAAAACGTGTGGTTCACACAGTTTGTTGAAAACCAATGAAAATCAGTGCTCAAGTTAAAGACGGCACAATGTGCTCACTGTGTCAAATTTTAAGTTATCATGTTTATTTAATGGAAAGAACGTATAATACAATAACGAACAACACAAGATCTTTATTTGTTTAACATTGATCCAGAGAATACCCAAAGGTATAAAAATGAAAGAAGTCAAGGCCCTTTACAAATAACATAAATCACTGTCTTTAAATTATTGCAACTGCAACTGAAAAAACACAAACAATCTGCTGAACCAAAAGCTCTCAGAAAAATTAAAGTGTCTTGTTGAGGAGCAGAGGGAGGGAATTTAATGCGGAGAGCACACATGGTAAAAACCAATCCAAATAAAAATCTGTCACCTTAAAAACTGTCACTCACTCAATGTGAATTTCCAGAATGTACTTGGCAGTCGAAAGACACTTTGAGACGCTCTACAGATAAATGTATGTCGATGATAAATCCTTTAATCACTTGAAGTGAAGTTGAAGATACAATTAAAAGTGAAATTACAAATGTTGCAGCAGTGTCTCCGCTCGGAGGGATTTTCATTTTAATAGATAATTTGGTGAGAACGACACTTGGTTTGTGCGTCGGTAAAGGGAGTGCACCACGGACAGAACAGCACATAGTGTATTTAAAATTCAAAAAGGTCATGCAATCATTGTGCCGATCATATATAAAATAAAAAGAATTGCAGTAGCAATGTGCCTCTTCTTGAATACCTAAATAATTTTAAAATAACATAAAAATACAACATTTTATAAGTGAAAGCTGTAACACTCCAATTCTGTTTCATACATACCTGCGACTATTGACAATAGCTGCTCCGGCAGTTAAGGCACATAGGCACGGGTTATCGCTTAAGAGCTGAAAACTAATTTGTGAGTATCATTGTCAAAAAAGTGTGACAAGCTTCAGTGACACTTTGAGTGCTGACATTATACTTTACAGTTTCTGAGATTCCTTCTTTGACTCGAGAGCTCATGGATACCATGTATAATGGGGGCGGAGGGGGGGAAGGAGGGAGGAGGAGGAGGGGGGGGTGACGCTCATTCTGCTGGTGCTGCTACAAAGTTACCGAGATTTTCTGTATCTCTGTATACAGCAGAACTTTCCTTTTTGGAATTACAATGCAGAAACTCATTACGCAAAGAAATGTCAAAGAAAAAAAAAAAAAAAAAAACATGCTTGCACACGTGTATCAAAGCCCACTACTAACATACAAACACTTGCTCCAGAGAGAATTTAGGGGGGGGATTGAGGATAAACAAGGCTCTACTGTGAATTTCTGAGTCGAGGCACATGCATATGTCAGCATACTTTCTTTTTTTTTTCCCCCCAGTGAAGGTGATAACTTGTCCATAAATATTTCCATGTGGGCCTACAGCATCTCCACATAGTTTTCAGGGATGAGGCCCCTCTTTCCCTCCAGCTCTCCTTCCAGCCAGCCCGGCTCTCTCGACATGGTCACTGCAGGAGAGGACACAGTGTCACAGAGGAGACAGTGCCACAGGGAAGGGGAGCGGGGGGGGGGGGGGACAGACGGTAAGAAAATGTGTGTGTGTGTGTGTGTGTGCACTAGAGTGAACAGAGCTATACATTTACAAACTACACCATGGCTCTTTTATTTATATATATATATATATATATATATATATATATATATATATATATATATGTATGTTTATATATATATATATGTATATGTATGTTTATATATATATATGTATATGCACACATACATACATATATACACACATGTCTATACATACATATATATATAAAAGTATGTATGTATATACATGTGTGTATATATTATACATATATATATATATACATACATACACACACACACATATATACTGTAAATCAGTAGTCAACTTTTGAATCCAGCTTTTCTAGAAGTTCCCCAGGGAGCTCAAACATGAAGTGCTAACAAACTGTTGAGAATGGAAGAGGGTGTCAGCGTTGTACTTTTCTTGTGACATGCCTTTTCAAAACTCCTTCCTGTGTTCTTGACGTGGTTTTTTTTATATATATATATATATATATATAAAAAGTGAGCCAATTTAAAAGTGTTTTGAGTGCACTCCACAAGTCACTAGACGAGTGGATAAACTGTCAGTGAGAAGTCTTAAGGTCACAGTTGAGATATCAACAAACTGAGTACATAGTTCTTTACCAATACCAGACTGAATACTAAATGCTGGAGAATCCAATGGGAAAACATTCATTAATAATGTTATCTGCTGTTGGTAAAAGTGTTCAAACTACCACACATTGATAATTTTTGGCCAATTATTCACAAATTAATCAATATCGCAGTACAAGAAGACCAATAACCAAATCAAAATACACTGAAAATATGTGATTAAGATAAAAAGTTGCTTTTTGATGACATTCTGTAGTGCTTCAGGGATTCAACAGCCCACAAACTCCCAAAAAATACAATATCTCTATGATTTTGATCTATTTTTTCATGAAAACAGTTGCAAAAAGGGTAAGTTGTACCAATTGTGAATACACTAGATTGAGATGTTTAATGATAAACTACGAGGCAACTTATGATTATTTATTGGTTGGTCCATGACAGAAATCCAATACTCCTTAGATGAGAGAAGTACATTTTCCTCTCACAATTTTTTTTTTTACATATGGTCATTATGTCGTACAATATGTGAAAATGTACGAATTATGAATAAAAATGTGAATTTTTACATGAAAATGTAAAAATCTGTAAATGCACATTAACGCATTTAAATAACACGTGCTATTAAATAAGCAAGTTGTTATGTCAAAGGTGACATTGCACCAACATATGTTGAACTATTCTTTATTCTAACCATATATATTCGGTGCCCTGCATCAGTATTCAGACCTCTTGACCTTTTGCAAACTTACTATGCACACAACCTTCGATAAAAATCACAAATACATGGATTCAAAATTGTACCATGTGGCATCATGTGCAAAATGTCAGGGGTCTCCGAGATACTGGGTATTTGGTTATTGTAAATCTCATCGCAAAGCATTTATGCCAGAAATGGAAACCAAACTATATAGATACTTTCTGAACTATGTATCTGTAGGGTAACTGGAGGTTTAAGTTGAGACCCAAACGAAACAGTTTCAGTTTTATTTCCTCTTAACCAAAATGGTTCAGCTTCAAAGTGAAATACCAGGAAAAATAAAGGAGTGTGATACTCAATTCACTTATCTCAGATAATAGGAGTTTGTCTATACGAGTTGAAAATCTACCTTGTATTGATTCACTTTAACAAGTGCAGTGCCCGTTCAGTGATTTATAGCCGATGTCTCTTGCATTTCTCATCGAAACACCGCCAAAGTTGGCACTGCTCACACTGGTTCCCTGAGTAAACTAGTAACTTTGAAGCTTGTCAATGGACCTGTGGGACAGTTATGCAGACAGATAACATGGAATAATGTACATGTACTGATGTTTTTATATATATTTTAATAATCTATGTCCCTCTCCTATGTCATTATGTCTGCTTATAAATGATCTATCTTAAATATATATTAAAAAAAGATGATTAAGGTTAAGATTCTGATTGAATGTATTACTTATTGATGACGGTTGTAAGGATGTTGAGGTGAACTTTAAATGGTAATATCTGTGATATGAGAAAGTAGGTGATCTTATTTTCTATATATAAAGAAAACAAAATTAGATAGTTATATATGTATATATACACAGACATATTTATGCATATATATATATATATATATACACACACACACACACACATAAACATATACACATATATACACACACACACACATATAGTGTATGTATATATATATATATATATATATATATATATATATATATATATATATATATATATAACCATGTGTTTGACTGTAACAAATCATTTTAAATACATTGTAGACTGTCATGTAAGATGTCAGTATATATCCACCTGTAAAGACTACACAATATCTGATGTCTGTCTCACAAAAGAGGTTTTTGACAAAAAAAAATAAGAACCACAAAATCCTCATTTCCTCTGAGAGCGATTAAAGCTCAGTCAAGCCTCTTCCCAGACACATTCGGTGTCTCTTGTAACCCGCTTCCCTCCTTCCCTCCCTCCCTCCCTCCCTCATCTCTCTGTTCGATTGAAGATCAGATTGGGTGTTCGGTTTTCGTCCAAATCCAATATGCTAGGGCTGGTTCTGAGTGAGCGACTGGTGTAGGCGATAACACTTACCGGCGTTGAATATTGCGCCGACCGGGAAGGAGAGCTCAGAGTCGTGCTCAGCCTCACATGGGTACACAGCCTTGGCTTTCCTGCTGGTGACACTGAAAAATGAAGGCAATCAGTGAGCTGGCAGAGCTTTGAGGAGGATTACTGCATAGTTCAATCTGGGCCCACGGCCTGCTTGTTCATTCACTCACGACTCTGAAACAGCCGAAATGGGCCAGGCTGGAAAATAAGTAAAACTACTAGGAGCGGAGCTGGGCCACTACACACTCTTGTCTTGCCCTATCTACAGTCGTCTAGACAGACTGAGTGAGAGAGTCAAAACAACCCACACGTGCCTGCGTGTGTGCATGTACACAATGGGATGTAGTGCTGTTTGTAGCAGCACAAATAAGCAGGGACACATCAGGTCTGCATAGTAGACCACAATCTTCAAAAAGTGGTGGTGGTGGGGTTCTGAGAGGTAGAATAGAAATCTCCCTCCACAGTGCTTTCAGCTTGTAAATTCACATTTGTGAGCTTGGACGCTTCATTTTAAACCAGTGTGATGTAAAAGAGTACCATCAAAAGGAACCATGTTCGCCGCTCTGCAAGAGTAAGTCAAAAGCTGTATTTATGCCACTCCATTCCAGAAAACATAAAAAAAACAACCTCTTTCCACAGAAAAAAGGTTGTTTTGCCCAGCATTGCGGAAATTATCATGTAGAAAATGTGCCTTCAAAAAAATGATGCCCTGATAAATATTTCATATTCCTTTTTTTGCATTGCAGCAACAATGTAGGATGACAGGAGAAAGAAGACATACAAACGGGAAAAAAGTTTGTCTTTGTCACCGAGTTGTCAATACTACATTGTGCCGCCAAGTTCTTGTATTCAGAATTTTGGAAGGAAGTACTCTAGTGGAACAGCATTTGGGGGGAAAATGTGGATGTGTATTCACATGAAAATAACGTTTAATAGATTGTCCACAGAATGACCGGCGCTGTTTGCAATTACAATTCATTCAATCTTTTATTCTGTAGTAAGCAGAGTGACAGTTCAGTGTAATGGACAGATCGTCGACATAGTTACTTTCAGTTCACCCACAGAGAGAAAAGGTTGCTGCTGCTGCTGCTTAAGCCAAGAGTTGTATTGCATTTAAATGGAAATACTGTATTACAAAGAGAGGGGTAAAAATAAGGAAGGAAGCTTGTGATTCTGCCGAGTTAAAATTGAAGACAATACACAACTAAATGAGCAAGTAGAGGAAAATGGAAAAAGAGAAATTGTCTCAGAGCGTGACATCTAACCAGTAAGACTGAATTTAACAAAATTATCGAATTTTAGGAAAACTAAATAGAGGGAGCCCTCGCTTACCTCTCTTCTGGCTTTTCTTTATCTGTTGAAGGCTGGTTCTCTCCCGATGCTCCAGGAGTGGACCACAAAGCTGCTGCAGCTCTGCAGATAAAAACAACAACAAAACCAAAAAAATATACTTGGTTAGCAAAGACTTCATGGTTTTTTCTATAATACATTTGTTTCATATGGTGAAGCAATTTCAAAAAACACATTTTGAAAGTTCTTCACACTATGCAGGAAAACAAATAGACAGATACAACAATACAATACGTTTAATAATTAAGAGAACAAAGTTGAAATTGCAGATGCAGATTCATACAGGATTAAAATCAGTAACCAGTGTGTGTACACAGCCACAACTTCACCAAATGGCAGAAGCAGAGCAACAGGTGAGCGAAGAAAGACGAGCCTGTTGTTATGGAGACAAGGTGTTTCATAAGAGAGGAGATTCAAACTAAAACAGTTTAATGGTGTGCAATTAAAGCCGTAAATGTTAAAAGGCAGAGGAATTTTAAATAAGACTAATATATCACACGCCACATCTAAGTCACCTTGACAAAGAGAGACATAAAAGTCAGACCCCCCCCCCCCTTTTTTTAATACACAGCGCTAATACACTGAAAACTTGTTGGAATGATGATGTTTTACTTTTTACAAGACTCCGTTCATTATATGATATTTACATGCAAGACAAATATTTCAATATGTACAAATGCTGCCTCATCCTGTGTAGAGCTAATTTAAACCTGCGTGCAACAATCACTAAGGGTGAGGTAAATAGAACGAACAAACCCCACTGATACTTTGAATTGAACAGGAAGGGCACTTGAAATGCATTAAAGAAAAACATCCTGACAGACAGGATAGCAGATTTTAATATCAATGCATAAAAGAATACGTGTCCAGTGTCCATGATCTGAATAAATGTAAAAGGAATTACTCCATGGGTTGAGGAGCTTAAATATGACATGAATACATGCTTTATGCCACGATACGATATTATCTATATCTAAATTTCGATATACTGAGTATTTGCAGTAATCTTATATTTTGCACCAGCTCTACTCAAAAGATGTCCCCACATCCCAAAAAAACACTGTTATGTAGGCTTTCAATGACCCAATTTATTTTTCTGCCACCCAGACATTAGCTTAAAAAGTGATGTATATGTTATTCCTGTTAGTTTGAAGTAAAAACATTAACGCTTCCATTAGTTTTAGCCCTTACAGTCATCGCTGTGCTTTGCATTCGTCGTTGCCAGGGCCAACAAGGCTATATGGCTGACCTACAACATGGAGGTAGGGGTCCTGATAAAGGCAGAGTGGAGCAGGGGGAGAACAAGAGTCGAAGCCAGGCATCCCTCTGTGTTCCATGCCTGCCCCAAGGCCAGTGCTAATACAGCACATAATGAGCAAATTGCTCCTAGCTGCCGCTCCCATAGAGACGTTAATAAAGGCAATTAGAGAGAGCAGCTGGGGAGGAGCTGGAGGTTGAGAGGATGTTGTGAGTAGTGGTTACGTTAGTGCTGGTAGAGCAAGAGAGAGAGAGAGAGAGAGAAAGGCTGCCTTAAGGGAGAACATGGTAGGAGATCTCATGTGGACATGGGAGGAGGTGGGCAAACGCAACTGTGCTCACGTTTTAATTTACCCTCTCTGTACTGGTTCTAGCCTCAGTTTTTTCCCCCCTGCATCCCTCTCCAAGTGCATGTCCATCCCCAGAGGTGGCTGTTCCGTTTGGGCCTGGCCTGACTGTAGGTGATTTATAGCTCTGCAGCAGTGTGGGGCCACTGTGGTGCTCAGCTGCTCCACATCAGCATGGGGGGACAGTGCGCTGCAGTGCAGCAAATCCACTCATTAACCTAGGCCCAGGCACAAACACTGTCTGCCTGGGTCTCAGCCAAGAGAGGAGAGAGCAGAGGAGTACCAATACTTAACCCATCTGCAGGTGAACCCACTTACGCACAAAGCCCCTAAATAAGAAGACAAAACACACACATGCACGCACACTTCAGAAGTTATCAACACGGACATCTATCTGCTTTCAGTTGAAAGAGGATTATACAGATCCTTTAAGATCCTTAAAACAAACAGATCTAAATAATGCCACAAATCAGTGAATGCCA
The DNA here is from genome assembly GCF_963457635.1 of Microchirus variegatus. NCBI lineage: Eukaryota > Metazoa > Chordata > Actinopteri > Pleuronectiformes > Soleidae > Microchirus > Microchirus variegatus. Next base: position 10,404,782 of record NC_139824.1, read on the forward strand.
CATGGCTGCCCTAGAAACTTGTTAAATGTACCAGAGGTAAATGGATTCATCCCAGAATTGCTCTCACAATTACAGCTAAGCCAAACCAAGGGAAATAATTTACCATTTCTCTCCAACAAAAATAGCATCGAGCTTTGAATTGCTCATCCGTTGTTTTTACCCACCATTGGCTCAGCTAAGCTTCTTCTGAAAATATGATTAAATATGGAAAATAAGGACTGAAAATACACTGTATGTGAGGTCTGAATGACGATTCCAATCCAGCTGTTGGTAATATTTGTAACGAGTTCTTAGGAATAAGTCAAACAGTATTAAATAACACTGTGAACATCCACTTTCAAAGTGAAGTGCAATTGGAGGTCTATTGGTTTATTGTTTTAACCACAAGAATTATCACACATTAACACAAACTGCCAAGTTAGTAGTAGGGGAAAAATTCATCAACAGAGAGGGGACTGCTGTTTCTCATTATTGCTGGAATTTCACCCTGCAGCATCCAGGCCTGGTCGATCCTGGCGTGGAGCTAACAAAGGGATGAGCAGAACTCTCAACTCCATTTCTACTAAAGGAGGAAGGACAGCAGTGGGATTTAGCAGCGTTTCGAGTAGTTGGTTGGATGAAACCTACAGCCGAGCAGCCCGCTCATCCACTGCCAGTTTGGGTGGGCAGGAAATAAGCCCTAATCCACCATTTTATGATCCGCAGCTGTTTGCCAGGGACAGACATACAGGGCTGAAGGTGGGGCAGAAAAGAAAGCAAGAAAAACGGGGGGGCAAAACCTCTAAACTCACTCACTGCTGAGCAGCACTCGGAGCGACAGCGCCACTGAGAGAAACTGTGACTGGATTTACGGAAAGCAGGAGTAATGAGGCGAGACATGAATGATGAGGGAGATAATAAATCAAACCAAAGTCCACAAACAGTTGTTGCATGATATAGTGATTCAGGATGCATTTATGTATGACCAAGCGGATTCTGTTGCAGCTATCCAGCAGAAAAGGTACTAAAATATGCTGTTATCCAGGTGCATTTCTGAGAACAGCGGAGTGCAGATCACATATTTCTGAGAGTGGCCTGGAAATAATCTAGCAAATGCCACTCCTACTGCTCTTTTTTGGCTCGGACCGAACTTGAATCCCTGGGTTCCAGGCCAAAGAGGTGCTGTGCTAACAGGTCTCCGCAATCTCACATGCTAAGATTTATGAGTAAACAAAGCCAGGGTGACACCCTGTGACATATGGCGCAAGTCTTCATAAAGGGACAGGGGCTGCAGCTATAAGGGTAAACAAGATAAATATCTCCCCAATGTCAATAGGATTTACACGGCCAACGCATGGCCACCTGTCTCCCAAACAAATAAGAGCTTAGATTTATGACCTCCTCTTGTTGAGTCCTTCCGTCCTCCAACATGACACCACATATGTGGTGAAACGGAAAAAAAAATACCCACATGGAGAAAAAAAGACAGTTGCTTACATAAGTAACAAAGCCTTGTCTGTCTAATCCTGCAACTTAGAGAAAAAGCTCGATACGAACAAGCCTACACGCAGGCGGACACACACACCCACAGAGGTTAGCATGAGAGAATCACTCTGTAAAATGAAAGCAAATCCACCTCACAACTTGACAGCGCTTTCCAACGGATTGTGAAGAAGAGGGAATCAACAAAAGAGGAAAAAAAGTTTCAAGGAGAATGTGCAGACATGACATAGCAGAGAGTCTAACATCTGCAGCATTGCACAATAATTCAACTCTTACATCAGCATTCAAGACATGTCTCGGGTTAGAAACTACAAAAAAGGACCAAGGACTGACTAGACAAAGTGAGGGCAGAGAGGAGAAGCAGGAGAAAAGCACCGCAGAGCATCAAACTCTCAACACATGTTTCATAAGAATGAAAAAAGTAAAACCAGTAGAAGACATTTAAATGGTAGCATAGGGGCTGACAATTCCATGTGATTTTGTCATTTTTAAGCTATGACCATTAAAGAAATGTCCTCGAGGCATTGCAGAGACCTTGCCTTTATGAGGCAAAGTCATGTTTTATAAAGTCATAGTGACCTTGACCACAGAAATCTAATCAGTATATATGCAAGTCAAAGTTACTGCAACATTTGAAAGGATTCCTTCAGGGGTTCGAACATCCTCATGAGGTCAAAAACATGTTTTGTGAAGTCTTTAACTATGAAAACCGTAAACCGGGTTATTCTGAGGCGAACATTTGTATCTAATTTGATCAAATTCCTTCGCATCATCCCTATGTTCAAAAGAAAAGTGAGACGGATGCACTGACAGGCAATGGCTGAATGTGTTGGATGGATTTCTGGGAAAGGTTTTCAAATCCGCCATTTACAGGCATCAGTGATTTACTCATCATTTCAGTTTGAAATTCAGCATATCACGGCTGAACTGCTGTCTGGTAAGAAGATTAAGGATAGAAAAATATCACAGAGGTCTGCATGTTTTTTTGGTTTGTTTTTTATATATTATAATTGATGCTGGGCATGGTTAACGCACATAAACGCACGGGGCGTTTCCTTGACGACTGACTGGAAGAAAGACGCGTGTGACGTCATGTTTACGTGACTACCAATTGTTAAAATTAGTCTCTAACGCAAACATACGCAGTACACAGGCACGCTGGTTATTTGTAGCGCTGCTCTTTTCGTTTAATAAACAGACCACTCCAGTTCGACTGTACATGCTAAAGGCGCTAAAAGGAGCTAAAGCCGCTAACAGAGCTAACTGGTAACCAACGGTGTCCCCTATGTCCCCTAACTACATCATAAAAATTGTAATGTACTTTAGTCACCAAGCACAGTATTTATCTGTTCACAATGAATGGAGTAAGTGAAAAACACAGCTGTTCAGATTACCAGGAAACAAACCAGTTCCTGGCAGCAGGAACCAGTTTTTACAACACGCAGACATCACACGTTATAATACGTAAGTAATTGTTGTGCTATTGTTTACCTGTAAACTTGGTCCAATTAAATGCACAGTGTGAAGAGTTTCAACATAAAGCAGCAACATTCATCTTAAAACACGCAAAATATTAGTACAGAGAGTACGTTTTATCAACCCTGGGATTAGCATGTAGGACCATAACATGACAAATAACTTACTCCATCAATGATCCACATTATTCTCTGTGAATCCACCCCCGACACAACCAAAATCCTAATTTTGAGAAGTCTATCCAACGTTGATTTGGGACTCAAGTAAAACACTCACCCCAAGCTGCTGCCTGAGCTGAGGCCGCTCTTTAGGGGAGGGTGGTCACTCCTCTCCGGGGGCGCTTCCGAGGCCGACGTGGACGATGACTGGGATGATACAGACTCGTTGCTGCCCATTGAAGTCTCATCTGTAGCTAGGCTGGAACTATCTACCGCTGATGTAACTAAATACAAAAAAAAAAACAAAAACAAGAATAGAACAAACAAAATGTGTTTTACTTTCATTCAACTGTAAAATATTACGAATGATAGGTTTCTCAATAAAAACAACTGCTGCAGTGAGTTTTCATTGTTCATTATCATATTATATTAATATAATACATTTATATGAATTCCTACAGTAAGGAGCGTGGAGAGTCAAGAGAAGACTGCTTGCATAAAAAAAAATAAAAATGTATGGACCATTTATTTCTCGTTTCACAGCAAACACTTATCACTGCACCTCAACCATAAGTTAACTCATTGGCTGCCAGCCATTTTCAGCGCTGAACTACCAAGCATTTTACAGCATGCGAGTGATTTTCCAAGACCCACAAAACCGTGTACTCTGTGACTACCTTAACACCAAAAGAAACAGCAGACTCTCTTTCATCAGACGTCATTAGACGTCATTGGCAGCCAATGAGTTAATGAAGACTGAGTTGAACTGATGCAAGCCTTTAAACCCAATTACAATAGAATACTTTAACGAGACATAACGTTTGAAACTAGCCGACCAGAACAACTGGCTTCATGTAACAGTTTGTTGTTGTCGTTGTTGTATGACGCATACAGTATAAACATATAAAAGAACATTCACACTGATGTTGTGATTGATTATACGTGGGTGTAGACCCATGATGGGAATTTTATGAGGTCAAAAATTGACAGGGTGTCATTTGTCATTTTTGTCACCCTCCCAGATAAAACAGGACAGCATAGATTCTAACAACTGACACCTGTTCTTAACAAAAACACTAAAAAAAAACAAAAAACTGATTGAGCACTAAACACTGAGCATCGGTGAGCAATCGAGTTCGCAGAAACCAGAAATACCACTTTGAATAAATAATTACAGTTACAAACGGTGGCGTTTGCAGTGATATTCGACACTCGCATGTAACATTGCATGCAAACATGGAGTAATTAATCTCTCTTTTCGTCTGCAGTATCCTATATTTGCTTTCCCCCCCCATGAATGCCTAGACAACTTAGTTTAAAGCCATTATAGGGCGCTCATATAAAGGATATGAAGGTTAAAAAAGGATTACACCTTTCATCCCTGATATTAAAATACTCCTCAGTAAAAGGGAGGCAAAGAGAGGGAATCTGGTAAGCAGATTTAGACTCCTTTTGCTATTGTGGAAGGGAGGGGATTTGACTGGCTCCAAATCAAAACTTGCTCGGGCCAGATTTGTTTGGGTCAGGAGATCAGGCGGGGCTTGTCTGATGGTGCTTGTCTGGATTTTCATGAATTTTAACAGTTTGAAAGGGCACACAAAGTCATCACAGTATCATTTTACATCAAAGTATCTCGGTTTTTGCCTATTCAAAAAACGTGTGACGATCACTAATTACGCCGTTGGAGGAACTTAGAACTGTGATTAACACCTTTGAACTGTGCAGGGCAACATCACATCTCTCAGTGTATAGCTAAAACATAGGGGGGTTGGGGTAGGGGTAAAAAGAAAGACAAAAAGAGGTTAGGGAACGGGAAAACGAAGGCAGTTATGCAACATTACTGCTGTAATAAGCCAAAAAATTATGAAGGAGAACCACTCTTTCAAAACTCAACTGTCTGAAATAATATAATATAATATAAATAAGTAAACAAATCATTTAAATTCAATGGGAGGAGGACTTATGAAGTAAAACAAAAGGACAAAACAGCAATTTCTGGATTTGTTTGTAGGATATTAGGAGGGGGTCTACGTATTAAACTGCATTTCGTGTTGTCGTTTAACAAGCATTTCATTTTTAATCATTCATTCGAGACCCCATTAGCAACATCACAGAAATCACTGTAGCATACGCTTCCAAGTTATTGAGCCAAAGACAATTCAAATTAGCATTTAGGTTTCGCATTTTTGCTATAATGCAAGTGACTGAGAGTACTTTCTGGAACACTAACCTACTTCGAGCTGAGAATTGTTATTGCTAAGGTTCATATAAACATACTCTGTCTGTATCATCATAAACACACCACATGGTTTTTGTCCTTTAATATAATCCGAGGTGAGATGAACACGTGTATGCCTCTTACCGCTCTGAATGTCTAGAGCTTGCGGATTGTAGACAGCCAAGGGCCGATTCTGTCGATTCATTTTCTTGGACTGCCTTGTGGGAGCGGAGAATACTGGGCCAGCAGGTGAAAGAGGGCATGACTCAGGAGCATCTGCAAAGATCTGAATACACAGTGAGAGTGAGTCTCTAACAAGAACAAATGCAGACTCCAGGAGTAGTAGCAGCAGCAGCTGCAGCATGTCCTCGACTGACCTTACTTTTAGTGAACGGGTTTTGAAAATTTTCTGGCTTTATGTAGCGGTAGATGAACGGAAAAAGGCCATTTGCAGCCACAGCATGTGCTTCGAGGCAGAGCCGAGCAGCTCATTGATTCGTCCCTAAAAACTGCATGTGAGGAGATTTTGTTTTCTACCAAAATAAACAAGACCCAGCTCCACATGTAACGCAATCGCTTCCCATCTAGAAACCGGCGTCCAACTAGAGGGGACACTTCTCCTCAGAAATTGACCTACTCTCTAAAAGAGTTGAGAGTAAAATAAAGAGAGTTTGTGCAAGGGAAAAAGGCTGGCCAACTGGCACAGCCTGTTTACACTGGGCCGTGTTTACATAAAAACCTCAGATGTGGAGTTAAAAGAGAATAGGGCTGCAGAGGAGAGGAAGTCTCAGCAGAGACTCAGAACATATCACAGAGAAGGAGAGGAGGAGGAGGGAGGGAGGGAAGAAAGAAAGAAGAGGGAGAGAGATAGAGTAGTGAGAGAGTGTGAACAGGAGAGGCAGACAGGGGAGGGGGCATGAGAGAGAAAGTTTGTAGGAGACAGGGAGATAGAAAAAGTGAGAAATCTGATATGGCTGAGAGTTTCTGCTCCCTCTTTCTCTCTTTCCCTCCCTCTCGCCTCTCTCTGCAGATGGAGGTGAATGTAAAACAGAGTCTACTCTTGGTATCTAGGGGTATCAACAGTCTGGAGTGGGACTCAGCTGTGAGGAAAGTTAATGCCTGTCTGTCTGTCTGCTCAACTTTTCCCCTCTAACACGTTGTACTTTTCAAAATGCTCTTGCTGCATTCCAACACTACATCCTTTATCACCTGGACGGTGTTGGATACCTCTGGGTAGTCTCCGAGACTAGGAGTATACACAGTGCTGCCTGTGTTATTTGTATACCCAGTAGGTTTTCAGGTTTTTTTTTTTCCTCTGTATACTCAGACACCCCATTTTAAATTTGTGAGCTTGGGTGGGGTTATTATTCACAACACACATCATCTTCCATTAATGAAGCTGGGGAGAGAGAAAAAATATAATTAAAAGCTCCTGGTTTCATCTGATTCTCTGCAGAGTGCACTGCAGTGCCAAACAGATTAGGACTAATCTCAAACCTTCTCTCTTTTGACACGGAGAATTATCCCCCTTTGAGGTTTGGTGCCGATTTATGGCATTCTGGGGAGATTACATGACACGGTGAACTACAGGTTATAAGAACTAGTCATGACCAAAATGAATATATTTAAGCAGGTATTGATATTTATTTTTTTTATAGAATAATCAACCTACTGAAAATTGTATGCTGGTATGAGCACTTGGGATGCCCTCTATTGGCCTGAACCCTAATAAATGGGTGAAAAGTATGCTAGTACTACGTGATTAACGGAATACTGCACAAGCATTAAATACAACATGCATATGTCCAAAAATAAACCCACCATTAATAGACGTTTTATTGCTAAAGTATTTGTTTTCAGAAACTTCTTGATGAGACCAGATTTAACATTAAGATCTTTTATTTAACCCCCATGGTGGGAAATGTGGTACATTAACAAGCAGGACTGAAGGGAAGAGTGACAATCCTAACTGAGATTCTATCTCTGCTGCTCATCAATTCTGGTGTCAGGTACAGCACAGAATGAACACTCCTCTGCCAACAGAAACTAAAATGCCAAAAAGCAACTTTTGGAAGAAATAAATAATCAAGAAAAATAATAAGAAAGAAAGAAAGGAAGAAAGAAAGAAAAATCCAAAACAGTGGGAAAGCACACTTTGCCAAAAAAGTGAGACTTAACATTTAGATCATATGCTCCACTTGAACATTTGTTATCCAGACTCATGTAATGAGATGCTACCCAGAGTTGTTTCAACACAACAGTGCTGTGTGTGCGGCTCACTGTTGTCATGTCACCTAATTTGTTTTTCAACTGGAGCCATCGTTATGCCTTCTGTTGCCTAAAGTGTGTAGTAAATGCATGTGGACGGCGAGTATTCATATGCATCACAGGCACAGGACCAAGAGTACGATGACTTAGTTTAAGATTTGGTCATTTAAAAAAACATATAGGTTAAAAATAGAATGGAATACAGATGTTGTTGGTACATACATTGGTTTCTTGTTTCAGGGGCTGAATAATAGGTAGATTCTTTTGAGTGTTACCTTTTCATGTTGTTCAATGAGGATTTCCACCACAATGTTCTGGAACTTGAGATCCATGATGGCGGCGACAGTGTCCTCTTGTGGCCTCATTAATGTGGGGCCAAACACCACACCCAGGTTGGCTACAGTCATGAGATTCTGTTTGCTATGGGCCGCCACGCTGACAAAGACACCAACACACATTGTCAACATTTCTCTCCAACACAATAATGCCACTGATAAGAATATGATCTCAGCTACAGAAGGTTATGGATATGGCCTCAAAACAGGTGATGGTTCAATTCCCAAATTCAAACCTTGGGAAACTTGGGAAAGACACTACGCTAGTTGTATATTAGCTGGTATGACTGGGCAAATGAAAAATCACAGTATAAAAGTATAATCTTGTTATTATTATTAGGGATATTATTTATTAACACCACCCCATGACATTAAAAAAAAGAAATTGTGATTTGCAAAGGTCTATACTTGCAATCAATAAGGCAAGTCCCACTATCAATTGGTATGTATATTAAAAACTATGAGGTACAAATTAGGGCTGAACAATTAATCGACATTTTCTCAAAATCGCAATATGGCTGACTGCAATTTTCAAATCTCAGTAGCCAAAATGTGTGTCAAATGGCCATTTTAGATTAAATCTTGTCCTGACCTACAAACATATTCTAAACATCATCTGTTCCTCCCAGATCAGCACAAATATCACAGAGTAACAACATTTTAAATATGTTATTCATATGAAAATGGGAATAATTACATAAAAATTAACATTCCCTCTCATACCATATAGCAATCGCAATTTCAGTCAAAAACCCAACATCATTCAGCACTAGTACAAATGGATTAGGGCTCATCTACATCACCAGATAATATGTGAATTGAGGACAGATTATTGAATCATATTCACATCCATTTTAAAATTGGAACGCCTTTAGTCAATGAAACTTTATATTACGAGGTCAAAAAAAGTACGGAAAACATTTATTTGAAGAAAAAGTAAAGAGGACAGGTGAAGAGATTTCACAGTCAAAGCGTGATGATATGCGGCGCATCTGTAGAGAGACTGTTTAAATAGCTTCAAAGGGTGCCTTTGAAGACAAAAACATTGGTGACAACTCACATTTATAACATCTCTCAAACCATTTGAGTGTGAGATTCTGGCTTTGCTTTCCTTCCCCTGCAGGACATGCACGCAAGCCAGCTTCAGAAAAAAATATTCAAGTCTCTCCAGTCTGGAGAATTTCACGCTGGATAATCCAAATTCAATTTCAATAGCACTGCCTTTTTACCAGAGCTTGATTCTGCTGTGGGTTTCTATGAAATAAGATCCAGCAGACTTTTACTGCCTCGGGGAAGAGGGATTATTTACTTATCTTCAATTTGCTCATATTTAGTTTATAAAAAGCTTGCTGAGGTATGACCTTGTAACGCTAGCTAACAATATTTAAATCTTCTTTTATCTCAAATGGTGTGATGCACAATAGTGTTGATTTAGGGGTGTTTAGATGGATCTCAAGAGAGGGCTTAATTTGAGTGGGCCATTTCATTTCACTTCACTGGTGGGCTGCAGAACAGGGACATTTCTTCATAACAAATTTAAATATGTGCCAAAATGACCCAAGAAAAGGCTACAGGAAATGTTGCAATGCTAGTGGCATCAATTTTCTTACCCAGCACAGCAGTCACTGAATAGATAGAGACGAGATGGAGTGACAGCAGGGAAGGGGGAGTGAAGAGAGTGGGAGTAATGGAGATAGAGAGAGAAAAAGCATGTGGAGTGAGAAAGAGGAGACAGACAGGAAGAGTAGAAAGAGAGAACTCAGAGGGAGAGAGGGGGTGGAGATTGGGTGAACTATGACCAAGGAACTACGAAAGACTCACTTGGCCAGATGCTTCATAAGCAGCCCGAGGACTTCTCGATTCTTCTCCGGTAGTTTGTGGACCAGGCAGTGGACGGCTTGGATGCGAGACTCTGGGCTACCACCCTCTGTTTAAATGCAGAAGCATATGAATTAAGTTTAATTTAATTCGCAGAAGACTTCTCCGTGTTCCTCAGGTGGCAAAGGGGAAATGCAGCCGAGACTGAATGTTGTACAACATTAGCATGCAGCAAACTTAAACAGATGATGATACAGTACACAAGCAGAGTTAGGGAACTGAACAAACAACAAAAACTTCACAGCGAAAAGTCACAGTGATTAGCTCAAACATAAGGGGTTAAACGCGACAGGATATGAATTACACTTTAAGTAATTTTAAAATCAAGAGTTGTAATATTGATATGTGTAGCCTCCAGAAATCTTGGCAGCAGGGAGACGGCTTTGCATTACAGCCAATACCGTATAAAGGGGTTGTGTTAAATCCCCCTAAGATCATCTCTTAAACATTTCCTCACACATGGGCATCTGGCCGCCCACACATAAACACATACACTTATACACAGACACACAAAATATCATTACTATGGGAACGACAAGGATTTAAACGTGGAAGAAGAAAAAAAAGCTTCTTATGGATGCTGTCACCCATCAAAAAATATTCACCGCTAATCCACTTTTTCCCCCTTGTTATGGGGGCATTGCGAGTGACTGATAAAAATGTCAACCTGATCCAATTATAGCACTTGTTGTAATAAGATTCAAGTTTGGCTCGCTTTGAAAACATTTCATACAAAAATGATGCTCTGTGGGTGAAAATGTAATGTGGCTTCTTCCGCTGTTCAAGGTATCTGGACCATTTGAGGACATGCAAATAACAGCATATTTTGCCAGTTTCATTTTGATTGCTTATTTGACCACACATTTTAATATAAGTCGCAATTTTGCAAAAAAGTATGTGTACACTTATGTCAGCTGAAAGTCTACACTATATTTAGTGCAACACACTTTTGATAGCAAGGACATCATCATGATTACACAGCACAAAACCTTTTTTCTATACTGCTTTAAAGATGTTTCATATACAATATATAAGTGCAAATTTGCACAGTCACTTACTTAAGAAATACAAACCATATAATCCAAGGGCCTCAAACAGAAGACACATATTAATCTGCTTAATGCCACACATGAACATGCACTCTGGTGTTTGCTTATGTTCTTTACTCAGATGTGTTGGTATAAACGGTAGCCAAACTTACTCGCAGGGCTGATGAACTCTTTGTAAAGTCCATAGGTCATCAAAGGCTCAGGAAGGCTCCTTAAGAGAGACAGTGTGAGAAGGAGAGAAGGGTGGAGTGGGAGATGGATGGAAAGTTGAAGTGAGCAAAGGGGGGGAACAGAAATAGCCAGCTCACTGTTTTATAGGGTCCACACACAGCAATGATTAATGTGGCCAGGCCAGGGTATGGAATTAGATGGTGGACACATTGAGATAACCAAGTTCATCTGAAAGTACTTTCACACTGCAGCTGGCCAGTTTCCAAAAAGTACTAAGCCTGAGAGGAAACTGAGGAGATTGACCCTGCTTTATTCCAGCAAGCCAGGCAGAAAGGAAAAGACAAATTGGTGCAACACCAAACATATTTTAATATAGCATAAGAGCATAAAATATGCCATGTTAGATTACATAGTGTTAAAAAATAAGACATAGTTCAGTATAACCTGAATGAATATTGCAAAGATCCACTTTGTTTTAGGAGCCGACTACTTGCTGGAAAGTGACTTAATAATTAATGGGAATACTGTGAGGTAGATATAATAGTGCAGCTCCCATGCAGTAGTGGCCAAATAAACAACACTAGAGTAAAAAAGCTAATGACAACGATAGGTTATCATCATTTCTTTTCTTTTTTTTCTTTCTTTTTTTAGTACAGCCAATCACAGAATAATAACCAAAGCCAATTCAAATGTCTCCTAACTTCATATGTTTACAATACCAAATTGGCATTTCAGTGAAACTGAGTCTGCTTCTTGCAGCCAAACGACATTTTTAATCTTCATTCTCTCAATCCATAAACCTGGAGGGAGCTGGTGGAAGTGGAACAGTGGACGCACAAAACCAATGTGACTTTGCGCGGAGTTCATACAATTTGCATAATTAACTCTGTGGCCATTTTATAAATGACAGGGTTGACAATGGGTGAAATATTTCATTCATATTCAAACCCATTATGCCCATCAAGAGATATATACATAAATAATCCTCCATTTACTACCTGGTAATGTATATTTTTGCAAAGACGTGGAAATGCTGAATGAAATCAGACAAATCAAACGATCAGCACAAATGTCTTTAAACTCGTCAATCGATGTGTGGATTTTCCTCATTCATTAGGGTTTCACTGACTAATGGTTATCTATTGTGCGTCTATGCAAGTGTACATCTGTTATCACTCAGATCCTTACCTCAGATAAAGCTTCAGTGCACTCGTTATTGTCTTAACGTCCCAGTCCTCGCTGGTAGACAGATCCACTTCGTTGCTCTTCTCATCTGAATGAGTACCAAGCAAAGAACATTTATTTCATTACTACAAAAATGATTGAGGAAGAAACATAAAAGGCACCAAATAAGCGTTCTTTTCTTTTTGTGTGCAGCCTAGAAAGTCCAAATAAGAAACTATCTAGTATTAACTAGTATTAGTTTAACTCATGCAACATGTGCATGTAATGCTCAAGCATGTCTTGAATAAACCTGACAGATTTATCTTTAAATTATATAGTAGGATTTACCAGTAACATTAATTAAGGTTCCACTCCAGCATCAACAGAGCCGTGTTATTGTTCAAGTGTAAGGTTAGATCCCGCTAAATACTTTGACACCTGTAGAGGATGTTGCATACATATTTTCTGGATGTGTTCCAGTAAAGTGAAATAGAAATAATTATCCTCTATTGTCGTTATAGCATTGCTAAAACAACAAATCTAATTGTGGCCTAAGACTTCTGCACGGTACTGTATGTAACTTGTAATTAGCCATATGAGAATAAAAGCACTGTTACGAGCTGTGGGGTCAAGTGTGGACCCAGTGGATACGAAAGGAAGTTGCGGCGAGCTTCTGTCGATGGTAGCTGCTTCTATACTCATTACAAGTTTAATTAATCCCTTACTACTTCACTGGCTCCACCGGGGACTCCAGGACGGTGTTGTGATGAAAATTCAGTGAGCTTTAGTCACACCTTAAGTAACCTCTGATGAATTATAGAGTGTAGAGAAACAATGCTTGGGAAGATTTTTGAAGTCACACACATATAGGGTCTGGGTCGCCACAGAAACTTTAGCTTCGTGGGAGGTAGGCATTCTGTTACTAGGAAATTATTTTTCTTATTTCATGTATACACTGCAGCTAGGATAGCTGTGTTTCTCTGGCCTCTCCTTTATCAACTCCTGAAAGCAAATGTTCTTCTGGTATGTTTGTAGCCAAAGGTGTGGTTATCTGCTTTTATTCTGACTTGGTAATCTCACTGATTTTGGCACTAATGCATATTATGAAACTGCTAACCACAATGCAGAAGTGAGTTCAAATGAGTAATGCTTTTATCTACACTCATCCCTCGCAGTGTGGAGTGTAGACTTCAACCCAGTGGTTAAAATAAGAACTGCAGTTTCAAGATTTCTGACAAAGGATTTCAAAAGTTGGCATGGATATCACCCAGTATAAGAGACATTTAACTGAACACCAAATATACAAAATCACCCCAATTAAAAATACATATTTGGTTGAGAGTAATAGAGTGGAGTAAAAAAAAAAATGTGACCATTCAATCATGTATTCAATCAAAGAGAAATCCCACTCACAGTTACAGAAAGAACATGCAAAGCCACAACCATGCTGCTGTGAGGCAACAGTGCAAACCTCTTTCACTTTCTGATATGTTTTCTAGAATAATTATTGTATAGAGGTAAAAAAAAAACATTCCAAAGAAAAGCTTGCAGAAAATAAAAGAAAGATGACTTAAATCAAAAGCAAAAATACAGTTTCCGCTCATTGTCATCTTGGTCATTGCTGTCTGGGTTCCCTAACCAGGTGACCCTCAGTCAACTCAGATACTGGGAAATATAATTTCTGGTAATTTAAGAGACATAACCTTTTGAAAATACAGTAAAATCTGATATATTCATGCATTATAGTCTAACAGAAACAGGAAGCAACAGTTTTTGGACAGTGAATGGGCCACTGTGTCTCGATACAAAATCAAATGCTATATACATTAATTGTGTTTGCTGGCCTTGAAAATTTAAAATGTGGAATGTTTCCTGTAGTTCTCATATATCTCACAGCATTCCTCAAATTCACCTCACTCTGCAATTATATCTATAGAACTAAAACCTCTAGTTCAGCAGCAACTGTTATTGTCATACCCCCCAACAACACCACATGCATATTCCCTAGTGCAAAAGATAGGTCAGAAGGAAAGTGGAGCTCACTTTTACAGTCTTCTTCCTGTTATTATGGAGTTTGATATTCAATATAGGTGATGCTCTTTTTGTTTGTATTGTAAAACGATGGTAAACTCATTCTCCATCGCTGTCCTCTCTGATAGGACCCTAGCCATGTTGGTGGGTGAGAGATGAAAAGGAGGAAGAGTGGGAGGATCCAAACTCTTTCTTCAGGGTTTAAAGCTTGCTTCACCCACACACTGTGAACTGTTGTATGCATGAAATGTCTGCGAATATGTGTGTTTTTTGTAGTAGAACGACTTCCTCCAACACTATTCTGTCATTTCAAGGGTAAAATACAAATAATTCAGGTATATAACATATGACAACAGTAGGTAATGTGTCAGCAGTTTGGGTGGCTGGACAGTTTTGGATATGGCAGAGTTAAGTCGATTGCCAGCGACTATCTTTTAAATATCACTCTTAAGGGACACATAATTGCATCGGCCCATTCAATGACCGTATATATATATTAAAAAAATGGAAATTTGAATGTTTCCATAAGTGAAGTGGCAGTTAACCAACAGGAGGTGACTCAGCTGGTCGCAAAAAGAACTCTGAACGGAGTCTATGAAAATAAGAAAAATGTGCTTACTTCTTTGCCTGAGGAGTTTAATGGTCTCAAACTCTTTCAGTCTTCTACAGTAGCACATGATGTCAAATTGTGTGAAACGTTTCCAGTTAGAGGGAAAACAAATGATGAAGCACATATCATCCGGTAGGTGTCTGGTTGCAGGTGACATCTATGCACTTCCAGTTTCAAACACCGTCACGGCACCCACTCAAATCACAAATCTCATGGCTTCATAATGGAAGTTTGTTTTGCAAATCTTTTTTATAAACAGTCTATGGGGGCAACGTAATATCGCAGAGATAGTATGCAGTAGCATATACATTGAAATGTCTATTTTATTTTCTGTAGCTCTTACCAAACAACCTTCAAAGTGTGCTAACTGGTAGAAAGAGTAAGAATGTTCTAAAACTTACCAATCATTAATGAGAGGAGCTTCTGGACCTTGGAGCTCACCCCAACAACTCTATACAAGCCTTGGTCATTAATTCCTAATGAGTAATGAAAGCAATGATGAATAAACTTTGGTGATAGCAATTTTCATTTTCATTGAGGTTGCAAAAGGTTTTAGAGGGAAAGTATAAACATAAGTAGAAGTATAAATTGTCAAATGAATGATGGCCTAGTTCCATTATTTAATGACACAAACTGAACTGAATCATCATTAATGTTATTACTAACATATGTGGCTCCTCCGACTAAAACATGGAGTATATAGATTATTGTGTACATATATAATATACACAACACTGTACAGGGAAAATCTTATATAATTCAATATAGTAGATCAACTTTTCCATGGATACAAATTAGCTGTTGAGAGAAGAACCATAACAGGAACAGGAACTATGCTATGCCATGAAAACCATTCATATCATATTAAGTGCATACTGCCTGTGCTACTTTCAAAGCAACATTTCTTTTCAGTTTTGGTGCATGACTGCCACCTTGTGTACACCTGTATATCCTACACCCAAGTGACCCATTACTGTTCACCACTACTCATGTTATACTTTCCTCATAAGACCACCACTATTTTACTTCTGATGCTCACCTCTTGTCTCGATGGCACTGATAGAGTTCTTCACAAAACTCAAACCTACGTCATCCAGCTGGGCATCAACTGCAGGTGGAAGGGGAAACAACATTCAAATGTGGAGAATAATTGTGGCGAAATAGTATAATGACTTATTGAAAAAGATATGTGATAGACACAGTCTTGCATATACATACTTCCTCTTTCTTTTGAATAAGTTCTCCCGAGGTAGTGTCCAATCTGTTAAAACAAACAATTCCTTTTAAAATTATAGAGATGAATAAGCTATACTTACTCCACAGTAAAGCACACAATTGTTAAACAGAATACATTGAGGCTACATGAATGTTGGAAGATGATGATACAGTAGAGGCAACTGACTCACAGGTTCCTTCCCACCCATGGCCTGCATCCAGAACTTGTGGTCATCCTCTGACAGCGCCTGTACCGTTAGCACCGTTCCTGGCCTGGGAGAAAGCCATACCGCATTAGTAATAGACACTGCCTTATGGAAAAGTACAGTAATGCATTGGCAATGTAAGTGTCAATATTAAATGCTAAGACAGTGCTTAGCGTTCTAAAAAACAAAAATGCTCCTCTGACAAGGACACATTCACATTTGGATTTACAGTTACAGATATGGGCCCTTTAGGTCATCACAGCTGTTTTGTGATCAAGTTACTCATCAGTCAGAATGGGACATGTGGACTCAAATTTCCATCCTAAATCTGGGGTACTGCTTTTCTATTAATACTACAGAAAAGGGGCAAGGCAGAGTTACGTTGTGTGACAAAATGAGATATCGATTACAAGAGGGCACAGCGTGGTGTGACAAATCCTCCCCTCTTAGTGTGTGAGGGCAGACGTCCAAGCCAAATTCTGATAAGGTGCTACTCTGCTATCCAAACAGGGAGAGCAACAAACCAAGCATCAAGCAACTTGTGACCATCTAAAGAAACGTGATGAAGTACCGGTCAGTTATGTCGAGATCTAGACAGAACCTCCTGTCCAGCGTGTCAGTCATTTTGCGGAGGCAGGATTTGAGTGTGACGGACTCCGTCTCTCCCTGGGAAAAAGATAATGAAATCAATGAACTTAAAACTTAATTCAACTTAAAGTTATAGTCATTTAAAAAACTATTTATGTAGCATACTGCTGATCTGAAAATGAATGACTGAACCAACTGCACGGTGTTCTACGACTACTCACAATCTTCCCACCAGATCTGTGGTCGAAGGTCACCATGTGCAGGATCTTCTGCTCTTTGACAAATGTGCAGTAGCGTTTGACCCAACTTGAACCAAAGGGAGGTGGCCCTATAAAAACAAGACGCAGATTAGACACAGGAATTTGACAGCAACAGGGTCGAAACAATTACTTTTGCTTATCCAGGAAAAAGAAAAGGTTTCATAGGCTAGTGCATTCAGAATACTTCTATACAAATCAATTCCCTGAACACACAGGACACCATGGATATTGTCACCCTGTCACTTAATGCTCGTCACTTGAGGGATTTCTACCGATATCTCTTGGATTTGCCAAGCTTAAAGCCTGCCAAGCGAGGATTGAACAGTTATACGATGAACAGACAGATGTAGTAAAGATTCCTTGCATTTATAAATAGCAAGTGTAAATATTTTACGACAGTGTTTAAATTGGAACATGAATGTACTCCTATGTATAGGACTTTTTTTTTTATTTCTATATTGCTTATTTAAACTTGAACTAGGGTTATTCCTTACTCGTATTATTCTATTCTGCTTGGTGTTAGTCTTTTTCTTTTTTGCACAAGCATGACACCGAGCAACTTCCTCATTTGACTGCATGTTTCACTGTGGATCTCTGTGCACGTAACAAATAAAAATGACTGAATCGGGCATATAAACAGCAGCCACAGTATAATAGAATGAACTGTGCAACAGAGTTCGCCATATATTTTATTTTTGCATCTGCAATGTGTGTGTGACAAATTTAAATGATAAAAGGTCTCACGTTTTTCTTGTACATAGAGGTAACCTTCACAACTGATAGGGCTGGTCTGCCTGTATTCTTGGGGTGCCTCCCTGATCCTCTTCATTAGCTCGTACACCTCTGACCGTGCACCCTCAAATCGATTCCTTGTCTGCGAGAGAAAAAAAAGGAGTAAACACAGATTCCAGGAAGTAATTTCCTGAGACTCAGTCGTTAAGTAGAATGACCCTCTCAATGAAAGGTAACTGCCAATCACAACTGATGAGCTGCCCTTGAAAACACCACAGTGTCTCCATTTTGGGGGTAGAACAAGAACACACAAGTACTACACAAGCATTTGTTGTCATGGTTAGGTTTTTGTCTAATATCCACATATAATACTATAATATTTCTTACATTCTGTATATTGATCTGCAGAGCTCTTTTATAATGATCAAAGTCCTTGGCAAGCTCAAAGCCCTGGTGATAAAAAGTGAAGACGGTCTGAAAAAAGGCCAGCATCTGAAGAGATCACAATAGGGACAGAAACAGAAACCAAATGTTAATGTTCGGAGTCAGATGAAATATAAACTCACCATAAAACACATGACCACAAGTCTGTTTTAGTCATTCTCGAAACAAGACAGAAACTAAAACCACGTGACATGTCCCACATCCAGCCACGTCATAGCTGACATAGCCATGAAGGCCCGTCACTCACCGGCTCGACGCACTCAAACTTCTTTCTCTCTTGAATCTCCTGCAGTTTGCACACATAGTCCAGAGACTCCTCCTGAAAGTGCTGCCTCATGTTTTCCACCTGGACGTCTGCCTGAAGAAAATAACACACACAACGATGATGATTATAGTGACAGAGGGACGCATGGACGCAAAAGAACAACCATCATGGTCTTTTATGATACAGTGCAATTTGGGAAGCCAGTGCCCGTGCCACGTACGTTTACAATATACGAACCGAATAACAACGTTGTCACTGTATGAAATAAGAAGAAAAGACCAATATGCAGAAATGAAATACAATAAATGAAAAATGTTGTTTCCAAAACCTCAATAATGATGTTCTCAAAATGTCTTGTTTTGTCCACAAACTTGAATTATTACAGCCATAAATAAAATAAAATAAGCTCAGAAAAACCCAACGATGTGTGGAAGAGGAAGATCCTTCTTCAAATCATTTCTTTTTTATTTTCTCCACTATGACAGATCCACATAACGTTCTTCATTTTATGGATGAAACAACAAACCAAGAAAATAATCAGCAGGTTAATTAGTCATGAAAATAATAATTGGTGGCAGCCCTACTAAGCATAATATACTAATATTTGATGCTTTACTGTTCGTTGAGTTAACCAAACAAGTGCCTGCTGTGTTGATGTAGTTTGTGACTCTTACAGGCTGTAAACAAACCACTCGGTAAATTTATCAAGGTCTGACTGCAATCTTTGTTGGTACCACGGGCCCTTGTGTCACAAGAGTCACAGAGAACAGAACGAGCAGCCCGCATTCATAATGTCAACACTTTCAAGTGCCTTTTCTGCGCAGTTGATAGAACATTATGGGTAAGCCTTACATGGAGAGATGGAACAAAGGCTACGAAACAGAAACAGAAACATTGGCTCGTGAAACGCAACCACGTTCTCCAAAATATTACATTTCCATCTCATGGTGCTGCAGCGCGAGTTGTAAAAAAACGCAGCACCCAGGGTCAACCGTGGAAGTACAGTACAAGTGAGCACACATTTCCTTTACAAACAAGCCAGGAAAGAAGTGTTGCTGCGAGGCACGTCAGTGGAAACTCACACAGTCCAAGAGGCTTTGCAAGTGAGACTCTTCCAAATGGCACAAAAGAGAAAGGATTCTTGTACTAAACAAAATATCAATTTTTTCAATTATCTTTTTTATGCTGTCATGGCTAGCAGTACATATCCGTCCGAGTTCAGAGAAAGATAAATACCTCTTGTAACTGCGGCTCCTTCTTCTTTGCCGACATATTAAGAAGCTTTTCGAGAGAGCTGTAGTATTTCTCCGTCTCTTTGTCATACTTCTTTCTTTCCACCTAAGACATGAGCAGGGGTAGAAGAATATTAGGAGAAAATAATACAATACGGACAAAGGAATAAAAGCCACATGTTTAGTCCAATGGAAAAGCCATTAGAAGCCACTGTAAAATATGCAACAACATTAAAGTTAACTGCACAAATCAGCTAATAGTTGTACACAAAACACCGTTTAGAAGAAATAAACCATCATACATTACCCTTGCTGTACCAAGATGGTCTTTCCTGAACTTCTCCAGGGGTTTCATTAAAGTTTCTGTGATGTTTCTCATCTAGGCAGATACAGATGTCATATGATAATTGCTCAACTCAGTGATTCACCCCATAAATATTATTAAATAAACATCCTCCTGGTGTAATGATATATTGTTTTCGGTGTATAGTGGCAGGTATTGAGATTATTTTCCTCTAGAGGTACTACCGTTTAAGTAATTTAGTGTTTATACACATTATTACATAACTACCTCCTCTTTAATAATGTCAATGACTTTTTTTTTTCTTCATGACTCTGGTGTTTATGCTGTGCTGACTTCAGGACATGTCTGTGCCTGCATGCCCAACCTACTATTCCTTACTTTGCACTGTGATGTCATCCCAGTACGCCGAGCAGTATGTTTATCATTATGGTCTGGAGCGTAGCACTAAAACAATCATCTACCAGTGTCCACTCCCTGAGCTGCAGACGCTGCAGCGCGATGTTACAAAAGAATATGGCTGTTTATGAAAAGTCACAAACACTGTAAAATGCAAAGTAACATTTTGCATAATGTGCTCTATCTTTACTCACACAGTGTTACACTTAAATTTAGAATCACTCCTTTAAAAAAATATATAAATTCCTAGTCATAGTCTGCTTGTGAATTGTGTTGTTTATAAGTGAGCAACTTTAACAACACTGTCAGATGTAAAAGCTACTTTTGTGGAGGTAATGTAGGTAATGACTCAGTATTTAAAACTCGGGTGTAGAAATGTGCATGTGTCTATAGCCACACCCAGGAAGGTGCTGTGACCCTTAGACAGCGGGTCGAAAAGGGAGTTAGAGTCCAGACACTATCCATACTAATTCAGCCACTAGGGAACTGGTAGGTGCTTCCTTCTGGATGTTGTGAATATACTGTACAATGGAGTAAATTATATCATGAGTAAATGAATGATGGAATCAGACATTAATAGATACAAGCACCAAATATGGGCAGTGATAGGCGTGGGCTGGAAGTATGTATGTTGGGAATAAGCAGAGGACAAGATAAAAACACTTAAAATATTCAAGTGCAACATGGCAGACACACACACACACTCACTCACTCACAGAGACAGACACACACAGGTATTTTCCCTGGCTTTCAAGCAGGTTCTGACTGGTTGTTCTCACCATCAGCTCTCTTTGATCTTCTAGGTTTTTGAGGAATTTGGAAAACTCTTGCAAAGACTCATCTGGAAATGAAAAAATTAAAGATGTAATAAACCAAATCAGTACTTCACTATTACTATGCACACATACATGTACAATGTAATAGTTCCCACCACAAGTGTAAAACAGAAACTCACACTTCATTTGCTGGCAGGGGAAAGCACCATAAATAAACATTTAGTGCATGCCTGTGCGGTGGTAAGAAAACACGAGCGAGTTTGTTTCGATCAGTTCGCAGGCAAAGCCACACTTACCAATACATTTCTCATCATCTGTTTTTGCATCGCCGATGTACTCGAAATGAAACTCTCCCAGACACTGGGCAAACTTTCGCTGTGCCATCCCAAGCTCTGCAAGAAAAATGAAAGGAACAGAAAGATCATTCATTACAGCAGTGAATGCAAAAGGTGATACAACATGTTTCCAAAATATAGAGCAATTTTCATTCATTTCAAGAAAAACAAAGTAGGTCTGATGCACCGCACAATGTTAACCACTTTACTAACATCCTGTTCGTCAGAGACTGGTACATCCTGCTGCACATCAAACCTGTCAAACAACAGGGCAGGTACTCTTCAGTAAGACGAGACAGAAAACAAAGCAGCCTATATTTAACAATATGTGTGCAAGTCACAGGTTATTCAAATAAAAAGAAACAGTGTTATGCAAACAATGCATGACGCAAATGCTGGATAGCCATAAAGAGGTCATCATATAGGGGTAAAATACCCATAATTACTTCTTTATAGATATACAACGCCTTATATAGAGCATTTGTCACCCTGCAACTTTCTCTCACTGCACATAGGAAGTCATTTGTTCCGTGTCACAACAGATAGAGGGAACTGAAATATTTATTGAGCAATGTGATGTGGTTGCAAACAAATTGGGGCATTCTGAAAACACAAGAAAAACATCCATGATTGGGCGGAATAACGATCCTTCCAGGTCTGATACTACTGATTCAGATAAAGTATGCAGTATGCAAATAATGCTGCATCATACATTCTGTTCATGAAGACAAAAACAAAGGCATCGATAATAATAATCACCAAGATGATCTCCCGATCTTGTGTAGCTCAAGTAGGGGACAATTCATCTCCCATGGGAGTGACTCACAATTCAATTGGCCACCAGCCATTACCAGAACTCAGCAGAGTCCAAACAGGGCAGACTATGCTGAGAGGGAGATATCACGTAACCCAGTGGACACAAAGCTGAATCGATGCTCCTGGATCTGAATTATTTTAAAAACAATGTCAGATTTTGAGAAGTGGATCTTGTGTAAGTAAGCCCACCCCCCACTGAACATCAGTAAAAACACTGCATAAACCTCATCTATTCCCAAACAGTGAGCACTGAGCAGATTCCCTGAGGTGGGATCACTGCCCCATGACAGTCCCTGAGAGAAACATGACAGAATGCAGCATTGGTATTTTTAGACTGTGGCTATAAGAAGTACACTGAGGAGCAGTGTTATTAGCTTTGGCAGATGGGGCTAGGGCTCTATAGGAAACAATCAGCATAGAGCTAAACCAGTAGAGTAGAGGCCTTAACATCTGCAAGTGCTACGAGTTAGTTAGCGACAAACTCAGGTTGATTTCCATTGACGGGCAATCTTGTAGATAAAATGTTTTTGTAGTATTAATATCATTATTTTAATTTTTCAGATTTTGGTGATACACAGTGGAGACAAAATAAACTGTGCAAGAATTAAATGTAAAAAAAGACAAACATGCTATACAGTACAGCATTTCAAGTGGAAGTAATACGATATGCATCTTAGTCTAGAAGACGGCAGTATCTGTGACCCCCCAAAAATAGGTTTTTGCTATTGCTAACTCAGCTTGGGTAAAAACAGGAGAAGCAACCCAACATTTTAAGGAAAAAAATCCACAAGCATTGGCAAAGCCTGTAATAAAATATCAGAAAGAGCGATCCATTACAACTACTTTAATTCATCTATTTCAGCTGTTCTGCCATTTTCACCACTGGTCATGCAGCTGCTGAGACTTCCATGTGCTCGGAGAAGTGCTTGTACATCTAAACTACAGGGCCAAAACCCCAAACACAAGAGAGTTTGCCCGAGTCTGGCACAGACTATTAGCATCTGCCTCAAAAGTGAATTCCCACAACACCTGTCACTGAGTTATTGGACATCGGGAAGAAAAACGACTCACACCACACAATGGGGCAGCTTGTGTATTGTTGTATTTATAACGGTTTGTTCTTTCGGTAGATCTTGGGAAAATGTTCTTTCTTTTCATGCAGGCGAGATAAATGCTGTTCTTCAGATAAGTCACAAGACCAAAAGAAATGCAGAATGAAAAGAAAAATCATAATAAAAAGGCTATATCTTATCTATCCACAGGAATCCAGTAAGTGTGTTCACTTGGTTCATGAACTTCTGCGTGACACTGCGCAGCTCTAACTGTAGCCCATGAATCAAGACAAAAAAAAGGTTGTGTTTGTTCTTTCCTCAACACCACATAAAAACAACTGTAAACAAAAAGAATTGGCCACTTCACAAGCAACATTAAGAGACTAACAACAGCAGTGAGTTTCAAACCGTATGGCACAGTCACCTCTTTAAAAACAGTACTTTGGTCAGAACCAACAGAATGTATCGCAGGATTCCTCATTATCGTCACTATGTAATCGGTTGTAAGTAACTGCAGAAATTTATTACAAAATAGTTTACAGTAGTAAAGTTATATTACAAACTTGTGTCAACCAGAAGGAATAACGTTGGAGCTCACATCACTGACGCACTTCAGACACTAAAAGCTTTTCACTTTTTGGTCAAAAACGGTGACTCCCATCTGATGTAAACATAATCTGATGAACTATTGGGTTCCAGTTAATATCTTCACAATTCAGTGGCAGATATAAGGCTGCCAGGCTTTAATATAGAGGGAATACACGTCAGAAGAATCCAGTCCAGGATGTGAAAGCCCATAAAAGGTGACTCTGGTCATGCTTTTCTTTCCAATCGTTCTCAAATTGCAGCTCTTGAAATGACTGCAGATAACACCAGCAATCCTACATGGGTGTGCTTTACACAACACTTAAATGTAAAAGTCTGCAGTGCAATAAGCAGGATGGGGACAGAAACTTCACCCATAATCTTGTATATTATTAAGTCATAAACTGAACTGCACTTAAAGGTTTTTTGTTTTTTTTAAGTTTTGCTCATTTGGTGCACTCCTGGTTACCAGCTGTGTAACATGACAACACTTTCACCTGCATGGAACCTTAACCATCACAACTAGAGATGGACAGTTCAAGCAAAAAATCCTGTTGGGTAATCACTGAGACACTATCTGGACAACAAACTGCCAGAGTTAGGTGAGGTCTGATAAGTGTTTTGTTATAAAATGTCATATACTCAATGTATCCAAGTGTGTGTGCATGCACATGCTCTCCAGCATGTGTTTGCATCATGTAGAACTACTATTGTTGTCCGTAATAGTGGTACAATTACATCATGTCTTGTAATGTGTCATACTCTTTAACCAAGCATCAAAAACACAAGTTGTGCGCTAAACTATACTTGTGTAATCAGCGACCCCTATGAAGACTAGAGTGATCCTTTAACGTAAAGTGGAAAGTTCGGTTTCCCCCAGAGAGTAAAAACGTGTTTTGACAACATTACACTGAACCTTGACACACCTTGACAGAGCCTAACACGTTTGAAATAAGGTCAGGGGAGTATACATCGTCACTATATTGCAAAAGATAATGACAGGCTGGTGTTAAATGTGAAATAGACAACATTTAAGCACTCCTCAAAGTTCCACAGAACTATTACTGAACCAAAATCACAATCAAGAAACATTTGTTTTGAGTATTTGTATATTAAACATGTTCTTTATTTGCAAAGAGGCCCAGGACACTGTGAACATTAATGTGTACTCCATGATGTCAATGGATAGATTTGCAGTCTCTTTATTAGAGCCATATGTGAGCACGGTGCACAAATCACACCCATCCACAATCTGATTACACATGCTGCTTGCATGTTTAACTCACTGCAGGGTGGACAGTTAATACGAGAATATAAAGGGGCCGAGCTGTGTGAACTTTATTACATAAAACATGAAGAATGAATGCTATCCAGTTCACGGAGCTCCAGCATTAATCAGTGTCAGGCAACGTTCGGAGAAAACTGCAGCTGCATTTTGTGTTCCTGCGCTGTTTCAATTGAAGTTTAGATCAACTGGTTACAATCAGTCGAGTAATAAACAAAAGTGTCAGGACTGCATAACAGATCGAAATGATAGCTGTTGTCCATAGAGGAGAGAGCTGTCACAAGCTGAATCTACCACACACACACAATACTAGGGCACCTAAGACTCCAACGCAAAGGCTTCTCCTGCGTTTTGCCTTTTAAAGGAAGGCATTTCAGAGCAAACCTGGGAACTGTCAAACTTGGCTACTTTGTCTGCAGAAAGCCAGAGACCCCAGTCTGCTGGATACTGAGTATGAGTCACACAGACCCCACCTTATATCTATCTGATATAACAGGCCAACAGGAAAAGAAAGCCATGTGTGGCATTAACATTCGTGCCTCTGTCCAGGAGGTGGGAAGAAAAACAAAGATGACACAGAGGGGAGGTTGCTCTGAATATCAGGGCACTGGCTACTGTGCAGTATCAAAGATCAAGTAAATAATGTATATTTCAAGTATAACACGGATAATGTATATGTATACTAATTTTGCCTCAGTCTTTGTGAGATACGCCACATTATTTGTATGCTGCATCTCTTCTCTCACAAGCAATACTATCAGACCTGATTGAAGGGGTGTTTGTTTGTATACCTGCAGCACCAGGGCAGGTGGGGACACAGCAAATATTTATCCCATCAAACTGCGAAACAACAGGGGTTTTAGAGTAGTAGAATTCACTTCTGAAACTTGTGGGAGTTTCTTTGCATTTTCAGTCATATTTCAATTTGTTTGTACTCACGATTTGACACGAACAGACATTTGTTTATATTTAAAAGTTCTGCACTACAGTGTTATAAAGGATGAAATGTAAACAATTAGAGGAGATGGCAATCGTGGGTTCCTCGTGCCAAAAGTTTTTGAAATGTTTTCCATCTGCACAACAAAGAAATAACAGATGTTTGATGAAATAGCAACAGCTATACATCACATGAGATAATACAGACATATGTTTTCCTTGTAAAGACTATATTAAAAAAAATTGAGAGGAAGATTTCAGGGTAGATTTTAAGCTTCACTGGATGTTACACAGATTTAATTTCGTAACATATTTACTGTACTTTTCATTTACAAACAAAGACTTATGGGTGATGAATTATAAACCGTGCATGGATCTTTTTTCCATCTGCCCTCACATCTCGTACCAACAGGCACATTTGAAGAAGCACAGTGCCTGGTGTGTGGTAGCATAGTTTTACAATTCTGTGCTGCTATGATTGTGTGTCTTTGTCCAACATTGGTCAGCTAAAGTGATTTTAGCAATTGTAAAACAAGTGCATTGGACTGATAGAAGTAGTGGTAGATCCTCAAGGATGCCATTTATACTACAAAATAAAAGCCTAAAGTTGATTAACAACAAAATCCTGGACTTGTTTTTCTCCGACTGTATGCCTTGAAGCAGGAAACTTCACATTGCACGTCCTGGCTGCTCCCACAACAGTTTTCCCCCAAAAAGTCAAAAAAGGTATGTACATGTCAAAGTTGAACTGCTGAAGATGTCCACAGTGTATTCATTGGCAGCGGCTGATGTGTTGTTTGTTATGATTTCTACAGTCTCATCAAATGTGCCACTTAGGTCAGAACTTGCCAGGTCCAGGGCCCTCGGAGAGCAGCCTGGGTTTACATGCTGTGCCTTTCCACAGCCCTTCCTGTTCCACTCTCCCATCTTTTCCAGTATGAACTTCACACTCCGTTTCCACCTTTGCCCTCCACACAGCCTGCCACACCGCCCCCTTCCACAACTTCTCTTCCCCCCCAGCTCCCTGCCCACAAAGCATGACTTCATTCATGACTTCCTGATCCTCCAATTTTGTAGTGTGAAGCCACGAGGAAAAGTAACATGTTGTGATTCAAATGGATACAGTTATGATGCAGTTTCTGATGGTATTCTAAATTTGCTTGCACCAAAAGCATGATCATGCCATCAAGCAATAACACACTATCACTTTTACAGGAGGCTTTGTTCTTTCTGGAGTGAGACATGAAACAGCGTTCCTCCCACATGACTTCACGTCTTGCGCTAATGCGATTTTAATGAAAGATTGTGATGGGGCTCTTTGGCAGAATAAGTAATATGATTACGGAGAGCAGCAGTGAGCCAAAGCACACCATGATAGACTACTCTTAAACCTGTCCATCTGCCAAGGACAGAAAGGCTTTCACATGGCCCGGGATTTCAAAGTGGAACTGAAAGCAAGGAAATCTGAACAGTCATTGTGTTATATGCAATTGGTCAATTCAGAGGAAATGCATCTGCGTGAGTGACTGTGATTGACCTCACAGCAACTCTTGTCCAACTTCACTTTTATGGTAATTGAAGCCATAACAGAACATGCAAGCAATTAGCACTAAACCGGATTGACAAGATTGACTGAAATATTGTGATATTTCATACCATGACACTGCTTCAGTCCTTTGAAGAGCTAAATCAATATGGAAATATTGTTGACGATGGTTTTCTGACAGTAGTTTGTGTGCTTACAACCCTAGTTGGCAGCATGCTTTTTTTTATTCTCTCCACCACCTTCCACTCCTCTCAGGAGACAAAGAACAGTGTATTGTTTATGCTAGGATTTTCTTAAAATAGACTATTTTGAGGGAAAGAAATGACAATATCTCGCCATGCTTACAGCATTCCAAAATATCACAGTGTATCATATTGTCACCGCTGTATTCATACCACCAGATTCTTTCCAATACAGAGTTCTACTGACAGTGACAAGTGCACACAGGAATAAAAAATCTGTACCGCAATATAGAGTTGCTTCTTTCTGCAACAAAACAAGTTGCTTCATAGACAACAATGAGGAGTAGCTGAGAGGGTACAGACAGGACACAGTTCCTGTGGAGGAAACCCTCTAAAACAGAAGCAGCACATCTGCACATTGCTCCTCCAGTGGGCACTTCCATGTCATGGCTCTGCAGGCCAAAGTTTCCTCTCTGAATCAAGGTCGTTCCGTGGAGGGACATCCTCCCGATCGTAGGAGTGAGGAGTTACTGAAAGGATGAGAATGGACTGGGAATTGGAGATGAACGAATGTCCTCACACCACACTAGATCACTAGGAGGTCAAACGCTAAGTAAATCCCCTATAATCAGACAACAGTACTATCTTTTGTTTGAAATACCTTTCTCTTCAGCTTCATGTGTTACAAATATGATCAGCATTCAAAGACACTGTTGATCTGCACAGGACACATTTGCCTTGCCCTTCATCAAATATAAAAATAGGAAACACCTTGTGTAAATAGCACAATGTTGTTTTTGCATCACAGTTAAATTTAAGACAGCCACACCATAATCAATATAATCTTAATACATTGATGTGAACACCGAATTATTACAGTGATTGTGTCAAAAATGGTCATTTATTTAGTATATAGACAGGCAACACATCATGGGTGGTTTCTTTATAGTACAACAATTAAACTTCAACTTGCTTCACAATTAATTCCAGGAGTCGCACTAGTATGTGTTCCATAATCCCTGTCATATTATCATAAGACAGAAGCTAGAGAGTATCAACACTCTAAATGTTTGGTATGTCAGTGTGCTGGAGATTCAGCTCCAATTGCATAAACAAATCAAATATAGTACCATGCGGAAGTTGTGGGCCACCATTAGATTTGTTGTTTCACCAATGCTTTAATCCAGAAAATGGATGTATGCAGTTTTAAAAATAACACATTTTTCAGAAAGAAAAAAACTGCTTCTACAAGTTCAAGTGTAAAGTATTAAGTGTGACCTACCCTTAAACTTATTATGGCAGGTTTATTCAAGACATGCTTGAGCATCATATACAAATGTCGTAAGGGTTAATCTCAATGAGTGCTTGCTTGTTTTGCACATTACTGTAAAATGACTTATATACTTACTACTTACTTACATACTTATATATATACTAACTTCTCAATAACTGCCATTGTAATACTTTCAAACACATGCGTGTATCTAGATTGTTTCAACAATTTCTGGCAAAGAAACACCGGCAATCAGCTTCGGTCTTAGTTAAACATTTACTGAATAGCAAAATGTCAGAAGAAAAATGCAAGAGTAAGTGCTTAAACTGTAAGTACAAGAGATCACAAAGATGCAAGTAAGAGCTTGGTACAGCAGCTGAGTAATGAACTGTCATGGGTGACGGTGTGACGCAGAAAGGCTACAGCAGCATGCATGCATACACGGTTCCACTAATGTCAGCTAAAAGAAACACAGGCTCAGCAGAAGGGCTGACTAACAAACACCGATCTTCCCCTTTCCCACACACGCACACAAACGTGCTCAAACTGAGGCAGCTATCTTGTCTTGTGTCACTGGACAGGCTGAATTCCAAGGGAATCCCTGAGTGACCTGTTGCCCTTGTGTCAAGTGTATATTTTGAACCAAATCATGGAGTAGATGCTAAGTCAAAATGTTTACGAGAACAAGTCCACAGCTTAATCTCTTTAAAACCACCTTCATACGTGATACACATATGTATATAGTTATATAAATATATTCTGCTCTTGCAGACTATAGAGCAAATTAAAAATTGTTCATTTGGTTGAAATACATTTTACTTAAAATCATTACAATGCAACTCAAGGGTGCAAAAACAACTTATTTTCACTATCAATTATATAATTCCCGATAACTTATTTGACTAATCAACATCTTGATTTGGTGATTCAGCGATGCAAAACAAGAATAGCAAGAAATATTCCGATTTCAGATGTTGAAATTGAAGAATGTTTGGCATTTTGGCTTGAAAGACAAGCCAAAATGATGATTCATTTTCACGTCTCAAAATACTCACTGACGCTATCAGGCTTGACGATTCCAATTTTACACAATACGTTTGTATCCTAGCAACACAAAAACAAAAGGAAAATTCTGTTTTCAAGACCTAAAAACGCCACTAAAGGTCTGCTGGGCCTGCGCAGTCATCGTGAACAAAAGATGCCTGTGTAAGCTTTAAGAATTTAGAATGCGCTAAAGGCAAAAATGCCTACTACCTGGGGATTCTCTGGCAGACTATAAGAAAAGAAGCAAACGTGACGGTTGCAGAGTAGAGAAAAAAACATGTGAAGTGACAGTGCAGAACCACTGAGATCCCTGAAATGTACACAGCACCAAAAACTATTGTATTTTATCCATATTAAAGTGGCTTTCAAAAACGACATTCATTCACACAGGACTAAAATTCTTTGCTATTTATAAGCAGCCTGGGCATTATTAGCACGAGTTCTTGGGATTTCCTATGGGATTTTCCAACAGGACATGTTGAAAGCAGCGTATTTGTGAAGAGTCTGTGTTTAAGTCTGAGAAGTTATACGCACAAACAGGCGCAGCCCACAAGAGTAGAGTTCAAACAGATAAGAATTGAATCATTTTAACCCAACTGGAGGTGTGAGACTGTGAGCAAATAGTGCACAGAGGATATTTTTTTCTGGCTAACCAAAAAAATTAACTGGCAAACTCCAGCTTGTTCAAAACATTTTTATTCTAACCACCAGAATTTAGAAAGCACATTGATTACTCCTGTTTAGATTTTCCTTCAAGCACAGGTGAAGCTTTTGATAGTGCAGCACCTTTTTCATTCAGCACCACATTTTGGATATTTTAATTATACATTAGCATGGAAAAACATTCAGGTCTGCTGATGCTAATTTTTTTTAGCTAGCTCATGAAAAGCAGCAAAAAGCTGCTTGTTCAGGTCCAAACACTGTGAAAAGCTACACCACAAGTGTAAATTCTGTTCTGTTGATATTAAAAAGGCAGCTATAAAATGCCTTTTATATAATAAACTTTCTTTTTCTGTGCATAATTACCTTTTCAAATGTTGTATTGTCAAGCCTTTGACCCAGCTATATCATGTGTGCAAATCCTGATGATGTCAACAGCTGATAACCTTACCATTCAGGCAAACTTTGAAATGCTCCAGGATGATTTTGTCTCTTTTTCCTGCCTTTTTCAAAGTGAATGTCTTAAAATGTTAGTTTGTCCCATATTGACTGTATTAAAATCTCTGCCTCTGATACAACGTTTTATAATCCTGCTCTTTTTCTGCACCCAATTATTGTAATTAGAAACATGCACTCTCAAAAACTGATTTTAGCTCCAAGTCATGAATGACTGTCCAAATAAGACAGATTATCCTCTCCTGTAAAGTCATAACTACGTGGAAACAATGAACAATCCATCGTAAACTGGGGGGGAAAGGCTGTTTCAACGCATGAGGACAGGACCATTATTATTTTCATGGCAAGTGCGAGATTTCCAAGTTCATACACAGAAAAAACATTTAAAACTCAAGTCAGTCAACTTACGCTTTGTTGCATTGATGAGGTTCTTGCCGTCCTTGTACAGCTCTTTGATAAATCTGTTCGTTTTGTCCAGCTCTGCTTCGTGTGCCTTTATTTTGTCCCTGAAGCTCGGGCTGTCCAGATAGCATTCACTGAACTCCAGCGGGTGTAGTCCCATTTTTGCAGGCAGTTTAATAACTTTGTTCAAGCACGGGGGAAACGGAGACAAAATGTCGCGCACTACTTCGTCTAAATTACTTTTTTTTTTTAATAAAAAAAAGTGTCTACAACTTAACAAATACCACGTTTGTCGCCTGTCAAGTCAGCACCGAGAACATAGCGACGCGAAGCAGCTAACTGTGGTTAGCATGGTGACTTCTTCTCAAGTGGGTGTTGTTCCACATTTGTCAAAAGAGGGGAAAAAAAACCGCCGAGAGAAGCAGCTACAGGTATAATGGTTAAACGGTGTTTCAACGGTGCGCCGCCGGTGGAGGTATTCAACGGAAGTCGGCTGACAGGAGGTGTCAGCAAATCATGGTGCCTATGTCCAGTTTCTCTGCCCTCCATCAAACGGACTCCACCTAGCAGGGTGACAGATTGAGAAACTCTGCTGACATCTGTGTGCGTGTAGCAAACTTCTGCCCAAAGACCACACAGTTGGTGCAAGATGGTTCACTCGTTCGTATTTCCGTGCTGCCCCCCAATGGCTGCCCCTAAATATGATACAGCATACTTTACTAATTACTACATCCGGTTTTCAAAATAATGGCCGATAGTAGAGGTCAGGTCAGACGAGATTCTTTAGCTTTTTAGCCTTTGTGGCTTTATTTTATGCAGCTCAGTGCCCACAACAGTTACTCTGACCTATCCTTAAACTACGGATGTAGCAGAATACTTCAAATATATGTGTTTGCATTCCCTCTGCCGAGTTCGTCTATTTTCTTTGTTATTCATCTTATTTTGAAATCCGGATGTATACCATGGTGGGACGGGAGGTAATTTTGGTACTATATCACTATATGAATTTAGAGGATATGACATGTGCTTTCGTGTATTTTCTATATAAACAAATACATGAATTATTATTATTAATCGTGTGTCTTACATTCGTGACGCTGCACTCATGGCGTAAAATAAATTTAGCTCATGAATTAAGCAAAGAAAGAAAAAAAAAATACTCCGCGCGGACCTGTGTTGCGTCTGATGTTTGTGTCGGAGTGGTTTAGCGCACGGACACTGCCGCTGTAGATGATGAATTCTTAGCAGAAATGGGATTTACGGACTCGATAAACACCCGGGAACACAGATACGGTTTATTTTAATAGACACTGTATTTTTCTGACATGCAGCTACGTTTTCGTAGAGTTTGTTACATCTGCTTCTATCGTGTAAGTTAGCGTTAGACTCATGCCACGAGAAGATGCTAACGACTTCAACTGGCAAGAGCCGTAATGTTAGCGTCCGTGTGTTTGCTAAAGGATACACACTGTCTTTGTAATTGATCTGTAATCGTCACCACAGCCTGCGATCTGAAGCTCCACACAGTAAGTCATCTTAAGTCAGTCACGTATATCAAGATAAAGTAAAGTATCAATGTTATTATTAATTTACGGGATCACGACATTAATGGAAACTTATCTCCAAGAAAAGAAAAATACAGATACAGTCAAAACAAATCACTTTTAAAAATAGATTACATGCAGTACCAATAAATATTAACAAATTTAAGATGTAACTAACTAAGAATTGTCAATAAGAACATTGTAAATAATGAGGTCTTTGAATGAATGGAAAGATACATACATCACTATGACTGACCTTTTCAAGTCATTCACATCAAATATAATTACATAAATAAATGAATAACATTCCAGTGCACAAGCAATGCTGGAAGCTGGAACCATTTAATGTAAAAAAAAAAAAAAAAACAACAACATAAAATCCTAGGTTTTGTTTTTCAAGGGATGCCTAACACCAGTGCAAGGCCGAAGCACAGCAGGAGGACGAGAAGGCGACGCAGAGAAGACCCCGCCAGGAACGAGCTGGTCTCCAGTTCCCTCGAAAGTGCCCAGCAGTGCCTGTTCAACCAAGATTATGGACCCGCCTTTGCACACTACCTTTTGGTCCTCCACCTGGCACCTGTGTTTAAGGACGTTGCAAAGGTAACGACTGGTTTGCTCTGCTCTGATAACCAGTCTGCATACATTACTGGCTGCCTCACA
This sequence comes from Microchirus variegatus, assembly GCF_963457635.1. Taxonomy (NCBI): domain Eukaryota; kingdom Metazoa; phylum Chordata; class Actinopteri; order Pleuronectiformes; family Soleidae; genus Microchirus; species Microchirus variegatus. Next base: position 10,438,816 of record NC_139824.1, read on the forward strand.
TGCTATAATAGTCACTCGGGAGTTTGTTACGCGTTCACTTTCAGACGCTTTTTAATCATGGTCATTTTGCATCCTTAATAACAGCTTTTACTGGCAGTTTTTGTATCTATGGAGAATTCAGATAATTGCATTTGACGGAGTGGCAGCACTAGCAGGACGTTCTTTTTTAATTTGTTTAATAATCAAGAATTTAGACACTGAAATAAAATAGTATTTAACAGTAATTTAACAGGTTTTCTGACTTGGTATTATCTGTTTTGGATCCCAATATTGTCTCGTGTCCCTTCCAGGACTCCTTCAGGTTCACTCTCTTCAAATGGGCAGAGGAGTTGGACTCTGTGGGCCGCATTCAGGACCTTTTCGAATGTTACGAGCAAGCGCTGGAGCTGTTCCCTGCTGACGAGGTCATCCTGAACAGCATGGGCGAACACCTGTTCAGGTACGTTCCTCTGTTCCTGATTCTAAGAGCTTTAATAACCATAACCTGAATGAATCCCAATTGACTTGACTCGTATTATCCAGGATGGGATTCCGAGATGAAGCTGCAGGTCATTTCCACAAAGCTTTGAAGCTGAGACCGGACTTCCCAGAGGCGAGGGAGAACTTCTACCGCGTGGCCAATTGGCTGGTGGAGCGCTGGCATTTCCTCATGCTCAATGACCACGGCAGGAACCGGAAGTACCAGCAAGCCATTCAGAAGGCCGTTCAGAGCGGCTGCGGCACTGTACTTGACATAGGTACTGGCACTGGAATCCTTGGGTGAGGAATTTTCCAAATATAGTTTGGAAATCTGAGCTTGGTACTCAGGTTGTGGTTGTTACTTTAACAACATCTGTTTTCTGGCTACTGCTGTGTTTTTAATTGGCTTTTTTTATTCTGATTTCCTGCTCCTCTGTGTAAAGTATGTGTGCTAAGAAAGCAGGGGCCGCTGAGGTGTACGCCTGCGAGCTGTCCAAGACGATGTACGAACTGGCTTGTGAGGTGTTGACCGCTAACGGGATGGATGGCTGCATCAAAATCCTCCATATAAAATCTCTGGAGATGGAAGTGCCAAAGGACATTCCGCACAGGTACAGTTAACACTTATCCTACAAGCACAACATCTCCGTCTTTATTCATCTTCATACTCAATTCAATGGTTTTTTTTCTCTTAGGGTGTCCTTGGTGGTGACGGAGACGGTAGACGCAGGCTTGTTTGGAGAGGGCATCATAGAAAGCCTCATTCATGCCTGGCACCACCTCCTGCTGCCTCCACAGGTAATTACAACGACTAAAGCTGTAGTCCGTAAGTATTAATGAATGTCTGTGATATTCAAGCCATTGGCAAATTACAACCTTGAGATAAGATAAAATAGAACAAGATAAGATGTACATGTCCTTCTTTTTGAAGGAAAAGCACTTTTTCCCCATGAATATAACATTAAAGGAATCAGAAAACGACTATTCTAGCTGCAAACGTCTGTTTTTCAATGGAATATGTACATAGGTGTATAGAGGCCCATTTCCACCAACCAACTCTTCAGTGTTCTAATGGTACATTGCGTTTGCTACTCGCGTTAAAGGCTATTGGATGATTAGAAAACCCTTGAAAACCCTTGTGCAATTATGTTAGCACAGCTGAAAACAGTTTTGCTGGTTCTTTGACCAAAGCAAAGTTTATTATTTTTAATAAAAATCCTTATTTCTAATCTTGTCAATGTCTTTACTATATTTTCTATTCATTTCGCAACTCTTTTGATGAATAAAAGTGTGACTTTTAATGGAAAACGCCAAAAAATTGTATAGGTGACCCCCTACGGTAACTTTTCAACAGTAGTTTACTTACAAATCCACCATAGAGGAAATTTGACACAAAATATAATGTAATATAGGATAAATAAGAGCTGAAATATAATAGAATAACTCCAAATTATTATTGTTATTTTTTTCTAACCTTATAGACTGGTGAGAATGAATTCGGGGAGCAGTCTGCAACAGGACGCGTCATCCCTGCTGGAGCCACCGTCTTTGCTATGGCTGTTGAATCTGCAGAGATCCGGCGACATCACAGGTGTGTGTTTTTCCTGCAAAAAAAAAAAAAGAATATATTTACTTTACAAAGTTATCTGATTTATATTTTGGGATACTTTTTGACACACAGGCTGTGCGTGTCAGAGGTGGGAGGCTTGTCCATAGCTGCAGCCGGCGAGCTGCGCAGTCCGGTGAGCTGCAGCACGGAGCCGGACGACTCAATGGAGCCGTACACCACGGAGAGACTCAGCAGGCTGCCCGGAGGATATAAATCGCTCACGGAGCCCTTCACGGCTCTCAACATAGATTTCAATAATGTGACCGTGAGTAGAAACACACACCCTACTTGAAGCTTTTTGAGATGTAAAGCTACAGTCCATTATCAAATTGATGGGCTGAAGCGAACATACACTACCGTTCAAAAGTTTGGGGTCACCTATACAATTTTTGTTGGTGTTTTCCATTAAAAGTCACACTTTTATTCATCAAAAGAGTTGCAAAATGAATAGAAAATACAGTCAAGACATCGACAAGATTAGAAATAATGATTTTTATTCCAAATAATAAACGTTGCTTTCGTCAAAGAACCAGCAAAACTGTTTTCAGCTGTGCTAACGTCATTGCACAAGGGTTTTCAAGGGTTTTCTAATCATCCAATAGCCTTTTAACGCAGTTGGCAAACACAGAGTACCATTAGAACACTGGAGAACCAGACGTTTGCAGCTCGAATAGTCGTTTACCACATTAACAATGTATAGAGTGTATTTCGGATTCATTTAATGTTAATTGAAAAAAAAACAAACGATTTTCCTTTAAAAATAGGGACATTCCTAAGTGACCCCAAACTTTTGAACAGTCTCACAGGTTTAAATATTTCACATAAGTAGCTTTTTTTTTTTAAGCTGAAAGCCTGCAGGGACTGTCTGATTTATTAGCTGCCAGCTCACACCTGGCAGACTGGAGCGATCTGATTACAGAGCCGTGAATCTAGAATCTAGAGTCTGTGACAATAATAATAATACTACATTTAAGAAAGAAAGTCTTACATGTTCTGCATTGTGCTTTAGTTATTTTTGTTGGTACAGTGACGAGAAAACAACAAAAGTCTGCTTCATTTGGAGTCGGTTCCTAGAATATAAATGAAGGCAGGACATATTATATTATTCAATGTATTTATATATGCCCACTTTTCTCAATATGCATAGGAACTGGAGGGTCTGAGCTCCAGGGAAGTGCAGCGCGTCTACCTGCCTGTCGTTCAGGAGGGGGAGCTGGACGCTCTGGCCGTGTGGTTCCAGCTCCACCTGGACGAGGAGAGCAGTCTGTCCACCGGGCCCCAGGAGGACACCTGCTGGGAGCAAGCCATCTACCCTGTCCACGGCGCCAAGGGTAAGATACTAATAAGGCGACAGGATACAGCAGGAAGAACTGCTATATCATTTGTTATTCGTTTTTCAGTGGTCATGGACTCAAAAGTGGGGTCACTTAGAAATTTCCTTATTTTTGAAGGATTTTTTTTCAATGAATATAACATTAAATTAATCTAAAATATAGTCTATACAGTTAGTTAATGTGGTAAACGACTATTCTAGCTGCAAACGTCTGGTTTTTAATGGAATATGTACAGTGTATAGAGGCCCATTTCCCAGCAACCATCTCTCCAGTGTCCTAATGGTACATTGTGTTTGCTTATCACGTTAGAAGGCTATTGGATGATTAGAGAGAAAAAAACCCATGTGCAATTATGTTAGCACAGCTCAAAACCATTTTATTTGGACTAAAAATCATTATTTCTAATCTTGTCAATGTCTTGACTATTACTTTCTATTCATTTTGCAACTCTTTTGATGAATAAAAGTGTGACTTTTAATGGAAAACACACAAAAATTGTACAGGTGAGCCCAAACTTTTGAATGGTAGTGTATGTTTATCAGTTTTTCTCTACTCCGAAATGTGAAGGAAATATAATATACTATTACTATAACATATGATAGCACATACAGTAAATATTGTTTTGTTTTGTTTTTGTACAAAAATCAAAATAATTTCACAGGAATTTCTCAATTTAACCCCATTTAAACAATTTAAATCCCTCATGACTAAGCTACTGCCACCAAAGAAGAACTCCTATTTCTTAAAAATCACAGTGTCAAATGTCCCATAAAACACTGTGAATTATTTACCTTTCTATCAGACAAAGGCCACTCTAACCCTAATAACAACTTACATGAGGTGATGCGCTCCAGTTGCCATTGCAGTTACTTCTTACCGTCTTTGAGTACGGCACCCCCCTAATAGCATTTCACTGTACCGCTAATTGGCTCAGGCAGCGTCGAGGGAGGCGCCACCTTTTCCCGGTGATCACAAACACATGAGCACATGATCGCCTGTGACACTCTTTAGTGTTCATGAAATTCTTATAGGCAATTAATATGCAATTCCCCCCCCAAGAGCCTATGATGAGCTTTTCGCTGATATGAAGACATGAACAGATGTTAATCCTGTAGGAATCCTATCTGTGCCTCCTCTCTCACTCTCTCCAGTCCCTTGAATCTCATTTATCTGCTGGGTTTGCGCTCTCGTCCTTTCCTCTTACTCTAGTTTTAGTTTGGAAATCTTTAGATTACGCATAATAGAGAATGAGAATATAAGAATTCACCCTATTTAAAGAGGGTCATGTTATGAAAAATCAACTTTTTAATAATTTAAATCCTTATATTTGGGACTCTGGAGGTCCTATCACGTTCTATTCTTGGCTCCACAGTGCAGCACAGTTCTACACAAACTTCCAGCCTCAGAGGATTTATCTGTTCACTGGATACATGTTATATATGACGGCAATGTGCCTGCTAGAGCCTGCAAATGATCACTTTTCCAAATGCTAACTGCTGTTAGCTCCAAGTAAAGAAAGATTCAGTTTTAATTCAATGTCAACGTCAATTGTTTCCCTTGTTTCTCCAGGTTTTGTCCTGAAACCTCAAGACCAACTCATCGTCGAGGTCTCTTGCCGAGACGCCTACCTGAGGCTGTGCAGCGTCGCCGTGCAGAGAGACGGCCGTGAAATCCATCTGGACTCCAAGAGTCCCGAACCCAGGCTCTCTGGAAATCCCATTTCGGTCCCGAATCCAGAAGCTGAACTGTGCGACGCGTTGGCGTGTCTTCAGACCGGCCAGAACCAAACGAAAGACTTCTGCATGCTGGAGTGCTCGGAAATGGCGCTTCTGAACAACCGGGATTACCATCAGAGATTTAGCGATGCTTTCGGAAAACTCGTCAGGAACCAAGAGCAAGGACCAGACGGCGACACGACAAACTCCAGTGACCTTATGTATGTCCTGGACGTGTCCGAGGGCTTCTCTCTGCTGTCGCTCATCGCGGCCAGCCACGGACACGTGAAAGCCTACAGCTCTGTGGAGAAGCACAAGCAGCAGGACGTGCTGAAGAGACTGGCTCACTCCAGCGACATCGCGGAGGAGAATCTGGAGTTCTGGCTCAACAACGTGGAGGACGAGCATGGGATGCTGCAGAGGCCTTCGAGGGAGAAGCTGTGGACCGCCATCATCCTGGACTGCGTGGAGACCTGTGGACTGATACGGCAGAAGTTGATGGAGAAAGCCTCACTGGCCAGGTAAGCGTTTTTTGTCGAGATTTGAGATTGATATTTTTAAATCGAACGACACTGACATGTTCTGATCTATACTAGGTGTCTGCTGGAAGACGGAGGACAAATCTTCCCACAGCGGATTGTGGTGTATGGTATGCTGGTGGAGTCGGAGATGTTGCTGCTGGAGAGCGCCGTGCAAGGTCACGAGCCCACGCTAGGGTTCAATATCGCTCCCTTCATCAACCAGTTCACTGTAAGTTTGTTTGTTTCCAAACTATAATAACCTTGCCCATAGTATCTAAGTAAGTTGTTTTCATCAGTAGTCGAATAATTCAAACATAATGTTATCGTAACTACTGATTTTAAATAATACGTAATAATAATAATAATAATAATAGTAATAATAAATGACTGAGCTTCTTTCAGTCTTCATAACACGAGTTGCACAATCTTCCTGTGCCAGTCAAAATCCTGTATTCCGTCTCATGCAAGTGATGCAATCGTCGATCTTATGTTTCCTGACGCAACGGTGAATATTGACAGTTTCCGCATACAGTATGCAGCCTTTGCAAGCTTGCATCATTCACTCTCGCCATTCACGTGGTACAAATATATATTAATATGTTGACCCCGGGGGCTGTTTGTTATAAATATGACAGTGCAAAAAGAATAAAGCTTTAAAATCAATCAAAGATTAAATTGCACTTGGCTATCCAGGACTGTTTTGATTATCAGTTAATCGGTTTGAAGCTTTTTTTCGCGATTAAAAGAAGAGTTCTGATTGTTTTAGCTTCTTAATTGTGAATATCTTCTTTGTCTCTTTGCTCCACATAACAAAGAAATCATTATAAACTACTTTAAAGTAGCTGTGAAATCCCTTTGAATTCTTTTTTCTTTATTTGGTCTGGTAGGTGTTGTGTGTATTTTTTTCCAGAATCATGTTTGCGCTCCAATTTCGCAGCCCCCCCCCCCCCCCCACGCGGGGGATTGGTCGTTTGTTTAAAACAGATGTCGTCTTTGAAGCCCTCTGCGGAGGGCACTTTCAGAACACAAACTGTCGCACGAGACACAACACACAGCTTGGCCTGAGACATTCCTACCTGAATCCATCAGTACACATTAAAATCCATCAAGCACATCAAAAAAAAAAAGTAGGCTCTGAGTTCTGCGCAAACTGTGACAGGGAGGAGGAAAAGATTCTATTGTTCTGCGACACTTTCTGTGCTGCATTTGTGAGTCTTCTGCCCTGCAGCCGTGGCCTGTTTGTTAAGTTTAGAAAAGTTTGAGGGAGATTCATTATCCACTTCATAATTAAAAAACATTCCTTTTGTCCGCTGCTTACTCTGCGATTATCTTTTATTTACTTAAGGTACCGGTCCATGTGTTTCTGGACTTTTCCACACTGGAGTGCAGGCATCTCAGTGAGTCTGCGGAGCTCTTTGTTCTCGATCTTATGAACGTCACCGCAAACTACACGAACAGAGAAGTCAAGGTAAGGCAAACACTGTATTATTATGATTATTATTAATAATAATCATAATAATAATAAAATGGCATAAGAAAAAATTTACAAATGAGTTTAAAGTGCCCTGGACAGAGCATGGGTATATTCAAGTATCTTCTGTCCCTGTTTCCCAGGTCCAGGCCACATCTGCAGGCAGACTTACAGCCATCCCCTTCTGGTACCAGATCTACCTGGACCACGAGATCAGCGTCAGCACGCTGAGCCAGAACTCTCACTGGAAGCAGGCGGCCGCGGTGCTGCAGCAGCCCCTGGAGGTGCAAGCTGGAGACTGGGTCTGTCTCGCTGTGAAGCTGCACAAAAGCACCATCTCTATATCGGCCCATGTGGACGGCGGCGTCTCCGAGTCGAATGAGTAATAGGCAAATGTTGGTAGAAAAGTCAAGTATTCATCTTCTCTTGGGAATTGTATCAAATACTAGATTCCCTACTGCCAAAAAAAGGATTTCCTCTCGACAGTGTTATCTTCAAATGTCCCTTAACCTGGGGTCTATTGTTTTTTTTTAGACTGCCTAAAGCCTGCATGACCCGAAGCTGGTTTATCACGATCACAAAGATGTTTTTTTAAATAATAATGTCTTGTTTTTATTTGTAAAAGAAAATATCATATAAATACCTTAGTTGTCTGTCTGTTGTTTTTTTGTAACAATGTTCTGTGTAAAACAGGACTATAAATGTGACTTTAATAAATACAAGATCAGCCAAAAGGTTGTTAATCATCAGATTTATTGTGCAGATTGTTTGAGACGTACAGTACTGTGCAAATATCTTAGGCCAGCATGAGATTAGCTGTATTAGCACCGTATTGGTACACATGTAGAAAATAGGGGCAGTTTTAGAATAAGCTTACTATGTATAACACCAACTACATCATTTCAGTCCAAATGCCAATGATCTCAGACTTGGAAACAACAAAGCTGCTGTTGCCCTGAGACTTTTGCACAGTACTGTATTTAAATTGAACTGTACAACATTTATTTCTGACATTAATCCTGACAGTTTTATTTTAAAAAAAAAAAAAACAATGAAAGGCAAATGAAATATGTCTTAGCTGAACATGGTGCATGGAGTATCCTGTTGATATCATACATATGTATATTTATGAACATGTCATTCCCCCTGAAATCCACTGTGTATTAAACACGTCAGTGGCTATGTTAATGACACATACACACTCAGGAACTATTTAGACAAAATAAATGGATTTTGGTGCTCATGAGTGTAAAACTGATCCCGTGATCTAGTGAATTGACTCATTCGGTGGCATCTAGAACAAGACGTCTGATGGAGAGTAGTACGTTTATACGAAACGCTACAGAGTGGCCTTGATGCAGTAGAGCAGTTTTAGGAATTATTTACCAGAATGTGCTGATTGTACTGTTTCAAATTGAAAAATGCCTTGTTAACATTCAGCTCACAGTGTCAACTCCACTGTGGCATAGGGATGACACGATACTACTTTTTTGTGTCCGATACTGATAACTGATTTCACAAATTTGAGTATCAGGCGACACTGATATCAGTCTGATGTAGTCGGCTTAGACTTTTGTGTCATTTCACATCATTTTAAAAACATAATTTCAAGTATTTTATCAGCTCATCCTTAATACTGCACCGTCAGTTTGTTCTGTTTGGAAGGTTTAACCATCTTAACTGTGCATACCAACATTTTTAATCCATTCCTGAGCGGCTACATATAGACAATATACTCAGGGTTTTAATTTTTTAATCTTTTAACTTGTTTCAGAAATCTCTCTAAAGAATAATATAATAGACAGATAATATTGTATTGTAATTTAAAGGTTGCATATCTTCACGTGTGAGATTGTGATACGACTGAGCTGACTCATTTATACGTGGTACCGGGAATGGAAAAAAGCATACATCTTCATGCTGTATTCAGAATTAAGGTTGCAGGTAGACTCTCCCACTGTCACTCACAACAACACAAAGACTGGGCTGTATATACCGTACCTGTGCTCTCTGGAACCCATGTTAAAACAGACCACAAGACTTAACCAATAATACCTTGCTGAGCATTGTGCAAAACAATATGCAAACGGAATAAAATGCCTGTTATCTACAAATCATTTTGTCGAGGTCCATCTGGTTTTGTCGGTCCTGGCAATGTTTGGTGCATGTACATTTTCTTGTTAAATGTTGCATCAGTATATAATGTGTAAAGGAAAACAGCAAGGCTGTAACTGGGTCCTGTCAAACCTGGTAGAGTCTGTAGATAGCACCAGCTTTGATGATAGCCTAGGTGATCGCGAGGAGATCTGCCTCTGTTGGTTCTTTGGTTTGGTTGGTCCTCTCTTCCTCCGGGGTTTCCTCAGGTCGAGCCTCATATCCTTCATCCCACGGCGCCGAGCTGAGCCCAGCTGGAGCCGACAAAGAATGCGGCGTGGCGGTTCTCCCCAGGCCCTGGTACGCCGCATCAGCGATGGCATCGTGGGAACCCGACGAGAGCAGGCCAGATCGCTCTCCGTCGTCCTGCGCTGCGTCAAAGTAAGACTTCCTCGGACGACCCATTACTGTTCTCCCTGTCGATGAGGACAAAAACATGTGTCAGCACAGTCTTCTCAATGTTGAAGAACAAAACAGCAGCCAGAAGGCACTCACCAACATTGCGGACTTGTTCAGAAATGTCTGCTCGGACATCAGAGATGTCCCACATAGCCATGAAAGAGTCAAAGCAAGAACCCTCCTCAGCCTCCTGGATGTAAGGCTTATAGGTGAAGCTATAGTGATGGGCAATAGCTGCCAGAAACATCTCCACGCATATAATGAAATCCTGAAGGGAAAAGGACAGTAGTTGGGAATTTAAAACTGTGCATTTCCTACATACAATACCGTTTAAAAGTTTGGGGTCACCCATACAATTGTTTGGTGTTTTCCATTAAAACTCACACTTTTATTCATCAAAAGAGTTGCAAAATGAATCGAAAACATAGTCAAGACAATGTCAAGATTGGAAATAATGAATAACATAATTGCACAAGGTTTTTCTAATCATCCAATAGCCTTCTAACGCGATTAGCAAACACAATGTACCATTAAAACACTGGAAATGGGCCTCTATACATCCATGTACATATTTCATTAAAAACCAGACCTTTGTCAATATATAGAGTGTATTTCTGATTCATTTAATGTTATATTCATTGAAAATTTTCTAAGTGACCTCAAACTTTTGATCTGTAGTTTAAACTTGTCACTTTTCCATCTATAGTGTATAAGCTTTAGCCTACCTGCAAACCAGTGGCAACAGCTTCCACAGTTTTCCAGTCCCATGTGTGACTTTCTGAGATAACGCCCACTTTCACCAGTAAGGCAATGAACACAGCTTGCCTGAGAGAGTGGCGATAAAAAAACATGTAACATGAATTGACATTCTTTAAAGGAATATATCCAGGTATATGATGGAAAAGTTGTGTCATTAAACAGTGACAGAGAGAGTGATTTACCAGAAAGACACAAACACCACCATCTTCACACACAGGAATTTTCCCACTGGTTTGATTGGATTCAGTTCCTCTCTCAGAGCTCTGTAGAACAGCACCAGGCAGTACATGGCAAACTAGCAAAAAAAAAAAACATGTTCAAAACAAACTGTACATGTGTTTCTCACAGAATTCTTCCATGAAAACAAATATTATTACCAGCTGTGACATGTTGTTAAAGATGACCAGGTATGTCCACGCATTTGATGAACTGAAATTTCCTTCATCATATACTCCACACAGCTGACAGATCCTATTGAGAAGATGAAGACGTACACATCAGGACAAAAAACAGAAACAAAATGCTGCCGTTTGTTATGAAAAGTTTATGTTCAGAGCTTACTTACAAGGCAATCACTGTTGTGACGGGTCTGACAACTGTGTACTGCAACACTCCCAGTTTGCATCTCAACAGTAAAACCCTGCAGATCAAAATAAGGATTTGCATGAGACTGATATCAGCTTAAAATAGGAAATTTGCAAGTAAAATCAGAGTGAAATATGAGATCTTGATGAGAAGGCAGTGTCATGAAAACCTTAAGTCATGCTCTATCGTGTCTGCATGGCTAATGCAGAATACTCTCAGTGGTTAAAGGAGCAACAAAGCAGCATTAGAACATACTAAATGTTTAATTAGCTGGACTCATTTTAATTGTATTGTTATTGTTATGTAATTGTTATTCTTTAGTTGTGAAGGTAATCGTGTGGATTTTCATGTTAAAAGATGGACATAGATAAAAAACCTTCAGACAAAACTAACCACACCCAGACATGTAAGCCAATTAGTGGCGGTGCCTGACTGCAGCTAATTTGAAACTGGTGACTGTCATTGATTTGTTTTCATCAAGAAAAAAAACTCATGTCCACATTTCAGTGCCTGTAGCACAAGACAACACTTATTTTTATCTCTTGAGACTATTTGGTAACATCCTGTTTGGTGTAAAAGGTGAACATATGGTATGATTTGTGTATGTGTTCATTATTCTACAGATAACTTACTCTCCCATTGGCCATGGTGGGCAGCAGCAAAGAGGAGGCAAGTGTTTCTGTTGGTCCTGGACCTCCAGCATCATCACCAGGCTCGGGTACTGATTCTCCAGATAGTTGAGCAAGAAAATCATGAAGTTGTAGATGACGTAGGCCTCGTAGCACTCTCTGCATGTATCCACATAAATTGCTATACCGGGGTATTTCAGAGCAATCCACTGAAAAAAATATAATATATAATATAATTGTCAAATATTGCATAGAAAACATTGTGTAAAGGTTGCTGCTGATCATGCACAACTTACACTGTCCAGGCTGTAGATTGGGACCATCCATAGTATTCTAAAAGAAAAACATAAAACCCCATACATTCAAACAACAGTGTCAGACTACTGCTCATAGAAGATAAGCTTGTTGACATCTTTTTTTTACCTGATGATAGGTTTCTGAAGCTCAGGCTGAGTGTAATGAACCAGATGCTGGAGAATGCCCCATAATGATATGGGGATAGTCATGAAGACAAAGATCCCAGCAATGAACCAGGCTTTGTTGTGTGTGCCAACCTGTCATTACGTGGAAAGAAACAGAGAGACTGACTCAGTGAAATTTACATTTTTGAAATTTAGAATAAAGTCAGCGGCTGAAGCATCAAAAATCAGATACTGATATAATTATCATGGATAATTACAGACACACTTAAACATTCAAAGCAATTATTATTATTATATTCGTACAATGCATAATATACATTATTTCTATGCTTGCTGTGTGATCTGTGTTACTCCCATTACAAAGACAGTGAAGTGAAGCTCTCATTCTGATCCCTGCTATGCACATTATTATAAATTAGCCCATCTGTTGACACATATTAAAAGAGAATTAATCATTATTATTAAAAGCTAATGTTTCAGAAGGTTATAAAGACTGTCACGGGCTGATTTCAGTTGATACTCAAGGTTGTGATAGTAGTATCTAACATGAAAAATAAACATGTTCTCTGAGCACATGGACTGACCTTTGACCTCTGCAGCTCCCAAATGCACAGAGGCAGAACCACTATCAACAACAAAATGTACAGCACAACGACCAGCGGTCGAATCCATCTTCTCCAGTTACCAAAGGAGCAGGGCATGTTACATATAAATCCGCTGGGTTTAAAAGTGATCAGAATTTAAATAAAATAAAAAATAAATACAACCCAACCCGCCCAGAAGGAAGGCTATGCTAACGCTGGAAACATGTTCGGCGAACTTCGCAATAATACCGTTAATCATTCACTTCGTCATAAGACGGCCATTTACGACTGCGCGTGCATGTCACCCCGTCCACTGCTGTAGACTTTCATTCACGAGGACAAAGCTTCTGGACAATTAGCCGCTCATATGACTCGACATCACTAAGCTAGTTAGCCAACATTAGCTTGTCAGCTGATTCACCATGTAAACAAACAACAATGGCGACCCATGCTGCACCGAAACGCTGAGTCTTTCCGTATCTGGTGCAGTTAAATAAAACGCCACATTATTTCCGTAACGGAATATCTGTAGATAAATATTAATATTAGTTAATGGCAGCTCGGCTAAAAGTTTCCAGAGAAGTATTTTGCTGTTGGGTTTGTTCTTCCTGTTGTCGGAGTGTATGTCCCGCCCACATCCCGAGAGCTGATTGGTGCAAAGAAGTGTTGACCAATAATCAAAGAGAAAATGTGCTCGTCACACGTGACACGTTAGGTTGCTCCGCCCTAACGTCTTACAATGGGTCATCAACAGGAACCCCGCTTTGGCCACTAGATGGCAGTGTACGTTAACAACAGGAGGACGTGTTTGGCGCTTTTACCAGGAAATACATTCAGATGGAAATTCTGAATTGATGGACGAGGGTTCCACTCTATTCACCCCGTTTGCCTTTGATCTGCAATCTCTATCGTTCCATATGAAAGAACATTTGCAGAAAAAAATATTTCAAGAAGTGTAAAACTAAAATCAGCAAGAATATCATGGACGAGACAAACATATTTTGATGTGTTAATGGTTAAAATCGGCTTAGAAATGTACTAAATTTGTCATATTATTTCTTCCCTTCTGTTGCGATACACCAAAGAAGAGCTACATGACTTTTTCAATCCTGCATGCTTTGTGTTGTTCCTTATTTTTAAACATTTCTTAGGCTTTCGTGTCATAATTTGTTAAATTATTTTTATTATTTAATTTGTTTCAGGGCTCCACATGTGTCTGATAAGTGCTATATCGGGGTTGTGTTTTAAGTTCTGCTGTCATGTCACCCTTGTGTGAGGGAGACCATGCATAGTCTGCACATAATTGAACATATTAAGTATAATGCATAAACAAGACATGAACAAATGATGTCAGTCTGCAGGCCAGAGGAAGAAGAGCATCTGTGGCAGGTCTGCTTAAATAGCCTCCTGAGCTGTGTTCAGGTGTACTGCATCACTCAATCAATCAGCCACAGCTCCGCCCACCTGGATGAGAAGGCAAAACAGCCAAAAAGGGAAGCAAACATGGCACTTGCTGCTATATTTTACGGTTAAAAAACACTGAGCGTTTGACCCCACGCTTTACATATATATTCACAAAGAAAATCTGATCTGGAAAACTGTGGTAATTATGTGAGAGAAAGCACTCAGGGAGCACAAAGCTACTGAGTAGCACACACTTTTCTACCTTGAAAGGTTAAAACTTGTTGTTGTTTGTTGTAAAAAAAAAAGTTTTTCCTCTTATAATTTGGATCCATATACAAATCCCTTCTAAGATCTAATCATTTCTTCCTTGGGCCATAACCCACATCCCCAAATAAATGCATCCAAATCCATCCCCTAGACTAGAAGTCTTGTGTTATCTCAATTTGCACAGTGTTTCTAGGTTTGTACAATAGTTCAGTGCAATATAACAAAAGTGACAATACAAGACTATGTGTCTGTCTGTGTTTTCCTGCAACACGAGGGGAGGCAGAACTTTCCTTTCTATTGCACCATGTCTCCACTGCCCCACAGTCACAGAAATCACTCGTTGTTGCGGGACAGCTTGTTCATGAATTTTTGAATCGATCCTTTTGGCTTTTATGAATTAGAAATAGTCTTCGCCACAAGTTGTGCAAGCAAGCGCCATCGCGGATGGCTTGCAGGGACTGCCATGCAAATTGGCATACCGGGTGCAACCACGTAAAAAAAAAAAAAAAGGCAGGGTAGATAAACATATGCTGTGTTTAATCACACCCCCCAAAACACATTTTAGAATACAGGATGTGACGTCCATCATGTCTGCATGAAACAGCCATTAATGTTGGCTGAATCAGCTTGTACCTTGCAGGAGACACGCATGGGACGAGCAGAACGGATAAGTCTGAGGGACGATAACAATCATAATAATAACAATAATCATTGCCCAAGAAACGAGGAGACACACTGTCTGAGTCCTCAGGTATAATGTATCAGCCAAAGTGCACCTCCTTTGTCAGAGCAATACACAAGTGTGCAATTGTTCAACAATGACTTATTTATCTTAATACATCTGCCATCGGCGTGCGACTCAGGAAATGTTCAGACTCCGAGTTGAGATGAGTCGAGTTCAGACTGTTCTTGAACAACAACAACATAGTGAACTCGAAGCGGCGCTACAAAGTCGCACGGCGTCAACAGAAGTTAAACGAAACAACATTTGCGGCTCAAACACAGAAACACCGTTAGACTCTCTGACTCAATATACAATTGTGTATTGTATATAATATACAATTGCGTTGTGTATTTTTTTTTATTTTTATTTTTATTTTTTTTTGTTGTTGTACGGCGACCTTGAGTGTCTTGAAAGGCACCTTAAATATAATGCATTATTATTATTATTATTATTATTATTATTATTATTATTCTTGTGTAATTAGGATGTCTAGGCTGAACTAGCACCTTCCTACAACAGCCGCAGGGAGTCGGCTCCCCGTTACCTACAGTAGACAAAGAGGTGTGAAAACACAGCCTGGAAAGGCAGACTCCCTTGTCTATCGGGGGAATGCAAAAGGTGAGTTGCTCAAGTATAAATGTGGAAGGCTCACGATGCTCTGGGTCTTTTTCCAGCTAGGATCACTCCTGTGATTCTTGCAAAGAAAATAAAACCTTGTCGGCCAGCAGATGTTCTCTATTTCATTCTTCACGAGCAGCAAACGTTTTTCCGATGTGTTTCATCCCCCAGTTCATATTTTGGTTTCTCGCTCATTCTCTGTGTCATAATCAAATTGCGAAATGTTATTGCTTATCAACCGATGTTTTGAGGCGCTCGGGGGTTACCGGAGCCTGAGCGTGACATGATTTCATATGAGGAATATGGAACGGTTTCACGAAGTTTATGAACTGGCCGCGATTTATCACCGCGACCAGAAACAAATAACAGACCTAAGTCCGATAAAGCCACGGTTGCTGCAGTGTTCTGTTGATCTTGGGTGGTTTTCAATGTTGTGAATAGAATCACGAGGTCACTTTTTGTTTTAGAAATGTGTGGTGTTTTTTTTCACGACGCTGTATAAACAAACACACGATTCTAGAGATAAGGCAACAGATATCTTAGATAAGTAATGATCACAGTCGTCTTTCCTCCGTTATACTCTTTTGGCAAATAGAGATGTGAAGGCGACTTAGACGTATCACATTCCCACCGTCCGAGCTGTTCACATCCTCTCCACTGACATTAGGAACCCTAAGGGCTCAGTTGCCAAGCAGGTCACAGTGGGCTTCAAATCACTCCCAGACGCCTCTTTTCTCCCAGACGCAGATGGAAAACAAAGTGGGGGCCCCATTGACTTTCCAGAGGACCCAGGATTAGAATGACGGTGAAATAAAAGTCTCTCTACACACCAGAGATGGAAAGTGATTTATTGATATAAGCAGCAGCACTAACACGAGGTTTGCTTGTTAAACCAATGACAACAAACACATCGGAATTCCATTTTCTACTTACTTTACTGTATGTTGATGAATAGTGGTGAAACGATACTGATCACGGGATCACACAAAGTGTACAAAAACACCCCAGTTAATGAAGTGCAACACACACACACACACACATACACCATCTCATTCACACACAGGTTTACATGTCTTCACATATCAAACAGTATAAGCTTGTCTCATAAATGATATTTAATGCCTGTAATTTAATTTGGTTACTTTTTTTGTTGCTGTTGAATTGATACCACTCTTATTTGTGCAAGCTAAATATAAAGCTAACGCTAGTTAGCTTAGCTTACCCAGGACATGAAAACGCTCTAGTACAAAAATGTCCGCCACATCAAACCTGTCAATAGTAAAATAGTAAAGTAAAAGTCACTTAGAATGTAGTTCTGTTATGTTTCATATATTCGTAACAAGAGCAAATGTGTGCATAACACGATAATAACTTTCCTGACCATTTGTCCTGCGGCTAACAGGTAATATTATTTTGAAAAGGTAGACCAGCCATTTTCAAGAGACACACTGTATGTTTGATAAATAAATAAACACATTATATTCTATACATATTATTTAAAAGATACACTTATAAACCTTATGTAAAGGGATTTTGCCAACCCCTCCAAAAAAAACAAAAACTTTCCACTGTCCCATCTGCCAGTCTCGACCCATTCTGGGAATGAATTAGAATGGGAATTCCAAGTCCTACTTGGAAATGTAATTAAAATGTTTAAACATAAAATTAACTATTAACTGTAACTGCTCAGGTTTTAGCTTTGTCAAATGTGCCGTTAAACAAATTCAAGGTCGGTATGAATTGAAAATGACACATAAGCAGAAGGTTGGAAGTTATTGGGAGTCACTTTTCTCTCGTTTTGATTGCCTTCGCCATTTATCTCCAGCTTCTGAGCCAAGCCAACAAGTCCCAGATCACCAAGGGTAATCAATACTGCTCCATTATAATAAGACAGTAAACAAACAGACCCGCATGATGTCATTACTAAGATTAGCGCCTGTATGAATTTCAAATGATCTGCTTAACTTGATATTTAACATATGTATGGTCACAAAAAAAGCTTCCTCTTATCTAACGCCCCCCCCAAAAAGTCAACTGTTCCTTTAACATTTTGTTGACTATCAAAACTTATCCACCTCTGTCGTTACACAATAATATAATAAAGCCTGAATGAAATTATTACTGCAATACACTTTATAAAAGTGGACACTTTACATAGTATATATTCCTTTGGGTATACATGCATATTTCTCCTATTGTTGACAATGTATAGTATAATTCACAGTGCTGTAAAAATAAAAAGAAGCTAATTTTTAATTTCCATTTTTGGTGAATGACGATATCAGACCTGTCATAATGGATTACTTAATATCCATCATTTGCTTGATATGAGCTATAAAAATACAGAGTTGTACCTCATCTGCTCTAAACCCCACCTTCCTGCAGTCACACGATTTTGTGCCAGTGCACTTTCGCATTTTCCCACCCAACCACACAGTAGTTGCCGGTAGGTCGTCACATGAGCTCCTCCCGCCACAGCAGCCCCCTTCCAAAAAGTCAACATTCAGGCTCATGTGTTGCTTCAGTGGTCTCTTAGGAAGTGCATGTGTTGACTGAAAAAGTACTTCACCGCGTACTGTTTATATGTCAGGGTGAGCATTTGGCTGCGTTTTTAAAAAGCTTGCTGGGGACAGTGGAAAAAGCTCGGAAAGAAAACGGTCCTGATGTGAGCGATCAGTTGCTGTCCTTCCTGATGCTGCGGTCGCTGTACAGGTTGTTGGGCTCGGGGCTTTTGCACTGGATGCTGGTTCCGTTCATGGGTCCGATGCTGCTTATTTGGTTGTCAGAGTAACACCAGCAGCACAAACACGACTTCAAGAACATGTGAAGAGATAAAAGGTAAAGTTCAACAATTTGGCAAATAAAGTCATTTTTTTTGGCAGGGAGGTTACATGCTCACTAGTCCTTTTCTCCCTTGTGTTTCAGAGAACTACACTCTTAGAAATAAAAGTTCTAAGTAGGCCCATATAAGGTTCTTCGGCTTGTCCTCATAGGAGAACCCTTTTGGAGGGTTCCACCAAGAACCCTTTTAAAACCCTTTATTCAGGAAAGGAGTTTTAAAGGCTTCTCTGGATCAAAATGGTTCTTACTGGAACCATTTGTGTTACCAAAAACCCTTTCATTGGGAAAGGGTTTTTCAGAAGCAAATGGTTCCAGGTAGAACCTCAGCCCTTGTAGAAGAACCCTTTTGGAACCCTTATTTCTAAGAGTGTACGGTGGCTTTCAAATACCAGAAAGGATGTAAACACTCATTCTCTGGAACTGACAAATTAGCGGTCAGATATGAGAACGCCATCGATCTGTTGTGTGACAACATTGTGTGAGAAAGCAAAAGACACATTACTTTTCTCAAAGCCTTGTTATTTTTTTAAACATAGCCATTTGTAACAATGTATTTTTCTTTTGCTCCCACCTCCCTCCCTTCCATGTGCAAACTTGAGACATGGTTTATGTCCAGCTCAGGTCCCTTTGACAGATATTTGCAGTCTGTGACCTCCGCTAACAAAGTGAATACATAAATCAACGGGCTGATTTTTACATGGAAGGTCATCATAACCTCTGAGTCATGGACAAAAGCCTGAGTTCATTGTTTTTCTTTTCTGGCCAGAATAAATCCACCTTATTAAGTGAGTGTGTGTGTGTGTGTGTGTGTGATAAAAGACCAAAAAAGAAAATGTTCTTTTGTGTTTTTATTATGCGATCGTCGCCAGTTAGCTCGGTAAACGTGTGTGTGTGTGTGTGTGTTTTTGAGGGAAGCACCATACCTTGAAGCAGTTTTTGAACTTCTTGCTCACAAAGTAGAGGATAATAGGGTTTATGCAGGAGTTGATTGTAGCGAGGTTGATACCGAGGTAATCCAGGACCAACAGGAAACTAAAAAACACGGAAAACTCAGCTCATTATTCTTATTCTTGACTTTATTTGCCCACTATGTTGCCTTTAGGCCTTTCAGTGTGGGAGCTTTGTTTAACTCACCTGAGCAGCTCACAGCGCATGTTATCGTTCTGGTAGTAAACCATTTTCTTGAGGATTCTGCTAAGGTGCAGTGGGAACCAGCAGAGGGCAAAGATGAGGACAAGGCAGAAGACAGCTTTGGCCACTTCCCTCCTCTGGAAACACAAATACACTTTCATTCATTACACATTTATATCATTATTTTGGACTAAACACTTGATGCAACAAGGTGTTCTGGTATGAAGAGCTTGTTATTCTTTAGAGGTATCGTTTTACCTGTTTGAGGTGCTCACTGAGCGCAATCCGAAGGCTGCCGTTCCTGTGGTTGAGCATCTCGCTTGTCATCAGGGTGTAAAAGATGGCAGTGCAGGCAAGCGGCACACAAAAGTAGAAGCCAAACAGCCACCAGTCCTTTGCATCGCGGTAGAACTGCAGAGACGAGCACAGGTGACACAGTGAGTTTCATTTAAACTGAAACAAAATTCACAAATGACAGTGAAACCAAGTAGAAAGAAATGAGTCTTTTCATTCCACAATTTTCCACCTGCTTCAGTGACTTCCACCCATATATACGACCACCCATTCACCTCCACCACCTGCCTGGTCCTGCATTAGGCCTAAATAAACTCAGTGTTCATTTCCTGTAATTGCCAAGATCTCTCAAATGGCTCATTTTAGAGATCCAACCATCCACTCTCACACACACCAACGGTCAATTTAGAGTGTCCAATTTACCTAATCCCCATATTGGGTGTTTTTGGACTGTGGCAGGAAACTGGAAAACCTGGAGAAAACCCACAATATTTATATTAAGAAGGACACAATTTGAAATTACAGGAATAATCCTAGAATATTTGCTTTTGTAATTGAACCTAACCCAGAAATAAACCACTTCCAGATGACCCTTGTACTCCTGTGCCATCCAGCTATTTCCTGTTCTGACACAGGAAAACAAACTGGATTTAATTGCACTTTTTGTGTATAATGGGGTTTTCTGTTTGTAAGAAAAAAAAAGAAGAAGAAGCCAAGTATTCTCCTAACGGGCAACTTCAAAACAGAAAGCAGAAACAAAACAAGTTCTCAGACTGACGAAAGAAAAATGCGTTTTGAGTTATAACAACGTAAGATACTGTAAATACCGGGAGTTCCATCTGTCCTTTTTTATTTATGGCATCTATATCTAAGACGGAGTGGACCTGTTTGGTCCATATGGTATATGTACACACACATGGTTCATCTTGAGGGCTCAGGTTTCAGGCAAATAATTGCCCTTTGCCTGCTATCAATTATCCACTCCGAGGATGTTACAAAGGCTCCGGCAGTCACTGGGAGAGAGGAAGCTCATTTCATACAGAGAATCCTTCTTCACAATCTTTTTTTTCACTGTCAAATCTCATCCCCAGCCTTTAAGAATGAACTTGGATAGGTGGACACAACTTAAACTATCACTCTATCAGATGTATTCTAGTTTTCATTTATGTCCTGAGAAAAAAAATGTCCATGCCACTGATTTCACTGTCATAATAATGTAATACTCTAACAATAGCAGCCCTCCCCCACTACCACTACTACCAAAATAGCACATCATTGTGCCAAGTGGCCATTAAACACACTTAGTCACTCAGAACAAACAACGATGGCTTTTACGAAGATGGAAATCTCATGCTGAACTTGCACTTTCACTTTAAGTGCTGCTCTCGCAGGTGGGTTTCCTATCTCATTACTCCTGTGATGTTTCGTCTCTCTCACTTTATTTAACATCATCTACCGTGTGACACAGTGTACTGTACAGCACACCGTGGCCTTAATGCAAGCAAAAACAACTGGAAAAGAAAGCACACGCTACCAAAATGTTGAAAAGTTAAAATAAAAATAAACAACGTACCAGTATGAAGTCATTTTTGGGGTTGAGCATACAGGTGCGGAGGGTTTGGTTGTTGTAGTTGAAGGTGATAATGTCGAAGCCAATAGCCTCCGGTACTGCCAGGATAAGTGACAGCACCCAGATAGACAAA
The DNA here is from genome assembly GCF_963457635.1 of Microchirus variegatus. Lineage (NCBI taxonomy): Eukaryota > Metazoa > Chordata > Actinopteri > Pleuronectiformes > Soleidae > Microchirus > Microchirus variegatus. The sequence goes on from NC_139824.1 coordinate 10,460,439, forward strand.
ATTTCAAGGACGGTAAACAGAGGAACACCCACTCCCTGCACTCTGCTCCAGGATGCAACGGCCCTGTACCTGTGACACATATGGGGAAACATATAGGGTACAAATATTAACATTGATATATAACATAGTTTTTGAAAATGTACCCATCATGGTAATAAAATGATAAGTTTGGAGAATATTGAGTTAAATACAGAGGTGGAAAGTAATGAATTACATTTAATCGCATTGCTGTAATTGAGTAGGATAGGACAGGTGAATGATGAGGACAGGTGAATGAGGAGGACAGGTGAATGATGATGACAGGTGAATGATGAGGACAGGTGAATGATGAGGACAGGTGAATGACGAGGACAGGTGAATGATTAGGACAGGTGAATGACAGGGACAGGTGAATGACGGGCCAGGTGAATGATGAGAACAGGTGACAGATGATGACAGGTGAATGACGAGGACAGACAATTTATGTGAGATTTGTGTTCCCTTGTCCTTTTTGCATGACACAAGCAAGAACCCCAACCTTGTTACAAAAGTAACTTAAGTACATTTTTAGACCAGTACTTTTACTTGTACTTAAGTAAAATGTTATCAAAATAGTGGTACTTCAACTTGAGAAGGATTTTCAGTACTCTTTCCATCTCTGGTTAAATATTACATTGTACTCCAGGAATACATATAAGATCTGAAATAGAAATCAGTAATCGTCTTGGTCTCTTTAGAACAACAAAGCTAACATATTCTCTATATAAGGCAGCACACCAAAGACAACAAACTGCTCCGTCAGCAAACAATATCAAAATCTTAAGAATTAATGAAGCGAGATGATCAATTGTTTATCTTAATATCTAATATTTATATTTTTGTGAAGCCTCCAAACAGACTGGCCCGTGTTGGCAGAGGGGTCTGTCTGTGTTGGCTTTGGTTTCCCACGCACTGAATATTTGTTTGCTTGTTTGTTTCTGTAATGGAAACCACTTGTCAAAAATGTTTTAGTAAAATCCTGCATCAAGATTTTATGGGCAAAAACAATGTATTTTTCATGACACATTTGAATTTCCCTGTTGAACAACATGGTGGCATTTATATTTCACTAAGTGGTAATGTATCCAACCCTTTTCTCTTCCCACCAACATTGAAAAGTTACAAAAGTACTTTCATGACACACACTGACAGAGATATGCTCCACATTTCCTGGAAACAAACGGAGAGAGCATCTGTACAGCTGTACAACTCTTCCCCTTTTCTCCTAATCGAGGTCATTAAATATCGCTGCCTGAACCTTGAAGACTGTTCAGTGCATACAGGGGAAACTCTTATCTCTATAAAGTTGTGTCTAGAACATAAAGTGAGATGATACTGAGCTCCAGCACTTCGCGATGATTATTTATTCATTAAGAAATTTCTATTAAGGTGCTATTAAAAAATAACTTGCTGGAAAACTTTTGCTTTTGGATATGAAGCCCATCACCTATACTGTACGTCTATATGCCCCTTATATCCAGTGCCTATATCATAGACTTAATGTTAGTCCACTTACATTAGTTCCATTAACGCTACCTTAATTACATATAATAAAGAAAACAAATAGACTGAAACAAAGAGAAGAGCTTCTCAGTGAACATGGTCAGTATTGAACTTGTGGAGTTTTTCAAGAGTGTTTTTCTTCCTCTTCCTGTCATGACACTGGAATTAAATATCAAAATATTCATTTTCACATGATGGCTTTTTCATGAAAACGAACACGATATTAGATGAAAACATTTGTGACTCTCCTGAGCTCAGTAAAAGAAGTGGACGAGTTGCCAAGGCTAGTTGGCTAAACGAGATGTGTTTAATTTTCCTCCCAGTCCCTCGACTGTCTCCATTTGTGTAACCATATCTGCTTTTTTTTTGAACTATGAAAAAATAAACATGCTGGCTTTATAAAAACATTGATATTTGAGAGAATGAAAAATACCTAATTTTACACCAAACCACAACAGAAAACCCATTATAATGTTGTTGAAATTTCAGAATTTTTTGCTGTTTAGTCACATTCCGGCATCATCATTTAAACAGTGCTCATGGGAGAAGGTGTGAACCATAACGACACTGACCTGTCCACGCTGAGGGCGCACAGGTTGAGGACAGTGATGCCCACAGAGGCTTTCTGCAGGAAGGGCACCAGCTTACACAGACACAGGCCAAAAACGCTGTCGTCAAATGGCCAGCGTGACGCCAGGAGCTGGTGGGAAAACAACAGACATATAAAATCAACACCAGCATCATCACAAATCTCAACGGCATTACGCAAAGCAAGGTTTATTTCTCGTTCAACTTTAATCACATCTTCTGCATAAATACTAAATCACTATTGTTCTGTGTGATACTGACTAAATGTTGACTATTCTGTAACCTGAGTGTGTTACTGCAGATTATAGCACTTCAGAGATGTCGCAGCATCAACTTAACGTTACCCAGACTTTGATCTGACACAAACCGTACGGAGCTCATCATCGGAAAAGACTTTGAATAACTTCTGCTGAACTTTTCCTGCAAATGAAAGAGATATATCATAAAACACGCAACTGAGTCGCCATGCCGTCACCAGGCCATGAGAGCAGAGGTCCTTCATCAGAGCGGCCTTGGCAACTTTCCAACCAAGGATACAACCTGAGTAAAGCACGTGTCCCTGAGCTGAACCCGAAAGGAAGACCTTCATTGGCGCTTCCTGGCCTTATAATGTTTACTTGCGCAGTTTCCCAGGAGGTCAGAAGAGGATCTAACATCATTGTTTTAAGAGTATAAGTAGCTGATTATTTTTGGAAACACTGCTGCAGCCCTGAGGAAGTGCACTGGAGGCTTCACTGCTTTCAGGCAGTGTAGACGTGGCCCTTTCCTTGTTTGTGCAAAAACTGTTTCCCCCCCCAAAAAAATGTTGTTTCCTCTCCGTACATCTGTAGCGCAGACTTCAAAGCCACTGTGCCAAGACCAACACTAATTTTAACCAGGTGGCTTTCTCATTGGCAATTTGTGTCCCACAATGCACTATGGGTTTGACAATATATTTACTTATCAGTGCTGATTATAACATGAATCATGACACTATTTACAACTATAAATCAACCCAATGAGACTAATCATCATCATTAAACGGTCCATCCATGGTCCAAAAGTCAACAGAAGAGGCATCAAAAATCGAAACTAAACTTTCCTGACTGTGTTCAAGGCTTTTCATAAAATATTTAAAACATTTTCCATTACGATCTATCGGTACCTATATACTTGCAACTTTTCGGTTGATAAAGATTACTCATGCAACTTCAATGACCGAATCAAAAACTTCTCACTCACGTGATTTACGACTTGAGTTTTTCTTTTGATAATAAAGTCTCAAGATAAGGGTCAGTGACTTATGTCTCGGGTCAGCACGGGGCCACTGGCATGTACAGTATGACTGACTACAGGAATGATTCCTCTGTTTATTTAAGACAGCTGTCTCCCGGGCTCCTCTCATCACTAATCTGCCCACACGACGAAAATAACGCTCTCAATCTGACTTGATTACAACTTTCCTGTCCAAGTGCGCACTGATTCGCAAGCCATTGTTGCTGCAGGTCAACACAAACAAGACACCTGTCAGTCAGCATCATGAATATGAAATTAAGGTTAAAGCCGCAGTATGTGACCTTTCTGTTCTTGTTTATGTTATTAATTTGCCTCTTTTTTGGTCTTGTGTTTAGTGCTAGGCGCATTAACGGAGTCAACGTTACCGCACAACGCGTGTCCATGACGACTGACCGGAAAAAGACGCGCGTGACGTCATGTTTAAGTGACTCCCGATTGTTAAAATTAGTCACTAAAGTAACGCTAAACTTTAAAAACAGAGGCACACATACGCAGTACACAGGTACGCTGGTTATTTGTAGTGCTGCTCTTTTCGTTTAATAAACAGACCACTCCAGTTCAACTGTAGGTGCGCTAAACGAGCTAATGCAGCCAACTTTCATGGAAACGCGGCATGCGTTAACGTGCATTAACCTATTGCCTGGCACGACTTATTTTACAAAACCTTTGTTTCGTTTGCTGCCTCTGTCAAGCAATATTATCAGACCTGACTGAGGGAGCATTTGTGTGTATACACTGGCATTGCAGGGCCGGGTGGGGGTAAAAAGGATTAATCCTGTTAAACTGCGAAAACGAACATTCTGAAACCTTCCTTGGATGCTCCTTCCTGTTTTTCAGTCATAGTCCAACCTGTTTGCTGCTGTCCTGTTTTTACGAGCGCAATGTTGCTGTTGCCTCCATTGTCTTGACCAAAATTCACTTTCTGTGTGCAGCACGAGAATGTGGCCAGGCAACACAGTTGGGCTACATTTTCAAACCAAAAAAGCTAGCTGGGCTAGACATTTTCTGCAGCCAGTAAGCAGCAGGTGAGGACAAATTTAAAATGTGCATGAAAAAGTGTTTGAATAGACTGGACATAGATCTGCAGTTTGAAGACTCTCAATTAAACACACACAATCTTAGAGTTAATAAAATAAAAAAATAAAAAAACCCTACCTTGTACACATTGATTGGTATATCGATGAAAATGTACATGAGGTCCCCAAGTGCCAGGCTGGCGATCAGGGCATTGGGCCCGTTCCTCATGCACTTATGTCGGTATATGATCCTCAGCAGCGTGGCGTTGCCAATAAGGCCGACCGCAAACACCACAATAGAGATTGTGGTGTTGATGTACTTAAAATAGCCCTTAATAGTAGTCTTTTGCAAACACATCGGGGGTGGCACTGGCCTCTTTACAACAGTTTCGTTCGCAGATCCAGATCCAACAGCCTGCGAATCAGCCCCTGGGGCCTGCAGGTGGGGGCCGGGCCTCGTGTTTGGACTGATGGTGCTGTAGGTACCCACAGACTGGAGGGTGGAGCGGACGAGAAAGCCCGGGTCCTTCTCGGCTTGAGGTCTGTTTATCTGGCACATTCCTCTGGCTGCCATACAGACCATTAGCACCAACATATGTACAGCTGCGGTGCCCATTATGAAACACACTCGGCGCTTTGATTTCGCTGATTGAAATACGGTCCCGATATATCACTGTTGAGGAAAGGAAACAATTATTTTTCCAGCAAAATCCTGCAACTTCCAACTCTTCATTTTTATCTTTGTTTAAATTTAAACAAAGTGACATACATTTTATTGCCCGTTTAAAAGAGGTTTGATAGCATTACTGCACATTTCAAATTCTGTGAAGGACTTTATCATGTCCTCGAGACTTCAAAAAGGTTTTTACCTTGGCAGCACAGATGGGAGATGCCAGGACTAGTTACAGTCTGACAGTAAGGATGAGGCATCAGCAGAGAGCAAAGGGCATCTCATTTGCTCTTAGCCTTTTCCAGGAAGAAGCAGCCGCTCGCTTATGTCTTTCTGTCAATAACGTTGCAGCTGAACAGCGAGGCTTTGTGTGTGCTTTTTTTTTGGGTGCTGTTTGGACAATGAGTCCCATCTGTGGGTGTACAAATGAAAGCTTGATTCTTCCCCCCCTCTGTTTCTAATTTAGAAAGGTTGAAACACATGGTGACAAAATGAAGAGACTTGCTGCAATTTGCAATTCTGAATTAAGATTGAAAATGAAAAGAAAATCTGACTAGACTAATGTTAAAACACACACTTTGGCTCCCTATTTATCTCTTATGACTCTATTAATACATTCACCTTTACTGACTCTTAACAGAAAACAGCAAACTTTCTGGTCAAACATTTTCGAGTCACCCGTTCCATAAAACTCCTGCTAAGGAACAGATAAAGTTTCAAGCTGTCAGATCGATGGTGAAGCCCTTTTAATCATGTCACAGCACAGGCAACTCTTATAGCCCAGAGTTCTTCCTGTTCAAAGTCCCAGCTGTCACCAAGTACACAAAGAACTATTTAGCAGCCAGCCCTTCAAGTAGCATCACAGTTTAGCATCAGCATGACACTGCTGGGATCTGTGACAGCACACAAACTGATCTATCCATAAATAATAAATAGGTTTTGGTTTTCACCTACCGCTTCTAAAATGTCTGCCTGGCCCCCTTGGAAACTGTCAGGCAAACTTTCGGCTGAAGCCCCCAGACATCTGTATCACATCACATGAGTAATTAACGCACTATCAAAGCCGTACGGTATCCCACTTGGTTTGAGCAATGCACCCGTCTGCTCTGAGGTGCCTTCGCATTATGGCTCAGAGTTTCCTGTTGAGAGTTTGCAGTATGTCTGAGAGTGTGTGTATCTCTACATGTGTGTGTGTGTGTGTGTGTGTCAGAGCACCAGTGAGACACTTTGACTGGGTGGGATAGTAAATCTCCACCTCCCTTTGGTAACAGACTGGGCCCCCTTTAGAAACATCACCCCCACCACCACCACCACCACCACCCTCTCTCTCAGAGGCACCGCCTGCTGACAGTCATCTCCAAGGCACAGCAGCACACACACACACACATACATATACACACATGTACACACACAGGGGCATCTGGGAGCCCCCCACAAATCTCCCACTCACCTCGAGCGAGGCCCTCGTATTCTCTCTTTCAGTCCCTTTTCTGACTCACATTACGACAGCGTATACATTTGTATATACATTACATGCAAGTGTTTGCTCACACGAACAGCAGCAGAGATTTGATTGGAGGGAGAAAACGGCATGAGGCAGTCAGTGTCCATGTTGTTATGATAGGTCTCTTTTTACTTGAGTGGGGGGGGGGGGGGGGGGACGGAGACGGGAAGCAGTAGCTAACATCAGTCAGTCTTTGCTTTTACAGACTAACTACCGTGTGGGTGGTCGAAACTGCATCTAACTCTTGCTCCACATGGACGTCAGGATAATCACTGCGCGTAATTAGTTGAGGGAAATTACACATTCACATATAGTATCCTTACAATAGAATAGAAAGCCTGGAAAATCCAATAAGAGAGCTTTCCTCAAACAGACAGCGCTCCATACGCCTGGCTGATGGGGAGAGAGAGGGCAGGCCAGCGCTTCTGCATCAGTGTCCATTAAGGATAAAAGAATGGACCGTGTGAATCATGATGTGCACTTAGAGCAGGAAGAAGGCGATGATCAAAGTCACCACCATCAGCCTTTCCCACTGTCAAAGAGCTGACACAGCATGCGCTTAAAGGGGAAAACCACTAAATTAAATAAATCTGGTGTTCTATTCCTGGTATGTCTGGCAGTGTTTATGATATTTGTTAAGAAAAAGCAAAAAAAGGTTGCTTTTAAATACAGCAAACGAATAAAAAAAAGGGTTAAATAATGATATTTATGCCTCTTAAAGTGCTTCACAATAAAAGAGATTTCAAAATGACAAAAAGTAACTTGAAATGACTTGAAAGTGTCTATATTAATAGTCAGCAACACCTTGAACAAGAATCCATTGAAAATATTTGCAAAGTTCTTAAGGAATTTCTTTTATAATTTTTTGAAATTGAGGAAATGACCCATTTGCCCTAATGCACTTTGACAGAGAAGTGATTTTATTCAAAATATCAAAAAGTATCTTGAAAAGTCTTGACATTTATGCAACAATAAAACACAAAACAAAACCCTGTTTTAACTTTAAAATAAACTAAAAATGCAAATAAAACTCAACACAGGGTGGAATAAAAAAAAATATCTAGTGAGCTGACTTCCTTGATATCTAAGGGTAGTGTGTTCCAAAGTTTAGGGGCATGAGTAAGCATTATAGCAAATAAGTATACTTCAATAAAGTTAAAGTAGAACAAGAACATTTATGTAACTCACCTCAAGTGTTTTCTCTTTATTTGCAAATCCTGGCTGAAGGAGATACAATTTGTGTGTGCGATGCACTGAATCCATCACTTACATCATTTGTCAATAATATACATAATTATAAACTTTTTTTTTTTAATTTCTTCACTGAAAGTATCAGCTCGTTGTTTATTCATCAGCAGGTACTTTTCCTACAGTCAAACGTGACTAAATTGGGTAATGCCAATATTTACAGCCGTTTAAAATTAAAGGGATCATGTTGTCTTTAATTGTAGTCATGAATATAACATGGCTTCTGAATTAGTTATGGTCAGCAGTGGCGAATATTTAATTTATTGGAACGCGATCTGCTGATGGCATGTGATTTTCTTACCCCTAGGTTTTTTTTTTTTTCTCCCAAAGTCCCTTGATTGTTGGCGGCTTCTGTGACATTTTAACTTTTGAGGGGGGTAGTAGAGCCTTTGTTAGTAAATCCATTAATATATAAATGATGAAACCTTTACCTGCTCCCAGTTGCTTTGGCTTTCATGTTGTTGTTGTGTTGTTGTTTGGATCGTAATCAGGTATTAATGCCATTCTGTCTGAACTCAAAGATGGCAGGCTGCCTGGTAATTCATATGCTTGTTCTCTGATGGCATCTGTCGAAGTGTGCTCTCTGCATATTGGTACATACCCTATGGGAAATTTCAATCCAGCCCCAGACTGAGTGGGATGTAAGCAATTTCTTAACTGGGACACTTGCGTAAAAAACAGAGGGAAAGGAAAAAAAAAAAAAAACAGGGAGAAAGAAGAAGATGGAGAGAAAAGGGAGGGAGAAAATAAGTTTGAGGCCAATTCTACTGTGACAAGTGGTGACAGGAGTGAAGCGGGTTCAGTAGACTGCCTGGTTTTATTATTTTGGGACACACGGTTCACACAAACAAGAAAAAGTTGCAGCGTGCGAGGAAAAAGAAATGTGAACTATGATGGCGGGGATTTTCATTTGCGCTTGCGTTCATCTGACATTAATCAAAATAAAGCCATTTTTAATTAGAAGGAGGGAAACTTTGCGAATCGAGAAGTGATGGTTATAACTGATGAAATGAGCCTGTGGAGAAGTCTGTAATCCTGTCAACAATACGATTGTAGTTCACTTTCGTTAACTATGACCTTGGGCTATCTGGAAGTGTAACCTTAATTGTAAATGGCAGATTTTTTCTTTTTTTTCCAATCAAGTTTAGTAGAAACTGCTAATTTGTGATGTGATGGTGTGTTTGGATTCTAAAACATGAAGCACTGTCAAATGGTTTGCAGTTGCTGTGTCCCACGTATTTTCTCATGTCATTAATAATCGTTGCAGCACTCGAGTTACTGAGATAAACATTTTTGACTCAGAAGGAAAATATGACATCAGATTTTTGTTTGAAAGCTCGGAATTTATCCAGTGTCACGTAGAGCACGTCGACGGGAAAACAGTGAGTTTGGATTGCTCATGCCGCGATGGGCGTCTTGAGACTCGCCTCACTCCAAAAGGGTCAGCGGGTGTTGTGTGGCTGTCAACTTCCCTGCTTCCTATCTGAGTGCTGCAGTCATACTCCTTTACGATTCCCAAACGCAGCCACTGCCAGAGGGTGACTCAGACTTACCGGCATCAGCGGACTAAAGTAATATCAGGGAGGAGTTAAGGCTTGAGCATACTCTAAATCGGGGAGTGTGATAGCCAGTTTTATCATTGCGAATAGAGGGACGATTTTGTAAGAACCTGCCGTCATGTGGTGCTTGTTCACTTTGTAAACTTCCTGTCAAATGCAGAGGCTTACAAAGGGTGATGGGTAACATGCATGCAAGTGTAAGGAACCCATGGACGTTCATTTTTCAGAGATGGTAAGTTACCAAAGTCTACATTCCTTACATCACTCAGAGTACAGGGCCATTTCTAGCTCTGTGTGGGCCCTGTGCAAGATGCTGGGGGCCCCTAGTGTGCCAAACTACAATGGAGAGATTCCTATTATTCCCTTTAGCTGATGGTCAAGGATGTATACTATCTATTACGATCTATTAGTCATGATAACATCTCATATTAAAATTGTAAAACCATCCCAAACCATACCAGTTGCTGGAACTGTACAGTGGAAAAGTGCCACATGACCTGGGCTAACTGCAGAACGACATATATGACACTAAGTAACACTGGGAGACAGTAACTCGTGTATTGCAGTATGTTGTACAGCAGCGACGGCATTAACTGTAAAATGAGACAATAGTCTTATTCCAAAACAATCCTATCGCTAAAATACACTTGCAAAATTGTTGCCATGACACACAATACTTGCAAGTGTTCATATGCTTAACACAAAGCTCTTACATGACAGGGTAACTCATAGTGGAGTCAGTTACAGCCGAGACACATTCCTGCTTACAATCTGGCTCCTGTCAGACATAACCTACATGTGCTGATAAATGCAAGAGCTTTAGCCCATCACACTTCTGCTTTCCCCTATCAGAAAGCCCATGAGTGCATGGTGCAAAATGTCTGGAAAATCATTTTTTTAACTCTATGTCTGTAAAGCCGACAGACAGGTCTGTTTTTTAACACAACAATCTGTTGTTAGATTCCTCTTTTTTTTTAATATGCATGTGTTTAAAATAAGCGTAAACATCTAACGAGTGTGAAGTTGTTGCCTTCAAAGACTCATCAGTGGATAAACCACTCGAGCAGCGATCTGCACTTTGTGGTTTTTAACTCGGCGTAGGCCAACTTGGAAAACATCTGTGGACAATTAGAAAGTGGCATGCTACTTATAAATACAGCTGTGAGGACTGAAGTGACCAAAAGCTGAGGATAACAAACCCGAGTCACAAGAAGACGGATGGAGTCTCTTCATTGAACTTCCAGATGTTGTTCGGTTTAAACTCGTTTCCCCCGATATGGATCTGTTATCAGACAACAATTTAAATGGTATACCACATTGTGACCACATCCATCAGGATGAGAATCACAAAAGATTTTCACTCTTACAAATACATCACTGCCCATAAATTAACATATACGGTGTATTATAGCTCCCTATCTACCAACCAGTCTGCATACTTTCCTGTAATCGGTTCCCAACTGTCCATCATATACAATTGCTATTTCAACCTCTCGTCTTGCCCTCCTGCTCACTCCAGAACACTTAATCCCTCCACTTATTTCCCCTGATCACAAGCGATGTTGCTTTCTGTTTTGTTGCAGGGCACCGGGCCATGTGGACATAATGAAGGAGATGCTTTTGATTCTATGAATTTGTCATGTTTTAAAGTCGATCACATAAAAACCGTATGGCTACACTGTACCACACACAGTAGACAAGGGGTTTGATGACCACACCGAGGTTATTATAGGGAACGAAAAACAAAATAACGGAAACTAAAATTGAAAACTCAAATATGCGTTTATAAAAACTAAAATTGTAGCGAAAATACGCTTAGTTTTTGTAAAAAAAATTAAGTTGTTGAAAGGTTGTATTTGACACACAATACTTAGCTTGCACCTACTCATACACATATTACAAAAAAACTCAAACTAAAACAAATAAAAAACTGAACTAAAACTAAAAATGTACAAAAAAAACCATACCATAAAAGCAGAGGTACAGCCAATTAATTAATGATATAATGGGTCAAAGCGTTGCACTGTGAAGGCTGCATTAGTAAGTAAAATATAATAATAATATGGATATACAGAAATAGCATGGACTCCAGTAAGTAGACAACCATAATCAAGCCTCTATTTTTGTCTTGTGATGAGTTTAACGTTGAGGCTATTCAAACTAAGTCTATAATTAACATGTTTAAGGACATGCTTACAGTAAGGGCTGCACCTGTTAGTTAGAGTAGAGCCAGAGAGTGCATTCCTATGTTGAAGTTACACTGTGCTATTTGCAAGCTTATTGTATCGTATATTTGTTAATTACTTCATTCAAATGCATTAACACAATTTCTTTATTCCATTTGGGATTTAAGGCCAATTAGATCTCATTTACATGAACTTTTTTTTATCTTGTTTTTGAGTACAAGGGTCAGTGTTCTGGTTAGGGTTAACCCCTGTTCCAAACCCAGGTCTTCTTGCTGCACTACACCAACTGTGTGGCCCCAAATGGCCCTTATCAAAGGATAATGAGAGAAGTACTTGATATGTTTTAGAAAAATGATACAACTAACAAAGACTATCCAATATACCTATTTTTTATGAACAAAAAACTATTTAAATAATATAAATTCTACTGTCTCATTGGGTGACTGGAGTTTATTGAGACCCAATTGCAGGTGCTGCAAAAGTGATCAGAAAGCACTGACAGATGAGACTTGTTAACAACAATAATAATCATAAAAATTGAGCTTATTGCTGGTTTCTCCTTTAAAGGCTGTTCAACTACACATATTTGTCACAATTTTTGAGCATGCTCGGACGAAAATACCAAAAACACAGACTGTGCTGTGACGATAGCTTGTGTTTGTAAATATTTATTGACATCTCGTGTCACCATGTTGTCAAACAGCCCTGCTTGTGTTGCAAACTGCGGTCACACGAGCTCCGTGGCGCGGCGCATTACCTTTTCTGGTCACGTCGTGTTTATCGTCTGCGTCGATTAACCCACCGCAGTGATTTCCCGGTCACATCTGCGGCCCTTCACACTGTATGACCCTTCCGACTTCTATTCCCACAGAACGCTGGGCAGCAACTCCCCCGACCTCATCGCTCTCTGTGGCGTTTATGAGTAAGAGATAGAGAGAGGCAGTGTCAAAGGTTAGAGGGGAGAGGGGCTGACACCATCTGGCAGTGATTATGTCTCTGATGAGAGAACGGAATATCATATGCGCCGTAACGAGAATACGTATGTGTCTCTTTGTGATCTGTCAATCAACAAAACAGCCTGTACTGCTGGATTTCATTGTGATCATTTATCAAAGCGTGAACTAACTTTTTACTCAACAATAATAAAGCATGGATAAATGAATACATTATGACTTGATAAGACTTTTGAGGCTCACATGTGTGATAATATGTGGATGAACCCGCTGATTAGCTGCAATGGCTTTGATTCATGGGATATGCATATATATTTAAGCACCGCTCAAATCAGTTAGCCTCAAGCACCGAACTGACCTTCGACCTTTGTAATGAGTCCCTCATTCGGCCTTTGGGGTCAAAGGATGTTTGGAGGCCCACCTGTGAAGACAATTAAAATCACACAGCATGTTTTTAAACTGAAACATGACACTGAAAAGGACAATTTAACAGGCACAAGCAGCTGACAGTCAGAGCTAGTGTATTTATCGCATTATATAGAGGGGCTGCGTATCGGACTTTCACACATTTGAGGTATCAGCCAAACTTTGGGCTTGGTATTAAACTTTTATTTTTGTGGTATCGTCTTGGTCGTGAAGATCTGTATCACCAAATATCAAACATGTGTTCTAAATCTAAAGAGTTTTATTGTAATTTTCTTGGATTTAATTCCCGCGGCCATCCGGTGGAGGATAAAGTGGTAGATAATGGATGGATGGAAAATGGATTGAATACGAATACTGTCATTCAGTAATCGTGTTCAACAGTATTTCCAGAGATAAATGTGTTATTCAATCATCAGAGAGTGGATCTGAGATACATGTCTCATTCCCACAACAGCAAAGGATGTTGGGATTAAAATAGATAAATAAAATAGACAAAAAGTCCATGTCAAAGTCACTTCAATCAAAGAAAATAAAATCCCTACATCGCCCTACACATAGTTTTATGAGTAAAAGATCTGGGGAAAAAATCAAATAAATAACATACTGTATAATTATCTATAATATGGCATACATAAGGATAAATAAAATGATCCCATATTTCACTTTCAGCTTCACTAACTTTAAACATATAAGTGCTTATTATCAAGTCAAGAAAGTAGAGTGTATGGAGTCTAATGAGTGGTACATAGTTTATTTTATATTTGAAGTACTACAGTCATTTTTCTTTATAAATACCATATACAATTGTTATGGCAGACTTTGAGCCGACAATGAGTTCATCAAATCTCCCGGAAGTGTTTTCGTTCACAACGCTGATGAAAGCCAGAACCAAACCTGCGAAACTATGAGCTGTAAAATGGCTGGAGGCCCACAACCTGGCAACCCAAAATGACGCAATTATTTATGAGTGATCGCTAACTCATTAATAGATTACTATATACTTATAATATAAAATTGGTGAACCAAAAGTTTTTCTCCTTCTTCCAGGCTGTGGTAGCAGAGTTTTTGAAGAGTTGGGATTTTCTTTTTCTTTTTCTCTTGCCTTATCACTTCAGAAATCAAACAGTGTCTGAGTACTGACCCAGCCTTTCCTGTTCTTGATGAGCAGAGGAAATGGGCACTGCCAGACATGCCAGGGCTGGGCCACCAAGCAACTCACTGTATGTTTGGAGATACGGACCATTAACCACAGGCCCTGCTCTTAAAGTCCTACGCTCATTTTGTGGTGTGGGTTCCTCTGAGAGGATTGTTGAGGTCACTGGGGTTGGTAAAGACTGATGAAGTACAAGCGCTGATAAACTTTCACGAGTCGAAACCTTTTCTTCTGTGATGGAATGTTTTGAGAGAAAATACGGCAAATAAGACCATTTAGCACGTCAGAACAGGACTTAGCATATTTATATGAAGGTATCGTTGTTCTGTTGATGACAGTTTATCATGTTAATCTTAATGAGACTTCCTGACTTGAGAGTTGTTTGTCTATCCATGCAAAGATTAGCACCAGCTAAAATGTTGATGCTCGAACTGCCTGCAAAGGGAATTCATATGTGAGAGGCTGAAACTGTGAGTGCACATCATTATTATCATTTCCTGTGCGTGTTTACACTGAGCGTTCTTCTAGAGAACTGGGCTGCAGTGTGTGAAACTGTGATTATCAGACATGTTAAAGACTTTTAAAAATGGCGTTGAACTTTGTTCACTCTGCCAGGAAAAATATGGAGTGAAATAGACCATTTGCTCTTTATCTGGAGATGTTTCCATAAAGCTCCAATGTTAAATTATTACACAACAAAGCCATTGGTCCTTGAAAAAAGAAAAGAAGCAAACATATTTGCTTGTAATTATGTAAATCTGGTTTAAAAGCTTTCCAGTCAAGGAAATCATGATTCTAAAAGATGCTAGAGCAACGAATGGTCGACTGGAGTGTTCAATGTGCAATAGTTGCACTTAAAAACAATTGGAGCAGCAGAAGCATCTGAAAAGAAGCATCTCGTTCATGACCACCGACGCATCACTAAAATGCAATACTCATAAAAATCTGGAGCATGTCCAGCCATTATCATGTAACTCAATTATCACCACCAACCATTGGCTTGATGCGAGACTCTTCATTAGCATTTAACAGTTTGATGGTATGGAAGATATAGAATTTCTGATCCGGGGTATTCAAAATAGAGCGCAGCTGTTGAGAAAAGATTATCTGGCAAAATATGACGGCTAATTTAAATATAACATTTTAGTCACTGAATGACAGGGAAAACCTATGACGTGTCTACTTCTGAACTCCGATTTTACAAGTGCTTCATGTTTGTAATTGTGCCATTTGAACTTTGTGAGTTGTTTTTAATTTTGCGTGTTTTCATGCTTCCGAAGGGCTCAAAATATGAAGTCATTAATTCATGGCCAAGCGCATTTCAGCATTTCAAATGCCTATTTTCTGGTGGTAGCACATACCTATGCCAATCTATTAAATAAGTTTTCAGACTTTGTTTACCTCATGTTGGCCCATGTGCCTTTGCCAATGGCCATTTGCTACCATGTCCGTATGTTTGAATTGACATAGTATTTTTGATTGTCAAGAAGAAGAAGAAGAGAACTGGTGGATGGAGGAGAAAGAAGGGAAAGATTGGAGCAACAGGGTAAAGAAGGCATGGACTGCACATCAGCAACATCCACAGAGGATGTCCTGCTCTTCTAGCCCTTCTTCCTCTTTTCATTCTTTGGAAGAGATGAAAGCAAAACAAAATCAATACAAAGGAAAGTACAACAAAAACACAGCAGTGAGAAGATGTTCTCAAGTCAAATAACCAACGTGTTAATTGGTCCTGTGGAGGCTTTGCTTTACAACCAGCACAAACTTTTGAAATTGGAGGATTGATCTTCTTTTTTTTTTCCAGGTCAGTTATCAAAAGGAAATGGAGGGAATAAAAGACTGTGTGACTCATGATCAAGAGAGCTTTTCATATACCTCTTTACCTCTCGGTTCTTGTGTGCTTTTAGCGTGGTCTCAAAGAGTATAATTCTCATATAAATGAATGCATACATTTGAGAAGATAATGCAGAAGGAACCGTTTCATGTTTCATCTTTTTCCCTTGATGGAACC
This sequence comes from Microchirus variegatus, assembly GCF_963457635.1. Classification (NCBI taxonomy): domain Eukaryota; kingdom Metazoa; phylum Chordata; class Actinopteri; order Pleuronectiformes; family Soleidae; genus Microchirus; species Microchirus variegatus. The sequence goes on from NC_139824.1 coordinate 10,476,549, forward strand.
CATCAGATGAAGCTTTCCGCAGAAGTGGCTCTTCCTTGGTGGACGAACTCTTGTCTTATGAGGAATCATTTCATAGTTGAACAGGTTTCTGCCAGTTCCTCTGTCCTTTGAAACCTGGAAGATGTCAGGCACAGTTGCACTGTGGCTTGTTTGGCCGGGAAAAAGGACAGACTTGACCACTGAAGACCTCAGTCATTATGGCCCAGGTGAATTTAGGTGACGTCCTTAAAGGGACATCTGATGATATCACACAGCTTCACGGAGGGAGCTTTTCACGCTAATCTGGACGTCATGGCTAAAGAATTCCATCTTTATCTTCTTGTTCTCCATCACTTACTCAGAGGACGTTGCACTCTTTTAGAGGGAAGGTGCCAGATGTGGTGGAGGACTGATCGGCTGACTGCAAGATGATTTCAAGAAGGACTTCAGCACAGATACGCTCGTCTTATACTTCCTTTCATTGCCCTATACAGAGTAGATATACAAAATCCTGCTGCTGTTTTATTCCCACTCATGGGAAGTTTAAAACTAGTGAAGTTTCATTATGCAGTTTAGATTGTTTTATAATTGTCCCACAATGCATTCCCGAGCCCCTTACCTTAACCTTAACCTGAACTCAATTGTAACCCTAAGCCTGAAACCAGGTCTTAACCCTGAATAAAAGGGTTTAAAGTTGCGATGCCCAGACAAAAACGAGGTCAGGTCAAAATGTCCCCATAAAGATAGGCATAAAATATAGTACACACACACAGAGGCACTCTTTGGTGTCTTCAGCTCTAGTCCAACTATACGCAGCCTGTTGTCTCCATCAGTCATGACGTTAAATGTGCAGCGTGGAAATGTCAACATGAGTGCATGAACTCATTTGACCATCAAGTGGACATTTGTTGATATTATAAGTCACGCACTGTGGCTTTAGGAGCGCTAGGACAAACATTACCAATATGAATTGCTAATTTTAAGTCACTGTTGTTCACAAGTCAGGTTTACGTTTGAGATCGTGCTTCTCAAAGCTACCTTTAACTGCATTAGCCTCTCGTGTTACGTGGTTTTACCGAGGACAATTTGATTATGTCTTTTCTCGTTGAACGAACAGCGTCAACAAAAATCCATACGCTGTCTCCAGACTTTCATAATGAACGAACAACAAAGGCATCATCAACAACAAAAAAGTCAATACGTATCAATAGATTGGAAGTTGCCTCACCATTCTGTTATTGCAGTACGAAACATTATGTTTGAGATAGAAAGATATACACTGGTGAAAGCAGGTGTAACATGTATAAAGGTGCATTGAGGCCATGAGGTATAGAGATCAGTGGAGCAGCAGGGGTGGCTTCCTGTGGATAGAGACCCTCAGAGGAGAGTGGATTACATGTTTAGAAGTCTTGGATCACAGTGCAGCCTACAGACATTTACCCCCAACTCCATCTGGTGTCATAGCCACAGCAGCCGAGCTAATGACCCACGCCTGCTGGCTCTCTCTATTCAGATGAGCCGGTCATCAATACGTCTAACCTGAGGAGGGACTGGAAGCTGCCGTGACGGCAGGAGGTCCACTGTTCTTCAGATTCATGTTCAAAGTATTTCTAACAATGGATACCATTTCTTTGTGAAGACATACACAACGCCAGACAACTACTGTATGTACCCCGTGTAGTGTAAGAACATTTAAATCAGGGGTCTCAAACTCAAATGACCTGGGGGCCAATGAGCATCTATTGTGGTCAAGAGGGGGAACAAAAAGTGGGGGAAAAAAAACTGTTCACAATATTGTATCATGATATCACACGTATACTTAATAATACTATTTATGATGCAAAATGTATGTATTAATATCAAAAACATTTATTTTAAATTACATGAATAATAGTGTGAACAACTGTAATTGCAATTCGTACCAGGAGCCGTTTCGGCCACTGCCATTCGTGGCTCGGGCCCTAACGAACAAATGTTATATATGTTATTGAATGTTGTATATGATACATTTAATCATGACCAAATGTCTTATTATTAGGCCATGTTTTCATTATAACATGATATTAAGTGGGGGCCAAATGTAATCGATTGGGGGGCCGCATGTGGCCCCGGGCCGCCAGTTTGAGACCCCTGATTTAAATCTTCAATGATTGAAACTTAAAGCAGGTTCTGACTCTGTTTGGATTTAATTTCCTGCAGTTTTCCTTTTTGAAATATACTGAATGAGGACTGAGGACAATAAATAAACACTGCTGTTGGTGATTGTCTTGGTGTGAGTTGAACATGACGTGCAATTCTGAGCACTTAATTCATAAATATGTCGGAATTGGTTGATTAGTGCGAAATTAATCTTTAGCAATGTTTCTGCAAACTGAAATGTACTAACTTTCTTTCCTTTGTGTTCGTCAGGGATCAATATGAGGCCCTCTTACATCGTGGTTCCCTATTCTATTCAGATCATTTAGCTTTTAATCTCAACAAGTGATTGCACATTTTGTGTAATTGAAATAATGACACTATCTTGGATTTGGATTGGATTTTGTTTTAAGGACAGACTGACTAAGATTTTAGTAATAATAAAACATTACAGACTACAAAAGACTATCTCAGTTGAAGACAATAGAATAAAAGATAGTTCTTGTTTCTTTTTCCATTCCTGCCACTGGTGGCTGGAGGCTGTATTACAACATTTCTGATGAGAGAGAGAGAGAGAGCAAAGACTGCTGCAGTGGGGTGAGTGGGGGAAAAAAGTGAAAATCAGATGAAAGTGGATAAATGCTTCTGTTTTGTGGTTCTTTAAATATTTAGTTTTTACTCCCCGAGTTTCTAGACCTTTAGTTTATCTCAGTTTATCACAAACACCTGCCCCTCTATCTCAGAGCCTCCTCCTGCGTGATTCAGACACGAAATAAGAGATTCAAGAAGTCCTCTTATCCAAAAACTGTGAATACAGCCATTGTGACTCATTTAATAAAAGATAAACAACACACATGAGGAGACCTAAGATGACCTCTTGGGGGGGGGGGGGGTTCTTAATCAAAGACCTAAGTTCCTTGCGGTGTTAGGATGCAAGGGCTGTAAGACGAGACTCTTCTCAACGTTGTTATGATGCACAGAAGCCACAGCTTCACCAATGTGCCTCTTTCAAAAGGGCTAGATCTCAGAGAAAGAGAGAGGGGGAACACATGCAGTCTCATGAAACATGTCCAAGGTAAACAGCCACCCCATGACCTGCGGGGACCGTCAGCATGGGCCCCTATATCCTCGAGGGAGATCCCATGGGCTGAGCATGGGATGATTTAATTACACTAGGAAAACACGATGTGGCCATGTGTAGGTATATACACACATGTGTGTGAGAGAGAGTATATGTATAGTTCTTATAGCTTCCCATACTTGGCTTAAACGTCTGCGGACCACGAATATCTGTCTGAACCGCGTTGTATTTTGTTTTGTACGGAAAGGAGCAGTGAATCTGTGAGCGAGCAAATGTGTGTGTGTGAGTGTGTTTTGGTGCACGCTGCAGCAGTTTGGTGGAGAGTGTGTTTACAGGACACGAGAGATATGGAAGTCTTTTATGGCTCAGTGTCTCACTATGAAAAAAGAGGCCGAAAAGGTGTGTTAGCCAAAAAATTGCGAGGCGACCAAGATCAGGGTCTATTGCTTTATATCCCCCATTATCAACTTATGCAAGATTTCATTGTCTCAGAAGGAGTCATACAATCCCGGTTTGTCAACAAAACCTATAACAGTGAAAACAACAGCTGGAGGGGCATATTGCAAAATAAATAAATAAATAAATAAGGGGATGAAAACAAACAACATTTGAAAGGGGACGTGGGTGAAAGAATGTGCACTATCTAATACAACCAGAAAACTTGTGTGATTCAACTGATTTATGATATGATGAGTCCCAGAGTTTCCGGAAAAAATTGAAAACAGGCTGCCACAGCGCGCCGGAAAAGCACAGACACTGATGAACTTGTGTTTTGTCTAAGAAATGTGAGCCAAACAGCTCGATGACTAAGCCACCACAAGCTCTGTTTCATTTTCATTATTCCACTATGTTTTTTGGGGAAGCTTTTCAAAAGATGTATTTGTTATTCGGAACCGAAAATATATATATATATATTTTTTTTTTACACAGCAGAAAATGTGTTCACTTGTGTTTAAAAGAAAATGCTAATGCCTTTGTGATTGCTTCTGTAGTACATAATTGCAAACATGTGCCAGCTTCAATGGTACCTTCTACCCTGCATATGGCAGCACTTAATTGGTAACGGCTCGGAGGCGGAAAAGGTTCCTTGGCGTGGCAATAATATGACTGAGCTTGGTCAAAAGAGGAAAGGATTAAAAAAAATAAAAGATCAAAGCGCAATAAAATGTCTTGAACTTGTGCAAGAAAATATAAACATACTAACACTGCCTTCTAAACAGAGCTGCGAGTTCTTTTAAAGTCTAATAAAAATATATAAAAAACAGCTTGTGGAAAAAGCCACTCTAATTAATTTCATTCATCTAATTTCTATCGTTTTATCCTCCAATCCCAGCTGACACTGGGCGAATTCTTTGTTATTTACGGATAAACTTTGTCAACTGAAATGAATACTATAAAGCACGTGTCAAAACCGAGGCCCGGGGGCCAGATGTGGCCCGCCACGTCATTTTATGTGGCCCGCGAGGGATTAATTGATCTTAAAAATCTGTGTTAAAATAGGTCTATGTTGCTTTAAGGCGTGCGTTGACCATAAACTACATTTCCCCTAATGCATGGCGATTGCGCTACCCACAAAGTGACGGCATCCTGCCACTAGATCGCAGTGCATCATTGTATATGCATCACGCGACGAGTGAAATTGAGATTGAGACTGTGATCGCAGCAGAATGCGTTCAGAAAAGCCACCCAAAACGATGTGGCAGTGAAAGCTAGCTTTATTGTGGCTGAAGAAATGCTTCAGAGTCTTTTTCTGAGATTGCGTTTTTGAAGCAGTACATACTGAAGGTGTGTGAGCAGGTCAGAAACTGTCTTTTAAAACTGTTGGTTATTGCGGACCGGGTTACATCTATAATGCATCATATTTGTAACTTGAATAAGTAATAAATGAGAAAGTTATTTAGCAATATGTTACGGAGTAGTTACCTTTATTTTACATTATATTTGGTTACATTTAGTTACATTTATTCTGTATGACAGTTACATCTGGCCCTTTGAGGGTAACCATTATGCTGATGTGGCCCTCAGTGAGAATGAGTTTGACACCCCTGCTATAAAGAAAGCACTCAAAGCCTGAAAACCTCCGCCAAGTTTGCTCAGTTTCCCACAGTCTTAGTACTTTGCGAGGTTAAGAATTGTTTAAGAAAATTCCTGCATCCAAATCTGTTTTCTGGACCACCACCAAAATCTAATAATTTCCTCCTTGTGCCATATCCCCGTGCAGTTTCCATCCAGTTCTTTTGACTTCTTTTGAGTTCTGCTGCTCACAGCGAGACCAACAAACAGACAAATGCAAGAAAAAAAAACATAACCTCCTTGGCAGAGGTAACATACATTTTCAAAAAAAAAAAAAAAAAATTGAGCACAGAGAAGTAAAGTTATCTCGCCATCTTTGAAGATGATGTTGCATCAGAAGCGCTGAAAGAAAGCTAAAAGAAAAAAAAGCAGCGGGAATAAAAATATGTCAGGGCAAATCATGCCATCTGAAACAAATTTGCTGCCAACGAGCTTCCTTTGAGAGGAGGGGAGTACACAAGGTCAAATCTTTGTGCGTATCATGTGGCAACCGAACACTGCATGTGTTTGTGTTTCCTCTCCGAACTGCGCTGAAGCAACGATCCACCATCTTGATTCAAAACATCAAAGCGTGGTAACTGAGCCTGAACATCTCCTCCATCTATAACATGTCAATGCTATAGACGCAAAAGTGCCTAAGGTATTTTTGTTATTTGAACTCGTCCTTTGAAGCTCCTCGTCGGACGGGAACAGCTGATGTATGTAATGACACTGCAGGGGAGACGGATCACGCAGCCGAAGCATATCTAACCACTTGTCTGCGTGTTAAATGACGGAAATGTGCAAAAGCATATTTAGAGCCGCGTCTATTGTTGTGTTTATTGAAGGGATATCATTGCGATTGTGTCATCATACTTTTGAGTCAACTTTTCAGACAACGTCAATGTCCTCCAGGACCTTGAACTTGTGAGCGACAGGGCTGTACAGCATAAGCAGATATGCTCCGTTTCAGGCAATAAATTAGTGAATCGCAAACTCACGCTCGCAGAACGGCTCGGGACATGCGTGAGAAATTTGTAACCTTTCACCAAAGTTCAGTGGGCTTTGGCTCTCTGCCTGGAATCATCCAGCACCGGAAAAGACGTGCGTGGCCCTCTGATATTTAAAGTTTAAAAGGGATAGTTGCTATAAACAGTAATGAAAGTGATAGAATGTCAGAAGTCATTGAGATTTGAACATTTAATGACCCGAGTTTATTATTGAGAAAGTGCGGTGCAGGCTTAAAGTGAAATACATTAAGGCAAAAATAAAAAAAAATGTAGATGTTTTTAAATCTTTGCTGTCTTGTTAATCATTTTGTGACACCTCTAATTGATCTTGCATCACTTATATATTGTTGTCAACTACTATAGGAAAAGGGTATTTGTAAATCTAACTTCATCCATGTCTACATTTGTTCATGTTTTCTTAATGAACTGATGTTACTATTGTAATAAAACCTTTTATTTTGGCCTAGAGTGATATTTATATATCTCAAAACTTCTCGTCTCCGAGATCTAAAATCTGGACTAATGAGTGTAGCGAGATCTTCCCTGTCCATGTTTCTGTAATTCTGTGCAGTTTGGCGATTTGTCCACCAGATGTCATTGTTGCTTGGTTTTCAAAAAATTTCCTGCAGTGAGGTCACAAATAATTTCAGACTTTATCATGAGAAAGAAATGTATGTATACACTCTGATCAATTCAGAAGATTGTTTCCAATAAGTTGCTGTACTTTTGCTAATGATGGGCTTGTAAAATCAAAGCAGTAACATTCTTCCATTTACATCGTTAAACAGCTGATGTCAGTATTAATTGGTACAGAACTTAACGCATATAAATAGGGACTTTTTTTTTCATTTTATATCGCATTTTTATTGGTGATATAAAGTCGCAATAATTGTGCAGAAGTCCCAAAAAAAGGATATTTTCTTTTTGTTCATAAAGTGAACTTTGAACTGTGACGTATTTCACAAATTCAATCTGATTTTAAACATCATTTTGGGTACTTTTTGCTCAGGTTTATATATATAGTTGGTGGAAATGAGTATTATCTTTTTCATCAGTTTGCAGAGGTTGTGCTGAGAAATAAGATATAAGAAACTTTATATCGCACATTCTTAAAGCCTCTGTATAAACTGTGTTTAAACATAGAAATGGAAAAAAGCAGCCTAAATGTGTTGTTTAATATTTGGAGATTACAGACGTAGTGTTTTTGTTGTTTTTTTCCCCAAAAATATGCCAGAATTTAACATTTTAAAGTGTTGAAATTTAGGTGAAAAGAAAAATCTTTACCAAATAAAATCTGTTTACAAATGACTTGTGAGGAAAACTGCATTAATGGAATGGGGAGAGAGAGCGAGAGAGAAAAAAGTCCACCTTTAACATTTCATTTTCCTTCTGCACAGTCAGAACAGAAGTAGAGAATCAGCTCCAACATCATATCAGCCCCCTGCCTGCTGTCTGGCTTCTTCAATTTCTTTTCTCTCTCTCAATTTCTCTCACTGTGCATCTCTCCATCTTTCCAATTCAAGTCAGACAGATGCCTTTCCGGAACTTCAGAGCTGTGGAGTGGAAGTGATGAAAGCCACAAGTCGGGTCCCACTGCAAGACCCCAGCTCCTCGTCTGCCAGCGCAAACTCCCTCATTTAGAAGCACATCCTGGAACTGGGGCTGCTTTTTAATTAAAGCCTTGGTGGATTGGGCGAGACCCAGTAGAGGTTGCAAGGGAAACTTTAAAGTTGCACTTGACAGGTATATTTAAGTTCACCAAGTTTGACCAGATGGAACATGTATATTGTATAAGTCTTTGAATATGGTGGTGGTGGGGGGAAAGGAAATATATCAAACAAGAAAAAAAAAAAAAGTCATGGAGGGGGGAAAAAGGAAAAAAGGAAGAGTGAAAGGGTGGGTGCTATTTGAGGGATACAGGCATGAAGGGGGCGTTGAGGGAGCCCAGAGCAACTAGCATGGAGCAAGCAGAGTGCAGCCTTATGGGTGAATGTTAGATGTTTCTGCAAGAAGCATCTCAGGAGCAGTTTCCTTTATCTGGCGTCAGATAAAATAAGACATTCGAAATACTTAATTGTTAATATTCATCAATACGTCTAATTATGCAGAGAAAAGTGAAAAATGCATTACGCGGCTCCATCACACGAGGCGAACGTGTCCCTTGGAGGAGACACTTCTAACGTCTCAGCCTTTTTTATGATTCATTAATCCATCTTCGCTAATCAGCAGCTTCACAACATCAGACAAACAAACACTACTAAGTCAACTGATCAAAAAGACGCCCGCCATGCAGTATTAAGGTGCACTTGCGAAATCATCTTTGGGAGGCACAGACTCACAGTGGCTGTGCTTTGGAAGAAAAAAAAAGAAAGAAAGAAAGAACCCTTGTTACTCCAACTGCCACTTGTGAATAGTCTTCATCCAATATGAAAAGTTTTCAAAGTGTCATAGTCTCTCAGCAAGAACTATTTGTCTAACGGGAAACTATAGCAAAGTAGAATAAAGATCGTCGGCTGACTTGCTACAGAGATTGAAATGTAATTTGAAGAGTTGCCGTTGCAGAGAACTTGATCATAAATGAATAGCAATCAACAGTGTTTTGTCCACGTTTGTCTCCTGAGTGTACAGAGACCTGAAGAGCTTTGTAGTTGCTCCCTCTAGTGAATAATTTGTGAAATGACACGACTGGACACGGCATGAAGAGGGAGGACGAGATCAGACGCAGCACTCAAATCTGCAGTCTCAGTGTTTCCATACATTAAGAAAAGAAAATATAATGTGCTACATTATAATCTTTAAATAGAAATATAAGACAATTATAGTTTCCCATTCTTCAGAATAGAACAGAATATAATAGTATTATTCTTTGGTCTCAGCATCAGCACATATCCATGATTAAGAACAATAAATATAAAACAAAATAAATTCTGCATTTATGATATCCATACTATAATTTGATAAAGTGTGTTTCATCATCATACCTGACTGTTAAGGAAATACATTTTACAGTGTAATTTTTACAGCCAAAAAGAAAACTATAAATATAGACTTTCTATAAGTTAATCTTTTATTTGATATTATTTTGACATAGAGTAGTATTGAGTGTGATTTGACAATGCAGGGCATAATAAGCAGGCTAATTTGGGGGGCAGTTATGATGTCTTCCCTCTTTATGTTTCTGTATCAAACACATACATTTATGTTCCCACTGCATGGTTCATGTTTCCCATTGATGGCACTTCAGTGAGCAGTTAAGAGTTAAAAGCACTGGGCAGTTCTCTTTTGCTTCTGTGAATTAATAATCAAAGAAAACGGGGAAGAAGGAGCGAGATCTTCAAAAATCAATGGACCCATCATCAAGACTGGGGTTGTGTGTGTGTGTGTGTGTGTGTGTGTGTGTGTCTTGCCTTACCTGGATGGCTGAGAGTGCACAAGAGTGTACTCTTGCACCTATGTGTGTATGCAGACACGCATTAGCACGTCCACGGCAGCGAAAGTTTCCCCGTCGTTCCAGCAGCTGCATCTAAATCAATGGCAGATCAGAGAGAGCAGGAGTTAACTTGTGTGGACTCTTTTGGGCTCGCTCCTTCTAAACGCCAGTTGTCTCCTCCAATCAGTGTGGTCGCGTCATGCATTATTGATACCGCAGGGGCCTGAGGGGCCCGGGCTCAGATGGTGTGCAGCCTCACAGCGTTCGCACGCGTGTGCGTCTACAGAGAGTCTGGTTCTTCTGGGAGCTCAGAGGTGAGCTATACGACAAAACTAAAATATAAGGCCCCGAAGCTGCAACCCTGAGCCAACTTATTCAGGTTTAACTGAAAATAAACGGTCACAAGGACTCCCCAGGGGAGGAGCGGTGGTCAAGCATTGCACCAACACAAGGGAATGATAAAGAGGGCAGAGTAAGCAGAGACCAGAGATTCATACATTGTTTTACGTCCATTTAGTTAATAGGCATTAGTATGAAATACATGTGTGCCATACGCAGATCTTGTCATGTAGTTTCAGCACCGTTCTACAATGATACAATAGGACATTTTGACAGATCTCAGCAGGAAAAGCACACGCATTAATGAAAACCGTAGCGATGGATGTGTTCAGTTTAAGTGGTAAGGGCAGCGCGACCTTGAGCCAATATGTAGACACGGGAGAATGAGTGGCATCGAGAATGAGAAGGATGACTTCCTCTTGTGCAATAAACATCAGTGCACAAGATCCCAGGGAAACAGAAGCCTACAGCAAGTTTGAAGTTTTTATTATATACAATTAAATAGTTTTCTTATATAATAAATGCAATTGATCAAAATCTGTCAATGTTAGTGCATGCTTTATAGGTTTGCAGGGTTGCACTGACATGTTGCTGCAACGGGGAAACACAAGTCAATGGGGGCGTGCACGTGTATATATCTGTGTGCATCCTTTTAACTGGAGAAGCTGAATGGAACTCAGCCATGATTAACACCTGTGATTTTCTTTATAAGTTTTTTGTCGTCTCTTTTTTTTTTTTTTTCTTAAATAACCATGTTGAATCATAATCTACCTCTACCTAACTCGACCATTTGGTCTCTGCACGCCCACTGTGCACGCACACACACACACACACGCTGTATATTTGTAAATGTTGTTGTTTCTGTCTTTGATGTATTTCTAAGACTTCTACATTTTTCATTTTTCCATGTTGCACAAGAATATCGCCCACCTCCTCTCAGCAGAACTCCACATCCTTCAATTTAAGATGATTCAATTAAACTATTAACGTGGCATCGTGACAAGGGATTTCTAATTAAATGAACTACATAATATTAATATTTTCATTATTATTATTAATCTTTAATATCCAGTAATGGATATGAAAGCACACCTCACTTGAGTTTTTCCATGTAATTATCCTGATTATGAAAAATGTGCAGCTCAATCAGTAATGAACAATAATCACTTGTTTCTGTGCAGACCCAGAGCAGCAGTTATGATATCGTCGGTATTGTGAAGCACTCTTCTGATGTTGTACTGTCCACAATCTCACAATCCTTATTTTTCAAAACACAGTCACTCGCATTACTCGTTATTTTTCCTGACATGATTTCAGTGCTAATGGATGGAGTAAAAAAAAAAATCATTGATTTTCAGGGCCTTCATGAACCCTCCGCTGATTTAACACACACGTGGAACTAACACAATCATAAACGTGATGTGTTAAAAGTTTGGCTTTTCTTTTGGTCTTTACTGCATGGGTTTAATTAGTTATTATATTCTGATACTCTCAGCTCTCCTTGCATTTCAGGTTCTAGTGTTCGAGTGTTTCTCCTTTGCCAAATCATCTTGTACCGCAGCGTTGAATGTTCTAGTTTTTCCTACATTTATGACAATTGACCCCAGATCTTCCTTGTCATTGCACCTGATTAGCTGATTGGCATGTGACACCATAAAGTTACAATAGTGAACTTTTTCCACTATATTCAAATTTATTGAGATACAAAATTTTGGGTTCTTGTTAAATGCGAGCCAAAATCATCACAATTAAATGAACCAAAGACGTAAACTACTTCAATCTGTGTGTATTGAATTCATATAATACACAATTTTCACTATTTGAGTTGAATTACTGAAATAAATGAACTTTTCCATGATATTCTAATTAATTGAGATATGCCTTATTTATCGGATTATTTCAAACATGGTTCTAAAACTGATTAATTGCATTTTTATTCTGCTTATTTGTGTCTTACTATTTAATATAAATTACTTGAAGGATGAAGACCTAATCAAACCTAATGTTTAAATTTAAAACACGTTTATATGAATATAAAGCAGCGCACGGTGACCACTGCACCACAAATGTAGTGGAGTTCAGGCTTCAATATTTGAAATTACAGGTCAATATTCATTCACATCTGTCATAAAGGAATTGGGGATGTGGTTTACCTTGATATGTTTTGATTTATTCTGCAGGCCCTGAGGTTATACCTGTGAATTAGAGAGCATCAATAAGGAAAGCCCATCTCCCCTATCCCAAAAGTGATAATTACCAACATCACTATTGATCCGACTATTGATGCATTGCTAATTGTTTCTTGCAGTTATTTATTTCATTCCATCTCAGGCCATGTAATTGTGTTGACCTTGCGCGGCAGGAAATAGAAGGGATGTTCAGGAGTCGAAAAACACACATTAAGATTCCACTTAAAACCTTAAACCAACAAGGACTTCTTTTTTTTCCATCAAAGGGAGAGAACTTGGTTATGATCTGTTCATGAGGATGAAAAGCACAGGCAGAATGGCAATTTGAGCAGATACACTGGATGATAGTTTAGTTATTTCTCCAGCGCCGCAGCCTTGAGGAGTGATGCTCTTGAAAGTCTCCGCGGATCTTGCTGAAGGTTCAAGGTGGCGTCGCGGCGATCAATTACAACACTATGTTATCGAGGATACAGAATAACGATGAAGAATTCATCATTAAATGCGTTATTGGATTTATCACATTAAAAATGTAGTCATGTGCCTTAAATTAGCTTCTCCACGCTCCGGTTCAAGCGAACTCAAGGCCTAACTGCATGCAATTATATTTGTGATGAATAGTGAAGGAGAAGATTCAGAAAATTGGTCAAGAATGAACTATTAACTTGCGCCAACTTAGTTTGGCAGTTATGGCAATATTCATTACTTAGGTTTTTAAAATTCGACATATTGTAGAGAGTATTAAATACCCTTTTTTGTATTGACAGCACTAAAATGGAGGACAGAATAATGAACATTCAATTTGTTATTCAGATTAATCAATGCTTGCAGGAATAATGCAGTAACTAGACCACAAAAGTGGACGTTGTCCTCTGGTTTGCCGGAGGAAGCCAATGGAAAAAGCGCACTGAATTAACACCAGGGGGCAAAAAGAACTCAGTTTGAATGAGAGAAAATGCCTTATAAATCTCAGTCAATAGTTTCAGGTCTTCTTCAATACAACCTTATATCAATTGTGTGACTTATGTTCCCATTTAGAGGAAAAAATATGATAAAGTACGGCACAAGTGGACACCAGCATGACTGACAGTCTGTGAATTTCTTTTTGCAAAACCTACACATGGTGCCACTCAAATCGCAATACACACATGGACACTTTCTGTAAAGTAACACCTTCAGTGGATTTAGGGCTCGAAAATAAAATGTTGTGAGATCCATCACTGTGAAACCTTTTTCACATAGAACAAATGCACTTTAATAGGAGTAGGAGAGTTTGGAAATAACATTAACTTTTCAAGTCTTTCCCTTCACTTATTCGCGGTCATTTACAGCATTTTAAGTGCACTAAAGCGCAAAAGAGGAAAATGATAAAGATGTGGACAAAAACTGTGAATGAAAATGTCAACGTTTCACAAAAAACATAAATGAGCAACAATGGAATTGCGTTTACCTGCGGGCAAGAAGAGGTGAGGGTTTCTGTCGGAGTAATCAGGTGTGACTTCTGTGAATGTGAAAGCGGCCCTGTTTTGTTGTTGTCGTTACTATTATGAACAGTTGACCTTGATATTTCTTTGCATGGCCCTAAAGGTAAGTGTTGGTTGCAGCAGGGCATCAGGTGTGATTAAAAGAATGGACCGCTCCGCCCATGTGCCAAGGACCAGTGTGCTCAGAGACACGCACACTGCATGGAATTTATTTCAGGGCCAAGTACAACGTGTGTGCCCATGAGCATGTGTGTGTGTATGTGCGTGTCTGTGGAGACAGCTGGCCTTTGCCAGGACATCTGTTAACTGTCACAACATGTTGTGTGTTGTGTGAACACTATATTGGTGCGGCCAGCCCAGTTCTGCCCACCCATCGGGTAACGCTTTAGACCTTTAGTCAGAGCTGGAGCAGAACATCAGTAAGGGCCATGGAGGTGTCTAATGCAAGGAGTGTGTCAGGCGTGTGCACCAGCATGGTGGTATAAGAAAGTCCTTGAAGGTAAAGTCTCACCACACAATGAGGGTTTATTGGACTTTATCCAAGAGTGAGGTGGTGATGCGAGTATAGATATGACCTCACACTGGCCTGAGGACGAGTCTGCCTGACTGGTGACCCCTGCAACTCCATCACACACACTGTAACCCAGAGATAAATCCCTTCTGATAAATTGCCAATGACATGATGCACTGTGACTTTTACTATGCACATACACAAATGCACATATTTACGACGGATGTCAGTGGTTAATGATTTCAAGATAATTACAGTGTATTTATTTTCTCATGCTCTTCCCTCTGTCTCTCACTCCAACTCCCGCCCCCTCCAGATTGTGAAGCCGAGCCTCTAGCAGTGTAGTGCCGAAGGTGTGTTTGTGCTGTTATGCCCTCTGGCTTGGCTGCCAGCTTACTCCCACTGATCTGAGCCAGAAGGCAGACTGCCGAGGAATACCGATCACCTTGCCCAGACCGAATCCTTTGAGCTCTCTCTGGCATCTTTCCCCCTTCTGCCAGTTTCCTCCTCTGCTGCTCTCTTCCCCCTTCTGAAGTTGACAACAAAGACATCCTCAGGGTCCTCCTTGATGTGAGACCCACTCTTGATCTTTTTTCCCTATGTTTTTGTACCTTATAGTTGCACTACTTTCATATTCCGCTAGCACAATATTTACACACCAGAAGACAAAGAAACAGGGGTCTTTTCATGTAGGAACCCCTGCCAACATGTTAATCACCTGAGGACTTGCAGTGGTTATGTTGGCCCAGCAGAGGCAGGACATTAGCGAGACACCTCTGTACATCACTTGACCAGAACTGTATAGCAGTATCTATCTATCTATCTATCTATCTATCTATCTATCTATCTATCTATCTATCTATCTATCTATCTATCTATCTATCTATCTATCTATCTATCTATCTATCTTTCTATCTATCATGTATGTGTCTTGGACTTTCTCGGTCTCTCAGTACAACAATCAGAGGACAATCATTTGAACCATGATATCCAATTCACACACTCCTCTCTGCATCCTTCTGCCTCTTCTCTCCCGATCCCACCCCACCCCACCCTGCCCCTCAAGCCCCCTTCTCTTCACCACCACCACCAGCCCCCTTGCTTCCATGAAGAGAAATCTCTGAAGAGCTAATTAGTGATGGAATGGAGTCCAGGAACAGCCAACTGAGCTGAAGAAGGGAGATCGGTGCTGGTGCTATAGCTTTAACGGTCAGGGCCTGACAGAGAGGGGTGACAGTGAGTGGAGGCAAACCACCGGCTCACAACTGACAGAGACAATAAAGTGAGCCTCTGAGCCGGAGAGAAAGAGAGTGACAGACAGGCAGTCAAGGCAAGAAAAAAAAAGAAAAAGAAAAAAGCTACTATAGGGGCAATCCTGTGGCCTCTGCAAACTGCACAGTCCCAGCCACTAAGACAAGTTTTCTCTCTCCGTGCCAAACTGTTGTGGACTGTATCATCCCATCAGAAAGTGTATTAAGTGCAAGTCGGTCGTCCAGTTCATCATCTTGACTATATTACATCTCTGTTTCATATAAAGCAGCTGTGAGTATACACATGCAGGTGTGCTAAACAAACACATATTTGACAACTTACTTCACAACAAACTTATTTACTCTTTTACTCTTTTTAACATGCCACATTTAGAAGTGCACGTGTGGATGCTCTACAATAACTCATGAGCAGAGGGCTGGAAGTTGTATTGTAAATTGCCACATGTGCTATAAGTGTTTAAATAATATACTATTTTGTATAACTTTTCTAGAATTTTGATCAGAATACACTCAGGTGCAATGGTGTGTTAACTGTAACCCTTTTTATTATTAGTTTAAGGCCTTGCCCAAGTTCAAGCAAATCTTTCAATATGTATTATTCTTATTATTTTTATTGACAACAACAACAACAACAACAATAATAACAGTTTTAAATAATTCTCAAATGAAGAAACAGGCTAGCCTTCACTGTTCATGCACCTACATTAAATTGCTAATGGTAAAAAAAAAAAAAACGTGGCCACAAATAATATTTTGTGTAACGAAATTTACACTTTTACACTTACACGAAATAAGTACAACATGCGCACGATATAATTTTTTGTGGCCACTAAGTAGGTATAATGTATAATGTTGTGCATGCTGTACTTATTTCGTGGCCACGAAATAGTATTTTGAGTACTCAAAATAGTTTTTTGTGGCCACAATTTACTATTTTGTCTATATTTGTTGACCATGTCATGTCTGGTAAGTTGAATAAACAAGTGTGAGACAATTCCATTGATAAATAATATGATATATGTTCATAAACGCAGTGTTTTTAATTCAGGGTGTCATTCTTAGTATTACGTTATTATAGTTATTTTGTTTACTCTGTTTTCCATCATGACAACCTAAAACTCACTCAAACTGGCATTGTAGTCGTAGAAGAAGAGGAGGAGGCGGAAGAAGGTCATTACTTACCTGGCTGTATTTTCAATGGACGCTGGATGAAGAGTGAGGGACACATACGTCCGTTGAGAAACAACATTCCACAGCTGCGTCATCTGAGTTTGTGACGACACAAAAAGGTATATGACGTTTTCCCTGCGTAAGTGTCGCTACCGACGTGAATTGTTAGCTTAGCCTAGCTTGCGCTTGAGTGGCGTCACGAAAACACAACGACGTCACGTGTCAGTGTGTGGTTTAAACTAGTTTGAGCTAGTTCGTGGTTCAATTAGAGCGAGTTAACGTGGACGTTTGTAAGTATGGCGACGAGCTAGTGACGTCGGTTATAGTGTCGTGCATATTAATAATGTCGTGTGTTTCGTAATGGCGGTGTTATTATTGTCGGTGCGTGAACTACGATACTGAATTAAGATTCCGATTCGGCAACTTCCGGTTCTGCACTTAAGGAGAAAGTTAAGAGGAATTTAAATGAATGTGCAAAGGCCCAGTCTGTGGGCTGATATATATTATATAAATATTCAATGATAAATATTCAGACTGCATATAAATACCCACAGTAGCACTGACCATGAATGCAACACTCATGGTCAGGTTTGGTTACATGCACTCTCATATCATATATGACATTATCTTATTTGAAATGCTGTTGATTTTATGCACCTTTAGTTGCAATTATGAGTCAAATACAGAAAACACATTTATGTTTTGATTTAAAATAGTTTCATCTAATACTGTACACTTTTTATGCACAGGTGCGGGAAGGAAAGTCAGGAAGCAAAGTCATTGCAAAATATTCACATTGCTAGTATCTCAGTACCTCATTCTGCTAAGGCACTGTTCTTTTATTTATTTATTTATTATCACTTTTTGATGTACCTTGCTGGTCAACGGCCCAACTAGTTTGTAATTGAGTAGCCTTGATTTACATGCTTTCTCTGACTTATTTTGTTATGCCTCCTCTTTCCAGTAATGAGTACTGTAAATATCAACATATCTGAAGATTTTACGAATGCGATCATTTGGACTTGCCGAAAATGTGTTGCTGCTGTGCATAGATTTTAGAATTTATTTTGCTTTTAGGAAAGGTGTCTTCATCTTCCCTGCACAATTTGTTCAACTTTTATATTGCTTGCTATTGTCATTTTTTTGTGCATAAATTGCAAATAAATAAACAAAAAATGAGTGTATGTAAAACAGTAGCTCAAAAGTTAACCACAGTAAAACAAACAAATCATTATTCACGTATGTGAATATGTGTGTATTTCAGGACACTGCACACAATGCCTTTTGTTTCTCCTGACTTTAATTAGTAAATTACACATTTCTAATGGTGTGTGTTTGATGGACATTGTTGTGTGATCATTACACAGAGGACCAGGGGCTGCCCTTGAATCCTGGGACTAATGAATGCATTCTGCCATCTCTCCATCGTTCAAGTGGCCCACATCTCTTCGCTGTCTGTGACCATGCATCATTCTGTGAGTACCTATAACGTTTCTGGCCTTCCTGCCATCCAATGATTTGCCTCAGTTTCATGGTCCTGGTATTGTACATTCTGGCTCACTGTTGCATTTCAGAGAAGAGACCAACTGTTGATGTTGTTAGTGTTGTCTGTGCTTATTTATGACAAGTCATATTGTCATTTGTGAAAAAGGCCCGTGGTGTGTTTTGTGCTTTAAACAAAGTGCAGGTTTAAATTTATGTAATTATATTGTTGATACATGACTTGTCAAAAGAAGTTACTTGTATTGATGATTAAGTGACAGAGAATTATCACTTGCATATCCAGCTGCTCTTTTTCATTTACACATTATTACAGACTTTTAGCGTATTGATTTGATTTTATAGCCCATAACTTTGTGTTGTTCGCACTAAATGAGTCATTTTCAGATAAACAAAACACAGATAAACCCACCTGAACTTGTCTTTCTAACCGTTAACCGTAAATTAACACAAATACATTTACAAATGAATATTGCTCAGTTTCTGCTGGAAACCTTGGCATTCTAATATTTGCTTTTTAAAAAAAGTGTGTGATAAAGGATGTCGATGTCAGTGTTGAGTTCATAGCTTGTTTCCATGGCCCCAAGTAGTCAAAAATCACTTACTGCAAGTTTAAATAGTAACAGTCAAAAACATCACTGGTCCATCCTACACGCTGTGCTGTGGTGTGTGAATACTCGCAAGCTTTTAGACAACCCCTGCTCTGGTATATACAGCAGGTCTGTGTATTTAGCTTAAATATAGATCATAACACTGTTGACTGTAATCAAAGACAGAAGGGTTAACAAGAAGCAGCAGGTAAAATCTCCGTGAAGAACACACACACGCTTCTCCCTGGCAGGTATCAGGAATGGTTTAAGAGTGAGAAGGTATCTAACATAAGAACAAAAGATTCTAATGATGTTTGCTCCACTATACCTTTGCTAACATGGACTGAGTGTGAAAAAAAGGTCAGAGAGGTGGCATTATACTTTTATGATGATCATTTATTTATTTTGTCAAGTAAATCCAATCAGAATGCCTGGGAGCTACCCAGGTAGCAAACAGGGATAATTAGCATCACTGGGAGAGGTGGTGTCTCCTTGTACTCTGGCCTCCACTTGCTTTTATCTGTAGTATGTGGTGGAGAAGCTAAATATTGATGGAGCTGCCCATACTCACTGAAACTCAAACAACACTGTCCGGCTTTGTGAAGGGCTGTGTTTCAATGCTGGACTCTTTCCTCACACACGCCAAGGATGGCAAACTGCAGTAATTTGAACTTTTTCTGTCTCTCTTGCCAATAAATGCCTAACTTGTAATTTCACTCAAACTTATTTTTATGAGCCAAAATGGGCTTGCGTAGCTTGGGTTGCTTTTCGTTTTATTCCCCTGGTCCAGCTGCTGTCAGAGCCCACATGGGAGACTGATGGTTCATTCGGTCGATTGACAGGAAGTCATGCAGCGCATCACTGTGACTTGGTTTTGACTTGACTATTGGTGTAGACTTCAAGAATCAATTATAAGACTTTTAAACTATGTGTTGTGCCTTGGTTGTGACAGTGTTTAGTTTTGAAGATTGAGGCTCAGCTGCGGTCTCAACCCAACTTTAGTTTTGCGTCATCTTTTATACAAATGCACTGATTAAAATGTTCACAGAGAGAATTATGATAATAAAACCACAAAAGGTTTCCCCTTTATTCATTAAGCTGTGCACCTGCCCTGCTAAAATGTAACAGGACCCTAATAATTATAATTCATAACATGCGAGCACCAAAAGATGTAAAGTAAGATATAAAAGACTAAAATTTACAATCTACAATGATTATTAAGATATTATTGAATGTAGCCCATTTAATTTCTAGTCAAGTGTTTTGACTTCAATGGATTTGGGATGTGCTGTCATGGCTTCCTTGCACACCACTACTGGAAAATATCTAGTGGAGACTCTGAATGTGATATCAATATGATTTTAAATTAAGGCAGCAAGTTACGAGGCAATAAAACAATAATTTAGCGTTAATAAAAGAAAAAAATCACACTGTAAAGATGAGCCTTTAGGTTTCTTTCAAAAATATCCACAGAGCAGAGGTTAAGTACCGTGGATCAGTGCTGATTCCTGACTTCTTTTTATTTTTTTGATGAGGTCCTTAAGGATCTGAGTGATCTGCTTGATATACACAGCATGTAAAAAGTTTGAGAAAAATGTTGTTTCCAGGTCATTCAATTAGTAAAGAACTACCAAGGGCAAGAGCAATAACTAGGTTCCAATGTCACCTCGCAACATGATGATATGATAAATACATATCGAAATAACATACAAAGATACTGATGAAAACAAAACTATCAAAGAAAGCACATACATTCTGACTGCTCTAGGACTATTATAAAAGCTTTCAATCGAGAGAAAGGGATCAATTTTTATGTTTCTGCCAGCTGTATCATTTTTATGTAGTGCATAATATTAAAAAGCAACTTTTCCCATGTCAGTGTTGATTGGTATTGGTTTTCAAGAACCAGAGAATAATGGGTATAACTGTCTATGCACTCTTTACCTGGTTTCCATCTGTACACAGGCTTTGCAATAGTCGCATTTGATTATAATAGCATAATCTCTGCTCTGTTGTGGCATGTTTACGTGAGCTAATTAGCTCTCATGTTCATACTTTTTCCTCGTTTTATATCATTAGCAGCATCACATTATCCTGCCTGTTTAAGTTTACACCAGGGATTGTGGCAGACATGTCGAGTGCGTTCAAACTCACCAACTCTGTGATTCCCCAAAAGGCTTCACTTGCATATATGCATAATAATTAAAT
Organism: Microchirus variegatus; assembly: GCF_963457635.1. Taxonomy (NCBI): domain Eukaryota; kingdom Metazoa; phylum Chordata; class Actinopteri; order Pleuronectiformes; family Soleidae; genus Microchirus; species Microchirus variegatus. Next base: position 10,497,496 of record NC_139824.1, read on the forward strand.
AGTGTTTTAACAGGATGTACTGATAATAAGACTTGAATTGTAGAATTATCTGTCCAAATAATCCGCCCCCTCAAGATACTTGTTACCATACAGTGTAAGATTTCAAAGCACATTTGCAGGGTACTTAAATTTGCACTCGAATACTCTGAAGAGTTAGCGACGCTAGCAAAGTTTTGGCGACAGAGGTTACATACTGGAGCTTTAAATGTATATAAGAGGCTTCTTGGCATGGCAGCTACAACATGCAGAGGCCTGATGAAATGCCCATTATAATGTAAATCCTCTCTCATTGTGCTGCACTTTTCTCATGGATTTTAATCATAATGCCAATTACAGTAAGCCCTCAGGGCAGTTCTAAAGGGACCCAGATCAACAATATTGATTAGAGATCATCTCCTGCGTACTGGAGGTCAATCTGAATTGCTGAAGTCTACTTACTGTCTGTTTGGAATATTATTGGCTGTATCTGAAAGACCAAAACTAAAAACGACAGCAGTTGACAAACTGGGAAACCGTTTCTTCCTCTGGACGCGATTGATGGTTGTCCAAATTAGAGCTGGGAAGTGCAATTCAGTCCTTGGTAATGCCTTCCGGGGATTGGTATTGTCCTGTTTTTGTGCTTTACTGTTGCTCAAGACATTCTGTGTATACCTTGGGGTGTGCTGAATAATTAATAGTGCCCTAATGACAACTGCAGTCCCAGATATACGAATGACCTTAAAAGGATTGATCTTTTTTGGTGCGGCCTAGTACTTTGAACCATAAATCTGTTTACCCTATTGACCTTGGTGGACTGATCGAGAGCCAGAATTTGAGTTGAAAATCCAATCTAGTGACAAAGTGTATCACTGTTTTGATTTTTTTCCCTTTATTTTCACTTATATCTGCATTAATCCATACTTAATGTATTAACTGGCCACATATAATATGAAAGGAGTTGCTTGTTGGAATGGAAACTCTTCAGATCATAAATATATAATATTTTTCCTCTCTTGTACAAGATTATTTTCTCTTCGCCAGATAACCCCATTTCCAATGTAGACGAAACATATGAAATTAACATTAAATCTTCTTGGTACCAAACAGTGGATAAAGTTAATTAATAGTTGAACATTTATGAGCTATAGTAATATACAGTATACAGCATCTTGTGTGTGTACCCCCTGTTTTGTCTGTTGTCTTAGAAATAAATGTCATTTCGCTAGTTTCAAAATTGGTTGTTGGTCCTTCCTCTTCAGGTTGTAGTTGTTAGCATAAACATACCAGTTTCTCTTCATCTGATTTTTATAAGTGAAGAAATGGAGAGTCTATGGGTTATCATGCAAATCTCAGTATCAGTGTCCTTGCCTGTGTGGGCATGTGTTGTAACTTTGCGAGTCATTGTCGGTCTATGTTTTATACCTAAGCCATGTGCAGTGTTTCCTCTCTGACAGCTCAGACAGGTCAAAGAGACATTTTGCAGCATGAACACACCAGGATGTCCCTGTAACAGTTCTGTTCATAGCTGCAACCTCTGCAGAGCCGTACAAGGTGCTCTGGCTTGGGATAACCTGGTGCAGGTTTTTGCGACAGCAGCTTTTATTGCTTGCACTGTCGGGACCACGTTCACTGCATCAACATAAGTGAGAGAGAGAGAGAGAGAGCGAGAGAGAGTGTGAGGGTGAGGGTGAAAGAGAGTGTGAGAGTGGAGTAGTGGAAAGGGTATGAGAGAAAGGACAGCACACAAACACTGCACTGGATGAATGCCAGGAAAAACACTGAACCTGTTCATTAAATAATTGTGTAAAAGTTTTTGTGCACTGTGGTATTTGGTATGGCTGTATCAGGGTAGTTTTGCAAGTATATACAAATTATTGGAACAATACCCGATAATTGTGCATAGAAATGCCAATCTTGTGGCTTCCTGTCAATTGCCAATAAGTACCTATTAAACCACAAGTTGAAGACGCATGTAGGTTTTTGGTGGGGCAGCCCAGGAAGTGGGCGATTGTCTACTGCTTCTGTGCCCAGTTTGTATATTAAACACTGGTGTGTAATAAGGAAGCGTTGCATGCAGAGGTAAAATTCCCCATCACAGATCAGTGTGTGTGCAAATATAAGAAATCCCAATTCTATTCGTTTCTAAAGTCAGAGTTTTGTGTGTAAGTGTAAATGATTTGTCAATATCTAAAAGATATTTAGTCTAGTAGGTATGTAAATATAAAAATATGATGCATCTCAGCGTTGTTGCATAATGAAAAACTCTGCTGTGAATATGTAGCATACATAGTGCATCGATGCAAGGTTAGGAAGAAGCCACACTGACACGTCAGTTGCTTTGGCTGTCTCTTAAGTGGAGGTGACAGCATTTACACATGGTGACCTTGCAAAAGGGACCAGTGACAGGCGTCCCTGTGACTGAAAGAACATTTCTGCAGGCACCCTGCAAGGCTTTTTGGTTTGCAAAGGCCTATCATCGAGGGAGCCTACATGATGGGAGCAAGAGTAGCTTTTTTGTTGTTGTTTCTTTCGAGTTTCAACAGACTTCTTTATACAATCCTACAACTCGCTCTGAGCTTTGATGGACATTGGTGAATTCTGACTTATGAAGGAAGTGTGTATTGATATGATAAAATATATTTAATCCTGAAAGTGTAGAGTTTATTGATTTTGCACGACATAAAAGTAACATAAGGTGTGGTTTAAAAAATATATGAAAGCTTGCAGATGAGGTGGTACTAACAAGTTTGAATGCTTTTATTCATCCTTGGATCAGTGATTAATTCACAAGATTATACACAGTCGATACTTCAAAAATGACCTCAAATTCATAAAATTCTAAATTTATACAGGATGGGAAAAGCATGTAGAGGTCTGTCAAGGTTTTGAAAGGTTTACTTAGCAAGAGTAATGGATGAGATATGTCAATTTCACAGTTTATAAGCCCTCTGTCTCCCTGGTGGGCTGCCGTAGCCTCTGGCCATTCTCCCCTTACCTTAGGCATCATGTGGAAAAAAAAACTGATGCTTCTAGTCATTCTGCATCCCTGCATCTGTCCAAAAATAATTGGTCAGAAACCATCTCACCTAAAGGGGGGCCATGAAAGAGTAATGGCTTGCAGCAAAAAACAGGTATGCCTGACAGATCACATTTGAAACTCCAAATGTATAGACCTACACTGTGTGCACCACAAACCTCTATTTTAAACAAAGTTTCCTTTGCTTCATCAACTCCACTTAGGAGGGAAAACCTTCGGGGTGTCAATATAGTCTTTTGGTCATGAAATCTCTCACTAATTACACAAATTGACTTCATCCCATTTTAGAAGAAGTACAAATACTGCACTCTTCATCTTAGTATAAAAGTGGAATATTTCTCTACATTTTCTATGCAGGTTTTGTCAGGGTAGATAGTGGATCAGTTGATGGTTGTACTCTTCATGTTGACGTCTGATACCTCATGAACATATTGTGCATTTGATCTATAAAACTTTTGTCTATGAAGGAATTAATGAGCAAGAAAAGAGTAGAAATGGAAAAACAATATAGAATTGTTTAAAACTGGCAGTATTATTTCAAATGTCCATCGGTATCTTCCTCTGACTTAGTTTTTGGGGCACTGTATTTTACTCATATTGCATTTTTAAGACTTTTAATATCTTTCAACAACATCTGCACCGACATGAAAAACATAATTGGTCAAATCAAAACATCCTAAAACTAATTAAGTGAAAAGAGTGAGATAAAACTGCTCCGGGCTCCACTAAAAATCATGACAAATAAATAAATCCAGTAAAAGAAAATGTCACCACTATATTGTCAGCAACACTAATTGATATTTAGTCACATATGCATAGAAATAGAACGTTTTATTTATTTATTTACAACTTGCAATCCGGTGTTGGAACGGGACATGAAATGCATTCAGTGGGCTGGGCCTGAATCTTTACTCTGCAGTCAACTGCTAATAATGCGCCATATCTACATTTGCCATTCTTTTTGGCCATGTCTAATCCAGCAGAAGAAAGGCTCCTCTGTTCAAGTACTGGAGGGGGGGGGGAACAATACCATTGGGCTTTGCGCTACCTGTAAGCTCACAGATGAGAAAGAAACAGAGAGAAATTAAGGGTAAAAAAAAAATCATTATTTTCTGAATAAGATGCCTTGGGTTTGATCAGTGTGTGAATCAAAGCCCAACTCTTAGACTACTTAAACATTCACTTTTAAAATTCCAACCTGATTGTACTTTTATGGTAATTTCCTGCCATCAGTGGCTGCATTCTCTCCTATCTCCAGGTCTTCTTGTATCCCAGTAGATATCTGACTCTGCCCTTCATTAGAATTCTCTTGGTAAGAAAGCAGGAGAAATGAGCAGAAGATGTAAATTCAGTCGAAAAGAAAAGGTTTAGATCTTTTCCCTTTTTTGTCCAGGGAATAGACAAAAAAAGAAAGAAAAGGAATCATGGGTACACCGCATCATCGAGTCAAACCTGACACCAGGGCAGAAGACTGGAGAATTTCATTATGCATAATGTTACGGTGCATCACAATCACAGCCATCATCATCATAAGATATATCCTACTGTATCTGCATATGTGTTTTTATATCATACTTCTGTTAAAAAATAGAAATAATGAATACAGCCAAATTGTATTTTATACAATAATTTTATTTGTATTTTTTAAAAAAGCATACACAAAATACTGCTGTTATTCACATTCAGAAACCATATGAGCATGTTCCATCGCAGTCAACGCATCATAATCTTAGAAAAGGCCACAAGAAATGCATACATATACAACACATACAATTTTGGAGTATAAGTATATTTTTAAATGATTTATCCATGTATCATGATTGCCTATGGACTGTTAGTGTGAGTGAGAGTGTGTGTAATTTATTTGCATGTGGCAATATAAGCTCAGTTGCCAGAGAAATAATTAACTGCAGGAACCATTATTAATAGGATATGGCTTTGTGATAATTAATTTAATTTCTGCTTCGTGACATTTCCCAGGTGTATCATTTCATTGCTACTTTAAACTATTCAGTGTTTATCGAGTTATATGCAAATAAATGTGGCCAAAAATGTGCACATGCGCTTGGACAAATTCAAATTTTAAATAAACTCTCATCTATTGTAAATATAGCTATATTTGAGAATCTAAATTCCACATTTCTAATATTTTCAAATGTGTAACAGAGAGCCATTTTCTGAATCTATGGATATATCCAGTGGCAGAGTGATACTGGAGCTATAATATATATGTGACCACACTGGAGCATTCCTGAATCTTAAGGGAGATACAGTCACATTGCAACTTTGGTGAAGAGATTGTTGGAAATTAACGATGCTTTCAAGTGAAAAGTTCTTTGAATGGCTGCCTGCCTCGATGGACACAGAGTGAAAAAAAAAAAAGTAGGCTGTAATAATTCCTCTCTGACCAGGGAAATGCAAGGGATGCAAGTCACATGGCTGCCAACCAGCGCCTCTTATTATCCAGAAACCATGCACTGGCTCCCAGATGCTAATCAGTCTCCCAGAGACCTCCGCACTGTGTGGTTAGTCGAGATTTACAGCTCTTCTTTACAGCCCTCTGCTTTTATTAAAGATGATCTTTCGCACAGACAGAAAAGGATGTTCTCCAGACAATGTTAAAATGCAATGCAAAGTTCCGAGCATGAAAGGCAAAAAAAAAAAAAACTGGTCGGATTATTCCGCTGCAATTCCAGCGAGGATGGGAAAAAAAAAGAAATGTGGAACAAAAACATCAAAGGGGTAAAAGAGAAGAAGGGGTAAAAAGGGAGAAAGGCTGTGAAATATTTAGTACGAGGTCCCAACAGGTGGTCAAGAGTGCAGTGCAAGGCTATGGTTTCATTACCATGAATATTGGATGATGCTTGTTCTTATGAAATCCAGACATTTGTTTTCTGCTAATTGAGTAGGCAAAGCTATCTCTTTCAGATGCAGAGTATTCGATCGTGTGCAATTATTTTAATTCCACAACTTTTAAGAGCAATGTGTGCAGTGGCTTTAAGGTGGCCAAGGCCCCCCGGTTTAAAAGCCAAAGAATTTACACGCATAGAAGTGAAAGTAACACAATCATTTTTTTTTTTTTTAGAAAGAAACACTTGAGTGACCTTTATGTTGACAGAATGACAAATCACTTCTGCGCAGGCATCACTTTTTACATCACACGTCCTGTAACTGAAAATCAGAGGCACTTCAGTTGCAAACACGTTAGCCAGACTCAATTTGTCTGAAAATGATGTGCGTCCTCACTTTGGGGACAGAGTGTAAACTTTTGAACATCTGGGATTAAGATCGCTCGCTGCGGTGTGACGACGGCGTTTCACACTGCAGCGAAAATACAGTTGACTCTGATTATGCTCCCTCTCCTCTGCTCTGCTCAAAGACCACATCAGTATTACTTGTTAAAATATGTATTTTTATTTTTTGAGGATTCAAAGCCTATATTAATCTGCAATCAGGACATTATTTAAACATTCATTGCCACAGATTTTATGACATGCTGAGGTAAAGAGGAGAACGCTTGATTCCAGTGGAAGATAATACTGTGATCAGCGCCACTTATTGTAGATTAATATTTTTAGTTTCTAGCGTATTCTCCGTGACAGAAAATCAGCCTTTAAGACGCAACAACCGCTGAAACCTTTCACTTGATAAATTCATCACAGCCGCTTTCATTCATTATTATTCAAACTGTACGGCAGCATTAATTTTGTTTTCAGTTTCTTATCAACTCTGTCAATTAATCAACAAATGACTTGGACACCATTAGTCACCCAGAAATCAAAATTACACTTCCATTTATTAAATTGTATCCCTGCCAACCACAGACTAGTCATTATTCATTTAATTATAATTTCTGAAGCGTCTGTTGCGCTTTGTAAGAATTTGGAGGATTTCATACCTTTTTACTCAATTATTTATTGTTTTATTTTTAATCCGTTGAATAAACTTGGTATCTGGTTAAAAAACACTGGTCTGCAGTTGCAATGCTCTGTGTCAAGCAAACTTTTCCACCCTGTGTTGAGCTTTATTCTAAAATCGGTATGACTCGTGGTGAGACCCGCAGTGTATCTCACTATTTGAAGCTGTCTTTTCTCGCCTCCTCTTATCCTTCCTCACGTACCCCCGCCACGCGATGCACCTTAATATAGAACTAGATTGCCTTACCATCACTTCCTTGCCGGTCTCTCATCTACAGGGCCATTTTGTTCGCAGTTTAGTCCTCCAGACAGACGGTACAGTATTTTATACTGTAAAGACAGACTCTCTGTTAACATTTAATCTGCATGAATCTAAAAGTAAATTATGGACGACAAGTAACAGCAGCGCATCACTGATCTTTTAAGACAAGCCTTTTAAGTTTTGTCGGTCTTTCACAAGGGCAGATCTCCACAGATGAACCTTGTATCTCTAAGATTATTAATACAACCCTTAGGGAGAACAAACTGCAAGTCGAGCAACTACTTTATTAATCTCTCCTTAAATTAAGGAGCGGTGGTGGGCATCCTTTTCCTGTGGTTTTCCTCTTGCACATTTTACACACAGTAGAAGCCTGAATAGGTTCATAAACCCAAATGTCCCCTGGCGATTATTAGATACACTAATGACAATGCAATTAGGGCCTCGCCTAACTAAAAACAACTGAGTGTGCAAAAAAAAGTAAACTGTGCAGGAGTGTTTTTATTTGCCTTAATTCGTAGACAGGTCCTTAGTCTGCCTTACAGGTAAGTTTGAATTTCATTTGGCTCGGCTCTCGCTCAGCAAACGAGATGAAGGAAAAGACTTAATTAACATATATTTACAAATTATACTATTCAAACTAATTTAGCTTCTGCAAAATGAATCTCAATTACAAAGGAAATTGAAGTGGAGCATTAAAATGGATGAGTATTGTTTTATGAGAGTCTTTTTTGCGCCACTGATCTTTTATTAAAGTTATTCCGCAGTCTTTTGCAGTGTTTGAATCTATCACACGACGAGTGTGATCTTCTTTAAGTGTCGGAAATTTTCCAAATTATGTATGAATTCATACTCCACATGCAGCATTCATGGAAAAAAAAAGAGAAAAGAAATCCATTGGGAAATTACAGAAAAGGGTCATTTTATGATTAGGATGATTTTTGACCATTTTCATGTGATATTGAATTAAATTATGTTATTTACAGAACGTTATTTCCCATGAAATAGAGAGACACTAGAATCCTGATGTAAATTACATGTTTTAATATTATTCTTAAATAATGGACAGATAAAATTCTTGCTCCATACACATCGGCTAATTTGTACAGCATTTATATTCACACAGATTTGATTAAATTAGTTGCTATTCAACAATAAACTCACTGAATTATCACCAAATCTTATGATGATAATTTAAGTATATAAGATCGGCTGAGTTCCATAGTGACACATCGTCACGTGACTCAAATTAAAAGCTTAATCATGTCATAAAATGTTGGTAATATTTCTGAGCGAATATTTCCCGCCGTATTGACATTCATTTCTTCACAGCTCACACATTTATTTTGCACGCAGTGTCTACAGTACAGAGTGCGACTGTGATGTAGTTTTTATTCGCACAGTTTTCGACAATAATACAACATTTTCCACATCGTCGCAGTGAGCAGCCTCAGAGCGGCACAATTACGAAGCCGTCAGAGCAGGCTCACAGTTATTTTTGTTCTACATATCCCCCCCCCCACACATTCTACTTATTATTATTCATTTCATCAATGAATATACATATCATGATTTGATAATGCGGCCGTAAAGAAAGATTCTCTTTCCCCGACCATAAAGCAAACCATTTGTTCACAAGTTCCATTTTTTTTATTTTTTTGGGGTTCCTGTGACTCTGTCATACACAATTTATTATTTATTCCAGTCTTCTGTATTACAAATGGTCTCAGGATTAGGACAAATCAGGGCTCTCCAAACTATCAGGAGGGAAATGGATTCTTGAACAATATGTGTCAACGGAGAAATTGGCAAAGGAGTGACAGTGGCCCTGGAGATGGGCCAAACAATGCCTCGGTGTCGCAGGAGGAAATCACACTGTTCCACTTGAGACAAACACAATTTCATATTAATGAATAATTGAGAAAGTTTCGAACTAGGTTGGGATAAATGTGCACGAGTGCTACATGTATCTGTGTCACGGTGATGCTTGGATTGTTTCCAGAAGTGCAGCAGTTATGGAGCACGGTGTCTTTTGTGGGATGGAGTGGATTGAGTACACAAGTTCATGAAAAGAAAGGAACAAGTCATCATTTCTTTAAAATTTCACATTTTTAAATTACATGGCACGTCGAAAATGACAAATTAAGTGTAAAATTGATTTAAATTAAATTCATTTTAAAATACAAGGCGCATTCATTAATTTGTATACAACCTAAATGTGATTTGTGACCTTTTTTATTCGCTGATTTGATCATATATGTGTTCATGACTCTTCAGCATGAACTCACGCTGACGCTTGTTAACCTGTGCTTCAGTAACAAGGCCGCGGCTCGTTTGTTACATGAGAGGAGAAGGAGGAGAAAGGAGGGGGTGGTCGACTTAGAGCACAGCGCCTTGACTGGAGAGGAGAGGAGGATGCTCCTCGCTTGCACCCCCCCATCCATGCTAATGATCCGAGCTCTGCACATAATTAAAGCCCCGGTACCCCTCTCCTGTGAAACGTAAGGGGGGGGGGGGGATTCATGTACGTCTCCCGATGTAGCTAGAGGAGGTTTGGAAAACTTCTGAACATCTATGGTCCATTATGTATAATTTCAAAACACATTTCAAGTATGAGGAAAAGAAAGTTTTCATTTTTAATGACAAAATCATGAATTATTCTATTTATTGTATACACTCGCTCTTTCAAAGGTAGCTGGTCCATGAAAGGTGAAAGCGAAACAGGAGGAAAGTCTTTTTGCCCGTTAAGTAGGCCTTAAAGTAGCTGAAACCACACCTGTTGAGGGCTGTGGAAGTGAGAGGAGGCGAAGTAAGTGCGGCTTTTAAAGGATATGTTTTGAATTTCCTCTTGTGTTTATTTCACGTCATTCTCCTTAAACTGCTGATACCACAAGGAGAAGAAACGTATAAACACTTATTACTAATTTAAACCACTTATTTTGTGGTTATTTCATTAAGGCGTCCATCAATAAAATAAAAACAATATTTTTGTTTATGCTTGCAAGTTTGTGTTCTTGGCCATTTTCCAACACTTAATATAATAATATAATAATTGATCATTTCAGCCAGGTTTCTAGTTTTAATTACAATATTGCATGTTGCACATTATTGCATATCCTGGGAGTGAATTGTGTGCTCGTGGCTTGTGAGACGCTCGCGATTATAAACCAATAATGATTATCTTTTATACATGATTCATTAGTATGTCCTAAGGAAGCAGCAAGCTTCTTTTTTTTATTATTCCTAACAGGCTGACTTGACTGCTCACACTGACTACACCAGTGTAGTAACACTCGGAATAGCCCCCGTGTTCCCCATTTTTAAGGAAAGGAGTTAAGATAAGTTAAGTTACCCATTACGCATGACAAATCCTGCCTCTTATCCAGTGTTAATGAAATACACAAATTGAATCCTCTCTTTGGTGGGACCTTGTGTGCATCCTCGACACAGAGTGTAGTACTCGCATTTAGCCAACAGGTGTCCCTACAAACCATATAAACAGTGCACTGTGCTGGTCCTGCCTGCAGCGAGGTGCTGTCGGAACTGCAAACATCACCATCTCTTACACTATTGCAGAACCAGAGGCCACACAGTGACAAAAATATTTCATAGTCTTACTTTGACATATAGTTATAGTTTTTAACCCTTATAACACAATCAAAGGCCCTTTTTCTTTGCATTAAAATATAAAATGATCTTAAATAGGAATGAGTAAATCAGCTGACTATCATGATCTTAAAACAAAAATATTTGTTTATAATTTACAATGTATGATAGTTACTCAGGATTGGATGTTCTCATTAATTTACATTTTTTTCAAGTGCTTTCCCAAACAGTAACAGTAAAGGTTCCTTCACTATACTGTAGCTTTTACTTTGACTCACTGAAACAGTCATTAGCCAAGTTCACACACTGCTCTTTGGAGTGTAAATGTTTGAGCAACTGCATTACGAGTACACAAAGTGATTTTCCTATACATTGGTGATAAAAACAGCCCCTTATAGTGTCATTCGATGACAGCGGAGATTAGATTACAAACCTAAGCTCGCTACAAATCTCATCTGTCAGTTATAATACCCGCTTTGCCCGTCAGTTAACAGTCCCCAGAGCTAACGCCTCCATCAGGCTCTCCTCATTACAATTTACTGTTCCCAGCAACTGGAATGAGCTGCGAAGAAATACTGAAGTGGACATTTTTATGTCAACAGCTCCATGCTTTTACTGATGTGCTCCCTGATAATTGCTTTCCGCCTCCAAAGCCAGCAATAACCCAGCAATAACTGGAAACCTGATGTTTCCTCTATGTGCTGTCTCCTTTGTTCTGCGATGGCTTTTAACTGTCTTGAGCCTGTTTTTGGTGTCTGCACGGGTACATTTGGGCTGTAATTGTATTCATGATGTCTTATTGTCTGATATGACTGTGCTGCTGTGGCGCTGCTTGGTTGGATTATTAGTTGGCTTCCAGTCGCTGCCCTGTGATTCGCCGCTGGTGTCGTTTAGTGTTATACAGCAGGTGTATTGTTGTCATGTGTTTATTTCGCATATGGAGGATCAAGCCTAGTGTAAAGTTGTGTTGCTTTTATACTTTTTGTTACATTTAGTCAATCAGCTGGGAAACAAAACACAATATTATTAGTAGCATACATATGTTAATATGTTGTGTAAATGTGATATTTTCATTAACATTAACTACAACACTTTTTTTACATTCATTACGTTCAAATGTACACAGGCCTACACTTTCCATGTACTCAAACATGTAAATGGCACCTTCGTATATTCCCACAGGCAACCAGTGCACATGGCACACAAATACACAAATTAGATAACAAGGCTTCCACAACAAGGCCTTTGTAGGTCTTTGATAGCAAAGCACTATACTACAGAGGATTCTAATACGTTGGTCTTTTTTTTGCCTGTTGATATACCATCTGGCCCATGCAACAACTACATCCCTTTAGGCCTGTAAATAATGACTTTCCATATTCTTGCATCTAACCTGTGCGTGGCTCATTGTGCTTTAGGCAAAAATGTGACACTTCACGTCCCTCCCTGATGCTTTCTTCCCTTTTTTTTTTTTTACTACACCTCTACAGTTGATGTTTTTGACTATGGAGAGAGGCAGACCTTCGCTTGCAGGATAAAAGGCAGGGGTAGCGCCCCCTCAATCACTCTGCCCTCCAGGAGGCGAGAGGAACGAGGGGATGAGAATAATGGGGGGCCCTGGCAGGGTGCTGAGATGTTAGACATATTTAGAAACAGCCCTTGCTGGTGTAAAAACTGCTTCTCTCTCCCCTTTTGTTGCCGTCTGTGACAAAATGCATGCAAATATTGGAGCAGGACCATTAAAAACACAGGTGAAAGCATATTTAAAATGTCAGGGCTCTGCTTGGAGAAGCGAAACAGCTGGAGAAGTGCGTCTCCCACAGAGCGTGTTTTTATGAGTATTGTGGTCAGGTCTGCCACAGGTTGAGCATTCTCTCCATTTGTCAATCACTGCATTTATAGTTGCTGGAAAAGATATCTTTCGATCTTTCTTCATATACTACATATAGTTTTCTTTCTTTTTTTAAATTGGCCTACTATAGTTCATGTTTCCAGCACTTTGCTTAAACAACATCTGTGTCGTCATGCTGGGGTATCGTGGGTAACGTGGAGAGCCGTATACTTGTTACTGTGATCCAGGCATAGCTCTCCCCTGAGGAGGCTGCAGGGCCTGGGTCAGCCATATGGTGGCAGAAGCCCCCGGTGGAGCCAGCCCGATAAGCTGGATCAGCTTCAGCACTTCCTGACCGAGGCTCGGGCCGCACCACGAGCAGGTAAATGAGGGGGGTGGTGGCAGCTACCCCCACAGCAGCAGCAGGAGCCACACCAGCGCCATTCGGAGCCTGAGGGCAGAAAAAATGGAAATGGTTTCATCCATGGCATCTGCAAAGCTAAGGGAGATTATAGTCGTGGCAGCTAAAACTTACACTGAATTATCAGAGCTCTACCCCCAGATTCTTGACTGTAAGTGGTCACTTGTTGCATGCTGTGATGGTTTTTATTTTCAAAATAAAATCTGTCATGATTAATTATCCATAGTTAAATATTTACTGATACATCTTTCCAAAACCATCAACTCTGAAAAAGAAAAAGTACATAGTCACGGAGAAATAAGCTGTGAAAAGGATTATGTAGTATGTGTGTTAATGTAAAACATAACACGTAAAACACAACATTACCCCCCCTGACTTTTCTGTCTCTTTCCTGTACCTATACAGATAAAGGCAGAGCATCGGCACTAATTAAAGAATTATGGAGTTTTGTTTCGCTTATAGCATCAGAATTTCAATTTATGTCATGTATTGTCGCTAAAATACCCAGCAGTCATATGCAGACTGTTTTATGTGTCCAGGGTAACATAACTGTAAGCCCTCGGGGATGTGTGTGCATGGAGAGAAATGCAGTCCATTCTCTGTCAGAGTGGACCATTACATTCCGTGGACTGAATTACAAAGTTTGACTTGCGGTGGATGTGTTGTAGGATGTCAAGATGACACGGAACATCCGGAATTATAAGCAATCAGTGCCGTTTTCCCTAAGTTACATTTATTTCAATAGTTGTCCATGTTTAGCATCGGTCCTAGCAGTGGAGCTTGTATCACTTTGAGAAAATACAATTTCTATAGAAACTAAACATGAGTTGTTTTGCAGAGTAGTCTATAGGATTAAGCGCTTTTCATTGTGTTTTTTTTTTTTTTATCTCAGAATATGATGCTGAGTAGCCACATCTCCTACCAAATGTGCTTTCCCTTCAACATTCCTGACTGCAAGGCCTTCCTCCTTTTTGCTGCTCAGCTGCACTTGTGTGCATCTGAATTTTAAGCAGTGGTGTCAGCAAAGAAAAAAAAAAAACACTCACATGTGTGAAGCATTTGAACAGAGGGAAGCTACTCAGTGCAGTGGTGAGATTAAATCGTTTCTGTTTAGCTGGAAGAGGAAATGAAGATGCAACAGTTTTTCTTCTCCGTACACATTGTTGTGATGTAAATACAGGTGATTAAAACAACACAAATATTAAGTAACACCACCTCCTCCAGCTAACCTTTGTTTAAAAGTAAGACTAATCAAGGGTTAGGGTTGATTGTTGTAGGTCTATACCTGAGGTCTGGTAACTGCGTGCCCATTGCGGGAATATGCATGCATAGTGAAGTGGAAACTACAACAATTAGTGTTGTGGCAGAATTTCTCCAATGGTGAGCTAAGAACTAAAACCCTTAAATACTCAAAAAGTAATGGATAAGCACACAGTGATCTTTAAAGCAGTTGAGCAGCAGTCCTCTCATGGAGAGGGGTTAAATATGTGTGTGTGGGTGAGAGTAGTGCAAGAAACGAAGCGGTTTCATAATGATGGCCAATTAATAATAAACAGCTTTAGCGTTCTGTCTAGACCTGACTTTAATGCACTCGGTAAACCTGCCGTTCATGATCCGCGAGCACAGGTCCACAGTCCCAAATATGTCTCAAGACTCGTAGACGGTAAGGTATTTCAACCCAAAATGGTTGGAGTGTGCAACTCAAACCACTGTCAATCAAATGAGTCCACATAATTCTGATTAGCTCCACTCAAATATCTGAGTTTCTCAGTTTCAAGACCAACATCTCAGTAGTAAAGATGGCTGCAAACAGGTTGGACGATGACTGAAAACACAAAGTAGTGCCCATAAAAAAGTTACTTCTACTGCTCGGGGAAAAAAAAGTAATTCAGCATTTTGACAGGAAGACCAAACAGACACAGAATAATAACAGCAGGATTCAAATAAAATCAGAAGTTACGCACTGCAGCTTTAATGTGCAACCTGCATTCACAAAGTCAGAGTCATCTTTGGTCAAATATAGCACATTTGGAACTATAACTTATAATATAGGAAGTCTTTGTCTGTGGAAATTCTAAGTGCCAAAGTTTGATGTTACTACTGATATGGCATGTTGTTTATTGTGCATCTCTCTGCTTTATTTTATAATTTTTTTCAAATTGAATTTGAATATTAGCACTGACCCTCCCTTTGGCTAAACACGCCACCTCAGCGATCACCATTTGCATTCACTAATTACAATATAATGGATTGATGTAACATTATCATAAATGATCGGGTACAAGTCTGACACCGTAAAAGCCCATTTCTCCTCCCTGTGAACAGTAAAGATAGATGAGATGTAATTTTCTGTCAGCGTCTAAAGAGGGACGACTCAGTCCTCTGAGAGCATGCATTGTTCAAAGTTTTCACTCAGTGCCAAGTTTCTGAGCTGTGGCGTGTCATTTTCATTTTGTTTGGCATGTTTGAGATGTCTGAGGGAGTTGGTGTGCACTTTAAGAGATGCTGACATGTTATTGTCTCACTGCCTTTTGGTCTTCATCTCTAATAGAGAATGGCTTGGCTTTTGTATTTATAATGCATGCTCTCTTTGAGGTTGTTACAGGTGCCACTGAGCGACTCCTTATCAGTCTCTCCTTGTTGATATTCACACCAACGTAATTGCTTTGCCTTCTTAACGGTATATTGTGCGTCGTGTACGTAACAGGTTCACTAATAATGGATTCTCTCAACAGTCTGGCCTTACTCAGCCTCACCTGGTTTCTAATTAATAAGCTATGTTTATGCTAGCCATTATAACCTTGACAGCTCGTTACCTTCATCCCAGGAAAGGTTTCTTTCATGACAAATTACAAGGCTGGATGTCTGACACTGCTCTGACTTGCCTGTGGTGTCCCGTGCTGGGGACAAAAGCCCAGATGACTCTAACTGAGCTGTGTCTTGAAGATATGAGATATTCAAATGAGATGCTAACAGAGAGGGACTCTGTGATGCCGGATGTCTAATGGTAATGTTCTCATTTGAATATAAAAGAATCTTTGCCATTTTTTTTTGCGCATCAAAAAGTGAGAATAAGAGATGTGAATGTGACTTCTTCTGGCATGACTGACAAGACAATGGGAAAGTTTTACAGTGCTGCTGCCTTTGTCAAACCGGAGTTCAGCCGGCACTCAAACAGGAGAGATTATGGGTTAAATGCAGGGCACTTGATGGAAAATGAGTTAGTTTACTTCATATCTCGTTTCACAAGTAACAGAATGTGAAAATACTCACATATTCAGTGTTGATCATCTAATAGTTTGATGACAGGAAATGGCGAACCCTTCTTGAACCAGAGAAACTTTCAGCAGAACATTCATAGTAATCATGTGTTCTGTCTCAAAGTATGATGTGCACAATGCATACATATTATATCAATATATTGTGAACTAAAAGTCAGAAATATTAGAATTTAGACCACAACTGATGAAGATTTTGGCCAAATTTATGTATTGATATTAGTTTATTTCAGATTTATTTATTCCACACGTCGACTGATCGACAAGAACTTGCAGTATAATACAGAATTGCAAAAAAAACAACATATATATATTATGTCATTTACATGACTTACCACGCAAAATGGTCCTAATTCAGTTGAAAAGTCATAGACAACTTACATTTTTTTATTTTATTTTTTTATGTATTTTTTATTATTGGCAACTTTAATAACTCACTGCAGGTTCTTACCTGAAAATCTTGTCATACACAGGAATATCTAACTGAAAAGAAATGTCTCCATTTGTATCCATGATATGGTACAATTTCTACCACTTTGAATATTCATTTAAAGCATGGCTTGACTTTTATCACGGTCACATTTTGCCATTTGCTTGTAAATGTGTGGTGTTCAACATGTGTGGCGGACGTTTCTTTCACGGTAACTTCCTCACTGGGAGTCTGTTCACTTCCTGCCACCTCGGCGTACTCGAGTCGACAACACCGCTTTTAATACTGAAATGTTCCTGCGTGTCCTAAGAAAGCAATTACAGCTTACTTAGACAAATAGACCTATTCTGGAGGGGATCACGATTTCCCTGAACCCAACAGAGTGTCCTTCAGTGAAACAGATAATAATTCATGCTCAGGGGCCCTATATACGCCAACAGGTCTTATCAGCTAATCTTAATTCACCACCATTGCTCAGCATACTGTATTGTCGAAGGCAAATTGGGGATGTATAATTCAATAAGCAGTGTACTAAAGAATTAATATATTCAAGTTAATTATGCCACCGTGTGAGGGAACTGTTGTACATTAGATTACCAAAAATGATTTTTACTTTTGACCTTGATCTCTGCGGATCAGCGTCATTACAAGGATTTTAATTATAGCTTACCATTTAAAACTATTGGTATGGAGCGGCCCTTTTTATTCCAGATTCAAGGATTGATGTCCTTTTGTTTAAATAAAATATGTCTGAAAGGTGCAAGTGTGAATGAATCTTTTGAACCGAGTGATACGATGGGAAATTTATTTATTCATGTTTATGTTAGGTCTTGCTATTCTCCCAGACACCTGCTCCACCAAGGAAGCGCTGTGGATGAGAGGAGAAGGAAGAAGGTTTGGTTTGAAGTGTTGATAAAAAGAGCTAATGATAACTGAAGCTTTTAATGAGAGGCTCTGTTACATTCAACCCTTCACTGCGCCATTAAGGCAAACCCTGCTGCAGGTCCTGTACCTGCTCTGAGCTCAACAACTTGTTCATTCTCCTGAGTTGAATGAGTGGCCTCATTGTGTGTCCTCCCAACTTTGACAGCTGGGAGTCGCCTAAGGCTCATCCTCAAGCTACTACTTCAGTTTTTTCAGAAAATAGCTGCTGCAGAATGTCTTGGTTTTTTTTTGCAGTTCCCTTTAAAGGTCCCATATTATACCCTATTTCTCCTAGTTAACCTAGTTCCCTGGTGTCCTAATGAACATGTCTGTGACATGCTTTGGTCAAAATACCATAAGGATGATGCACCACAGCAGTTCAATCACCCTGCCGAAACAACCCTGTTCTGAACGCTCGGTTTAGTAGTATCTCTTCAAAATATATAAAATAAAAAGTAAAACGAAACTTAAGGCACAGCGACAGAGGCTACTGGGAGGTAACAGCAGTTAGCATTTGGAAAAGTGCTCATTTGCAGGCTCTAGCAGGCACATTGCCGTCATATATAACATGTATCCACTGGACAGATAAATCCTCTGAGGCTGGAAGTTTGTGTAGGACTCTGTGCTGCACTGTGGAGCCAAGAATAGAACTTTTTGCGAACTTCTGGTTTTTGGATGCCGTTACCCTCGCCAGCACTCTCACTTGTTTTACAGACAAAGCGGAGCTCCGCGAGAAAAAAAATTCCACGAATGTAGCTTCTTGTGACGTCCCAAGGAACGCAGAAGTCAACATCATGTGTTTTATCTCCTGTACTTAGACTGAGGAGGACCACAAAAACACACTTCACACTTTGCTGACTGATGGAACCTCCAGAGTCCCAAATATAAGGATTTAAATGATTAAAAAGTTGATTTTGCATAATATGGGACCTTTAAATTTCAGCGTAATGTCAGTGACACTGTTTGTCCTGAAACAGCATGTCTTTTTAATGTCCTGTATAAATGTTGAAATGGATAGCACACTGCAACACAACAGTATTAGTTATTCCTTACTGGTGAGTGACAGCTAATGATGATGATTTAAGAAAGAGGGAAAGGTTCTCGTTAAGATGAGGTCTTAGTGTCAGCCTCAGAAGATCACTGCAACTTCTGTAAATTGCATTGACTTTTTACTCTGTGGGTTCTTTGTGTCTGCTTGCCTTGTCTCATTAGTTTTTCCAATTATTATTCCTTTTCGCTGTGTTACTACCGGGCATAAATGCACACCCCTGAAACAGTGGAAAATAATTAGCTATTCCCAATAATGCAGCAGAGTGGGGTCTCAGGATGTTTTTTTTTTTTCTGGGGATCATGACACTCTGAATTACCTGAAGAATACCCGCAGCAATTTGTGTGAACCTAATTAGCTTCACACAAAGATCAAATCTCCACGTCATTTTCAAATATATGTGAAATCAAAGCGAGCATTCGCCAAGGTTATCCTCTCCCTTTCCTTCCCCCTTTCTGCCGCTTTCTCTGGAACCTAAGAGCTGAAGAATGTGTAGGGATGCAGTGGGAAGGACGCATTTATTCCATCATGTGATCAATGTGCAGTTTGAATTCATTTGAATGCACTCAATCATGCCCCTAATGCTGATAGCTCATGGGTGTGAGCATCAGTTATGCAGGAGTGTTATATAGCTTTGGTTTGGGCCCATCCCATTAAATATTTATGGGGTAAAAAAAAAAAATGGTGAATCAAAATAGGAGTGAAGAGAATTACACTCAAGTTTCTCATGTGTTCAGAGCTCTTGACTTGAATTCTTCTGAGTGCTGAGATGTCATTTGTCCAGGTTTTCTTTGTTTTTCGGGCTTGGTGGAGGGTGTTGGAGAAATCACATGTCATGAAACTTTTTTTCTTCTTCTTCACTTTTTTTTTTTTGCTTATTTACTTAGATGAACTCATCAAACCCCCCCCCAACTTTCTTGCCATGAAAGTCTCTTGTCTGCATGGACATATAGTACAAAAGCAAGTGATGCAAAAAGGTGAAATAGGGGAATATTACTCCAGCTCAATTGAGTCTGCCTTTTCTGCTCACTCTTCATCAGCCTTGCCTGCCTTGCCTTTGTCTGCCAGTGTGTGTGGCTTTTCAGATGTGATGTGAGCAGAGTATTCTCTCAGACCCAGGCAGTTACTTTGTGAGCAGCCGCCGCCTGTACACTGATGGTTTTTCACTGCATCCCCCAAGTTATATTAAATTTGCAACTGGCCCTCTTTAAGTCTTTTTCATGAGATGTATGTTTTAAAGAGTGTGTCAATTCTTAAAGATGCCCTTGGCTTTTATCAGTCGTTTTTAAGATGGCTTTCAATAAAGAGCGAGGCTAGAACTCAATGTGGCGCCGGCCCATTTTGCTTGCATAAACTGCATATAAAATCTTAAAGTCAGATCTTAAAGGCTGATAGGATCTGACTTAAACCCGTCTCAACAAAGCCAGAGCTTCAATATTAATACATTTAACCTAACATTGTTTTAATGAGTCAACGTTTGTTTTTTTTCAGTTTAAAGCACTTTTCTTATTTTTATTGCATTCCTTTTCACGTGTAGTTATTATATTTTTAAATCCACAACTTATTCTGTGAAGATAAGTCTTGCGAGGAATCAACATAGCATAGAATTTTAAGCCCTTCGGTTCAGTTCGGTGTGTCATGATCTGTACCGTCCCAGTTTTTGTCAGCTATCAGTTAGGACAGTGTTTCCCAACACAACTCCAACAAGGTCGAGCTAAACACTGCCCCAACAAAGAATCGTCACTTACATGTGATGGTAGGGACAATAGCAGAGTTTTCCCGTGTAGCCTGCAGCATTCTCTCAAACAAAGCTTGTCTGATTCTTGTGATAAACAGTCGCGTGTCAGGAAAAAAGAAAACAAAATGTTGGATGTCCTCCATTGTGGCCATTTGTTTACTGTGTCAGGTTCTTTTTCCGTGTTTAATTTATTGGCGAGCTACATTGTGTCCAGCTGGTATGACATCATGCTATTTACGTAGCCGATCTTGGCCATCAACACAAGTCCGATCTGGGTGTACACTGTGGTGAGCTGAACCGCGCTGTACTGCTAGGGCGAAAACAAGGCTTTATTTCATGTTGGAGTATACCTTCAAATAAAAACCCAAGCAACCATGTTTGTTTTTAACACTCTGTGAGTTCCAGCTGTTCCATTGACCTCTATCCCGTGTAGGGTGCCAGGCCAAAGCAAGGACACAATTACTTCTTATTAAAGATCTGACTCCTGATACACCTCCACCAGGAGGGGCGAGCTATCACTTTTAGGCATGCTAAACCTCTCGTAGCAGGAGACCGTGGAGGCCAGCAAATGTAAGTTTATGTCTACGGCTGATATGATCGTTGAGTCAGTGGTAGCATCCTGCTGAGTTTCCCCGCGCAGTTCATTGATCAGAGATCCTTCATGCTCACTTGTGAGACTCTGGCTTTTTGCAATATTTACCCACTACATGGGTTTTTGAGTTGTCATTCATACACGCAAGGCCATACACACTCACACACACACAAGCAGAATTACAGTACAGTCTTAATTATGTATATATATCAGTTGACAGTCCTACATTAAGAAATGATTAAGTGTTTAGTCGGTAGCTTGAATTAATCATTCGGTGGTTTGCATTTTCAGCAAGGTTTTTTGTATTAATGTTATTTGAGTAGTTATGATTAAACTGTAAGACAGTGCTCATGTGTGTCTGTTTTACATGCGGTCATAGTTAGAAGGATGTGGCCACGTTATCTCATGTATGCTATCAGTCCATCACAGGGATACAAACAAGCCACCTAACCTTACCTAATCCCCATATTGCATGTTTTTGGACTGTGTGAGGACAATAGAGAACACCTCTTATTCCAGTGAATTTTGTAATCACTTTAGAAACTTGTAACGCTCATTAACACAATGACAGGAGTCAAAAAAACGTTGAGACCGGTAACTGTTTTCTCCTCAAATGTAAAACAGGTCTCCACTTCACATTAGTTTCTAAAATTCGATTTACTAGCTGCATTAAAAATTGTTTTTGGTATAGTCAATATTTGTATTATTAAGTAATCGAAGATCGTTCAGCAGTAAATTATTATCATTATTATTATTATTATTATTTCTCATCAGCTTGACAGTGTTGTAAGTGCTGTTTATTCACACAGCACAAAAGAATATCGATCCCTTTCATTTCATCATAGACGGTTTGAATTTTCCGACCCGCACTTGACATGTCACATTGATCTGCGCACAGACTATACTGACCAGAGGAGAGAAAGGCCAAGACCATCAATACAAAATCACGTCCCTGTTGACTTCACCAACAACTAATTATGTCTAAACTTTCATGTTTTTTTTTTATTATTTTATTCTGGTAATTAGTGATTTCACAATTGATATTTTAGGTATGTTTTCGCCCCATTGTCTGTATCTTCAAAGGATGATAGAGATGAGGTTTGGATTACAGAGAAACAAGTGGATGTAGGTTTTATAGTGTTTTTCTGTGAGTAAAGGTAAAGTTAAAGGCTTGCATTACTGATTTTAGGATGAATGATGCTCTGTCCTATGTTTGGTTAGGTACATTTGCACAATTATGAATAAAACAGCAGAGAAAATTAATAAATTCAAACGGAACACATGTGTGGTTGAGGTAGAAACTCATTTATTTTCAGACCTCACCTTTAAGGTGTGATTTGGTTTGTGATTAATAATAGCAAACAAAACAGTCTTTAATTTTTTTCGCTCTAGTATCAAAAATATCTTGGGCTAATGGCTGCTGGAAAATCAATGGCTCAATCAGTGTCATCGTCGCTAAAGGTGAGCACAGGGACACTCTCATAGTGGACGGACTATGCAAATATTAATACGGCAAAAAAAAAAAAAGAAGAATTCTTTCATCCTCAACGTCATATGAATTACCTTTATCTGTTAGCACTAGCTCATTTTCAGATGTGGAATCTGTACCAGTATATGGTGGCTGATTTAAGGTTCGGAGATCTGATCGCCTCAGGCGAGTTATTCTAAGAGCCCCCTGATGTCAGTGGGACTGCCTGGCAGAATAAAAGGCAAGGCAATAAACTGGGGGAAAAAGTAGCACACACGCATTGAAACGGGGGCCTCCCCGAGGCGATGGCCCAACTGGCCCGTGGTTAAATCCTCCACTGAAAGTGTAATAATCACACCAGAGCCTCACAGAGGCAAGGGAAGAGAAGGAGAAAGAGTGGGGGAAGACAAAACAAAACAAAAACCACCCCTCTCTCTGTCCTGTTCTCTTTGTGTCTCCTATCTAAGACAGAAAAATCTGAGAAGCACTGAGAAAGGGAATTATAGGGGCTATGATGACTGAAGTGTAACAAGATCAGAAACAGATCACAAGGATTTATTATAGCTGTGGTGTGTTTTTTTTCCTCCCTCTGATGTGTTTGCAGATATAAGCATTACACTTGTACCATAATCCCGTCCATAGGCTGTCAAAGGATTACCCTGACTGCAGATAAATGCTTAATAATGCTTAGTGAGAGTAAGTAATGGGCTTTACACTTGTACGATTAGTTACCGCATTTGTATACGAGTAGAATATATTACTGATCGACTGTGTTTTCTTGTTTTTGGGCTGTGGTGAATTTATTTTTCTGCCTCTCGAAAAAGCAGCTAAACAGGGGCAAAAAGCATTTGTTTATAGCCATAAATACACACACACACACACACAGACACTTTTTTCCGTGCTCTCCTGAATGCCTCTCAATTCTTTCCCCTTTTAGAGTGCCCAGCAGGAGCTCCCGATATAAATCACGTTTAGTACCTCTGACATGTTAGAAGAAGTGAAATAGCTGCCAGTGCTCTAATTGCCTTCTTACCCTTGTCTTTTGTGCTCCTATCTTGCATTTTTAGGACATTTGCCCAACTTGCGTGTGAACCGTGTTTTCGGATATGCACGTGTTTCACAAAATAGTGCAAATGAGCTTGCCTTTTTAAACAAAACACACTGTCGCGTATTGTCTGAAAACATCAATTAAAAGAGTGTTTTCCGTCCAAGAACACAGCACGCGTGTTACCTCTTTTGTTCTTGCTGGGGAGTTGTGGGAGGCGGAGAGTGGGCGTGCTAATTATGACAGGAAAGGTCAAACTAATTAGTGCTCTCTTTGAACTTGCCAAGGAAAGTCCCTGATATGTCCACGCAGACTTGACAGAGTTCAAATTAATTAACAGTTGCCCTAATTGCTACAAAAAAAGCATGGAAACCAAGAAGGTGGGTTTATTTTAGGCAGATTTAAATATATATTTTCAAAATTTTGTATTCTCAATAGTGCTTTTTTGGGGTGGGGAAGGTGCTCTATTTACTCTACGGAAATGATACAAAACAAGAGGCTTTTATTAGCAAAGGATTTGGTAACAAGGCATTCACATGTGTAAATAGGCCTCTTCATCAAGAGAAAAGAGAACACTTTGTGCACCATTAAACCTGCACAATGCTGTAATCGTCTTTGTTTAGATATGTTAAATAAAGCATATCATTATGCTCGACTGGGTGCTAAGTGGTATTTTAAAGGTCCATAAATTCAATTAGACAGTATTTAATGCTGCCCCTAGATCACGTTAGTGCGGCGGTGAGACTGCATGTGATCAGGGGGAGGGTGGAGTCAACATTTTTAAGAATTTTTACTTAGGATTTACATTTATATTGTCATTTTAATAGTGGAGCCCTCTCCAACTGGTAGGGGCCTCAGATGCTTCCAGGGCCTCAGTTCATTCGCCTCTCCCTCAGGACTGCATTTGTCATTATACATCGCTAGGAAAAAAAAAAAAAAGAATCTCTCCACATTCTCAGTCTGTCATTAGAGCGGTCCTGTTAGCCTGGTGCTAATGCACAGTTTAGCAGCCACCACGGAAAATGCTAAAGAGGTCTTGACAACTCCTGGGGGTTGGCTAAGTGTGGGCCAAGGGTTTCTGTGTGCAAGTGCACACTTGCATTAGTGTTTGAGTGGGGGGGTTAGAACGGGGTCCCAGTGGTTGTTTGCCTGTTTTCCATCAAGAGCCCTCATCTCCTTTATCCCCTTTGTGGCAGAGGCCCTCCTCGGGCAGTTCCCTCTGAGGGGGATCTAAAAAGAGCAGCTGCTGGGGAATGAGTGCCATTTCCTCCTGCTGTCACCCGCACACTGGCAACCCTTAGTCCTCCTGTCCCCCTCCACTCACAAACCGCCTATTAATATGCATATGAACTTGTTTCTCTTAGTTCTGAACTCCAATGACAAAGTGGGAAAGCATATGTCTGAAATATTCATGATCGCACGCAGTAATTAAGCGGTGGAGAAGGGAACTCTACCAGGGAGAGTCACTAACCCTCTGCTGGAGTTAAAAATGGCCCCTTTTTATTTTTTTTTCTCCAGCACTAAAAAGCATGTTGTTCCCTGCTTTCTCAGTAATTATTCGAAGCCAACACAGAGCCATTTACAATGTAAGAGTTAATGAGGCTTAAAAGAAGTACAGTTTTGTTTAGTGAGTTAACTCCAGTTAAGTGCCAGAGAGAACACACAATGTGACACCGAGGCTGTTTTTCTCATTTTTCACTGCATTACGTCCATCATTAACTACTTTACTATTTTTACCATGTAAACTCCCGCTCTTTGGAAATTAAATTGTTCTCATTACTGAAGCAGTGTTATAAAATCTCCCACCTCAGTTTTTGTAAGCACCGCCCTGAGTAACGTATGAACTTTTTGGTTTGCATAGGCCTATTTTCAGAAGGATTCAATTTAAAGGCTTTCACTAACACTTGCATAATTTTGATGTCTCACAGTTGCACAATCAGCTTGTATTCAGTTTGTTTATGTTGACTTTTATATTCAGTCATGTCAGAATTGTTTATGGTTGATTCTACATTTCAGATGGAATTAGGGATGTCTCTATACTACATTTTAACAAACCAGTGACATCATATTTAGAGTTTTTGGATCATACTGGATTGTACTTTGTTCTTTTACCAACAACTGATCCTGTCTAGGATGTACCCCCGCCTTATGCCCCATGTCAGCTGGGATTGGCACCCCTCATGTGGAGAATAAACTGGTAGAAGATGAATGAATGAAGTGATTTTTACCAGAATTGGACTGATACGAGTACTGAATATTGTAAAAGCACATTCCTCAACAGTATTTGAAATATATTCTCCAAGTACAAAACACATTACATTTTCAAGTGAAAATAAAATCACTCAGACATCACTGCAGTCCATTTTGCATCGTAGTTATCTTTTTTTTTTTTTTTTTTGCAACATTTTCTCTTAAATAATAGAAATGCGCTCACTTGATGCTGTGAAATGACACCGACTTTGAACTCGGAGAATAAAGCGCGGGTGCAGAGCATTCAGAGGTTTAGCCAGTGGAATCAGAGGACACAGAGATGGACGCTTCTGTACAGCCACTGGGGGCTGGGTGGGGGGGTGTGAGTGGTGGTGGGAAAGTTGTAGGAGGTGAGAGAGGGAGAGGGCTGTGGGATGGTTGCTGAGGCTTGACAGCCAGGTAGATTGTATCTGACATAAAGCCCAGAGATGAAAGAGGAGCAGACAGCTGGCCCACTGCACACTCCATGCAGTTGCACTCACCTCGCCATGCCGCCTCCCACACCCCCCTACCCCTCTTTTCACTCCCATTCTCTCCCTGTGTATGCCTTCTTCTCACGGGCGTGTCCACCTCTTTCCACTAGGGGATGATCTATGCTCTGTGGGCCCTGTCTAGCCCCTGCTGGGCCATCTAAAGAGCAGTGGTCCAGAGTCTGCTTGCCTCCCTCTTCTGCATCCTGCTCATCCCTTCTCCACAGCTCTCCTCTCATCCACTGGGCTTGTCATCTCACAGCCCACTCAGTGCCACACTGGCTTGTTTTGTCAATAACCATTTATTTGTTGCTGGAATGGCAGCAGCCATTACATCTGACCTCTCTGTTTCATCAATTATGGATAGATTATTGGATGTGAACATCTGCAAGAGCTTGCTGTTGGACTCACCTCCTGGCAGGGATTAGATAAAGTATTAAACTGTTGTTTATTGTCAGGCCAAAACTCTACTGGGAAGCTGGAGAATCTCTACAACCCCACAGCAAAAAATAACTCCCATCAACAAGGCACCTTAAATAGTTAAGCAGTGCTGCTGCGGCCCCCTCATGGTAAGATATGGGCCATTTATTATTTACACTTATTACTGGTTGTTATAACACTCATGGTAAAAGCTCATGGCAGATGGGGCTTAGTCATTGTTTGTCACATTTTTAAATGTGTGAACAAGAGGCCAAATACACACACACACACAGAATGTTTGTGTAAAGCAACTTTCTACTGGGGCGAGTCTCTCTGTTCTGATTAGAGAACAACTTGTGGTCAGGGGTGACACACGTACAGTCTGAAAGGTCATATATACATTTTAATACACTTAAAAATAATAATAAACACTACATTTCTGGTGTTAAAATGGTTTAAAAAATCTCACATTGTCACGCCATAAAGCACCTTTCTCAAAACATGGAATTCCTTCCGCGACACAGGCAGCGTGATCTCTGCTCCCCAAAAACAAAAAAACAATAATTATCAGACATTTTTATTTATACAGGTGACCTGAAGTTTGACTAGCAAGCATTTCTTTCCTGCTTATCATCTTCCTCCTACTGTAGTGTGGGGAACATACTGAGTGCGGGGAATACAGTGTGAGCTTGCCTTTTTAGTCCCCGTCAAAGCCTTTCACAGTTCACCTTCAAGGCATCTGCTCAACTGTCAACACCGAGTTGTCAAACCGACACTTAGCATTCACATTGTTTCTGTGAAAATTAAGATATGTTTTGCCACCGCGCATCCAAAAACCAGCACATGGCCTCAGCATTTTCATTAATGTCTTTAGGTGGTTTAGACAGTGATGTAACCTCTGTCAAACAGGAAGTGGTTTTTTTTTCAGTCTTTGAAGAAAGAGCGTGAAAAACCTCCTGTGTGCCAGAGAGTAGCGGGGCACTGTGCATCAAAATATCAGTGCAGGTTGAAAGGCACAAAATAAGGTCAGTGTCACCGCACTGCATTATTAATGCCCCACTGTTTATCTCCTTGCCCATTGAATCTGTGCACAAGAAAATGCTGCCTTCTATGAAATATTGATGCAATTTCCTCGCTTTACATGTAGAAAAAAGTAATTGAAAAGCCCAGTTGTTACACACTGGCACCGGGTTGCTGAATGGCATGTAACCTGGTAACACAAACTGTCACACAGCAAAACACTAGTACGACAAGCCATCACACTGTCAGCTGCAGGTCATGTGGGCATGACGCCATGTATAGATTTGTTTAAACACAAACAACGATAGCAATTAGAAAAAAATCTAAAGAATTAGAATAAAAGGATTATTTTAAAGGACTCATATTATACCTTATTTCACCAAGTTAACATGAAGTAAAATAAAATTTATGGGACAGGAAATGACATCAGCCACAAAGGCTACTGGGAGCTAATAGCAGTTAGCATTTGGAAAAGTGATCATTTGCGGGCTCTAGCAGGCACATTGCCGTCCTATATAACATGTATCAACTGGGCAGATAAATCCTCTGAGGCTGGAAGTTTGTGTAGAACTCTGTGCTGCACTGTGGAGCCAAGAATAGAACTTTTTCGCGGACTTCTGGTTTTCAGCTACCGTAGCCCTCGCCAGTCTCGCGTGTTTATAAAGCGGATCCCCGCGAGAGACAACGGTACCAGAAATGTTGCGCATTGTGGCGTCCCAGTGAGCGTGAAAGTCAACATCGCGTATTTTATCTCAGTTAATACACCATTTATCTTATATAATATGTATTTCTACCACATATATATTTGAAAAATTTGCTCATATTTGGGTTAAAGTGTTTGAACTTTGAGCTTTGCTTATTTTGGCCTTTTGGATGTTGTCAAGTCCAGGATAAACACTGCGAATGCATTATTTACACTTGCAGCACTGGCAGATATTCCATCATACTTTAGCTGAAAATAAGGAAGTTGATGAAAAGCACTTAAAGGAAGTAAACTTATGAAATGTCAGTTCAACCTTTAAAAAAAGAAAGAAAAAAAACAAGTGTCATGGAACTTCAGCTATAGTCATTTTATTTTTGCATTCCACACACGTCTGTGTTAACAGAGCATCTGCAATCGCATATACAGGTAGAAGTGGAAAACACTGCACCACTACAAAGCCCTACACGCTTTCTCCCTTTTGTCTTTTGTCTCTTTCATGTTAAAATCGCTTACTAATTAAGCCAAATGCCACTGCATCCAGGGCGCATGCTTCCACATGCACAAACACACACACACAAAGGGATAGAGAGAGAGCGAGAGAGTAAGCTCTCTAATGATCAACACATGCCAGTGTCTTTATTATCCCAGCCAGCCTGTGTCTCTATAGCCGGCTCATGTGCTGTTTAAGTGATTGTAAATCATCCCACAGTAATGGCGGAGATTAGCATACTATCAAAAAGCTTTCTTCATGCATGATGCGGTAGCATCTCTGGGCTCTAAGTGTTTTATGGGGAGTGAGACGGCATCACCCCGTTGTCATTAACAATCTCGCAGTGGCCAGGCAGCTGTACTCGGCGTGCTGCTGTTAGTGTTATCAGATGTGTGAGGAAGATGCAGTCTTGGACTGCAGCCCATAATGGGCGCTGCCTGTCAGGAGCCATTAGGCACATGCTTTCTGATTAATGCTCTAAGTGATGGTGTGAGCACTACTCAGAGACCAGCCGCCACGGAAAAGATGGGAAAGAAAAAGGTTGTCGCCCTCGCCGAGAAATGCCTGAACATAGGCTGTCGTGGCGGTGATGATGAGCGTGAATGTGGCACGCTACCGAGTCGTTTTAGGCTATGATTTCTCCTTCCTGTGTTTTGAGGTGATCCTGTTTATGGAGAGGATCTCAGGGTGCCCCTTCCCCCCCCCCCCTCGACTCGCACCGCCTGTTATTGTCACCCATGAATTATTGATTAACCTTGGTAATAGAAAAGATATAACTGTGGCATGCTTTGACCTGCCTCTTCTGTGGCGAATAAGTGTTAATACCAAACAGATATGCATATGCATACGGATGATTACATAGGATTTCTTTAAAATGTGGCAGATACTTGAATATGGAATACATTAACCACTGTCCACATTTTAACTAGTGGTTGGACCAATTAATTGGGCCGATATTTGCCAGTTTTCAACAATCAGCATTAGCCAATTATTATTTGATTAATTAGGCAGTTATTACTCATGACACAGTTTTGTTCTCAAAAATAAAAAAATAAAATAAAAAATGGCTTGTTTCATGTATATAATATTCAGTTTATTATAATAAATAATTCATTAATTGTAATAATTATTATATTATATTAAGTGCACTGCAGACACTACATGCAGATGGGAGAGCGAGAGAGTGTTGTTCAATACATATTTAATAATAACATAACACAAGTTATTTAAGCTACTTTTTCTAATATGTCTTTCTTATAAAACTCATATTATATCGGATGGAAAATAAAAAAAAGTATCATATATCAGCCATTTGATTGTCAAGATCATAGTCATAGAAAGTCTTAGAAAAATCCATACTGGTTGATCTCTAATTTTAAGTGCATCTAAGTTGTGTAAGATGTTAGAGGTCAATGTTTTAGATAAATGTTACATTTTATTAAACAGAAAAGAAAATACAAAAGAATCCAAGAGAGTGATGTTCTTAGAAACATGTGAAGCCTAAGTATGTATCTGACCATTTAAAATGACATTTGGGCTGTGCAACCATTTATTCTCTGGAGCAACAAGACCCATGTGTTCTTATGACATGTTCAAATGAATCCATCTGCTCAGGTCGTGTTCCTGTGATGATCTCACCTTCTGCAGCCGATCAATAAACGAAACGCTATGTTTAAACTGAATCAAATTTTCCACTTGTAGGGTTAGGCTTTCATCCGCAACAAGCTCCTACAGTCATCACTCTTTACCGTATATATACAATTAAACGCCCCAGTAACCCGCACGTTTTCATTAGATTGGACCTGCAGGGATGTAACTGCACGGTTACCCCCCCACCACCACAACTTGGAGGAGATGACCAGCCGCTGTAATTGCACGGCGATGTGTTTACATTTATTCATGAAACGGAGGGCCGCCTTTTCATCCCCGTTTCCACCTGTCACCCATTCCATTTGCCGCGTCAGGAGGGTAAACCCTCCCTGCTCGCACCCCATCAAACTTGGAGCTACAATCACTAATCAGTCCCTCCCCTCTTGAAGAACCACTGCCTACTTGTTCCCTACCTATATTTGATTCCCCCGCCAGCCTGAGTGAATGATTAAGTTTTCATGCATTTGGTTTCGCCAAAATGTATGTGCACTCAGCCACGTCCTTTATTGATTACTTCTAGTGCAAACAGTAGGCAGGGTGTGATATACATAATTGGACAGTTGTCAGCTGGGAGGTCAGGCAGTGATAACCAGCGTCTTATTTCCCCCTCTCTGATGGATATATGACACACCTTGAGAGCAATCGCTCGTTCTTTATGTAGCTATGTGTCGGATAACTGCCTCTTGCAAGTGTTAAAGCAACATGCACACTTGAGCTAACCATGGTAACAATGTACCGAGGGGGGTCCTGTTGTTGATTTTGTTTACCGGGTGCTTAGATGATCAGATACATAATTTTTCGACTGATGTTGAAGCGATGATACAGTAACAGCTGTAGTGTAGTGTTTCTTTGAACTATACATTCAGATTAAAAAAAAGAAAAAGACTCCAGAGAGCAAACAGAGCTGCCTTATACTAAATATACACAGCGTGTGCAGGGATAATTATTTTCCCGAATGCTTAAATCCACAATAAACGTGCAACAAAAGTCAGCATTGCAAGCCGAAATACTCTTCTCGGTTTCTGAAATGACATTTTCAGAGGAACTGTGGAAATAATAGCGCTGTAATCATCGCAAGAGTCAACACTGTTCTGTTAAGAAAAACAAAAAAGACATCCTTTAAGTTTGTATTTTAGTAATGAAAAGCAAACAGTGGCTGCTGAAATTGCCTGACCCGTGACACAGAGGTGATGAAATGTCCCAGCAGAATCTCGGCGTAGCCACCGTCTCCCTCGCGATAATAGATTCAGCTGCACAAATGGTGGAAGCACGGATGTGTAATAACTCTATCAAACTCACGTCCCTGTGTTTTCACAAGGTTAGACACACACAGAGACACCCGCTGGAATTTCACATTTTCACCCTTCATCCATTGCAAAGAATAATTCTGTGTGGTCAAGGTTACAAGCACTGTTTGTGTTTGTTGGATAATCATACAGCACTCGCAAAGGTAAGCCCCCACTCCTCTCTGCTGGAGCCTCCGCATTACAAAAACATCCCACTTACATGGATTCATACATGGAGACATTGACACTGGTTGGGAGTTTGGCAGGAGCAGGGAGGCAAGCGGAGTGGGACCCAAACAGAATCCATATTTAATAATGTGTTCCCACTCGGTCATGTTCTCTTTCAAGTCAGCATAAAAGAAGCTACAGAGACTTTGCTCTCTTTGACCAAAGCATTGTGGCATCAGAGATGAGCTGCTATACGGAGATGTAAATCTGCAGAGAAAGCTTCATATTACACACAGAGGGACATACAGGAACAAAACAAACAAAAACATGACTATACTGAAAGAACTGGTGGTCACACAGATACTGTACGTCCAAGTACCTGCAGTGTGCTGCCATCGAAGTGTAGTGGAAGTGACATGTTCAGTGATCCGGGCTCATCTGCTGCTAGAGGTCACCAAACACATTAGTGTCCCTCTTTACCGCTCACCTATAGCTGCCTTTGCTTTGATGAAGTGTAGTAAAAGACGATTATAGTTTTCTTTCAACATTTTTTTTAGTAGATACGGTTATCTGTTACCGTAAAGTATATACTTACCAGATGATTTGCCGAGATCGGGGGACTGTAGCGAGATTCCTGAGAGGAAGTTCAACTGGACAGGAAACACATGACAAGAATACAAAGGCAGCCTCCTGGTCGAGCTTTGGTTCAGATGGTGAAGTAGTTTTTCATGGTAGCAAGAGAGTATTATTGATAGTTCAGGTACTCTTAGGAAATAGAGGTATAATAAGGTTATGTAGAATAAGGTGTTAATACTTGATTAATGATTACTAATAAATAAAGGGCTAGTATGCTACTTATATATGTTAGTAAGCACCTAGTTAATGGTGAATGTGTTCCCTAATCTAAAGTGTTACCTCTTTTTAAATATATAAAATAATATGTATATATATATATATATATATGTATAATAATACATTAGGATAGAAGTATATAATGTAATCATCTGGCTAAAAGAAGCCAAGACCGCATTTATGTGCGGTAAGTTTTCTCATTTTTCGGCACGAGAAATGTCATGTGTGGCGTGAAATACGATGCGATACTAACTACACGTGCGTTTGTTATTTCCCCCTTTCGATACTGGCACGATTAGTCCGTTCGGTAGCCAAGAACTCGACGTGTTACAAGAAGGAAATCGGCAAGGCACTAGCTAGAACCGTGAAAAGTTGATACAGGTTAAAAAAAATGTGTTCTCAACTCATGTAAAATACGCACTTACACACACATGCTTATATGCTTTATCGGGGACCAAAGTCTGTGTTTGTGCAGAAAGTAAATGTAAATGCAGATGTCATGTTTTCCTGCTTTGGTCATACCTAAAGCATGAGAATGTGAGTTTGTATCCAATAGAGGAGTTCTGCCCTCTCGTACACACACACATATACTGTGTTATTCCCTTTATTGGGGACCAAAGTCTGCGAGTGTCACTGTTTGTACAGAATATTAAAGTAAACACCACATAATCTGGTGTATAAGAGCCTGGAAAAGGTTCAAGGTACACAGCAACCAATGCAACAGATACAAGTGCTACATCCCACCCCCTCCCGTCGGCTGTCTTGTCAAACCTCAAAACATACATAACACACACTTCATGAAGCGTGCTGCTATAGGACACTTTTGTTGATACTGTCTACGTCGTGATTACCTTACAAATCAATCCGGTCAGTCCATATGCAATAATTGGTTGTGCTTATAACAGACACCTGATTTATTTTCCCTTTTTTTCCAATTTTAATTGGAGATTGAGGTAAGAAGAGGATTTGATGACAAATACAGTCTTTTAGAAACCAATTAGGGCTAGAGCTTTAATCAAATTGACACGCGTTATAAAATATTCAAACAAGACTTTCTTTCACTTTTTTGTTCATTCACATAGTCTGCTTTCTATACGTGCACCGCAAAGCCTTTATGACCTGCCCTGTGTCATCGTAGCTGCATGTGATTATCCAGCCATCAAAGCCAAGCAGCCCGTGCCAATCAGCCTATCAAGGGTTAAGGGGACACGCGTGTCTGCAGCGGTATACCCTGCCTACCCACGTCTCTGGCCCCAGTGCATCTCAGCAGTCTTTGCTAATGACTTGTAGCCAACAAATTCCTAACACTCTCAGGTGGCTTCCTCCAACCGGGCTCTGTGCGATGATGAAAAGCCTGAGATAAAATAAACTGACAGTTGCAACTCATTGCGAGGAGCAGGCAGCACCCTAGCAGCAGCTGAGACCCCGGGAGCCCAGCACTCCCCGCTCCTTTTTTCTTCCTTCCCTTCATCACCCCCTCCATTTTCCTCTGCCCTCCTCCTGTGTGTCTCAATGTGTGTGTCAGTGTGGGTGCACATGGGTGGTTCACTGCAAGTGTGTGCGATTGTTTGTGTAGCGGTAGTGGACCTGTGCGAGTGTTTTTTGGATGTGAAAATTCATGGGCAGATGACAGTGTTCTGCGTAGGGGGTGCAGCGACGGGGAGGGGATGCCCCTGCCCACTGCTCCCTAATTAAAGCCCAATCCCGCCTCTTTTATTTCAGTCCATTAAGCAAAAAAGTGTGGCCACCCCTCTCTCGCTTCCACACATGACACATTCCAATCAATACACTCCCACTGGCTGCCTCACCGGGTGCCTCAAATGAATAGATTGCAGTGCAACATTATCTTTAATTGAATTTTGCAGAGGATGCCAAGCAGTGTGCTGCTTTTTATGTTAAATCAAAAGGTTAAAAAAATCAAAGCATCAGTGATATTCCTTCTTGACAAATCAAATGAAGAACAGAGACGAGACTATAATGGCCATAAAACTCTGTATGGACTAAATATAATATGAATTCATTCTTGTTTTTGTTTCTTTTATATCATTTTTTACCTTATCTAAGCTTTGGACACAGTTCAACCACCTAGCTGTGCACTTAGCTCAGCACCACAAAGGTTCACATTAGCACATCAGGCCCCAAGAGAGCGGCTTCTCCTCTGCTGGTGGCTGTGGGGGTTCAGCGAGGGATGGGGGGGGGGGAGGCTGGCAGATGGTTCAGTGGTATGTCTGATGAACTGACTGACTGATGGATGGATGGATGGCGCTGACTCTGTCATTCTTCTGTTGTACGGTCGCCATCGCTAACAGTCTTTATATATTGCATGGAGGCAACAAGAATAAACATGGAGAAGAAGAACAATGGTACATATTGTGGTAATTCACTGGTGGAGAGTGCAACTGTCCAGATATGTGCTATACAACCTGAAACCACACCAAATTAAGTCGGATGCCCAAAATTCTCAAGTGCCAAGCTATCTGAAAATGAATGATGTAGCCAATGGATCATGCGTGATGCAATCTTTGAAAGTCTTGAGGTTGTTTGTCGAACAACAGTGATAGCAACATGGTTTTTAATCTTGAGTAAATACAGATAAGAAAAAAATTATTTATTTGAAACCATATGAAATCGCATCATGTTTTTCATAACAAAAAATATATATATCCTTACACTAAGGCTTGATATTAAGTACCACGGACAGCTCCTTTTGAAATCCTAGTTACAGTTACTATTGGATTAATTTTAATTTAAAAAGTCACAGTCTCATTTCTAATTGATTTTTTTTCGCCTCTTGTCAGTGAAGTTTCTGTGCAAACATCCCGATGTGTGTGCGTTTTTTCGGTGACCACTGCAGCTGTTCCCATGCCAATTAGCACAGTGGCTCAAAGCAGGTGCCAAGGCAAATATTTAGCTAATTATCAATTTTTAATAGCATTTTCTGCACTGGCTCTTTTCCTAAGGTCCAGCAGATGCTATTAAATTTCACCCCATAGATACAGTCGTGACATGTAATAACTACTTGAATATAAAAGAGATTAATAATTTAAAGTGAGCACACAAATTAGGACCATCATTAAAAAAAAATAGGCTTGAAACCATTTTGCATAAAAACCAGCCCGGTTCAAGGTAATGCCAAGGCTCTCCTGATAAAGAATTACAGCATTAATTCAGCAAAGTGAACTTATTGCTCCTACTCCTTCACAGAGAGATCCCTGGAGCATTCGGAGTATAGGAATGAAATGATAGCATTCACGGGCACAGAGGCGCTTATTTCCATTCCCGCCATCAAACCGAGTGAGTTTTTAGTGTGTGTGTGTATGTGTGTGTGTGTGTTATGGTGAATGGGGGGAAGGATTGGTGCCTTTTCTCCTTGTACAATTGCTGAGGTCCCTGTGAATAGCGTGCCTTTATACTGAAGGTTCCCTCCCAAGAGGGGCTGAGGTGGCCTGTCTCTACCAGAGCTCTATTGTGTGTAAACACAAGACAGAAGCAGACTCGCAAACACCCACACGGTGACCTCTCTGGGTCATCGATGGAATTACATAGACATATACCGCCTTTGATGTGGAGATCTTGACTGGCATCTTAATTGACTCTCTTGGCTGTGTCAAATGAATACGATCAACAGGAGTTATTTGGTGTTTACACTAAAGATCCACCTCTGCGTACAAATTGATGTTGGCTGTCTGGGTGTTATTGTGCTTTGATGTGATGCAACACATGTATGTATACAGTACAGCTGATGCAGCGATAGACGCATAATATGGTTATTTTTACACCTGTATTGTCTTGAAAAGAAAACGCGCTGAGAGGTTGTTGTGAGCGTTTCAACATTAAAGTGTGTTTACAGAATTCCTGTTCAATTCCCACTGAGCAAACACTTCAGTTTGTGCAGAGAGCTGTGGCACCTTGAACGGCAAACTCCTTTAATAGAGCATGTTGCTGGAGGCACAGTTGCTTGCTTGTGTGATATTACCATTTACCTGCTGTTTTGGATTGTATTTGAATTGGAATGAAACGATTAAGAGAGTATACGTTATGCACTGGCAGACATATCTTAACCCCCAGTTTTTTTTCTTTCCCCTTTGCACACATTCACATTTTATCTTTTACTTCTGGCTGTCTTTTGAGATTCAAACAGCTTTAGGAGAAAAGGTGAGAGTCTACAGTATTTCCCTAAGGATATCCATGCAGAGGGCAGAGAACATCAATCAACCAGCTGATGCCTTACACATTAGATCTTTGTTGATATGACAAGGTCTTGTCAAGTGTTTTGAATTGGAGGTGAATTGTATGACACAAATCATTGTCTACAAGCGAATTGTTCATCTTGAATCACTTTGAACTTGTCAGTGTCTAAAGGCGCCTTTAGAAAAAGATCCTATTGTCATATTGTCAAATATAATCATCATTAAAGGGGACATATTATACCCTATTTCTGCAAGTTAACCTAGTTCCCTGGTGTCCTAATGAATCTGTGACATGCTTTGGTCAAAATACCAGGGTGAAGCACCACAGCAGTTCAATCACCCTGCCAAAACAGCCCTGTTCAGAACACTCGGTTTAGTAGTATCTTTTAGCTGCACCTTAAAATGAAAAAGAAAAAAGTACAACGAAACTTAAGGGACAGGAAATGTCATCAGCTACAGAGGCTACTGGGAGCTAACAGCAGTTAGCATTTGTAAAAGCGATAATTTGCAGGCTCTAGCAGGCACATTGCCGTCATATATAACATGTATCCACTGGACAGATAAATCCTTTGAGGCTGGAAGTTTGTGGAGGACTCTGTGCTGCACTGTGAAGCCACGAATAGAACGTTTCGCAGTTTTCTTATGTGCTTTACGGGCAAAGCGGAGCTCCGCAAGACAATAATTCCAGGAATTTAGCGCACTGTGACGTCTCAATGAGTGCAGAAGTCAACCTCGTGTGTTTCATCTCCTGTACTTAGACTGAGGAGGACTACAAAAACATGAGTAAGTCATCTTTTTCCACACCTTGCCGACTGATAGGGCCTCCAGAGTCCTAAGATTCTAAGGTCCTAAGGATTTAAATGATTAAAAAGTTGATTTTGCATAATATGTCCCCTTTAAATGTATTGTTCGTATCATTAGAGTCATTTCTAAACTAGCGGTCGAAACCTTTTGAGTCTGTGGTCAGTCGATTATTTGGTCCACTTTACCAAAATATCAAAAAAATGGTTCTGTGGATATTCTTTGCATCCTCGAGGATGAACCCTGACGGATTTAATGAGGTTGGCTTTTTCTCCAGAACCACCTTCAGGCAGGGATCTAGAGTGTGAGCAAAAATCTTTGGGGTGAGATTAATTTGTTTCTTTGATTGCACTGGTGCACCTAACATTTCCAGTTTCCAATACACTGCATGGTGAGATAATCAGCACTGACTGACAGACTACAGTAGACCACACTGCACCACAGTAGAGTATATTAGTAGTATCCATTATATAATATAGTAGTATATTTTCAATAGAGTTA
The DNA here is from genome assembly GCF_963457635.1 of Microchirus variegatus. Classification (NCBI taxonomy): domain Eukaryota; kingdom Metazoa; phylum Chordata; class Actinopteri; order Pleuronectiformes; family Soleidae; genus Microchirus; species Microchirus variegatus. The sequence goes on from NC_139824.1 coordinate 10,535,870, forward strand.
GCTACTAATTATTTAATAGTATCTTGCCTTGCCATTCATTGGGTGTTTGTATGCCACAGTATTTCATATAACCATGTAAAAATGTGGGTGCACCTACGTTTTGTGCTAGTCCACCTAAATGAAAAGGTTAGGCATGCACACCAGGGGAAACCAATGTAAAAAGTAATATCAAACATTTTCCATTGTTTAAAAGACTGTGGTTTTTAATATAAAGACAATACTTGGGATTTTTGAAGTGGGTTTGTATGAGGTAATTATACTTTTATACTGTCATTTTATGAGGTACTATAATGAGCCGTTATGTACAAGTGAGGAGAATTGTTTATGAACTAGAGCTTACAGTTTAAGCCCTTGTCAGACCCAGAAAAAAATCCCTTTACATTTAAATAATCATGTTCTGTAGCTGTTCAAAACCATCAGGCCCTCACTCAATATGAAGATAGACTCTTGCGCTATGAAGAGTTGTGTTTGTAAGTTCGTCACGGTCTTTGGAAACAGCCCTACTTGTTGTTTTTGGAAGCTGTAACATAGAAATCCAGTGTTTTACCAAAACATCCATTCGTCAATCCATCCATCCGACTCATCCTCTGAGGGTCGCAAGGGTCTGAGGCCAAATCCAGGTTCTAAGGGGCACATTGTGGTCAGAATTAGGCACTCCTTGTCTAGTGTTAGGGAAAGGCTGTGGTCTTCCTCTTTGGTGTTATATAGCAGTTAGCATCTGTAATAATTATTACCTTGTCTTTTCTATGGCCCCCTCCTCTCTTTCATAATCAGGTGGTCTAGACTGCATTCATGGACTTTAGACACATTATTTCCCACAGTTTTAACCTATAACTACAGATGAGATTGTACTGTAGATGTCTCTGGTGTGACTATCCACTGGTGACTGTGCTACCTCCAATGAATAATTGGCTTTATTCATTTAAAACGTGATCTAACATAATCCAACCAGTAAGAAAGCATTTCATGTGTATAAGTAAGAGTGAAAGGAGATGTGGATGTGAGCTGTGGTCTCTGGGGTGACAGACACGGTGCTGTGTTTGCCCGCTGTCACCACACCAACCACCTTCTGATGACCCCTCTGATGTAAGTAAACATAGTGCTTCATTCATAAAAAATAACACGGCCCCTAAACGTGATACAGCTAGTGATTATGTTTGCCACCACTGTGTAATTGGGAAAGCAGTTAAAATGTAAATGAACATCATTTCTGGGAGGCAGGGTTTTGTTATAACAGATGAGGAAAGCTTGGAGGGACCAGACATCAAAAGGAGATATTGAAAATCTTTAATAAAAATTGTACAACAGCATCTTTCAGAAAACAAGATAATCGTAATGCATCCTTTTGTACTTTTTTGTATGACTTTGCTCATTGAGACTCACCAGAATTGTCACCGACAGGATTTGACATGCATACTTCTAATTACCATAATTCCTAGACCGTTTGCGATATCTAGAACATTCAATAACTATGGACTGGTGAACTGTCCAGGGTCTGAGCCCCGCCTTTCTCGCTATGTCGTGACCCTCATGTGGAGGATAAAGCGGTAGAAGATGGATTGATGGATACCGGAAAGCAGAGAAATAGAGCCTTGCACCCATATACTTGTTATTACGGTAGCCCTCAGGTCAGCTTCTCAGTACCGTCATTCCTAAACGGTCTTAGGCCACCATTACATAGATTTGTTTTAGCAATATTATCATGACTGCATATTTTATACTCCTATCCAGAAACACAGGAAACATGTATGTAGTTTCAAAATAACAACTAAAAACATGGGTTAAAGTGTCAAATATTTAGTGTCACTTACCCTTAACTGAACAATAGCATGATTCTGGCTCTTAAAACTAGAGTGGAACCTAATTAATGCTAATCCTACTATACAAAATATCTACATGATATATACAGTTTGCTAAATATATAAGACTAACTTTCAGTGACATCATTCCAATCCAAATGCCAATGATCACACAATTTCACAGAAAAATAACAAAGTTCCCTGACACTTTTGCAACTTGTACAACAGGGCCCCACTAGTACCACTTTAGAACTGTAGGAGAATTTCTGGTCCTTGAGTGGTAAATAAACCTTTAACATTAAGGCGCCAAAAAGACTTCTCCATAATGAAAATCTGTTTTGTGTTTAAGTATTAAGCTGAGCTATGTATGAGACCTTAATGAACAAGTAAAAAAAGAAAAAAAGAAAATCGCACAAGGTCGTCTTTCGCAAGAACAGAAACTCAAACCCTTTGGGGCAGAAAAGACAGAACTTTTTGTTTTAGCAAACTGCCCATCAAATAAGCATAATCACCATCAGAATTCATACGGTGTTCTGAGACTCCTGGAGGCAAGCGGCCCCACTCAAATTAGCAGCTCTGATAAATCACCATTAATTAGCTAATAAAAGCCAGCAGGTGGTTCAGAGCCCAAAGACATTCCCCGGTTGTCTGAATTATGTATATTACAGGAGTGCACTGATAAAGTAAATGAGTAGGGGGAACAACAGATCGGAGTTCTGGAGGGCCCTCGTGTAGGGATAATGCTCCAATCAAACCTCCTGCAATTCCACAATCCCACCCACAGGAATACAGGTGGCTCTGACCCCCACTCAAATCACATAACATACGAGACCCTGGTGTGAGGCATATTTATACACGGATTATGGATTCAGACTACAAAGTTTGCCGCAGCCCACCCTTGAACGAAGAGCTTGTAAAGACGTTACACTGTGATTATAGAAACATAAGGCAATTATTTGGAGACGAGCGAGGAACGGGGGGATTGATTGAGGCGTGATGACCTCTCTGCATCAGAGTGGCAAGGGCAGCATGTTATCATCTTCATCATCATGCATATTTAAAATCAAACTCTTTTAGGACCCAAATATATGGAAATGGTTAATTAATGTGCTTCTCGGTCCTTAAACATCAAGCAAGCAACGCGGTCATTAGCATAATATGTCAACAAGCTTGACATAACGAGCACAATAATGTAGATAAGTTCCTTAACAAATATGTTTTACACATTTACACTTCATAAACAGCCGGCATTATGCGTGAATTTTAAACAATAACTCATGCATCCAACACCATAAACTAAAAACATGGCCAATTTTGATTGTGGCTAATTTGAATGATGTCAATTAACATCGATTATGGAAAAAAAATAATCGATATCCTACATCCTTTTTGTGAGGAAAGTGTTTGTGTCTTAGTGTAATATTTTCTGTCAGTAGTTGAAAAGTATGTCAGCAAAGGAGTGGGCGTCCTTTATGCAAGATACAAATAAATCCACTTCAAAAGCATTGCTCCACAGCACTACAAGAGAATCACTCAGACACTTACCTTTGTAGCATAAGTACCCTCTTCATATAATCCCTGTGAAGCATCATTAGCCTGAATTGGGGTTAATAGAGGTTAAATTAACACTGCTCAAATAGCTGTTTGCTTGCAGGATCTTTGTCGATCATTGATTTTTTTTTTTCCCGAATCGCTTATTATCTGTGCATTGTAACCAGTGTACCTCTGCTGAATGCTGCCACCACCAAGTTTCTCTGTCAGCAAACACAAACAGAAATCTAGTTTGCTGCTCTCCTCCTTGGGTAAATGAGCTCTTTTCTCTGGGTTAGATGTCCTGAGGCAGCCACTTGGCAGAGGGAGAAAGAAATGGCAAAAAGGCATCCACACAAGTGGGACATGGGAGCAGATGGGACACTGATTGCAGTGTTGTTTACAGCTGTTGAGGTCCTTTCCACTCTGCTATATAGAGGTCAGAAACTATGTCTGTCTGTCACATCCCACAGCACTGCCACTGAGATCTCTACGGCAAACACTCACTGTATCAGTATTCGCATATTTTGGGGTCTTTGCAACAGGGTAATTTCTTGTTGAAATGTCTTATTCTTCCAGGCAATATCAGGTTTATTATTTTCCTCAAAATGCTCCCAGGGAAGAACGCAGTGTGCTAATGCTTTCTGTGCTCGAGAAGAAATTGAGAAGGGGAGGAAAAAAGGACAGCAATGGAAAAGAGAGTAAGTGGAAAGAAAGCCATCTAACACAAAGGTCTTTGATGATCATTAACATTTCTTTATGTTCGCATTGAATCACTTTATATGGTTTTACCAGAGACGTTTCCCATTCAGGATCGTTCCATCAAGGTTCTGACTATAGTCTGTATCTCAAGCAATAATAGCCCAGAGCGGCAGAAGAAATATATTCAGAGTAATCAACCTTTTGCAAAGGCACCTCCGAAGCACACACTTCAACAGCCCAGCATAAGCTAATATAGTGGGTGGTGTCGACTTCCTCTGCTGAAACATGACTTCCAACCGAGTATTTGCATGACAAGATCATGTAACTTTTGTCACGGGCAATAAAAATGTTATATATCTCTCATTTCCATTACATAAGTGACATACTGGCTGAAATATGTGCTTGATGGTGAGGTAGAAATATGTTGGATTTTTCCAAGAGTTGGCTTTAACACATTATTTTGGAATATTTCAAAAAAATGGATTTCTTCTCGCTGTCCTTAGATGAGTTAGGGTTAGGGTCATGGCTGATAATCTAACAATGGCTTATTTCCAGTATGATTGGCAGCTGTACACTGAATGAAAATACTTTTTTTCTTATTTTAACCATAAAAGGGCCAGAATATGTCCTGTGACTCAGTGCTTTTTGCCCATTTTTCCAGAATAACTTTCAATATCTGGTCTGCCTTCGAGTGCTGTCGGGAAATACTACAACTATGGTTTTAATAAACCAAGTAGAGTCACAAACGTGACACAGAGCAAATTGTAAGTGGGTACTAGTCTGCTTGTGGATTTATGGATGCTGTGACTATCCTGCAATCAAGCCACGTGTCTCTATGACATGAACTCTTTCCTCTTTTCCAGACAGTTGCTTGAAAAACATACTAGGCACAGTTTGCAAACCCATGATATAAGATAATAAAAATCAATGCTTCTGTGGAGTTTATAGAAAGGTGTCTTTCACTTTAAAGGGGGCATATTATGCAAACTCAACTTTTTAATCATTTAAATCCTTATTTATTTGGGACTCAGGAGGCCCTATCAGTCAGCAAAATGTGACTCAGTCATGTTTTTGTGGTCCTCTTTAGTCTAAATACAGGAGATAAAACATGCGATGTTGACTTCCGCACTCATTGGGACGTCACAATGCGCTAAATTCCTGGAGTTGTTTTCTTGCGGAGCTCCGCTTTGTCCGTAAAACACGCGAGAGTGCTGGTGAGGGCAAAGGTATCCAAAAACCGGAAAACTGCGAAGTCCGCGAAGCGTTCTATTCTTGGCTCCACAGCTCCCAGTAGCCTCCCTTAAGTATTGATTTACTTTTTTTTTTAAGGTGGACCTAAAGAGATACTACTAAACAGAGCGTTTTGGCAGGGTGATTGAACTGCTGTGGTGCTTCATCCTTATGGTATTTTGACCAAAGCATGTCACAGACATGTTCATTAGGACACCAGGGAACTAGGTTAACTTGGAGAAATAGGATATAATATGGCCCCTTTAATACATTTGGTGACCTCATTGTTTTATCGCAATAATGGATTTACAAGATTTGTGGATTAATGTGATAAAGTACCTTGAATTGTCAGACGTTTAACTGATTAGATGAGGTGGAAAAAGACACATTGAATTATTTAATCTCAAACATTCTAAAGCTGATTACCAGGAAATATGAATAAAGCATACAATGTGTTCATACCTTCATAGAAGAAGATATTTCCACGTCATTGTCCTGATATCTCGATGAGTCGACTTTTCCATTTCCTCATTTCGACTCTACAACATGACACGTGTGCGATTGCAAATTTAAAATGGATGAGTAATCACAGAGATACAGTGAAGAATTCCCCTTGAAGACGAATAAAAGGGATTCGTTTCATCACCAAAAGTTGCCTAATTTATGACTGTCTCGTGTTGTTAAATATGATGGCATTCTAGTAGTTAATGTTTTTTTAATAATGCAAATATTTTAATTAGCCCAGCCCCCTCGTTATGCTTGTAATCTCCAGTGTATAGTGGTTAGCGTTGATGTTTGCTGGGCTCTGCCTGCGCACACTCACACACACACACACCACTTCTCTTACTCATCCCCATAATTCTAATCCAATCGGATTTATCGTAATTGACTCCTTTTTATTTCAGTAAACCTACCCATGAAGTTCACAGGAGCATCAATCTGTACCAGAATTTAATTATTTTCCAATTCAGGAAAAAATGTTGCTCATCGAAGTATATCGTTAATAATGTTATCATATGCTTTGTATGTGAATGGATTATGTAATACTTTCAACATAATCCAAATATACAGTCTCTTTCCTCTGTGAGTGTGTGTGTGAATGTGGTTGCTTTGAGATGCAGAGCCATTGAGGCCATAATTTAGTCCATTATGTCCTCTGGTTTGCAGTCGTAGCCCGAGGCCGCTGGCACTGAACGTTGTGTCATTTGCTACCAACTGGGTTTTTGATGAGAATGTGTGACCTAGACGCCTCATCCCTCACCACTGTCTCATTCCCTTTATTTACATCTGTCTTTAGCATTCTAATTACTCTCTTTATTGCTTTAGCCTGGAGGAATCTGTTATACAGGAGGGGGGAGAAAGAAAAAAAAAGGGGACTAAGGACACTGGAGTTTTAACCAATAATAAAGCAGCATAACTCCCATTACCCATAGGAAAAGATTGGGCCTGTGTGGCTCTCATGTTATGGGGCTGTAGGCAAGAGTTGACTGAGCAGAGTTTATATGCAGAGGTCTATTTGCTTTTCTGATGTTTAAATTTGAAAAAGAAAACAATGTTTTCATTCCGAATTTAAAGAGATTTTGATTTTTTCTGTGATAATAAACAATTTACTCTCCAGGTTGACAATTTTGTTGCCTATATTTATTGAATTTTAAGCTAAAACTGTGTCTTTACATTTCTAAATCACTCATAAAGCCAGCAGCGTGCATCTTTTTATGTCATTGTAAAAAAACAAAAAAAACAAAAAAACTTTTTGTGTCAATGTCCCTTCCCACAGAATTTTATGAAATAGCATCAAGAGCAGGCACAGCAGTCTTTAATGAGCTCTCAACTTTAAAGACTTGAAGGATATTAACAAGCTGCTTGACAAATGGTGCTTAGAAGCACATTAAAGACGCGGCTAATGGCGCGCATAATGACGGCTAATTTTCGATCAGATATAAATTAGAGCCCCCAACAGTTATTTGCCTTAAGGACTTTATGTAAATGATTCTGTTCTGTATAAACTGAAAACGGAGAGAGTGAGTGAGTGAAAGAGAGGGAGAGAAAGAGAGGGAGCGAGAGACCTGCAGTCCTTGTGGGTATGATTAATAGATCTGCAACAGAGCACGACTGTCAAAGCCCAATGAACACACATCCAGTAGACAGCTCTACCACCACCACCTTCTCATTAAGGTCCAGTCTCTGCGAGGTCTACAACCGACTACATTCAGAACACCAAGCACAGCCTCCGAAAAAAAAACAAGCACGCGTGACACTCGACATTTGCCAAAAAAATATAAAAAGAAGGGGTGAAAGGGGAATGCAAGAAAGAGACCTCGCTGCTTATAAAGGTGTCTATACAGTACTTCCAATGTTGTTAAATATTTGATAGCTGGAGGCTCTTTGAGGGCAGCAATTTACACAACAGGTCATAGTTCACGACTGAGAAGACATGGTGTGGCTGAATTAAAAATGAGGAACACATTTAAGTTAATATGAGGAGCTGACAACTTGAAGATCTATCATCATGTTACAACTTCCTGGAGTGTATACATGTTTTTGTGGGGGTTTTTTAAATCCATATTTTGTCTTTCAGTTTTCTGGCATTTTGACTTTATACAAAAGTTTCTTTGTGACACCTGTATGTTTTCTTACCTTTGCTGGTCAGGTTTACACAGATCACAGTCTACTGGTCATGTCTCTGCAACACTGGTTTTGGCGCTTAGTATCATATCATCATATGATTAATCCTTTTTACATTTTATTTGATGGAACATTACCAAATTTTGGTTTGTGCCTGTAAATTCTTGTAAAGTGGGTTTCCCACTACCGTTACTGCAAAACAAAAAGCAGCTAGTTCATTAATTAATTAAAATATTGATGTTATTGTGATAGTAAGCACATACGTTTAAGATAAGCAATGCAAAGCTGTAACCCCACTTACTGTTGTTAGTTGTTATTTACTAGAAAACACTAGAAGTGCAAAATGACAAATTAACGCAACATAAATACAGTTATATCACCAAAGAAAAGCTAGATTCCCTGCATGCTATGTTCTCCCCCCCCCCCCCCCCCCAACGTTATTCTTCAATTAGCAGTACTCTATTTTTGGAATGGAAACTGAGATTGAGCCTAATTCATATATAACAAAATGGGTTCAGGCCCATATTTGTATATGAATTGGACGCCATGTTGAATTATTTACCATTATCTATAGCAATAATCCTCCCTCGCTTCCAAATAAGTCAATTTACCGAGCACCCTAACCATGCTCTCCATGTTGGAGAGAGTTGTATTGCTGCAGATTAGGGCAGAGTGCAGACATTATTATTATTATTATTCCCCTGCAGCAAAAAGCATTTAAATATTCATTTAGATTCATGTTCAAAAATACACAAATTCACAAAACTGCATTAAATGCGTTAGCAGTGAAGACACAAGAAATTAAAACAGCTTTGTGTTTCCATCAATAACAAAGAAAAGAAAAAAAAAACTGAAATTTCATTTTGCATCCAAATCATTATTTTGGGGGCAGCCACATGTCAGGGGAGTGACTGTGGCCTCCCAGCATCCTCCCCTCTAATCACGCCCCTGAGCTATTTTACTTACGAAGGCTGTGAACGTTTCCAGTGGCATTAAATTAAGACACACTTTACCACACCAAAAATTCATTTTTTTTCCACTTCTTTATAATGAAAATGTGAAAATATGGTGAATCCACATTTTTTTTCCTACGAGTAAAATTAGAGTGTTATTGCACTGGGTTAGGCTGCAATTAGGCTATATTTGCATAAAAAGGAAAGATTTGCCCTTTAATTTACTGAGTTTATTATAATCTATATGTGACTTAACTTAAAATAAAGGTGATGTGGTGCGTCGCCATGATGAATTTTTGATGAGGAGGCGCGTCTAGACACCATTCAGTGTTTGTAACGCGGCTTTCTGCTGGTAGATTTTCAAAATAAAGGCCGTTTATTTACAGCTCGTCTCCATTTGATTAAGTTGTAATAAAATCTAGTTTTTTTAAGCAGTAATGCATAATTCGTTTTTGCCATTGCACTGCAGAAAAAGGCATGTATCCACCATACATTTAAAAAAAAAAAATACACTTACCATCTTTTATTTTTATTCTAGGACCACTATTCTGTGAATTCAGAATAAAGAGCAAACGATTTCAAATGAAGATGCGGCATTTGGATGAAAACTGTAGAATTGGGATCAACTCTTCTGTTTATGTTTGGCACGTGCATGCGCGCGCGTCGGGATTACAGATTAGAGAGAGATGGATGGCGCTCATTGGCTGCAGTGTAACTCTCTCTCTCCTTTGCATGCCGCTCTAGATCAGAGACAGTATCGCACCAACCTCCTCCTATAACATCCAGTGTGCTGCTCCATCGATTAGTTTCTGGAAAACACTTAACAAACTAATGACTATTGATGGCTGATTAATATTGCATCAACAACAACTGATTGGCGACAGTATCAAATGGTGATTGCCGCTTCCCATGCAGCAGCAGCAGTAGCAGCAGCAGCCATCATGTGACTGGTGTTGCCCAATGATTCTGGATTCATAAGAGCCAACAGATCATAAGTAAAGGAGGCTTCTCTGTGTGTGAGATTGGAGAGAGGGAGAAGGAGAGAGCGTTCCCAGTTTATGGCTCACAGTTCGTCTAATTCGAGAGCAGTCGCGTCTTTGAAGGCAGACACTTGGCGTAAATGTACAGTTAAAATATTCTGCTCTCGGGTCCCCAGGCGGAGCTCCGACAGTCCCTGGCTTCATTAAATTTTCATCAGTATCCCTGTGAAAGGGGGGAAAATGTTCAGGAGTGGAGGAGTGAGGGGGGGGGGAGAGAAAAATAAAACAGAGGGCGTAATTATAACAAAAGGAAACAGCGCTGCCCTTTTCCTTTGGTGGAAAAGCTCCCACTGTGTCTTTTCTGTGTGCAGGGCCCATGTATGTGAGAATGTGTGACTGTGGCTTTAAGGTGAACTGTTTTGGTTCACATCTTTATTATTATTATTATTATTATGATAAAGGCTCCATATATTTAGAAGGAAGCATCTTCGATTTTCTTCATTGTGCTGAACCCTTGTTTTTTCTTCCCCTCCTTTGCTCCGTGTGATTTTTTTTTTTTTTTTTTTTTGCATGGCTGGGGCAACATTGATTCACTATCAAAGAATACTGATCGATTTTTCCCCAATATGTGAAGTGAGCGCATGCATCATCAGCAGCAGCAGCAGCAGTGTAGTAGCAGCCTGGTCGTCTGCATGTGCACGTGCATGTCTGCCCTGTGCTTCACTGCATAAAGTTAATTTCAATTCCCGATGAGACACTCACGCGCCACCTCTCCTCCCTGACCAGCGGTAATTAACCGGGATGGCTAATGACTACTTAACTCGCTCTTCATAATTATCTGCTTTTCATAATTCGATGTGTAATTTAATAATTCGCTCTTATTAACGTATTAAGTGAATGGCTCATTTAGGGTGGGGGGAATTAGCAGCACTCACCAGGAGCATCTTTTAATTGATGGACCATCATGGCTGTCTCATTAATAACAAGGCTCGTTTTGATACTCTTTTAATATGTCACGAGTTTGTGGTTTTAATTAAATTTTGAATATTGCCCATTTTATTTCATTGAAGTATTTCTAAGTTAAATATAACTATATTTTGTTTTGGTTTAATTAAAAAAATAAAAAATAAAAATAAACAATTTTTTTCAGCCTGGAGGCGTATCATAATATTTTATAGGGCAGTTATTAAAATGTAAATTCACTTGACACTGACTGAGGGTCAACACTATAATTATTGGCTAATTAATACACATATTTAAATCAATTGTTTATCTTGCAAAATCGCATTATTTGCTCCAGTTGGACTTTTTTTGTAAAACACACACACACACACACACACACACACACACACACACACACACACACACACACACACACACACACACACACACACACATTGCAGGTGCTATAAATAATCAATACAAACGTTAGGGACAGGTTTCAGAAATGTTAACGTTAGGCTGGTGCAGCCTCTCAGTCCTGTCTCTGTCCATGGTGCTGAAACTGAAACTCCCACTACAGTAGACCTGCAGCCTCCAAACTGCAACTCTGCTGTGGACATGACATTGAGAATGCTCTTCGTATTTATGCTTATTATAACATATATATTTTTTAACATCTTTCTCCTTCTATCTAATTTCGAAACCAAAGCTTTTGCATCAAAGCCCGTGTGCCCCGCATGCCACGCACGGTGCATGTTTGAGTGTGTATTTAAATAGAGACGCGGGCACTGTTGGCAGGCGAGCTGTTTTTCTGGCTGGCTGACATCTGGCAAGTCTGCGCTCCAGGGAGCCATCCAGCTCTCCACAGACCCTCTGATTAGACTCTAATAGAATATTAGCATTTGCTCCCAGGTAAAGGCAACAGTGAGCTGCATAAGCTTGCAGCATAGTCTGTGTGGAAGCCACGTGTGTCTTTTAACATTGAAGGGTTTTAAAGAACAGGGGTTTCTTGTAAGGCCCTGCTCCATTGTGAGGCCTGGAGGAGCATGCAAAGCCAAAATAATAATTAACAAAGCTTTTTCTAATTGCTTTCCACATTTGCCTTTTAGTTCCTCATCTCTGGGTCAGACAACAGACTGGTTGGAGGAGGATTTTGTTTTTCTGTTTAGTGCTGTGTTGCTCATGAGTACTGTGTTTGTAACATCAAACCTGACACCTCTATGCATCTCGCTTTACCCTTAAAATAAATGTTGCTTGACTCAACACTGCCTCGCGAATCCACAGAATAATCCTTTACAAACTGTGTGCAGCACACAGCTAAACCGTTGCCCTCCTCCTCATCAATAAATAAATAGATGAATAAATAAAACAATATTAGTCTGGGTGAGCCACATTACACAGTTGCAGTCGTGTAAAAAAACGCCTGATTAAAATGTTAAAGTTTGTTCTTTTAATGAAACACATATTGCAGTTCAATAATTAAATAAATGGAAGAAAAAAAAAATCACATGGATGTCATAAATAAATAAATGAATAGAATAATTTAACCAGGAAACCTAAAGCAACATACATTACAGAAATAAGTTACCTCAGCTAAAACAACAATACAGCAAAAACCTGTACGGATATATTTATGTGCATCGACTGGTTCCAATGAAATATTTACATTGTACACGTATAACTTCCATGAAGCTGTTTCTTTTCAAGAAAACAGAAATAATAGCATTACTTAAACAAGGTGACTTCTTTTTTTTTTAACAAGCAACGACGTCATAATAATGATGCGCGTATAGCCTATTTATACAAATAAATAGCAGAGAACATACATAAAATAATTTTAAAAAGAGAATACTATCTCATATATATCTCGATTGTACCGCCTCGAACGTTAGAAATCGTAAATGAAAACATGTTTCGTGACTGCGTCGTTTCACAGTCGTTTTTCCCTTTTTAAACCAAGAACAACACGCGCGTTCACTTGCTGTCAGAATTTGATTTTCTCAAGCAAAACGAGGAAGCCGGGGGAATCCCAATAAATATATAATGAAGTAAACATGACCTCACTCGATAAATAGTTCATAAGATACAGGCCCACGCTGAATTGTAAACTTATTGCAGCCGGCGAGAAATCACATGTTTTAATTGGGAAAAGTCTCTGAAATCCTTATTTGGATATTTCCCTCCACATTGAGGCCTTATTATAAACAACCCTTTTACCTCAATAACCCCCCGAAACCCCAGATATCATGAAAATATATCCCTGACTTAGATCACACATGGTAACAAAATATGTGGAATTAATTACACATTTAGACACAAAATTAAGTGTTTGACACGTAAATAATTCATTTACAGAGGGTTATTTGGCAGTAATCTAATATTAGCTTTTAAGACCGAGTAGAGTGTTGTTCTCTTAAATCCCCTCGTGGACCCTGAATAGATGTCAGACTGCATCGTCATGAAACTCAAAAGAACGAAGCTTATCCTATAAGCCAACGGAATAAATATATAAACACCAATAACCAAGTGCTTTTAAGAGAAACTATAGTCCAACGCTGTTTTTACTCGTGTCTAACGGAAACCATAGTCCTCATTTTAAATTAATGATCATAAATAAAAGACAATGAAAGGATATGGAGTCCTGTAAGTCATTAAAAAGGTGAATAAGTGTGGAAACAGTGTTCTTACTTGCTCTTTCTTTACTTGACTCCATATCTCCCTCTCACTCAGCGAGTAAAAGATGTGACAGTGGTGGGGGCGTTTGTTTTTTTTGTTTCTTTTTTTTTTTGAAGTTGTTTTCAGTCTGTACAGTTTTTTTTTGTTTTTTAGGAATTTTTCGAAGTTCATAGCACAAAGTCGTCGATGATTGAAAAAAGGTGTGATAGGAAATATGATACAAATCGTCTCTAAACAGTTCCAAGTCTTTTGGTGGGTGGTGGTTTGATCGGTTTAAAGCGATTTCTCTAGACGCATGCAGAGTATTTCATTCGTTTCTGTTTCTGCCGCTGGTTGCAAAACCAGACCCGCACCACGTTCTTTTTCAGGTCCAGCTTTTCTGCGATTGCTGCGATTTTCTCCGAGGAGGGACGCGGCTGAATGGCAAAGTAGGCCTCCAGTGATCGCTTCTCCGGCGCAGCTATAGACGTGCGCTTCCTCTTTTTCTCTGCGCCGTTGAACAACTCGGGTTTATTAAGTTTCTCCCTGTGTGATTTCTCGGCTTCTTCTAGCCACGCTTGCAGGATGGGCTTCAACGCGATCATGTTGTTGTGTGAGAGTGTGAGGGACTCGAATCGGCAAATGGTGCTTTGGCTGAGGGAGCCCACCCCAGGAATCTTAAGGCTGGCCAAAGCTGCCCCTACATCCGCCTGCGTAACCCCGAGTTTGATCCGTCTCTGCTTAAACCTCTCCGCGAACGCTTCCAAGTCCCTTGGATCGGCGTCCACGTCGTTCATGCCCATGTGCTGCTGTAGCCCGTGGGCATGAGCCATGTTGATGGCCGCCTGGTGCATGTGGTTCATGCCCGCCATGTGGGCAGGGTGCGTAGCCGTGGAAACCACCGAGCCATCCGGCCCAGCCATGGCGCCGAGTGCCAGTCCCGGGGTGATGTGGTCCAGCAGGTCTCCTTCCAGCGCCTGGTGAGGCTGGTGGTGGTGGTGATGGTGGTGGTGATGGTGGTGGCCAGACAAGGCGGACGGATGAGAGATAGGCACCGAGGAGGAGGAGGAAGACGAGGTGCAGGGGAGCGTGTTCATGGTGTGGTAGGTTGCGTCCGGCTTGAAGGGACTGTGGTGTGGAGGGTGGTGGTGGCTCTTGGTCTGCGAGACTATATCCACCGCCGCTAGAGCTTCAGCTCGGGCCAACAAACTCTCATCCAAGCCTCCGAATATATTGCTCTGCAATTGCAAATAGAATGCACACATAACTGTCAGCAGGGAATTCGCCCTCCACTCCTCGGTTTAAAACATTTCCAGAATGTAAAAAAAAGAAATCCTAAAAAAAAAAAAAGAGGGGGAGCGCACAAAACAAGACACATGCAACATCCCAGGTCATAAAAATTAATACGCAAAGGCAAAGCCGACTGAATACATAAGTTGAGCTGAGGAGAGAAAAAAAATATGGAGGTGTTGGGTGATTTGCTGTGCAGACATGAAAAAAACATCAAGCAAAAAAAAAAAAAAAAAAGTGGGCTGTCAAAATGTGCCTTTAAGCAGTGATTATGCAGAATACGTACCGGTGGGGTTGGGAGACAGGCTCGCCGCATCGCCTCCGAGCTGCTGCTGATGATGGTGTTGCTGTGTCGGGAGGACGAGCAGGAGGAAGGTGCATTGGAAGTATGCGTGGACGACGAGGAGGAATGCAACGAGTACTTGGGTTCGGGCAAGCTGGTGTGAGCCATGGCGAAAGGCTGCTTGCTGTTGAGAGACATCATCATCATCTTTGCTGGCGTCCGAGCTTCAGCAAGTTCCTTTTAATAAGTTAAGACTCCGCCTCCTCGCTCGGGAGTTGAAGCCCCAATTGCTTCGCAGGAATCTCGAGAATCACTGTCGAATAAAGTGCAGGCTGAAGATGGAGGTCCAACAACTGAAGTTCTCACATCTATTTATGATCAGTGGCGGAGGTGGTGTGGATGAGGTACCGCGGCTTTTTTTCACCGACGAGCCATGCAAGTGCGCGCAGCCCTCGACACCTTTTTTTTTGTCCCCCTTTGTGGACTTGATCTCCTTCCTTCCTTCAACTATCTCCACCTTGAATGATATGAAATCATGCACTTTTGTTGTTGTTGTGCCTTGGATTATTTGGCACAGCTCCTCGTGGATGACGCCAACAAAAAAAAGGAAGGAAGATGGAAAAAGAGATATTCAAAAGTTTTTTTTTTCTTTCTCTCTTAGGATTTCCTGCAACAAAAAAAAAACACAAGTTAAAAAAAAAAACTGTTGTCGCTTTTTTGGTTAAAAGTTTCCTGGTTGAAATGACCGCAAGTGAGAAGTGATGGCGGTGACGGTCTCTGTTGTTGGGTTACCTCTCCTCCACTACGATGAATGCTGCGGGGACTCGAACTGCCTCTGCTCTGAGGCGAAGGGCAGACTGAGTCTCTCTCCACCTCTCTCTCTCTCTCTCTCACTCTCTCTCTCTCATACACACACCCTCTCTCTCTGTGGCTCTCTCTCCCCCCTCTCTCTCTCTCTCTCTCTCACACACACACACACCACACACACACACACACTCACATACACACTCTTTTGCAGCTGTACCTGAAAAACCCTTTTCATGATTTATTATTCTTCATTACCCTCAGCAGCAGCAGCACCACCACCACTACCGCTGGGGATTCTGCGCATGGGCAGTCTGCGACAGGACATTTATTTCAAATGACTCTTTTTTTTTTTTTTACCACCAAAGTTCACAGACCTCCCGAATTCCGATGTTATTATTATTATTATTATTTTCTATTTTAGCACCATATTTTTTTTTAATTTAATTTAATTTTAAATTGTTGAATATTACAAGCAAAGAAACAGACCGTGGATTAGCACCATGGACAGCTCCACCTCTGTCACGTATATCAAAATAAACCTAATTATATTTATATCATAAAAACTGTGTAATTTGAGGAAAAAAAAAAAAAAAAGTAATTGAAAATTATACCAATGAAAAAAATCAAGGTACATTTTAAGGCATGTTCCTAATGCCAGAAATGAACGTGAAATCCTCGCGAGTGTGTTATTTCCCATTGTTATGCAATGGATTTTGCTCGTCCGAGAAAAAAAAGAAGAAAAAAAAAAGAACCCTATAGTTAGCGGACTTTAATGAATGGCGATAAAAGACGATTTTATTTTAAATAATTAGCCCTATTTAATTGCAAATCTATATACTTGTCATATCAGGCTATTATCTTATCTCTCTCTACCCCCCCCCCCCCTCTAATTAAGCCACTTCACTGGTAATGTAATTAAAACGCTGTAATTAACAAGGCGTGTGTAATTTGTCTTAATATGGTCACGTATGTGGAGGAAGAGATAATTGTTATGATGTAACGAAGCTCGCGGAGTTTGAAAAAAAAAAAAAAGAAGTAGAAGAAGAATCTCGGATTTTGTTTGCTTTTTTTTCTTGTGTGGCTCCAATTTTCACAACACCTCCCTCTCTCTCTTTCTCCCTCCCTCTCGCTCTCTCTATACACACACACACACACACTGGCACGCGCGCGTGGAAATGTGACACGTCTTCGCTGCAGGTGCAGTGGAACAATAATAATAATCATTATTGTATTTGACAGACAGTGGAATTATCTTTCAATCTCCTTAAATAATGTGTTAATTATATCATCATTCCGTCCTGTTCCACTAGTGGTTATTATTAAATCTGGCGCTTTCCTAATTATGGGATGGATGTCCTCGTGCAGCCCTGGCGTGTGTGTGTGTGTGTGGCCACAGCGTGTGCACTCAAGTGTGGGAGCGTTTTTTTTTCTTTTTATTAATGGAGGTTAAACGCTACAGATCAGCGTTAACATGGCGCGTCTTCTTCTTTTTTTTTATTTTATGTTGTTTTGACGCACGTAGACGTGTAATATAAGCCCCCACGGCCGCGACAAACAAAAAAAACCATTGGCATTGCTGCAAAAAAAAAAAAGAAGCACATTTTCTTTTTTATATCGCAAGAAAACCAGCAGCAAAGATATGTGTTCCTCCTCCCTAGCGGGACAACAGGCGCTGATGATGCTGCTGCTGCTGCTGCTGCTGCTGCTGATGATGATGATGATGATGATGATGCTGATGCTGATGCAGGAGCCATGCACCTCCTCACATCAGGAGACAGAGAGATCAGGCTCAGGAGACATCAAGGACTAATCAGTGTCTGCTCATATATACCGACAGACTGATTTATAATGAAACTTTAAAGCAATCATTTATATTTCACCACCTCTAAATCGCGGTATGAAATTTTCATCCACAATGAAACACAAAAGTATATCTTAAGTCAAATAAATCAGGCCGCTGCTTCTTCAAGGCAATTGACTTTGAAGTGCGTTATCAACCTTTTAAAAAAAAAAACCTTTTACTTCCTGTGGCAACTGCTGCAGTTTCACAGAATCACTGTCATCATGGCACACAAGGAACACAATTTAAGGTGCAATGCCGGATATTTCAGTATTAGAGGCATCGCAGAACCTTTAATAGTTTGGAAATGTAGTAAAATATACAAGCTAATATAGCTTTTTTGGGGGGGGACGGGGGTAATATTTATTATATACACAGGCTGTAATAGCACAGTTGTATATGCAACATTCTAATTTTTACCTTGAATAATTTATGAGGTGAAATAAATAAATAAATCTCACTCCTAGCAGGGCTTTATTGAGGGAAGCAAATGCTCTGATTTTAACAACACCTCCGAATTATTATTTCTTTCTTACTATATACCAAGTTAAAAAAAAAAAAAAAAAAAAACTATAAAAGCATCCCCATCCCCTGAGAATGGGTCTGTTTGGTTGTGTCACCTTTTAAAAATTGTACCTCATAGTCGGCTAAATGCCCCCCCCCCCCCTCCTCTTGATTTTATTTTGTCATCATTCTGATGCAGTAATTGGAGAGAATGTTGCCATCATAAAAGGACTCGTCTCTGCTGGAAGGTGCAGTTATATACCTTTTGCTTTTAACAAACACAAAAACCTCAGTAGACTTGTGTGCTGCATGGAAGAAAGAAAAAAAATATTTCCTCACTTCAATGAGTTTTAATACACAAATAAATTCCTCTGAATAAAAGTAAAGTCAAAGTAAAAACAGAGGAGCACATGCAGCAAGGAAGGCTTGATACAACTCAGGTGACTTGTTTGCTTTTTTCCTTCCTTCCTCCTCTCCTCACTATCTTACTCACATCTGAATCAAGGAGTGCTGCAGAGGTGTCTGTGTGCTTTTACACAAAGACGTAGTCTTCTCAGCCTCCCTCAGGAGCTCTTCACGTTAACAATCCCAATTACACCGAGACCACCAGAGACAGCTGTTTTTATTACAGAGCCGCTCCTTTGTGCCGCCAACAAGGTATCTCCGCTCCGAGACTGAGCACAGAGAGGGAGAAAAAGCTACAGTGAGAGACGGAGGAGAGAGAGAGAGAGAGAGAGAGAGGGAAAGAAGTGGGGAGTGAAGTGGATGAAGTCTCTTGGCTGCTGGTGATGCCTTTATTCACAGCTTTCCCCCCCCCTCCCTTTTCTGATCTCGTGGAGCTCCTTACATGTCGGAGCAGAAGGTCAATGCTTGTTGGGAGACGGCCTCCAAAGAGATCTGGATCTAACTCAAGGCAACAGCAAATCACACACAAAGAAGGTGGTGGTGGTGGTGTGGGGGGGGGAGTGCTTCAGCTGCCGCCGCCCCGCCGCCACCAGTGTTGCTTTATTTATTCATCTGTTTTACCTGGGAAATGTGGCAGAAAACGGCTGGCTTTAATGTGTTGTTTAAATGCATACAACTTAAGGTACAAGCCTTCCGGGTTTACTAAAATGTCACGCGCTGAACCGTAGCTCTCGGAGGGAATAAGTGGCTCACCGCTTGGTGTAATTAAAGAGGTTTCAAAGAAGTGTTTGAGAGCATCAAGACGGACACGGTTTGTTTGTCTGTCGTGTTAACACATCCTCAAATGCAGCGTGAATGAGGTATTGTGACATTTTACAGTTTACGGTTTCTTTGCTGATAGAAAATGAAACTAATGACAATTTTCTCTGTGTCTTAGATTATCAGTTCCGTGGATTATGCAACACACATTGTGTCATTATTTGCAGCATTTAATCATTTAATCGTAGCACATTTGAGTCAAAGCAGTTTGCACGTTCATATTGGACAGTTCTGTTTTGAGTTAAATTGAAAACTGATGATTATTTTCTTTATGTTCCTTATGTATTGTGTCCACAGGAGGTCAGTACACACAGCACTGACATAATTATTGCTTTAGAGCAGGGGTGTCAAACTCATTTTCACTGAGGGCCACATCAGCATAATGGTTACCCTCAAAGGGCCAGATGCACTTTCATACAGAATAAATGTAACCAAATATGGTTATGTAAAATAAGGGTAACTACTCCGTAACATATTGCTAAATAACTTTCTGTACTTCAATTTCAATTTCGTCGCATGATGCATATACAATGATACACTGCGATTTAGTGGCGGTGCTGTCACTTTGCGGGTAACACAATCGCCATGCATTGTGGAAAATGTAGGTTATGGTCAATGCATGCCTTAAAGCAGCATAGACCTATTTTAACACAGATTTTTAAGACCAATTAATCACTCGCGGGCCACATAAAATGACGTGGCGGGCCACATCTGGCCCCCGGGCCTTGAGTTTGACACATGTGCTTTAGAGCAATAGAGTCTTTACAAAGGGAATGAATTTGCTCTGCACATGAAGTCCAAAATCCCCTCTCCACTTACATCATCAACAGCTCATTGTGGACATAAGAGTTGACGCTGTAGATGTTGAATACCAGTGTTACATGACCAATGTGGCTTCATGCAAGTAGTGTGTGTGAGCTGTGTGCAGTAAAACGCCCATGAAAGCAAAACAATTGATTGAAAGAAGCTTCAATTTCACATTGAAGTAACTCTTATCCATCCCCACATTCATCACCTTTCTCATTATTATAAGAATATTGAGTCTTGTTTTCGTGATATTGGAAAAATTCAGATGGTTTCCGAAAGCTGAGAAGTTGTACGTCAAAGCCGGCATGTGGTTATTACGGTAATTTCACTTCCGCTGTTTCACGAAGACCGAGAATCAGCGTCTTTGTCGCCAGAGAGGAGAGAGTGGGCAGAACACCTGTAGTTTCAATTTTTTTGGCAAAGAAACCCTGTTGTTTGTGTACAACTGCAGTGTTTTTTTCTAAATCTTTTTGTTTGTCTTCATTTTAAATTGTTAAAACTGTATTTTAGCATGCGGTAAATTGAAAATAACTGCCAGATATTTGAAGTTATTCTGGAAAAATGAGCAAAAGCACTTAGTTACAGGACATTTTCTGGTCCTTTTATGGTTAAAATAAGTCCAGACCGACATTTTGAGGGTTAGGTGCTAAGCATAGGCATCATATCTGCAGTTTGTGTAAAATGCTAGCACTGAATTTTGAAAACACTGATTGACACAATTTCATTTTTTGTAGAATCTCGAGAGTCGATTTGATTACCTCGGTGCTGTTGATCGATAGTGTCTTCATAATGTTTCAGGTCATTATGTTCAGTATCATCATAACTGCTGACAGTAAGGAAAAGGAAAAGGAAAAGCCAGCGACAACCTGGTCAAGTGGTGAAGTCAAAGCCAGGCCGCTGGTTAGAGGTCTGAGAAGTCAGGTGTGCCACGAGGTCAGGAAAACAAATAACACTGCCACCAATTTCCTTACCACACACCAGGTACCAACGTTTGGGGTGGGGGTGGAAAAGGGGGATTAGATTCTGGCCCAGTTGTGCCTATAGGCTGCAGGGCAGCAGATGATAAGGTCAACCCTCATAATGATGTCACATACCTTTAGGTAACTCAGATCAATATCGAGAGAGGCGGCTCATAACTGACAGCCAGTCAAATAAAGCCTGTCTCGCGAAAAAAAAAAAAAACACACACACTTGCTTTGAGATTGTCTCCTCTGTTAAAATGAGATCTGCTCTGTCTCTCTGTCTCTCTCTCTCTCGTGACACTTTTCACAAATATCGGTGGAAGCCTTTTTGAGATCCTTGAGGTGACCGACAGTTTTCGGGAAAGTGTGACCGATAATCCTCGCAGGAAAGAAACGATGCAGAAGGTGATTTTTAACCCACGTAGTAAAGCACAAGTTGACTGTTAACAGCATCCGTTTGATGCAACACGATCTTGCTGGATAACGTTTGACATGACAGAAGTTCCCTTTGAGTAAATCTGACCTTGAATGACAACAAACGCAGCATATATATGTATATACGAGAGGCAACGCTTCAGAGCGTGTGACTATAAAGAATGCATATGTCATGTGTTATACAAGTGATTAATGTCGCAGGATGATTGCAGAATTCTGTCCAACCTGGATGAACATCCCCGCTGCCTCTCTCATTAGTTTGACTGTCCCACATGGTAATAAATTGCTTGTCATTGGGTTGTCTAATGGTTGATGCTAATTGACCTCCTTTCCCTTTTTCTTCTGCACAAATGAAAAGATTCCCTCCGTCCTGTGATGGAGCGTGTCACAATCTGATCCGACAAATTAAAAAGCTCTCTGCTGTCACACTGTCATCATTCCGAGCCTTTGCCTCATCAGCTATAATGATCATTTTTCTTCGCTGGAGCCAGTGCACATGTACTGCCAAACACAATACTTAAAGGGGGGCTCACTGCCGTAGATGTGAAGTGTCTGTGTATCTTCTGTCTGTCATCTGTAAAATCTTCTGCACAGTTACTCCCCTTCAACCTTAGATAGATAAGGCTGTTTTTTCTCTATTGTATTTTACTTTGGGTTTAGTAAATATTCGGAATCCATTTTCATGTTAACTTTCCAAGTCAATTAAATGGCTGCAAACGTCAAATTTATTTATTTAAAGGCTTAAATCGATACACTAGCGTAACCTCCTCCTCAACAATCTTTGATTGTTTACAATTATGTCACATTTACCAGCCTCCTGGACTCAAATTAGTCGTTTTACATGAATTCAAATATTGCAGATGATACATTACATTACATTACATTTGGCTGAGCGACTTACAACATACAGTCAGAGAGTTCACATTAAGAAACATGTGAGTGGCCACTGCAAATTATTGGCTACAGAGAGCGATGATGACGCTTCTCAGCATGCACTCCATCTGTGGCCAAAAACTGAAATGGAGCGTGACACTTCACCTGCTGACTTTGTATGTATAAGTTATAATTTATGCGGTGTACCACATAGTATTGACAAAAATGCAGCACGGGGTGATCAAAGCAAGTCATTCAGGAGGTTGGACAGGGCCACGAAGACAGGGCCCTGTAACACTAATGATCTTCAATTGCTCACCTATTTCTCTGGGAGCTTTGCGCAGCTCCCTAGCAAGTCCCCCCTCCTGTCCTCCCCCTGTGGAGGTAATTGTGCCTGGCTGGTTAGGTGACAGGTGCCAAGTGGGCCCTCCTCACCTGATTCATCATGCTAAGCAGAGAGGAAAAGCCGAACCTCTCCTTCCCTCACGATCTGTCTTTGTATTTTTTCTGCTTCCTCATAGAAGTAGTTTACCGTTACCTCAGCGCGCAGCGTATGACGGTGTTTAGAATGCACCATGCAATCAGATCTTACACCGTTGTGATATGGTTTCAGTTCGTGGTGAATCATGTGGTTATTGAGCAATATATGGTGTGTTATGGCTGGTGTTTGGAGCTATCAGCTGCTGCTATTATGCCACACGGAATGAGATTTGTGCATAACATTTATAATCCGACAAACGTTAGATACTAGATGTTGACGAAGAAAACTTGGGGAACGATTTCCAGACGGACAGCGACTCCTAGCCTGTGACTACATCCGGTCCATCAAGCTGTCTCTCCGAAACTCAGTAGCCAATCAGCAGGCAGCGTCCTAAGCCCCGCCCATGGTCAGAATCGCAAACAAAAAACCATGGCGTAAAGAACAACTGAGGGAGCAAAAGCAAAAGAGTCGGAGTAAACAAAATTCCGATCATTGCAAACAATTAAAATACAATACTTTATTCTACCATAATTTAATTTATTTGCAATTGGTTTATTTTGATTTTGTGGTCAATTTTTTTGTTTGCTCAATTCTTCAATTCTGCTCAGTTGTTGCTTGTTTTGTCCATGCAATAGTTAAAAAAAACAAAACAAATCCAAAATTGTTAGATTTGAAGTAATTGCTCGAGTATTTGGCCATTTTTTCCAATAAACACACATGACAAGTTTCTTAATACGTAGTTAACATCTACGAATTACTTGTGAGCATCAAACTATTTCATTTAAACATAAATAAACAATAATTTATGTTCACATTTGAGCTGTAGAAACTGTCAGTTGTTGTCAGCTTTGAGGCGCTGGTCGTCTTTCTGGGCCAGAATAACTGGCAAGAGTTTCATGCACGACTGAGTGAACACACACAGAGCGATTCATTCACAGAAGGTAGTGACAGGCAGGTTAGCACACCGGCCATGCTGCGGTCCAGCAGTCAACATGTGCTTCCTCTGGCACAAACACTGATCTTGTCAGGGCCAGTGTAGTCTTCATTGATACAAAAACCTGGTGCCAATGAGGAAGTGAACAAGTTTAGGGCTAAGAAGGTTAGCGATGAGGCTTTGTTTAGGCTCTCCCAAATGAATGGAAGTCAATGCTGTGTCTTAAGAAGAATAGCTGTGCAAACTACACACACACACACAGACCACACCCTCACCGTGCCCGCCTGTCTAAGCAGAATCCCACAGGGACCTGCCATACACACGCTCTCACACACACCCCAGTCATTAATTCCTGCTTTGCATCTCCACACCATGTAATATTTATGGGTCACCGCAGCTTTGTATTCACAAATGGAAACGCCAAGAGAAAAAAGGCAGAAGACACGATACCTCAATCAATCCCCGTGAATAAGGTTCAGATTGTCACATCATGGCTTTTCTTTTTTTTTCACCACCCCCCTTCCTCCCCACTAAGCCAGTGCTTAGGCAGCATTCTTTCCTTTGACCTCTAAACAAGTGTTTTGTATGACGGATTGTCAGATACAACCTTTGAGATGGAGTCACATTAAACTCCCTTAGAGTTAACAAAGCTCAAGACAAGAGGTGTTATGACTGAAAATGTTCACAGCAGCAGATTTTTTTGGGGGGGAACAACAAAACTGCATTAGTCAGTAAAAAATGAGTAAAAAAAAAATGACACTACAGAGCATAAACGACACTCACAGCACACAAACACTTGCCTCTGCTCTGGATCTCCACACTAATCAGGGGAAGCCTTTGGTGCAGTTCTCTCCATCTACATCTGACGGATCATAATTATGGATCTTTGTTGTTTTTTTTGTTTTTTTTCACTTCCCAAGATGCTTCCCGAAAAACCTGTGATGCAGCAGTGGGAACCCGTACCCTCCCTGCTTTTCAAATGAACACTGGTGTCAAGACAGAGCCCTGAGGAACCCCCAGTAGAGCATGGCTCACCAGACCCCTGTAGAGATTTGAGGACCACTTTGGAACTCTAATCCACTCAAAATGTGCTGATAATTTTCCTTGCCAGGACACTCTCTGCCTGGTGTCACAAGAGTGGCCTCCCGGGAGCAGATCAGCCAATGATAACAAAGTAGCCAGATGTCTGGTGCTGGCAGTGTCCCAGAAGCCAGACAGCAGCACGCAGCAGCATCCGCTGTGGGCCACAGATCAAAGATACCTGAGAATTACTTATGGGCACAAAATATGTGTTGCTTACTCTACAGTTCCCATTAATAACAATCTGGGAGAATTTGTATTTCTAATTAACTCTTTTCTTTCGGCTCACAAAGTGCTGTAGGTTGTGTTCGGCTGCAGCAGCAATTTTTTTTTTTCTTTTTTTCTTCTCTGTTGCAACTCTTTGAGTCGACAACAGGAAGTCGGATGCAGGAGCCAGATCAGCTTTAAACTGCAGTTCTGAGGCTCAGAAACACCCGGCGAATTGCCTCAATAAACAAACAAACAGTGCGAGAGTCAGCGTATTTGCATCTAATCATGCTGCATGGCACCTCTTTAGACCGGCCCTTGATGCATAACGCGAGAGCTGTAAGTGTTGACGTGGAATTGATTCAGCTGAGGTGTGACATTTTAATTATAAATGATTTTCTTCTCTATTTTTTCATTCCTTCCACAAGTTCTATCCTAACAATACTGGAGGTGAGCTGATGTGAGTAAAGACCAGGCCACTTACACGAGAATAACCTGCATATTTATGCATCATAATCAACAGGCAATGATTTACACTTTGTACACGGTTCGCAGCCTTGGCTTGTTTTTGCACTGTGGTTGTTTGTGTTTAGTCACAATGACATTTAGACACATTACAGTTCCGCAGCGTTTCCTCCTGCAGGCCCTGAACTTCTCTTCGAGGCCTCCATTTATTCCGTCATACTGTATGTGTAATGTTTAATATACAAATATCCAGAGTAGACCCTTGACTTTTTTTCCCCCCATCTTTATGAGGTTGAAGAGGAGTATTTCAACTCGCACACGTTTGTGCTTTATATTGTTTGGCTCACTATGTTCTAGTGTACGCTGCTCAATGGATGGATGATGTGCATCCCATGCAATGTGCACTGTATAATATTAATAATTAAGCAGAGAAAGTGTTGCTGCATGTCTGTATTTGATAGAGACCCCCCCCCATTACACCCCTTCCCCCAATTATGTATATTACCTTTTGGTTGTGCACGGTTCATGCAAATTCTCATTTGCATGGCTCTCTTGAATGTGCTATCTGCTGGCTGGAATCCCTTAAAGCTTATAGTCAGCATTGCCCTTCATCAGATCTTGGTGGTGACCTTTTCTCTTTTTATGTTATTCTACTATGACTCACTGTTTGAAGTGCGCACACGAGCAACTGACGAAAAAGGGAATTTTTTATCGAGCCGTGTCGTGTTTCCATTGTTTTTGGCTCAGATATGTACAACATTTCTTCCTTTTCTCGTTTTAAAGTCCCATTTTTTTCCATTTCAGGGTGCTAAATAATCCCAAAAAAATTAGCCTACCTCCGTTTCTTTGATGCTGAACTTTATTGTGAAGGCTGAAATACGCTGTCATTAATTTTTCTGTTGTTAAATGTGCCACTTCTCTTCACATCTAACTTTTTTTTTTTTTTCACTAAGAGGAATTGCTTACCAGAAAGACTTCTTTAATGAGTGTGTTTAAAGTTAAGGTTACTCCAGGTCATTTTCTTCTTTATATCGTTTACTTGGAAATGTAACTTTTAAAAAAAAGGCCTAAAACTGCTTCACTGAGATCCTGTCTCCGAGCTCCGGCAGCTCATCACTCCTAAAACAGCCGCTCTCGTCCATCCCGGCCCCGACCGTTATTAATGTGCGCTGAATAATTTAACAGGGTAAAATTACCATGCTCTTTTGAAAAGATTTTTGCCTACACAATTAAAGAGCATTATAGTGATTTTTAGTTGAACAAGAATTATGACTGTTTTCTCTCCGCTCTGCTGCACTTTCTGGCTCCATTATTAGGAGCTGTGGGTAAGCGCAGTTGTTAAGACCTGCTACACTCTGCTTATGTCTGACTGCCAGAAGAGGTTGTGCTCCAGCTTTGACCTATACCGCGATGAGCAGCTAATGGATAATGGATGAAGTGTACGTTCAACTTCCGCAGAAAAGACCACCGTTGCTCTGTTAAAGGAACTATATTTGGACTGTGAAGTAGATTCCTGGCTTTAAATATCTGTTTATGCGTCACGTGGCTGCCGGTGTTGAAAGGTGGATTCTTTTAAATCTTTTAGCGTTAGCCACTATGTCGACTAAATCAACCCTGAAAGAAGAGCAGATTTCCTGGAAGTTTAACAGTGCCATATTATATTGGCGTTGTACAATAACAGCACGAGCATGGAGCGTTTGCCGGGGCCTTCGCTCGTATTCCTTGCGGACAACTGTCCACATCTCAACCACAGACCAACAATTGGCAGTAATTGGCACGTTGCCTCGGCTGTCCTGGGAGAGATCTGAGAGCGCACGCGGCCACGGACAGGCTGCCCTTTCCACCAATTACAGAGTTGTCTCCTCGTGGGGCGGGGGCTGGGGGAGGTCTACCTCACTGCTACCTTGTCTCTTGATCAAAATGATTTGTGGAGATCCTTTTTTCCTCTCTCTCCTCTTCCCTTCGTCTTGCCTGCCTTTCTCCCGCCAACTGAGGCACTCCTGTGTGTGAAGTGCTAGTGAGAGTCTTCAGTCAAGGACCCCAACCAGCGACTGACAGCCTTACAGTAGCAGTCAGTGGGACACTGACATTAGAGGTGCTCTGACAGTCAGACTGTGCTAGACAGGCCTTCCAGTGAAAACACCACACACAGGGTCTTTGCTGCTGGTTTTTCCTAATACATCACTTGCTGGCTCTCTTCTCTTTATGAACTTTATTTTGTCCATGGGCGAATGTGACACTGAATCGGGCTTGGCAGAAGCTGAAGTTTCGACCAAACAGCTGAACTTCACTTTTTTTCACTTGTTCTCTCGTTGCTGGTGTTTTGGCCTTTTGTTGTTTGTTGTCTCCAGGCATAAGCAGCATGTTAAAGCTTGCATGGTTTCATTATGATGGCAATGATAGCGAGCGTCTCATGTGGGTAGAAATGTGCAGGCCACACAAGGTACCAGGGGACCCCAGTGCAAAGGATCAGAGGCCTGCTAACATTACCCAGTTAATGCCACAGGGAAGGCTGTGGAACACCCAATCCCCTTATTTTCTCCCCTCTCGGTCGCTCTCGTCCTCAAAGCCGATGTCTCTCCGCATTGCACTTCAGTAAATTTGAGGAGGCGAGGAGATGCTTCCTGCACTCAGAAATATGTGTCAGGCTACTGGGTTGTGTTGTGTTTGCAATGTAGCTGTGGAAGGCAACAAAGCAAGTGCACACAGAGAAGAAGAGAAAGAAACACCCCCTAACTTATTCTCTTTAATCCAGCGTGAGATATCCAGAACTAGGTTAACTTAAACCTCACGTTATCCAACACTTTGCCTTTTTCAGCACGTCATAAATCACTATTTACACATTTATGTGGGGCCTGGGAGTGTATGTCTTTGTTAATTCAACAATTAGCACAGGTAAATCCTCGCCCTCGCCACAGGTTGACAGGCTCACACTAAAGCAGCTTTATTTCTCTGCGAGAACCTTCATGAAGGGGGGGGGGCTACCTAATATGCTGTCTGGCCCCGAGGCCTGTGGGAGTATGGTTGGATTATTATGTTAATGCGTGTGCCTCCTGCCCTCTGCTCAGTCCCAGCTGGCCTCCCTGTCGTTAGGAAGTGCTTTGCTCTGACAGAGGAGTAATATGCTCCGTGATTGAGGGGCCAAAAGATCGAGCTCTATAAGAGAGGGGCCAACGCCGATAAGCATATGATACAAGTGCCATTGTATGCGAATGCCTCGGAGACATGGAAGATGACTTAGCAATTCCTATGGATTTCAGTGGAAGTATGAATATGTATAAGAGCTGTGTGGTCCTTTTTTTTGTATGTGTGTGTGACTGGATTTAATTGCCCATAGCATTATATCTTCTGCCGTGCATTTTATTGTATTTTTATTATTACATGAACTCTTTCATTACGTGCCATTGGCAAATCCACCTATAAATATGACGGGGTCCTACCGTACAACATGCTTTTAATCATCCTGTACAAATCAATATGAGACGATTTTGTTTAACGCAGTTCATCGTGTAAGCAAAGCAATTAGACGGTTTTTAATTTTGAGTGCTGTCAGTGAACATTTAGAACCATCACACAGAGTAAGAGTAAGCCTGTTTGTGTGTCTTTTAGAGGTGGTAATGCAACGCTACGACTGGGAAATACAACATTAGGTAAATATTGTGACGTGAGACAAGATATCGTCTTAGATTTTGGATATTGTCATATCGTGAAATGGCGTCTGTGATGTGTTCAACTGAATTTAAAGGCTGCTGCAGAACTTAAATTGAGGCATTTAGGTTAATACTATAATGGTTTGGGTTTTAAACTAAATATTGACATGTAATTATATAAGAAAACTCACATAACCACTTGGATTATTTGTTGTCATAAGTTTACCATATATGTATGTGGGTATAGTACCAGGGGCACGAAAATATATATTTTTTTAAATGAGTAAAATAGAACCATGAAACCAGGCCCTGAATCGGCCCTGAAGCAGTCCGATTCAGGGCGGCCCTAGCCGGGTAGGGGTTGCTGGTTGTCCCGGTGTGGAGCTCCAGTGGTTACCAGGGGCACGAGAAAAAAAATGACTAAGTCCCACTTATAGTACCAGTACCATGAAAATTCAATGTTTTAAATGAGTAAAATAGAACCATGACAATAGGATAAAACAGTTAATATTACTCCCAATAGTGTGTAAAATCACTAAAAAGCCAAAGAAATATAACAGATACTCAAATTAAACGTAGCTACTGTATTTTAAGACTAAACTGTTTGTGAACTCGGAAGAAGAACCTGTGTCCAGCTTTATATCGAGATTTATGGAGATCTGGAAGCCAGGTAACCTAGAACTATAACGTTTTGGTTAAGTGTAACTCCATCAGAATTGATGACACTGCTCTGCCAGATGACGTTCCCCTGCACGTTTGTGTCTCATTTAATCAACCTGACATGAAAGTAAAAAAGTGAGGTGAGTGAAGGGGAGAATAAAAACAAACAAAAAATCCTTGTGATTTGTCGAGTAGGGGGAAACTGCTGCACATAATTGTGTAAATATGTCAGCCAAACAGTGGAAAACCGCTCCTTTTTAAACGCTTGTCTTTCATCTCGTCTCCTCACTTGCACTCGGAATAGCTCCATATCAGCTTTGTGTGGGCCCATTTACAAAGTGTGTGGAGTGTTTGAGTTTTGTACCGGGGTTTGTTTTGTTTGCTTTTTAATCAAGTTCAATTTTGTCTCCATCACTACGAGCTTTTTTCCACAGTCCCTGTTCCTCGCGTCTGCCAGGATTATAATGTGTCTCCTCTTGCTGAGGTTGCCTTCATCGCTGTTATTGTTTGTTTCCGGTTATTGGGCCCCAGCTGTAACGAGAGAAAGGGTATCTGCGGGTGTGTGGAAACTTTTCTTGTGACTAAATGTCAGAAAAAGAGATGGCGTAACACATAATGTGCTGCTACTGAGAAAGAAAGTCAAAGATTAAAAGAATAGGTCATGTTAGATGTGTTTTCATCTTACATCATGATTAGGGATGGGATGCTACAACTTTTTTGTGTCCAGATACAGATGTCCCAAACTCTAGTATCTACCGACAATTAGTCATACATGCAGTAATGCACCAACTATGTAACAGATATTGATCTCTCAAACACAAGAAATAAACATTTCAGTCTGTACATGCGATATATAGATAGATTATTAATCAATTCATTAATGTATTTATTTATTTATGTATTCTTTTTTTTTTTTATAAATAAATAAAAATAATTATATTATATTTATAATATAATATACAATATATACATTATATATAATATATAAATAATAATATAATATTGAGAAAATATTCAGATTTTAGACATTTCCTTGCAGATTAACGCACGTTTCAGGATTTCCTAAGTCTTTTTAACTGATCCACAGTTCAGCATTGTTCGGTTTGATTCTTTTGGGGCGGACGTCTTGCTTTTGATTGATGCTTTTAATAATTATTTACATTATCAATTATCGAATTAATGAAACGTAGAAATACATGTCATGAACAAAGCCCGTCACAGTGTCTCACTATCCCTTAATATCAGGACAATATTTGTAAACTCTGCACATAAAAGACTGCAACAAGGATTATAATGCTTGCCACAGCATGCATATATTGATTGAGTATAGTGTAAAACTATATTATTAATAGTTTTGACCAAATAATTGCTATAAATCCACAAAACTGCAGAGCAGAACTTAACAACCACTTAAAACTTGTGTTTATATAACGTTGAATATGCCTTTTCCCTCTTGATACTTCACTCAATGCACAGAGGCACAATTATTTTGCTGTCACTTTTCACTTATTTCCATTTAGAGCCTTTTGGGATCCTCCAGTTGTCATGTTAAGTGTCGTTGTTATGAGCTGGCGACTTTTCGCTCAAGTTTGGCACAAGTGGAACAAGGGCACTTTGATTGTTACCCTCTCCTTTGTTGTTTCGTTAAAGGCCCTGAGGTTTTTAGCAGTCATAGTCTTTATAAACTCAAAGCTGTGTTAAATGCAGCCCCAGCCCCGGCTAATGAAGGGGAGCCTTCAAAACCGCCATGAGATGATGCTGTCAAATGGGTGACATAAAAACGGTGCCTGTAATCCCCCTGTGCAGGCCCTGGGAGTAAATATGCCAGCTCCACCATTTTCACAGCATTTACTCACAGTTCAAACAATCGCTCTCCCTCCTCTCCCCATCCCTTAAAACACAGTGACAGCTCTGCGATATTCTCTGCCACAATCCTTGGCTGCCTGCGACCAATGAAACAAGCAGGAACAGCTCTGATAATGCTCTTCATCTGCATTGTGGGTACACCTCTCCCTTCTCTCTTTGTTTGGAAACTTGTGTCACTCACACATTCTGCACTGAGCGTGCACAGAATCTGGGTGTGATGTTTGTAAATTAATCTTTTTTTGTTTGAGCAGTGATTTAGTGAGGTTTGTTTGCATGATTATACAGAGGATTAGACGCGTAAAAGCTTAAAAGAAGCTTTTATTACCATGTTGTGTAGGCCAAGTACTGGGTGAATGTGCAGGACAAATATCTCCTGAACGCAGAACATAATAACACAAAATGTTATGCTGTTATCCTTGCGTTGTCACAGCTGAGTTCTCCTCAGAAAGAAGAGGACACGGTGATAAATGTGTGCCATTCATCACCTTCATTCGCACTGAGAAACAAGCAGCAATGTGCTTACTCAGGTGGCCTCTTTTAGAACGTGTCAGTCTGTGCTCACATGACACAGGATGTCAGCAAGTTTGATAAGCATAGAGACCATGTAAAGCCCCTATTTGTCAAATATAATTATCAAATATGCCACTTATAAATATTGGGGGTTACTCCATGTGTCTAAAGGTGCAGCACTGTTCCGTTTTTCTATTTATATTATTTTGTCTATTGCTTCTGTAGCTGCTTGAACAACGTGTTTCTTAGATTTAGATCAGAATATAATGTTGTTTATATATCAGTACAGTAGCACCCGTTCAACCTCAGAGTTTTGAATGAGTGTACAGAAATGAATTGGACATTCTAAACTGACCGTGAGTGTGAGAGTAGAGAGCTTTTCCACTACATACTACGTACTTTTTTGTGTGGATTTGGTGGTGGATTTATTACTGTATTTGTATCGTCCAGCAGGTTTGAAAACTGCATCGTGTTCTATATTCAAACTACAATCAGAAACAATGCTTGATGGAAAACGTCTTTCCATCCAAGCATAAGGCCACTACTTTAGTATCCTCGCAGATGTGACCCCACACATTTGTGTCATCCTTCCCTTGTGTGGCTGCTCATCATGCAGTAATCCATACTTTGGGCTTCTCATTTGCACGCTCAGTGTTTTGTGTGGTCCCTCTTTTGCTTCCCATGGATCTCCCTGCAGGGAGCCAAGAAGACAGACTTTGACTGATTGATGTACTGGGGGCATTTCCTCCTCCAAGTGTGGAAAGTGGCTTCATTCAGCACCCTTCTATGCCCCTTATACAGACGTGTCAGGTCATATGTCAACATCCGAATGTCCGTAATGTATGAACAGAGACTTAAAGCTCAGTTAACTTTCTGTTTTTGTCTGATGTGAAGACTTTTAGAGGCTGAGAATTTGTTGGGTAAAACTTTGCCCTGTGCAACTTTTCTTCGGATGACTTTCCCCACTTCCACATCAAAATAGTCATGACTCCATTCAGGCAGAGTACTCACCTTAAGACCATGAATAGTTTTCTTCTAGTTCGAGCGTGTACCTGAAAACTTTACCACAGAACTTTTGCCTGAATGTCAGCGGTCACTCCCTTGTCTACTCTCGCATCCTTTGATAATCCTGCCCAAAACTCCTTAAATTCACAAGAGAATTCTTATGAATTCTAGGATGGAAAAAAAAAACAAAAACCCTGGCAGATGTGTGTTACTGCCCGACTGGTGTGTGGTCAGAGGTAGAGGGGAAAACCAAGCTAGGCATTCGGACGCTTGGCGCTCGCACCCTCCCTCATAGCATCACAAACTAGCCCGACACTTCCCCCAGTAATGAGCAGGGGCCCAGACTATGGGGTCAATTATTCATGCCCAGTCAGCTGGGAGAGATGGAGTGAAAGAGGAGGGGTGCTGAAGCCTCATTGAATCTTACAATACTACCACAACCCACAGTGTGTTTTTTTTTTTTTTTCTCTGTCCAGTATTGCCTCCATCCACACAACTAAATCCAAGCCCAAGTCTTGTCTGGATGGATGGATGGAGTGTAACTTTAAAAGGCATATATGAGTGGCCACTCACTCCACTGGTCATCCTGCAGCAGCAGCAGCAGCAGCCTTAGCTACTCTACCATTCTCTGGCCTCACAATTACTGTGTTGAATGGACAGACATCGATCGTCAACACACTACATCTGTTTCCATGTGGCTGCCATTAAACATACAGTAGACCATGGTATCAAAGGGTATTACTCAGTGTGGGGAAGCTGCAAAGTCAAGTGTTTGTTCTATACATCACTGACAGTGAAACACAAAAGGGAATTTTTCATAATACTCAAGATTCTGGACAATTTAGTCTGTTTATTTTATCGCAAACCAATGCACAGTTGATGGCAACGCAGAGGCTTTAACTTATTGAGGCGGGTTCCCTTCACTTCCGTTTAAGACGGGATTGAAGACGTTGATGGAGCAACTCATGGGAGAATGAGAATGACTTCCTCCTTTCAAGGCCATTTTGCCTTGGCAGAAATTTCCATGTCTCCATGTTTAGTGGCAATATCTCTGACATCACGATAATCCATTTAGGTGACAGATTGCTGAGCTTTTCACTCACAAGTTGCATATGAGTCTGCATTTTAATAGTTCACAAGCTCAAGGGGAACGAATAAATCTGCAATATCTGATTGGGTGATCAGGGTGGTATACCATTTTTTTTTTCCAAGTGTATGTATGAAGCTTTTTGGAGTGGCTGTAAAGGTCAGTGATTGTCATTGTTGGAATATAGAGCTATATAACACATTTTTAAATACTAAAAACAGCTTTAAGTGCTAGAAATCACAGGCTTGGGACACTGTAGTATCAGTTTGTGATGTTTCTAAGGACAAATGTTTTTTCTTGTGGTTCACAAGACTCACCATGGCAACTGACCACATCGTTCAACCCAAAAATCAGATTTTAGATGGAGCAGGACTTTCAATGAACGTTTAATGGCAATTATTTTTGTCTGTTTTGAAATTATGTTTCTCACTGAGCCACAATTGCCCATAAATAATTTATGCATAAAGGTTGAGTAGATAAGAATCTCCGTACGTTCATTTACGAATGCATAATAATGGGGCAAATCAAATCATGCAATAAAAATAAACATTACGGTATCATTGCAGTATTAAAATATGCTTCCCTTGCATCTTAATAGTATTGTGCATCTCCCTGCTACTTTACTGGAGGGCATACTGTGTGTACATTGTGCTGCAAGTTACCAGGACTGTGTGGAAGGACATCTATCAAAATCGCATAATGGCCGCAATCACAATGCACCGTGAAGTAAAAACACGTGGAGGAAAGAGTCCCCTCTTTATTTGCTGTCATCCTTCCCATGAATATATGTGCAAATAAATGGCTAGTATCAAGCGGGGAGCAAAATGTGTCCCAAATGAAGTCCTGGAAATGGCACATGTGTGTGTGTGTATGCACTTGAGATAGAGAGAAAGGAAGAAAGAAACAGAGTGGAGGGGGGTTGGGGGATGAAAAATCATCACCAGTCCAAATGCAGATATTGTGGCGGCCTCACACTCTCGCCTGTGTCACCCTCCATTCGTCACTGTCCACACTCCTGCTTCTCATTAAGTGGCCCCGCTCCGGCGACAACTTAATTTCCTTAAGAGGACCAGACACCTGATTCAATTGTGGCGCCCATTACAGATTTGTTTTCCTCCGTCTCGGCCTTGCTGGGACCACATGGCACTGAACAGAAATACACTATTAAATGCTGTAGACATAATTCCCCGACATATGATTCATGTCTGCCTCCCAGTATCCATCCCTCACAATACCCTTAGCTGAAATAGCTTCAGCTCGCCTGGTTCAGCTCCTGTGTGTGTCTGTGGCACAGATATTATTGTGGTTTTATTGTACTATATGTTCAGACACCGCTATGATATAATGAATGAAGAGCTTTTTTACAATAACTCAGATTTCTGTGCTTTGGATTAATTGATAAGATTCCCCTCATTATTAAGCTCGCTGGTTTATTATCACATCATCACGTCAAGACTCTCTCAATAATTCAGAACCACTTTTTGACCGTTTCAACATGACTCTTCCTCAGTCCTGTGTCTCTTTGAAGACCAGGCAGCGTAAGGTGAGACTTCTGTTGTCCGTTTGACTGCTGCTCTGCCGAAGCTTATACCTCTCGCCCTAAAACTGTCAGTCAAACCGCTCTTACTCTTGTACAGGCTTTAACCGATTGTTGCTATAATTCCCTTTGTCATAGCTTTTATCTGCGAGGTGTAAATATGTCTGTTAGCAGGTCCTCACCCAGAACCACGCAAAGGCCTCGTGTATTCATTTATTTATGGTCTGGTGTGTTTTTCTTTTTTTTTGACAAGCATCCTGTCGATTCCTTAAAAAGTTAACATCTGACGAGTCATTTTTGGATCTCCCAATTGTCCAAATCGGGAATGTTTCGTCCGTGTGCGTCGTTGGTTGACATGCACGCTCACACCCGCACAGAATGCAGGTTTTGATTCAAGCCCGTCCTGGAGACACCTCCGAGATGTAAAACTGCTGACTATGGGTCTGTTTTCAGCAGCCACTAAAACACAGAGAAAGTTACAGAAGGCATTTACTCCACCCTTACTGCTCCTTTCCTGTAATGCTTTACCTCTGATTTGACGCGCTCTGTCTGTCTGTC
This sequence comes from Microchirus variegatus, assembly GCF_963457635.1. Classification (NCBI taxonomy): domain Eukaryota; kingdom Metazoa; phylum Chordata; class Actinopteri; order Pleuronectiformes; family Soleidae; genus Microchirus; species Microchirus variegatus. Next base: position 10,572,351 of record NC_139824.1, read on the forward strand.
TGTGTGCGTGCATGCATGTTTTTGTGCACGTGCACGTATGATTCCTTTGCTTTCATTAGGGGACCAAGGGGATCCTGTTGTATATTATAAATATAAAATGTATTCTTTGCAGCTATTTAATTGAGAAATTAAGAGTTATTCTGCAGCAAATCAATCAAGCAATCCTCTCGTCTCACGTCCTCCGGCGTGAAGATTTGCCACATCCATACGTTAACGAAATCTGGTGTTTTTGATATATTGTATATATATCTCATTTTTATGGGGGGATCTTGAAAATAAAACAACAAAAATAAGATTCAACCAGCAGAGCATAGAATATAAGTATAAATATGATGTTTTATATACAAAACAATGAACAAATGAATCTATAGGAGAAATGATAGTGATTGGCCAACTTTGTTATCACTCTCTTTCATAAGCGCTTCATAAATATGTAAAAATAAGACAGTAAACCAAGCTACAAATAAATACATCAATCTAAAAACTATATAATATAATATAGTAATATAAAATAGTTTTAAGTGTGTGGCTCCTGCATCACCCTGCATGTGCTTGGACTAAATGTTGACATTCTAGAGTTCCGTATGTAGCTGTTTTTGCACTGATGTTTACTTTCCTTTAGCTGCAGTCCACTCTTATATCGCTTAAAAAAAATACCAGCTGATTCTTTAAATCTCTATTTCAGTTCACTTTCCTCTCGCTCTTTATTTTCTACGTCTCCCCCCCATCTGGTCCAATAGAGCTCAGCAGCAGCGTGTGTGGAGGAGTGTCTCCTGTTCCCCCTCCTGTCCTCTCCCTCTCCGGGAGCATCAAAAGGAGGAGGATCCATGCAGGGTGTTTGAAGAGCCCACCGACACTCCCCTATGGGTGGTGAACTGGCAGATGCTCAAACCACACACAACTCGTATGTAGGCAGGAGGAGCGTCCTTCTCATCTGCTTTTGTAGCGCTGCCATTGGTTTTCCCGTTCAGCCATGAATCGTACGGTGCCTGTCTTTCGGTCCTGCTGTTAGGTCAATTTCTCCTTGGTTTTGTTTATTGGGTGATTTGTTCTCCTCCGGTATTTGTCTTTCAACTATTTAATTTAATATTTAGACACTCATGGTTCTCATAGGATTAAGCCTAAGTCTACAATGTGACATAAATTTTGCTATTCTCCCATTTTGGCAGTGGTCCTATAGCAGAGCCTATACCACAAGTACACCTCCATGTGACTGCACATGCGCCCTCTAGTACTTCTAGTCCATTTGGTGGCACGCTCTTATTTTGGTCAAAAGAGACCATGAAGAAGGCAGCTAAATGGAAACTTGCGTGAGGTTATATGAGAAATTAGAAATACGGAAAATGAGGCAATCTCCGCTGACATGGAGTGCTGTACGTGAGGCATACCCTTTAGTGCTGTGCAGGTACACTGGTACTTCATCCATCCATCCATCCATTTTCTACTGCTTTATCCACCCCATGAGGTTCACAGGGGGTGCTGTGCCAATCTCAGCTGACATAGGGCAATAGGCGGGGGTACAGCCTAGACAGTTCGCTAGACTTTTTCCATTCAAAACAACATCTGTTATAGAATGAATATGTAATAACACTAACCTCTCGTTGGAGTGGAATTATCGTTTTCATTACTTCCTGAAAGCTAAATGCCATAAAATATGGTATCAGGGCAGCTGAAATCACAGAGAACACTTGAAAACTTTGACCAGTGAAACCAAAACTGTCAACATGGCCATGTCAACAGTAAATGTAAGTCCAAGCGGATTGACTTATTCTGAAATCAAGGTAGAAAAAACGTGTTGGGTGAGACTTTTTAACAAGCAGCAATGTGTGCATGTTAGTGTGTCTGAAACACATGTAGACCTTAAATGAGGTTTCCTTCCCCCAGTACCTGCCATGTCATCCTGGCTTTTCCTCCATCAAGAGCGAAGAATGAGCTGCGATGCTGTTTTGCTGCCAACGCGTAGATGTGCAGCGCGTTGTCAGTACCTTTTCAGTAGCTCAGCCATCATCTCCTCACACAGCTGCGGTTCCTGCCATGCTGATTGTCTGGCCTTTAGCTTCCTGGGTGGCGACGTTGAAGCTTTGACCTGCTTTGTCTCCCTATCTCCCTCACCTTTTCCGCTCAGGCTTCCTCCATCTGCTTGACAGCGCTCACCTCTTCCGACAGGCCTCCCAGAACATCGGCTCCTGACAGACAAGCCTATCCCCGCTCTCTCTCTCTCTCTCTCTCTTCATCTCTTTCCTTCTTTCCAGTTTTTCCACTGCCTCAGCCTGTGCATCTATCACAGCTAACTCCTCACCCGACTCTTATGCTCTCATGTCAGCGAGGGGTGAAAGAGGTGTCTCTCTGTAAAGAAGAACCTGCAGCTTTGTTTTAGATTACACCTCACAGAGAGATGTAGCTGTCTGTGGCGATCAGCCTCTACTCCCGCCTCCCATAAAACCTTTTCTCCACTTCACACAAATCTAAAAATCCAGTGGAAATATAAAGCATGAATATATATATATCAAAATATTTATAATACCAAGTATATAAGTATATTATAAGGATCTATGCATTGTGAGGTAAAACTACTGTACTGATCCCTTGGCTTGCTGCAAACTCATGATTAAACTCATTGCAAATTGGATTCAGACAAATATTATGATTGGCAAACAGATAATAATGAGAAAGTAGAATGCTGTGCAAGGCCTGTTATTGCAGGAATTGATCTCAGGCGGCAGCTTTTAAAAGAATATGCTGTACGCTGTGATATAGGAGGTTAAGAAATACAATAATGCATGGGTAATGAGGAACCGGTGAGCACACCTTTCTGAACAATAGGGTGATTTATCTCATTAAATGCGTTGACTCGTACGATAGATGCTGTATATTCGCTTGTCGCGAGTTGTCGCGGACATTACTGCTGTCCCCGCGTTGTGTCGGCTCAGCGAAATGAAATATATGAACGCTACACTTGGCATCATTTATCTCTATAATGACTATAATTGGGCACTGACAGTGTTACTGTTGAACTGTTTTTATGCTTCTATGCTTTTACAACAAAAAAAAGAGACCTGGATACTATGAGTCACAGTCTTCATTTGAAATTGAAATACGTGGATTACATTTGCTCTCAATAATCAGATGCACCTGATTCACCTTGGATGCGTCACGGCTGCATTTTCATTTCGATGTTTTCGAGCTCCTCTCTCTTTCTGTCAATATCATTATATGTTAATAATGATATCATTATATGTGCATGATTACATAAAACGGACACCCCTCATTGTAGTTTTAGTGTCTATAGGCTGAATATGAATACATGAACAACATAAATGTTGTATTATATAATATTATATATGAACTATTTTAGCAGCTGTGCAGATTCTCTCTTCCTCTCGCTCTCTCTGTCCCAGTTTAAGTTAAAAAAAACAACAAAAAGAAACACGTGTTTACTGTCAGAGATTAAGTCCTAATCTTATGGTGGTTTGGGGAGACGAGTGACTGATCTAAAGGTGAGACTGTAGCTCGTAATAAATGGAGGATTTAGCCTCCTCCTTCCCCTTCCCAGGAGAGGATATTGTTCTTTTTTTGAGTAATAAGCATTTTGGGCTACTGTACAGACCGAGCAGTGCAAAATGGCTGTCGCTATAAATACAGCAAAGGCCTTTGTCGTGTCCTGAGGCCGCAAAAACCAAATTGTTTCTATTTTAAAGCAATTACACATGCATAGAAACACAGTTATGTGCAGTATCTTCAATTTCTACTAATGAAACCTTCTAAATGTTACACACAGGACCTTTAAGTTCATCTGTGCATGACCCCTCCGTAAGCTGAGGAATGCACCATAAACATAAATAAATAAATAAATAAATATATTTGCCCCCCCCCCATATTTTTGTACCCCCCGTACATTTTCAGTGATCCCCACCTCCCTTGAGCAAGCTATTACAGCAGCGCTGTGGTCGTATTTCATTAAAGGACTGTTTAAAATGCAACAGTCTTCATGGGCTTGTTGTAACTTTGTGTGTGTGTGTGTGTGTGTGTGCAGCACAGGCCCATTATACCAGTGTGTGTGATTCCTGCATTTGTTCGATCCCTTTATCTCATGATCAAAAAGGGGCCTTCAGCACGGGCACTCGCTGAAGGGGGCTGGCCCAGTGAAGGAAGAGAGAGGGGTCTCTACACATGTAATCCTTGTCATTGAATTTAGGCTATCTTTTTTGTACTAATGAATATTTCAGTAGTTATTGCAACGAGTCTCTCTTTCCGCTGCTCCCTTTGCTCATAAGCGAGTCACTCATATAATGATTTAATTAATAGCATTGTATCCACAGATGAAAAGCTTATATTTAATCAGCAAAATTGAGTGAACTGAGATCAGGGGCCTTGACTGTCATGAAAACGTGCTTGAGGTCCCACTTGCTCACTAAGCCACTCTAAGCCCTGGGACACCCATACTTAATTGAGAGTTAATAAATAAATGTGGTTAGAGTAATCCCTGGATCCAGCCCCTCAGAGGCCCCAGTCTTGCTGCTGTGTGTGTGTGTCTGAGTGTCTGTGTGTGTGTCTGTGTGTGTGCATACATGCATACTCTGGCCAAGCTCCCTGTGTCATTACAACCGTGCCAAGGCAGACTCGACTGTGTTGTGCCAGATACTGGTTTATTTACCTGAGATGCTCCCCGTGTCACTGCAAGTGCCATATGTTAGATCCCACAAGGATTGCTCCCTGAATGCACTTTTGCTTTTTTTTTGTTTGTTTCTCTATGAAATGTAGACATATTTTAAATTCAAATCTATTTTCAATAACAAGGTTAGGTTTAATTGTGGTTTGTTTTCCCTCTTCCTTTTACTAAACTGCTATAACCCTTTTAAAAAAAATGGAAATGAGAGAATGAGTACAGACTCTCAAGCAATCATAGTCAAATAAAACTTAAAGGCAGGGCACAAGACGGCCTTTTGTTCCATAAGATGTTTGACTCCTTCATGAACTATATTTAAGGCATTTAATAGTTAAAAAAAAAAAGTGCCTGAGAGTTTGCTTTCCATGTGTTTCCCATCCCAAGAGCACCTCTTACCAACCCAATTTGAGTCCAGGAAGTGCTCCTCCCCAAAGGGTTGCTTTATTCATATTTATTTACTTTGCGTGATATACATTTCAAGGCAAATAAATAGAAAGAAAAATATATTAAAAAAAACATTTTAACCCTTTAACACCAATGACATGTCAGCATCTTTGTTGCCAGAGATGAGTTGAAAAAAACACCTGTACATACAGTGGCATTGGACACACAAGATTCAAAGAAATGTTACTTTAAACATGTTTTATACTGTTCAAATTTCAAATTTAACACGCAAAATCTGGTGTTTGTGCTTTTTCTAAATCATATTTTTTGTTTTTCTTCATTTTAAATTGTTAATACACTATTTTAACATGCAGTGAATTGTTAATAACGGCCAGATATGGGAAGTTATTCTGTATAAATGGGGAAAAAAGCACTTAGCGAGACCCTTTTAAAAGTCCACACAGACATTTTGAAGTGTTAAAAGTTGTTGGTTAATGCGGAGAGCAAACAAAAGTAGTACTACCTCATTGTCAAACCAAAAAAAGTTCCATTGAATCAAACTATATTATTAACATGTGTTTTTCCCTTTACATTTTGGACTGACTGTGGTTTCAAGTGAAGACAGAAGCTTATTCTGGGGTGAGATTCTCCTTTTTTTTTTTCCCATTCTATACAAATCCACATTTGCTTGCATGAAAGCAAAAGAAATGGGGGAGAGAGAAAAAAGAAAGAAACGAGGAGAGTGAGAAGTATGTGTGTGTGTATTTAGCTAAGCAGGGGCAGCCCCTGGTCCATTGCCCATCATTTATTGATAAAGGCCCTGGAAAATGCGCGCGGAGAGAGAGAGAAAAAAAAAAAACTAATGAAATTATCAACGTTCTTGAATTAATGATGAATGGGAATAAGAAAAGGCTGGGCTCTCTGTGGAGCCAGAGAGGAGCGCTGCTTCATTAGCCATGCAGTCTCATCACATCCTCTCTTGGAGCTGCAGACAGTGGGGCTCTCCACTCTCTCCTCACCATCAGGACCTGCCATTGGATTCCATTCAACAAAAAAAAAAAAAAATAACCCCTCATTCCCTCCACCCATACTCCTCTGCTGCTGCTGCCGCTACTACTTTTTTTTGTCTTTCCTATTACTTCACCTGCCACATTCCACCCCCACGTCGTCGCTTTCAGAGGACAGGAACTCTTTGGTGGCTCTTTTCATTTATCACTTCTTTTACTTTTTTTTTTTCTTTTCCTGAGGATGAAGAGAGACAAACCTGACACATTTCTGGAAACATCCGTGGACAGAGAGCACACCTCTCTCCCTCTGCCTTCTCTACTTATTTCTTTTTTTTTTTTTTTTGGTTCTCCATCTATCCCCCCTGACTTGTTCTCTGTGGATATCATCCCTGCTTCTGCACATGCAAATGATATGTGAGACAGGGAGGGAATGGAGCTGTGTTCCCTCCTCCTCCTTCTCCTCCTCCCCTCCTCTCACTCCTTCTTCTTCTTCTTCTCCTTTTCCCTGGGTGGAAGCAGGAGTGGGCTGGTGAGCCGGAGCACGCTGAGAAATCACGGGCATGGGGTCTCATTAGGTAAGCAGAGGCCAGGGCAGCAGGGCTTCAGCCAGACACTGATTATTCCGAGAGCGATATCTGGAGGATCACCTCGGCTACATGCACCTGATTAGAACCACCGTCTCTGACAGTCGTGGCCATCTTTGACTTCAGAGAATGAATTAATTTTTGTCTGTTTGGAAAGGATTGTCTTTGCATTTAAAGAAGATATTTTTTTCAAAGCATACGAGACAATTTCTTACTTTTCCTCCATCTCAAATATCAGCTGCTTCTGTGTGAGGCCTTCTTTTTCATTAATCTGCAGACAAATGGTCTTAATGATACTTCTGTCATTTTCATTACATCAGTAGTGTTTTTATCTCAATTCGGTGAATGATTTTTACTGGGATTTTTTTTTTTGGAGCTTCATAATACCCTCAGACAATCGCCCATTTCCACGTCGCCCACTCATGAAAATTGATGACACGGAGCAGCGCTCGTGACAGACAGCAGTGACACGCGTAATATAATGTGCAGTCCTTTACATGGTAATCCGATCTGAGAGGGATTCAATTATTTAATAACAACATGACAGGCTATCATTAAAACAAATTGTGTGTGTCAATGCAAACACAGTCTAAGCTGCGAGGTCACAGGTGTAATGTTGTGTTGAAAGTCCTGAGCCGTAACACTCGCACACACACAAACACACACACCTCTCCATCCTCTTCTTATGAATAGGCCAAATTGATCCTCATACAAATTAGGTCTGTCCTCAAAGGGCTCCATCAATACATTGACTCCTTTTATGAGGGTCATCAAACAGCCATTACTGGGCATCAGGGGGTCCCGTTTGGGGAGAGACAGCCCAGGGTGAGTGATGAGCTGTGTGGGGATGGTAGCTCATCCATAGGGGCCTTGGAGCTCTGAGCCTGTGGCAAACAAGAGAATTGTAGTGGTGGCGATGGTGGTGGGGGGGCTCTTATTGAGTGTTACATCCATTAGTTAAACAAAACCAAATTAATTTGACCTGCTGTTGCTGCTGGAGTTGTTTGCTGCCTGTGTTGGTCAGTACATTTACATGAGGTTATAAGGTTAGTCTGACTAAAACTGGACTTTTTGAAATGCTGTACATGTTAGTACGACTGATATGTTTAGTCAGACTCCAGCTGACCTTGGGGTTCTCCACTGTGTGTCTATCCACCACCCCAACCCCACAGAAGAAGCTAAAACACAAAAGAAGATGTCATCGTTGAGGAAAAATATGGCAAAATCCAGGTGGGTACACTTTTATTTGGAATGACAAGGAGACAGAATTTATGCTCTGAATATTTTGAAGTTACTCGAAGACAGAAAGACACGGAATGACACTCACATGGTACCGACTGGCCACCAGCTAAAGCTGCCTGATACTGACAAGCTGAGAGACTATAGCAGGTCCAACATGCTTCATTCAATATCACTAGATTCTAGTGCTTGTGTTCTGGAAAAGGGACAGAAAAGTCCAATTAAATGACATAGTCAGGCTATGAACATAACTGCAACCTTAGCTTGACTAAACTGTGCAAGTGGACATTTTGAAATATCTTGCATATTCTGACCTATAGACCAAAACCCACTATATATATTGAATGGTTAGTTATATAATGAAGAGTAACTGCAAATGTACTCATCAACTAATCTAGAATTTATTCAGGTAAAGGGGAAGTACATGTGTTCTGGGTCTATTGTTGTCCATTAATAAGTAATTTGGCAGCACAAATTACAAGGGAAGTAGAACTAAATCAGATTAGTTATTTTACAAAGTCTCAAAATGCATTATTTAAACCTCCCATTATTCATCTGGCCTGGTCCCTGTTACCTGTGTGGCTTTATCGCAGCTTTGTAAAAATGGGTCCTAACCCTTTCCCTATCAAGCAAAAAAAGAAGACAAGAAATCATGCTAAAAATGTGTGACATGAAAAAACAATATTTAAGTATCAACAATAGACAAGCAGAGAGAGAGAGAAAAATACCCTGGGTATTCCCCACGGTTGTTCTCAGGTATCAGAAAAACAAATCTTTCAGCAGAACACAAACACAAGGATGTAAACAAACTGTCACTGCTGTCAAACACCTGCTTCAAGAAGTGTCAAAAGTTCAGACTTTTGCGATTACAACAGTTTTATTATGCACACAAGCCTCCCCTGGCTGATTAAAATGCAGCATTTTAAGTCTAATTGTTGGGGAAAACTGTGTTTTATGTTGCTGCAATGGTAATAACTAATGATAGATGCATAAAATTAGCATACATTTCCCAGACCAAGAGAATATCTGATCATTGTGCCATAGAGAATTGCTCTAAGTTAGGAAGTTAATTTCATTATCTCCTCCTCCTCATTTAAAGCCCGCCACTTTACAATAATTGGAAAACAGAATAAAAGATTAGCTTTTGACTGGATGACGGGCGTTAATAAAGTGTGATGGAATGTGAGTGTTAGAGAGTGGGTACCAATTACAGCAGCCAATCTCAGAGAGGCAACCATTGATGGTGGTGGTTCAATCTCTTCATCTGCCGTACAGTACATTAGGGACCCACTGCAGAGACCTCTGCTCCAGCTAGCAGGCTAATTGTCAATTCTGCTTAAGTCGTAAGGAGAGCTATTTTACCAGGGCTTTGGAGAGGAAGTGAACTGTAAAAATTAAAGCCAAAGAAGCGCGGTGTGAAGATAGGAATAAAGTTAGTATAAGGGGTTTTGAAGAATCGTTTGGAGTTGATAATGTGATGGGAAAAGGTCGCCTGGAAATAATATCGCAAAAAGAATATAGTGATCACTCGTCGCTATAAAATGTGGCACAACTTGACGAGTTCAAATGTGGAAAGTTAAGATGCACACACACACAGCAGGGTAGAACATTCATGACGCCAGTGTCCTCCTAATTCTCATGGGTCACCCTCATCCCTCATCATGTCACAGCTGCAGACACATTAACCACATCAGTCAGCACCTATAACCACATTTATCACCTATAGTTGCGTCCAATTAACTTCTGTATGATTCTTTTAGTAGATTTAAGTCTTATGTATGGTTAAAATATTACACGGTTAAAAAAAAAACTCACTCGGTACATCTGTAAGATAAATTGGTTCATTAGTGGTAACAAATCACAACAACTGCGTCGTGAAAGACCTCTCTGCCTTTTAGGCCATAATAGTCACATCATTGATTAAGTCATTGAGTTTCTCTTTTAACAAGCCACATGAACAACGAAACTGTATTCTCACATATATACTTTTATAAGCAAACAAAAGGAACATATTTTCTGATTCAAAATGACACGACTTCCATGTCTGCAGTGGCGCTTATGACATTTTGAGCAAATGAGGGCGGTGATAACCATTTCCAGAGATGGAAAAAGTAAAAGTACCAATACTTTGATGAAATATTACTCAAGTAGAAGTAAAAGTAGTCATCTGAAAATGTACTCGAGTAGAAGTAAAAAGTAGTTCATTTGAAATGTACTTTAAGTAAAAGTTACTTAGTTACTTTGCGTCGGGTGTGAGGGTAGTAGAAATATGACAAGGTGCCAGTGCTGGTGCTAAACACATCATCATTCGTCTGGTTCTGCTGTATATTTTCTCCGTGTAGGTCTTCATTGTGCTGAATTTTTATTTTTACTCAGTAACGGATAGGATTTATAAAGTAACTAAGTACAGACTTGAGTCAATACGTACTCAAGTAAAATACTAAATCAAATATATCAAAATACAACATTTTAAATTGTACTTAAAAAATACAAAATACACAAATAAAGTATTCAATACAGTAACTTGAGTAAATGTATTTAGTTATTTTCCACCTCTGACCATTTCCTGGTTGTGCAAAAGTGAGTAAGTCGTGGTTAGGTCAAGCCACAAAATCCACCTGGTTCAGGTTAGTTGAAAATCACTGTTAAAGGTTAAAACACAAAATCTGATCTCCTCATTTACACTGTAAAATCTATTAAAACACGCCTTGTCACAGCATTGAAACACTAAGTGTCAGAACTAGTTGAATGAAGTGTGTCTCCTTTACACCTGGAGCTGAAATCCCTCTTTCATCTTGCTGGTATGAGGCAGTTTCTGACATCCGTTGACTTAAAAATATCCAATTCCCTAAGTTGACAGAGCATAAATCGGTCTCCTCTTCAGGCCATAAAAAAAAGACATCACCCTGGATTTTGCCATGTTTTTGCCGCTGTTGTCTTAAACTTCTGTGTATTGGCTTCATCTGTTATGTAAGGGTATTAGCTTGGGGTGGGAATTGTGGTGCATGTGCAGAGCAACCAGGCCAGCTCGAGTCTGACTATAGTCCGATTGAAGATGTACAGGCAGTAGTAGTTTGACTCCCAATCACATTACAGGGGGCTTGTGCAGGTCTTGAAAGTCTTAAGATTTTTAAAAGTCAGGAATTTTGTGTGATAGTCCCCTAGTCGAGGAAAAAAGTTTTTTAAAAGCATTTTAAAATGTGTATTATATGAAAAAAAATAAAAACTTGATGATGATATCCGTGTTCACCTTCGAGGACGACAGTCGCGACATTTGTTAGCTAGGAAGTAAACATCTCACTTGTGTGAAGGATGGCAGGATACGCATTTGGCAGCCATGATAGGTACGCATAGATACAGTATATGCGTATAGGATTATCAATAAAACTATTGAAGCAAATTTCAACCTGGCCTGCAGTCAACCTGACCTAGCTCAGTGCATTGCTCTGCAGTCATTCATTCATTCATTCATGCTTTTATTGAAAGTACTTTTCTACAAGAATGTAGTAAAATCAAGGTCTTGAAAAAATAAAAGTTTTCTGTTTTGAAAAAGTCTGAAAAAAGTATGGATTTTTTTGGTGGGCGGGAAAAAGGGCAAGTATCTAGATTACTACATAAAGATTGAGCTCTGACCTTGATACTGCTCTGTACACGTGTGCATACGGTTTACGTACATACTCTAAAAAACACAGATAATCCACTCTCGTCACTAGTGTTGTGGTTGGCCCTTTGTTGTCAAAGACATCATACAGAAATTGCATATTCATGCGGGTAAATTGAATCTATTTCTGCTGGCATAAGCACGTGGCAGCGATTTTCTGAAATGACTGCTGTTTTCTGACATTCTTTGCCACTTACCTTTCCTCTCTGTTTGAGAATGTGGCACCTTTTTTTTTTTTTTTTGATGCCTTGCCCAACCCCAACGCAGCAACATCTTTGGGTTTAATAATGGCTCCGAGGCCTGCACGTTGTAGCGCATAAGACGCCGTCTGATTTCTCACTAAACAGCACATTTTTGCAGTTGTTCAGTTGACATAATTTTGCTGTGGAGTGGCAGCGGACAAACAGAAAGTGCTTTGAATTAGTAATGACGTGGTGTTTATTGCCTTAACTTACAGATGTTGAATGCAACTGTTTTCTCCTGCACAATAAAGAGAATGCTTAACCCACAAACTCACCCTGAGCCCAGATATCTGTGATGTATCATGTCTCTACACTCTAGCATCTTTATTTTAGCCACCGCTGCAGTTTCTTGCATACTTTTGGTGAACAGTACTGTGTGAAAATAACTGATAATGTACTACCTGATTAGTTTTTGCAACTTCTAACATTGCTTTCTTGATTGAGTATCCATATATGAGTCCAACATTGTTTCCATGAACTTGTTGAGTTTACAGGGAAAAGAAAATGGTAAAAAACTCCATGTGTGTAGGAGACACAAACAAATCTCTGTTGACCACTGAAGGCACGAGGCTTTGTTTCCATGCTGTCAGTTCCAAGCCCCTTTGATCCTCAGTAGGTTCAACATGGGCCCCCTTCCATGCAATTCCATTTAATCTTTTCTCCACCAATCCACCAATATAAAGACGGGGGCTTTTCAGAAGCCGTGTCCCATTCCACACCTGCTGGACTGAGGCGTGAACATCCGACACTCTCACCGTGTTTTGACCAGACTGATTTTAGCCAGTTATCCTATTGTGGTAACGGGACTTATTACTAAATATGCAATATCCCATCATCTTTTCTTTATGTGTTGTTCAGGCTGTTGTCTACAGGGATACACTTCAGCTTTATTTCACTGGTTCATGATTGATCAGTGAGCTTTAGAGGTGCTGTTTATGGATTTTCCACCCACTGGACAAAAAGCCAGGCTTTATCAAGTCTTTGTACCTTTTTCTCAACTCTTGTAGGCTCGCTCTCAGCATGGAAGCAGGAGAGCTTATCACGATTAATGTGGAAATATTTCTTTAGGAGAGATAATAGTCATGAATAATGAGTCAATAATGAATAACATAATGCTCATACAGTCCCTTAGTGGTGTTTACATACATGTTAAAAAATGTGATTTTAGTCGTACTTGGACAACAATTTGGATTTCTTGATTTCATGTAAACATGTTAGTCCGACTAAAATAAAGCTAGTCATAGTCGGACTAAGATACCTGGATAATGTGATTCATAGTCCGGTTACTCCTGCATGTGTACGCTTAGTCGGACTGGAGTAAGTGGGACTTGGTCAAGATAGGGTGAGTTAGAGTAGCGTCATACATGCGACTACGAGACAACCTCAAACAACTATACAGATAGTAGATGAAGAACAAAACGCCAGGCAGCAATAATAAGATATTCATTATTAGTTCATCAAAGCCGCTTCAAACATTTAAAGGAATGAGGATTCCAAGTTTGAGTTAGGATTGGAGATCGTTCCAGGATCAGGGGCCACAGTAGGAAAGACATTTTCCAACAAAATATAGCTGAAGTTAAATCATAATCATTTATTTACCTTCTGAGCTGAACAATCTAAATATAATGATTAAAGAACCTGATTGGCGAATAGTTGGTCCTTCAATTTCTCAGCACAGGAAACCTTAAAACCGGCACACTCAACTACACTCTTAGAAATAAGGTTTCCAAAAGGTTCCTTCTACAAGGGCTGAGGTTCTACCTGGAACCATTTGCTTCCGAAAAACCCTGTCCTGAAGACAGGGTTTTTCAAGGGTTCTTGGTAACACTAATGGTTCCAGTAAGAACCATTTTGATCCAGAGATCTCTTTAAAACCTCTTTTCTGAATAAAGGGTTTTAAAAGGGTTCTTGGTGGAAACCTCCAAAAGAATTCCAATGGTTCTACCTGGAGCCAAAAAGGATTATCCTATGAGGACAAGCCGAAGAACCTTATATGGTTCTAATTAGCACTTTTATTTTTGTGGAGTGTACATTTAATTAGGTTTCATGTGATGTGTATCTACATGTGCAAAGCAATTTCTAATTCACCAACATTAGCCAGACCATGAATTACCTTAATTAGAAACATCACCTCCAGCTCTTTCTATTGATCGCCCAGCACGTTAAATCAAAAGTAATGTTGGACAGTTACCCGAGAAAGCCATTGCTGATTAATCAGCTGCTGCTCAATCATTACACTTTTAAAGCATTTCCTCCGTCTTTTAACATGTCTTCCATTTCATGCCAGTGTTTTGTATTTTTAATTTTCTTTTCCCAGAGCCTTTTTTTTTTTTTTTTTTTTGATGTTTTGTAACTTTTCATGTGCTGCCAATGGATTTCTGCTGGTAAAAAGGGGAAGATGCCGCTCTTCCACGGCGGCACGGGTGTATGTGCATATGAATATTTTCAATTGATGAATACGATACGCCGCCACGGAGCCTTTGATAGTCTCCTGCTCTGGTCCTGAGTGATGTCATAATGGTGGGACGCCGACCCCGGGCAAAACATCCCAATGCACAGCAGAGAAGAGCAAACATTAGAGCCCTTTGACGTCCTCTGTGTTTAATATTACAGGACTGTTTACTGAGGAGGGAGCTGCTTCTCTTGTCCACCAGGGAAACCGAGTATGTTTAAGGTCAAGCCATCTCACTTCCTGTTCAGTCAACTTCGAGATCTTTGATCACTTGTTGTTTTTGACTGTGCTGTTTTCAATCGTGGCCAGGTCTTTATAATGCATGAGGACATTATATAGTTATGAACTGCTTGGCAGGCGAGTCAAGGCGGTGGTGGAACTTGTTAAACACTTTCAGGCAGAACTTTATCCTCTTCGTGGTACCTTAGGCTTATAGGCGACAAGAAATACTTGGAGACAGATGCTTATTTGCGTCCTCTTTGAGATTTTTGATTAGAAGACACTTTGATATCTAAAAACACTCCAGGAGGTCGCTGAACTCTGGTAGGAATTAGTCTCACATAGACAAGACAAAAAGACAACTTTTTTTTCTTTTTTTGTACACATTTTATTGTTATTGCTGAGCTGCACTGCTGGAGAACACAAGTTAACTTTGGACGACCCATTTAAATAAACAAACCGTTATTGTTTTTCAGTTATGCTCTTTGAATGTTACTCATACTCTATGTAATGTTTGTTCAACTTCTCAAACAGAAATCAAGGTTCAGGGTTCATTTATTATCATTCCGGACACTCCAGTTAGGTCCAGTCATAAAGTATTCAATAATAATGAAGCAGTTATATGTTACAAGCTAAACTTAATGCTCTGCATGTGTCACATATCAATACAAAACCACCTGTCCACCGTCTGTAAAATCAAATGTTTTGGTTAGCACAAGTAAGATTTTAAGTTTTTAATCCCTTTATGTATAATGCAGTTTGACTCACTATCTTTGTTCCTTTTTAAAGTCACTTTCTAAAGACTGAAACATGCCTCACTTGATTCAGGGTCAGCGTGTTTAGATGTCCAACATGTGTGGATGTTTGTCTGGGGTTAAGTTCATGCATTACATTATATAATTTCTTCTCAGGAGTGTAGATATAGGCGACTGTACTCAAGCAAATCCAGTTACCCATATAAACTCTCCTGAAGATACGATGAGTGAACCTTCCCAGGTTTCTCATTAGAGTCACGGTAGAAACTTCCATCAGGTGAATTATGTTATAAAAACAGGGTTCTTTGACCCTGGCCCTTATGTGTTAAATAGCCAGTCGTGTATATAAGTGGAAGATAAAAAATAAGCTCATATTAACCTATTTACATCACCAAATACCCCAGAACTATACGTTTTCGAGGCAGTGAAGCCGTCAAAAGTAGCTGTCAGTGATGTCGGCTTTTGTCTAACTTCCTGTTCTTCCCAAAACAAAGAAAATGGTGTCTGAAGTGCTGTTTATGAAACTATCTAAGGTCTAAGGTCCCATCTAAGGTATCTAAGATATCATCATAGGGTTTAGGAACATCTATTGGTTAAACCCTTCCTAATCAAGCATGGAGGAAAACCTATGGCTGCTGATTCTGTGGTAATAAAAACAACAATTCATACAATCAGATGATTGTACACAAACAAATATCAGTCAATCCCCCACAAATGGGCCTTTCTCTCACAACTATATTGAAAGTGCACATGCGGTGACATTTTAAGCCTTATGTAACTTTGTGGTGTATGTTTTTTGCTATGACAAGTTCTTATTTTACTTGTAATAACACATTTTCTGTGCTAAGCTTGTACAACCCTTTGCAGAGCTGAAGCCTCGTTTGTGCTGTGAGAAATGTTGCAGGTGTTGAAATGATTCCAACAAAGGTTAGAGCCGGTGGAGTCGGGAGGAAAGCGGCGAGCGATCAAACCTGTGTCCTGGTTTCCCTACTAGATAATGATCTCTTGAAAGTGTGTGTTTTTTCCCCCCCTCTTCTTCCAGTAACAGTGTGTGCCAGATGAAAGGTAGTTCCAGGGCTAGTGCACCAGCGCACATCTGACTGAGGCAGGTGTTAGAAATGTAGATGGCTGGCGGAGACTAAAGACAATACAAATTTGAAGTGAAAACGCTACTGGCACGCCTCCTCTGTTCTTAACACGTAAGCCCCGGGTCGATCAATTATTCATCCTATAGTGCGTGCGCGTGGCATAGTGTTAGTTCTGTAGTTGGAGAGGAGGTGTCTGTTGCACTTAAAGAGTGAGCGCCACGTCGCTTGGCAGGCCCAGGTCTGTCAGCCTGTCTGTCTGTCTCTCTTTTTCTACACACACACACACACACACACACATGCACACACACACGTGCGTGTGCGTAAAAAAAGCCCTTGTTCTGCCTGAGCCTTTTTAATGATGGGATCAGGGGCAAGAATTGGTGGCTAAAGTGCAGCTCCAGTTATGTGGAGAAAAAAAAACGGAGAAAAGAAAGAGAAACACAGAGTGTGAAGGAGAGAAAGATGGGGTGGGTGGGAAAAAAAAAGCAGTGAGGAGGGGGTTTGCTTTGTACACTGGGGGTATTTTTCAAAGCAGTGCAGACTTGAAGCCATTGGGAGACTCCTTTGACTTTAATCTTGGCAGCTTCTTTGAAAATTATGACTGAGGACCACGGTTGGTTCATTAAAAGACATGTTCTGTTTCTTGTGTAGTTTCAGCCAGATTTTCTTTTTTTTGTGCATGTGGTGCTGATTTCAGCTTTCCACAACCTCGATGCTTCCAGCAGCCTCCTTGAGCACCTTGCTGTGTTAAGGGCCACTCACTCTGGATGTGTGTATGTAAATAGACCGCCGAGCGTGAACTGTAGCGGACCCATGCTCGATTTCCTCTCTCGCCTCGTGAAGTGTCCGTTCAACTGTGCTCGATATCATCAGTCGCCACTTGTTACAAGGCGGTCAGACATTGCACCATCTCTTAGTATCGTAGCTAATGTACACCTGGTCACTGATGGTGGAAGTTGGCTCGAAAAGTGTTATTTTGAGTGGCCACCGTCAAAAGGCTGAGTGAAAGCCACACATTTACAGACAGAGAGGAGATGTGATTTTCAGACACTTGTACCTGGAAGACGTAAAAACGGCGCGGCGCTCTGTCGTTCGTTCAAAGTGACAAAAATAGCTGCAGCGAGGAAACATCCAATACCTGACACCTTTCTTTCGATTTGGTACCAAAATAAGATCCTGTGTTGCCAATAATGCTCGCTTCCATCAGGGTGTGGGCAAGAAAGCAACACTTTGTTGACACCTCACGTGGAAGAGATTCTTTTGTTGTCTGAAAAATGTGCCTGTGTTTCATTCAAGGCATCAATACAATCAATTACCACATTTCAAATATATACAAAATAAATAACATACTTTATAGCCTTATATGCCATGTTTTGTGTGTTGCAGTTTTAGTTTGGTCCATTAGTGGTCATGAGGTTGCAGATTAACTAATTTATGTACGGATATAAGATGACTAACACATAGGTATTTTTGTGAACGATCCATTTAGCCACTGACAAGAGATTGGTTGCTTCCCAAATGGATTGTAGCCTTAATCTAACACAAAAAAGGTCAAGTCATCTCTCTCTCACTCACTCACTCACTCACTCACTCACTCACAATATAAACTGTAGATTTTATCCAGTAGGAAACGAAGGCAGAGAGATGAGACCTGTGCGAAATGCCACACAAAGTACTAATCGATCCCTTGCTGTGTTCACACACTGTGAATGCACAAATCAGGGCACAGCGAGTTTCCTCTAATGACCTGGACCAGGCCACACACACACACACGGACATACACACACACTCACACACAACCACCTGAATAAACTGATAATATCGCTCATCAACAAAGTCAGACAAAGCAAAGCCGAGTGTCTGACCTCTGCTCCCGAAGCACATGTAAATCCGCAAATCTGACGATTAAGTCTGCGTCACGTGGTCTTTCCAACACATTTAGTCTCTTTTGAAAATGAGTACATACACTCGTAGAAATAAAAGTGCTAAGTAGAACCAAATAAGGTTCTTCGGCTTGTCCTCATAGGAGAACCCTTTTTGGCTTCAGGTAGAACCTTTTTATAAAGGTTCCACCTGGAACCCTTTTGGAGGGTTCCACCAAGAACCCTTTTAAAATCCTGTATTCAGGAAAGGGGTTGTAAAGGGTTCTCTGGATCAAAATCAAAGTTCTTACTGAGACCATTAGTGTTACCAAGAACCCTTGAAAAACCCTTTCTTCAGGAAAGGGTTTTTCAGAACCAAAATTTGGTTCCAGGTAGAACCTCAGCTCTTGTAGAAGGACCCTTTTGAAACCCTTATTTCTCAGGGAACAGTGTACAGTATGTTTTTGAAAAGCTTTTTATTTTCACTTGCATTAAATGGGCCTCGGGCTGAAAGCAACACACTCAAGGACAGAGAAGGTATAAAAAGTGCAGCAAATTGTCGTAGGGGGGTTTTGTGTTTGTTTGTTTGTTGTTGTTTTGGTCGTGATGAAGCTTTTTCTTATGTTAACTAATACATTAGTTGTTATAATGTCACCAACATCAACAGAAACTGCATTGTATGTCCAATGCTGTTTTACAGTTTAGTCTATTTCTTTAATTGGAGTTTGTATGTGGCCATTTTGTCTGGTCCGAACAACTTTAAAGTACTTTTTAAGGGTTAAGACTTCGTTTTAGGGTTAGGGTTAGGCATTTAGTTGTGATGGTCAAGGTTAGGGCAAGGGGATAGGGAATGCATTATGTCTATGAGTGTCCTCACTGAGTAGACTCAAGAAAGTGTATGTATTTGGGACCTTTTTGGGATATTTTATGGCATTAACTGACCAAAACGTGGTCGTAATGAGGCAGAACTTAATTTCTGAGGAGCTGGTTAAGTTTAAGGCTAAGATCTGATTTGTGGTTACGTTCAAGTTAAGGCTATAGACGGTTCAAATGAATGTATGTGTCTATAGTTCACTACAAATGTGAGTTTTTGTGATAGAACACAGCTGAAAACACTGATTGCTCAGCTCAACTAAAACACTGCACAGTGCAGGGAAGTCAGACCTCTTACAAAGATAGGTGTTAAATAAATCTCTTCGCACGCTTATCAGATGGACTGAAAATTACATTTTATTTTTTTTTGCTCTATAATAATAAAAGCCAAACTGTCCTTCTGTATGCACACATGAAACACAACAAAGAGACACGCGAGGGCTCTTTGATCAGTCTACCCGTAAACAAACCCTCAATGCAGAAGCCCTCCAATTGGGTATGTGTAGATCAAACTATGTCAAATCATCAGCGAGCGAATAATAAGCTCTTGTTCTCTGAAGGGCGGCAGTCACAGCAGCACCATCAATTAGACTCCAGAGTATGTCTCTTTTTTTTCTGTCTATTCATCCTGAGCTGAGCAAGTCAGACTCGGCTTTGTCTCGTTCCGTACCTTCAAACTTTGCTCTTTGCGTGATTGTGATCGGGGCGACGCGCATCGTGATGATTCCTGGTTGTTTTCGAAAAGTGTCGCATCCTGATGAGGATGTGCGGTGGTGTTGATGGGTGAAAATTGTGCCAAATGTTTAAATTACATTTCGATTTTTTTTGTCTTTTATTACCTGAGGATTATGACTATGTTGTTGGTAGCAATTGGGACATTGTTGTGTGATACTCGTGTCCTGTGCGGCCACATAGGTAGAAGCTCCACAACTATGGATGAAGTTTGCTGCATCTTCCCCCCCCAGTTTGCTCCTTCTTGTTAGTGCATGCCTCACGCTGTGCACAAGAGTATTACCCTCAAACAAGTCTGTCCTCTTTGTTTTGAGCTCTATGGGGACCCCCCTTGCAAAAAAATAATGTTTTGGAAGGCAAGCCAATCCAATGTGTGGGAGAGAGCATGGAATCAATAGTGTCTTCTTTTCTTACTTGATTTAAATGAGGGCTACCAGCTCTGAAGTTCCTTCTCGCCATGTTCATCTTGAAAGAATGTGTGCTGGTTGCACCAACTCCAAAGCCCAGCACAGTTACCATTGGCATATTAATAATTTAATGCAAATAATCATTGAGTATGCAGTTTGTGCGAGAATTTGAGCTGAAAGACAAAAGTAAAAAGTGGGGCCTCACATTGCGTTGAGGAAAATAAAGTGAGATGTTACATAGGCCTCTTTCGAGCGTCTCCACGGGCGAATGCTGGAATGAATCCCCTCAAGAGCTACACCATCTCATCTAGTGTTCTCTGATTTAGATCCCATCAACACTTCTCATTTCACGCTGCTGTAATACGAGGCGTCAAAGTGTAATTTGACAAGATTTCTGAGAGTAAACAGGCACCGAGTTTCACTCAGTCTTTTTTTCGAATGTGCCCTCATAGTCCCTCAGGCCAACCGTTAACTCAACCTGGGGGTGATTTATATTTACGGCAAGGATACTCGCTGGATTCAGAGGCGCGGGGTTGTACGTGCTTTGTTATTGTGGATGGAGGTGACGGCTGTGATGCTGATTCGTTGTGTGTGTGCTTGTATTTCTATATTTTTGAGGTCCAAAAGAGCATACAAACCTATTTTGTTGGCACCTTTTTGACCTTGTGGAGACATTTGTCTGGGCCCCACAACTTTAAAGGGGTTAGGGTTGGGGTAAGGTTTTAGGCATTTAGTTCTGATGGTTAAGGTTTGAGTAAGGTAGTGAGGTATCCTCACTAAGACATAAAAACAATTTTGTGTGTGTGTGTGGAGGTTGGTTGGAGGGGAAGGTTACACGTCAGACACAGAAATAGATATTATATTAAAGCATCTCACCATGGTTGCTCTCAGGCTTCAACTCCAGCACCATTCTCTCAGTCCCATTAGACCATCAATAATTCATGTTCCAGGTTCCATGGGACTCGGCAGATACTTTTCCCAGTATTGATGGCGAATTTCTTTTATTTACACAGTGCCGATAATGAAATAAGATGCCTCGCATTACTCTGTACTTAGTCTGTGGGCTAATTTCTGAAAGAGAGAGAGAGAGGGGAAAACAGGGGCTCGGCGGTAGTGCTGGTGTTGTTGTGGAGTTAAGGGAAGCTGGTGGAGCATTTTGGTTGTGCTTAGGGGCCCAGAGCTGCTTTCCACAGTCTCTTTTCACATCACTCTCACCACTGGTCGCTCTTCTCTTCTCCACCCATGTCCTTGTTTATGTTGTGGGAGACACTTGAGGTTTGGTTGTGAGCCATGTGGAAAAAAAAAAGAAAACACACACACACATCTTCTTTGGCTTTTTATACAATGACATGAATCTTGATATGTCTTGATATAAAGTTGGATACAGGCTGTTTCTCTGACCTTATGAGAGGTTACTGTAATATACTGTACTCTAAGCAAGTATCTAACCCAAAAACCCATTGTAATATTGTAATATCTGTACTGTGGCCTTTTATGATCTATATTACATCCTGAAAGTACAGTTGTTACCTTATAATTTCAATTGACGAATTCCAGTGTTACACAACACACAATTGAGTTGATAAATGCCATACTTTATGTCAAATATGTGGATTTTTTAATCAATATTTCATTTTAACATCATAATATTTGACTAAATGATTCAATAGCAGTACTGTCACAGCCTTTTACAAGCAAAAAAGTCTGTACTGAGTCAGGGGGAAAACGGCATTTTCTTCCTACAGGATTGTCTGAAACTGAAAAATCTCATGTATTGCAGTAGATGTTTTGCATACACGCACATTATTGATTTTATTGATTAAATTGTTGATTATGTCCTTAACTAAACTACACCATATATGCTGCTGTCTTGGCCAGGACACTCTTACACAATTAGTTTGTATTCCTTGTTAAATAACGGTTAAAATAATAAAATAATAACAGATAATGACATGACAAAATAGCAGTATTTTGTCTTGTGTCATGATATAATATGGATATCTTGCCCAGCCTACTGTCGGTAACAGTGACACATTGTGAAACAACAGTTTTCTGGCAGGACTAATGATTGATAGCCAATGTAAACAGCAGGGGCTTCAAATTGTACACTCTTAGAAATAAGGGTTCCCAAAGTATCCTTCTACAAGGGCTGAGGTTCTACCTGGAACCATTTGCTTCGGAAAAACCCTTTCCCAGAAGAAAGGGTTTTTCAAGGGTTCTTGGTAACACTAATGGTTCCAGTAAGAACCGTTTTGATCCAGAGAACCCTTTAAAACCCCTTTCCTGAATAAAGGCTTTTAAAAGGGTTCTTGGTGGAACAGTCCAAAAGGGTTCCAGGTGGAACCGTTATAAAAAGGTCCTACCTGGAGCCAAAAAGGGTTCTCCTATGAGGACAAGCCGAAGAACCTTATATGGTTCTACTTAGCACTTTTATTTCTAAGAGTGTATGAGGAAGAAAATGCACTCTGCGTTTTGTGTCCTTGATTGTCAACGACACACACAAAAAAGGGTCTAAATAAGTTTCCCATTCAAGCAAACACTGACCATTAACTGAGCGCTTTGCCAAGTAACCTTATATATCAATCTTGTATCATTGTATTTGTGCGATTGGCTCTGAAAAGTTGCTTAATGTTAGTCACGAGTGCATCTACAAATCTCTGCCGCACAACAAATGAGCACACATGTTTCTGCAATAAGTTCTTGTCGCAGCTAAAGCATTTTTGCCTCCCTGCAACTCACAGCTGTTGAAAAAAGTTAACAAAGATTGTAGTCTTCAGTTACATTCGACTGGAAGACAGGACCTGTTTCATCATTAATGTTTATTCTCAACCACAATCTTTTCATAACCTTGAACAAAGTGTTTTATGCATGAACCCCCGATCGTCAAGCTTTTTTCGGAAACAATAAAAATAATCTCCGTTAGATTAAACAATATTTAATGCTCTTCTGTGAGCTTTTCCTCATCCGAGTGAGGATGCTGTAATTCTTTCCGTGGCAAAAGCAACATTATGGCCTCATAAAACCGTCATTAAGTCTTTCTTTGGCTACCAAGGTTAAATTGCCCTGTGTGTTTTTGCACCTTTCCTCAACACTAAGTAAAAATAATTAAAATGCAAATGCGTAAGCCCTCGCGACTCTGAATGAGGAAAAGGTGCTCAAAGCACGCACGAAAAACAGTCATGAAGTGGTTTCATCACCTGCTATAACAATCAATTAAAACACACTATGCAAAGAACGTGTGTGTGTGCGTGTGTGTGCTCCTCGTTGTGGTGCTGTGGAGTGGAATGAATCAGTGAGTGCCCGTGGACATTGTCATATGGACATATTAGTAGCAGCACTGGATTCCTAGTGTTTTATGTGTATAATTTCCCCCTGATAGTGGTTATGCTGTGTGTGTGTGTATGTGTGTGTGAAACAAAGAGAGAAATAGAAGGAGGGAATTTGTGTGTGTGTGTCTGTGTGTGTGTAAGGGAGAGAGAGAGAGCCTGAGAGAGGTGATGTGGAAGGATGAGGGAGGCTGAGACAGGAGAGCTGCCCCCAGTAATGAGGCCCTTTTATGGGCTTTAATTTGTCCCGCTCCCCTGGGAGGCTGATGGATGGCTCTCTTTATGCTCACTCTCTTTCTTTCCCCCATCTGTGATACAGAGGATTTATTTATACCCTGATATTACCTCTCTAACAAGTGCTGCCTCGCCATTACAACTGCTTCCCCTCTTTCTGCACAGATAGATAGATAGATAGATAGATAGATAGATAGATAGATAGATAGATAGATAGATAGATAGATAGATAGATAGATAGATAGATAGATAGATTAGTCTATTCTGGTGTGCTAGAACTGTTTATATGTGTGTTTTTGAATGTCTGTAGGCTCGCCTTGCTGTCTGTGTACAGTACAATTCTTCCCCTATTTTTTTTTTTTTTTTCACACTTTATTTGTTTCTGTGGGAGAGAAAGAAAGAAAAAAAAAAAAAAAAAACAACAAAACATTTTAGCCCCTGGGCAATTCATTACAAATTCTGGCTGACTCCTACTCGGTTTGACTCTAGGGAAATGAAATTTAAAAACTAACTTAAAAGTTTATCACCGGTTGACAGTTTTGGCAAGTGATAAAAATGACCAGTTGAGGAGGCAGATTGGCGTTGACAGGCACGGGGAGGGATGAAAATAGCACGCCGCATACGTTTACCTTGGCTGTTTCAAAGGAATGGGCACCATGCTGGCAGGGCTGCCGATGCCCATGTTCATCCATTCATCCACAGCTCTGGGGCTTGTCACCATGAAAAAACTTCAAAGGAGAGCTTCAAGTCACAACAGTCATTCTGCACCAACAAACAATACAACAAAGTCCCCATAGGCATTGTATAATATGTATATGTGTGTGTTCTGAACTGTGTTGGGAATTGATCAGTCTGATGTCACCCATATTAGGAAGTGGAGAAAAGTTTATGTCACAGTGAGGCAATGGAGGTGTAATCTATAATCTGAATGTCATTGATACTGATATTCATGTTTTACATTAGTAGGTCTTGCAGCTATACTGGTTCTTTGTATTATATATTAAGTGGTTCGGTCTGGGAACACACGGTTAGTGTTGTGGTTAGCTCTGTTGCCTTTGCAGCAAGAAGACCCGGGTTCAAGAAAGGGCCTTTCTGCATGGAGTGTACATGTTCTCCCCATGTGTGCATGGGGTTTCCTCCCACAGTCCAAAAACAGGCAATATGGGGATTAGGTAAATTGGAATCTCTAAATTGACTGTGATTGTGAATGGTTGTCGTTGCGAGCTGTCCAGGGTGTACCCCGCCCACCGCCGTATGTCAGCTAAGATTGGCACAGCTCCGCCCCTCCACCCCATCATGGAGAGGATAAAGCGGTAGAAAATGAATGGTTTGGTCTGGTAAGAGTGGCCCTTAATCCATGATGATATTTTTTACACCACCTTCTATATTATATCCAGTATATTCATGTCTGTGATAAATATGTGAGATTATATATGAGTACTTTTATGGTCAACTGTGAAGTTTTTATCATACTACAGACCAATTATTCAGTCATAAAAGTTTCAATTATAGGGATTTACTATCCATGTGCAAATTTTTGTTTTGTCATGAGTGACTATAAATCTTTTGAATCTATTAGTGATAATTCTGGGTAAGCAAATAGTAAATCTGATATTATAAACTCAAGCTACAGTGATACACTTCTGTAAACTTGGCGTTAACGCATGATGTGTTTCCATGACGACTGACCGGAAAAAAGATGCGCGTGACGTCATGTTTTACGTGCCGCAACACCGGAGTCCAGGCACTGTTTACCAGTTAGCTCCGTTAGATGCATTAGCTCCTTTTAGCGCCGGTTAGCGTGCCTACAGTCGAACTGGAGCGGTCTGTTTATTAAACGAAAAGAGCCAATGTGTGCCTGTGTTTTTAAAGTTTAGCGTTACTTTAAAGACTCATTTTAACAATCTGAAGTCACGTAAACATGACGTCACGCACGTCTTTTTCCGGTCAGTCATCATGGACATGTCCAGCACTAATTATTCTTTAGGGGAAGCCCATGACCAAGTGGAAAGGAAAGGTTACCCCCAGGTCAAAGGCTGGGGTACCATTGAGCAAGGCACCCAATCCCCATTGCTCATTGTTAATTGGACACTCCACTGTGGCGACCCCTAGAGAGGGAGAAGCCAAACAAACAAACAAAAGTTTGATTATTCTAAATGTTCCATATTTTTTTCATTCCCCTCTTTGATTTTTTTTTACCCCACTAACTATCCATATATAAGCGTGAATGTAAGAAAATAGCCACTGGCAATCTACACTATTTTATCAGTGCATTAGTACCATTCAAACTAAAAAAAAGAAAAGCATTCTATGCAGTCCCACCTCAGTTTCCTTGAAGATGAATCACTGCATTTCACCTGCATACGTCCACCGTTCATTCATCCCGGCTCCCGTCAGCTCACATAAAACAAACTCTTGCATAGACGAAGAAGAAGAGTGCTTCAAGAAAACAGAATACTGGGAGAGGGGGGGTTATTTCTTTCTCTTTTTTTAACATTTATTTATTTTTATTTTATTTTATTATGCTCTAGCCCTCTGGATATCTGATCACTATCGTCTATTGCATATATTGAGGGCTGTGTGATGGTTTGGCACATGTATTGTTAAATCACACCTCTGAGTAATTCTCGGCACACTTAGCTCAAGGCCCCTCCAGCTTACATAATCCTCTGATCTGCCTGCTGCTGGAGAAGGGCCAGTTGAGGTTTGACAAACAAACTGAGCTAGAAATGAGACGGGCCATGCTATCGTACAGTGTGATGACAGCCACCGTGAGTGGCAACAATGTCTACAAGGATTATTTGTGGTCAGGTGTCTTTCTCTGTGTCTTGGATGCCTTTTATCCAACTCTTAATCATCAATCCTCAACACACCTTCCCTTATATTTTTTTCTTTTCAACCAGGGTGGTCTCTTCCCCCCCCCCCTTACATTTCTCACTCATCATCTTATATTTCCATTCTCCCTTTGACCCTGCAAGCGCGTGGCTGGCGAAGAGGGAAGCCCACTTGCAGTGCCCCCTTTGGCAGTTCTTTTCAACTTCACAGTGTCCCGTGGTTGGGCTTGGATCCACTACAGAAAGCCATCTGCCCACTGTGATCGCTCACTAAAGTGTCTTAATTAAGCCTCATTGGCTTTGTGTTATACAGCCCTTTTGAATTGGACCTCAGAAAGCACCCACAGAACATTGCAAGGCGAAAGAGGTAGTCCGTATGTTTCCATGCACAGTTACAGTAAGTGGAGAGATGCTATTAAACTCAACCAATGTCCCAGTACAGAGGTAGCAGAGACATGATTTAATGAATTAAATTTGTCTGACTATGCTGCACTCAGTGGCAAAATGTCCCTTTTAGCTTGTTTCACAGACCAAAGCTGGTACCATCTCGCTGGGAACTGTGGATCATGTACATATTTTAAGTTCACTTGATCATATCAATGAAATTTGACTCCCACCCACATTATCTGGGTTTGTTTGAGAAATTTAATTTAGTACAACTTTTTAAGAACATGTCAAGCCGTATTTCCATCATGATACAGTTCAGTTTGGTACAGTACGGCACAGTTTGTCATAGGGATTCACCGATCCACCTTTTTTCACTTCACTTGGATATCTGCCAATACCGATACTATTACGATATGGATGTGGACAATTACGTCAATTACACCTGTATCGGAACCCAATACCGATACTGGATCGGATTGTCCCTATCCCTAGTTTGTCACCCTGGGTAAGGCTTGCATTTCAACTGGGAACAGTACCTTTACTTGGAAGGGATAGGACAAAGCCACTTGTTTATGTCTGATACCGATACCAATATCACAAATTGGAGTGTCTAGCAATACCGACCGATATCGCTAGATACAGTCATTTTAGACCATCTATGAACTATGAAGCTGTTAAAAACACATTTGTGCTGAGTCGACATCATCATCACAGTCTCTACATGGTCAAGCATGTGATATATAGGATTTTTGGATTTTATCTTATTTAATATTTTCATTTGTCCGATATTCGATCCAGTGATTTTGACCAGTATCGGACCGATACCGATTCCCATCCCTATTACTTGGTAGGCAGGGAGTCAAGAATGAGGGAACGTGGGTTTAGTCAGAATAACACAATAATGTGATGTTTTCTATCATGTAAACATAGTGACTGTGTAAGAGGAAGACGAGTGAGAGCTGGCCTCACCATTCACGCTCACAGCCGTGTGAAATATCTCCGCGAGTCACGTCACCCGCTCTGACAGATACTGTCATTCTATGAAATGGCTGTGCTGCAGGGATTTTGTTTTCACTTGAGTGCAGGCAGCAAACTGGCCTCACTGATCTGCTATCATTTACATGTTGAACTCACTCTCGCAGCTCCTTGATGTTGACGTGGAACACTGGCCCTGCGATGTGCCACAGCTGCGTGGTCCACAGTGACGAAGTTACCTGGTGCAAACACACACAGATGTAGACACAATCTCTCACACGCAGACGTACATACCAAGGGGACTCCTGTCATCCAGTGTCCTGTTCCATGTCTTCATTTAGAGGCTGCTGATGAGACGCGCTGTGTCGGGGATGCTCTCAGGACCATCGGAACTGTCAGCAATTGATCAGCAAGTGTACAGCCTCCGTCACCTTTTGATCCACTGAAGGATCAGCTGACTGCTGCTCCCTTAACATACTCACTCACAGCAAGTCCAGCTTTGCAGAAACATAGCACACACTGTTCAGGGCCTTCGTCTGCCATTGGTGTTGGCTGACATCCGGATAAAAATCTCTTGCCAACTACCTTCTTGATAGAAGTAATCCATCAGAGAGGTTACTATTCATCCATGTCGACAGCGGTTGTATAATAATGACAGCAATAGCTTTTCCCTTTTTTTCCCCCCCATTATCTCTTAGTATTACATTGATAATGGACAATATACCACCATGCAATTTCATATCGGTGGCAACATTTAGGAAGTATTATTGCGGGACAACTTTGCACAGAGCTTCGAGATAAACCATGAGTGAAGCACTTGTCCTTTTTGTCTTGAACTTTTTGTCTCTATGAGTAAAATAATTAAAATCAGATTGCTCAGTGTAACGGCGATAGAGAAATGACAGGTCTATGATTTCACTGGTCTTCTATAGGCCTTACTTAGTCCTTTACACGGTTTGGTTGGTTTTCCATTACTCCTCAACGTGGGCGGGGTCATCGTAGCACGGCTGCATGAAACTGACTTTGTTTTAAACATGACACACAAACTAGTGACTAGTGTCTTGTAAAGCAGTTGTTCTCAGTGGAACTGAATCATTAGAATCAGTGAATCAAAATGATTTGTTGAGTACTTACTGCATGACCGGAGCACAGTCACTAAACAGAAATACAGCAGCAGTGCTGTTGCTAAATATATCATGCTTTCCTTGCTAAATGTTGGAGATTAACGCAAGTTTTCAGGATTTTGAAGTATTTTTAATTGATCTACATTTCGGCATTGATTCTTGCGTCGGACCTCTTGCTCATGCCTTTTCCAGGGATGGCACCTTGACCAATCAGCAGTCAGTCTGATAAGTCACGCATAGTTTTGTCTCAGCTAGTTTGAAACCTTGCCAAAACAGGTACTAAAAAAAAGTAGCAGGTACCAGGTGCTATCCCTAATGGAAAAGCAAAAATAATGTGACGGGACCGTGTGGTGGAAAAGCGTTGTTCTCTTTATCATGGAAAATGGCATCTTTAATTACAGCACAAAGTAACTGATGTATCCTATAGCAAAATGACACAATACCTGCTCTGAGAAAAAGTATATGCATGTTTACCAGCATCTTGGTACCAACTGATATTTTGCCTCTGTAACCAATGGACAGATCTCCCTCATATTATATGAAAACGTGCAGATTTTCATACCTATTCTCAAGATGCTGTGTAATTGTTGTTTACGTGTTTGATGTAACACTATAAATTATAATCACGTTTGGAACTTTATCTCCGTTTATTTAAGGATTTTGACCTTGGAATATGAAGTTATATTAGTGTTTGTGCCCAAGGGCTGCAGATGGAAACAGTAGTAGTAATAATGGATTAGCTTGGAGCTAAAATTGTTACAATAAATGGATGGAATGGTAATTTACACACTGTAAATAAAACTCTAAATAAAAAAGGAAAAATTCCTAATTTTTTTTAGCAAAAAGATGCACTTCTATCATCTTATTTGAAATGTCTCAAGGCCTGATTGATCTCTCATTTGTCACAGTCACAGAAAAAATGCAAAAGTACCAGTAACTGATCCCTTTTTCACCCCCCACTTCCTCCCCCTTTTCTTTTCTTCACAGTGTTTCTTTCACCATCCATTACATGTGTGTGACAGGTTTCAGACGGGTTGAGAGGGGAGAACAATGTGTTGTGACCCTAAGTACCGCCCTCCAGCTCAGCGCCTGGCTCCAACTCCTTCTCCCAGCAGGCTGTGGGGGGGCCCGGCCACCGCCGCCCCCTTTGCCCACTTACCCCTCCCTCCCTCCCTTTCGCCCGCCCCCCCACCCACACATCCACCACCACCACCACCACCAGAATCAATCCCTCTGCGACACCATACAAACGATCCGCTGAAGTCCATGCATCACAGTACAGTGCGCCACCAACAATGACTGGCCATGTGGCGCAGCGCTGAGAGAGAGATGGAGTGGAAATAAGATGGAGTTGCTGCAGGTAAATATAAAACTGAAATGGAGGAGAAAAGTGAAAAGAAAGATCATGAAAAAATTAAGCAAAAGTTGCAAGGAAATATCTTAATATTATTTTTATCACCAGAAAGACAGAAAATTTGCGGGGAATATAACGGGATATGGACGAGAGTTTTGCCGCTATTGGAGGAAACGACCGTATTAGTCCTTGAAGTATTACCCCAATAATAGATGGAAGCAGCAAGGAAAGGTTACCAATATATCATCAGCCACTGGTGCTCTTTATTTAGTCAAGTATTATCCTTCTGTGGTGACACAGATCTTTTTGCCACCTAATTATGAATGGATTTTCTTAAAATGCATATACATATATATACATATATATACATGTACTATATACTGTGATTCCAAGTTATTGTCATTGGCAAGGACAGCAAAGCTTGAATTGATTGCTGAGTCGACAAAACAGTGGTGTCAATCATCTCATTTAACTCTTTGCCAGATAGTGAATTAAAGGCGCCATATGTAAGAATGTGGCCAAAAACTGTTACTACAGTCAAATTCAAAATACCGAGGTCTTTTAGATTTCCTTTTCTGCGCCATTGTAGCTCAGATCTGGCAACCCGTGGTTGCTCGGTAGCAGAGACTCTACTGACTGCAATGATTGGTAGGTGGCGACACATGCCAAATATAATTTCAAAACATAAACATGATTTGCGGTCTGCGAAAAAAAAAATGTATGCAAATATTTTGGCTGTACTGTTGTTGTTGGTGAGTTCAGTTTGTTATATGAACATTATTCCTGAATCTCTGTGACATATTAGGAGGATTTTACAGCCAGTTGGTGTAGATTTATTACATAATGCACCTTTAAGGTTTTTATTCGTTCCATTACCGTGTATATTGCTAGTTATTTTAGCTGACAAAGTCAACAGACTTAGTTATATTTGCACATGTAAAATAAAAAATGACCATGTTTTCAGTCCTTGCACAGTGTGCAGGAAAAAGTACACATTTGTCCAATTTTGAATTATACTTATGGTAGATTCTGTGGCTATCTGAGGTCTTCACTGGTCAGCCACTGCTATTGTTTACTTCAACTGTTGTATTACTCTGACTCCCTGAAGTCCCCGGGGAACCTCTCGCAGTGCCCTCCCTCAGTCCTCCCCCTTTTACCACACACACACACACACACACACACACACACACACACACACACACACACACACACACACACACACACACTCACTAGTCTACTCTAGCAAAATTGTGTTAATTTACCCAGCCAGTAGTATTAACTATATTATATCAAATAACTGCCACAGACAATTGGGCAGCCAGCTCTGTGACTTCATTTTAATTGATTTTCTTACATGCTCTCAGCCACGGATGATTTGGTTTCCCTCTGACACTATGTTTATTAAAGGCATATTGCATAAAGGAATAAATAGATATTGTTGGCTGGATTTATATGAGCTTTGAGGGAATGCAGAGATTCACCCCTTGTTTTAATATAAGCCTGACTTTAAGTGTTTAGTTTGATTATATTCAGTGTGTGGATTTAACCTGCGGACAGAAAGGACACCTTTGTGAGAGTATGTGTGTTGGAAAAATGGTGTATGTTTGCAAGGGAAAATGGAGATATGTTTACATTTATCTCAAGCTGTCCATCACAGCGATGCACTCGGCTACCTGGGTGCACTGACTTCATCGGAATATTTAACGGCAGCACATGAATAGAGCCACTGTATGTCGGGCCAGAAAGTGTTTTTTTATTTTTGTGTCTTCTCTTCAAGTGGAATGGCTGCAAGGAAACCCCAGGACTATTTCATCTTGAACATCCTTTACCAGCTGTCTCAGTCTTAAAGGCATGCTGTTCAGCCCACAGAAAATCCCACTAATCATCTTTTTGTGTTTGAGGGCACAATATGCTGAAGCAGGCAGGGAGCACACACACACACACACACACACATACACACACATACATTCGCTCACACATGCAGACACTGCCAGCCTGCTGCTCTCTTGTCCCCATGCCCTGAGGGGGAGAGGGGGGGAGGGAGGGTGTCAGTATAATCACTTGTTAGAGGTCTGGCTCAGTCCCCCCCCCATCACTTTCTCTCCTCCTCTTGCAGGAACCTCCTAAGTCCTTCTACACCAGTGCTGTCCATCCACACAATCTGAAGCACAATCTCTCTCTCTCTCTTTCTTTTTACCCCCATGACTTCTTCCTCTGTGTCTGCTCTTCTTCCGCGTTTGTCTTTCGATGCCTCTTCTCTCAATTCCTGATGGACTGCAACTTTCTGAATTGGCTGTAACTCTTTCCTGCTATAAATAAGTGGTTGATAAAAAATGAAAAATTTGGTAATCGCATTTCAAATGGCTCCGGTTAGGTGTTTTATTACAACAAACTAAATCATAGTTAGAAAGACTGTACGATTGCACTGAATGTGTAAAAATCACTACAAAACAAAGCAACTGCAACTAACAATGAGGCTATTTTCATTATAGATTTGGAAGCAGAGTTTTTTTCTCTGTTACTCAATGAATTGGCCTATTAAACTTTGCTTAAACTTTCCCTTCATTGACAAACTGTTTCAGCTCTGCAGGTTATTCAAGAGGGCAAGTAGACACTAAAAATGACAAAACTATCTTACAGGCAGACAAGAGACGGCAAAAAACAGCAGCTAATCCCAGCTCTGAATACCTCAGAAAGCAAAAATTCATGCAGAAATTCTATATTTTTGGGGGTGTTTCTCATGTTTTGTATATTGATATATGGTGCCAGCTAAAACGTTGTAATAAAAATACACATAGTCAGATATTTAACCCTGTAAAGCCATTAAATAATTTTCCAAAAATCTAATTCTTTCGTGGTCCTTCTGAACAAACAAACCAAAAAAAATTCAAATATCTGTTTCCATATAGGTTATAAGTTTTAATTTGTATCATATTTGATACAGCGGGTAACAATGCTCAAAATGGAACTGGCAGGGTGGAAGTCTGGAAGACATAACATTTCATTTTTACTCATTTTGCCGTTCACAACCTTTTTATTTTGAGTAATGGTAGGCTTGAAAACAGTTGTTCGGACAAAGATGCACTCTGCATTTCTCACAGTACACATGGGCAAAGTGGCCTACTATGTACATTACTACGTTTGCATCTCTGTCGGGATTCTCTGTCGGTTTTCCCATAATTATATTATAATCCTTTTTTTTTCAGGGGAAACAATTGTCACACTGCTCATGTGGAGGGCTTAAAAACTCAGGTATCACATATGCTACGTTATAGGGTTATGGGTAAATTAACCAAACCTTTGAATATGTCATCTTTCAAACATTTTTTTCAAATAACTGACATGAAGTAATTGAAATGCAGGTTTCTCAAGATGAGAAATTACCTGTTGTCCTGACATGTACTTAAATCCACAGTAAATATAGGAAAATCATCCATGACACTTTTTAAAACAAGAATGTCAACACGTATTATTATTATGCAGACCTGTTTTTGTAATGCTGAGATTATCATCTACACAAGCAGTCCAAGTCATGTGAACAATAAGTCCCTTCTCCAATTTCCCCCACTCAGAGACTTTATGAGCGAACAGGTACTGCATCATTCTTCTCATTGACTAATGTCCTGGTTCATTTTGTCCTTTCTGCTTCGCCATCGCCCGCCGCGCAACACTGATTAATGCCATCACGGCAAATTAGATAGCCGAGGAACAACATGTTTATCATTTTCAAACATTAAGAGAAGTACTCTGTCGCTTCATTTCCTTTCAGTGCGCCGGGTACATCAAGGTGATGTATGTGTATGCGGTGCAGAGGGGGAAATATTAATTGGAATGAAGCCAGTGATGGCCTTTCTTCTAAAGGTTGCGAAACAGAGGGTAAATGCTGAGGGTAAGGTACTGGCAGGTAATGATGTCATTCTTTACTGTACACATAGAGAAACTGAGCTGAAATGTGCAAGGCCTTCATGATCACTGCGACCAAGGTTTTCATAGAAAATCTCTGTTTAAAGCAGGAATTTGCTCGATCAACCTCGACGGCAGTTAGAGGTCATGATTTAAACGATGTTTGAACTACAACTAAGATGGCTGAACAGCAGAATTGACTTTTCCAACTAAGTATCAAATTGATTTGACGTTTTTTTTAATCGTATCCTCATGGACATTTGCTGAAAGATACGTTTTGAGTGGTTAGTACACCTGACCAACATCTGTGTTGAACAGAGGCAAATATCTGAGCAGCCAGATGCATATATTTTATTCTGTAATTGTGCATTCATTCATTTGTGTAATTAATACATTCAGCAAACAGCAACATTTTATGGAAGGCCCAAATGGCAAGTTAAAAAAATGTTTCCTCTCTCTGTTGTAAAGCCAACTTAAAGTTTAATTACTCACATATTATCTCTTATAACCAGACCTGGTGTTCAATATAAACGGCGATAACTTAGGAAAAGACACAAACTAGGTTTCCTCACACGATACCTAGGCGCCAGGCATCTGGACCGAATACACTATCTCAAGACTTACTAAATATATGTATCATACCTGGCACGCTGCTCGCCTTACTGTTCAATTGTGAGGCTCATCATCTCAGTTCTCCTTGGATCTGAGCAGTCTACAATAAAGTCTTTCAACTTAACTCATCCCTGACTCCAGAGGTCATGGCCTCTGAAAGATAGGAAAAATACACTCTGAGAAATAGGGTTCCAAAAGGGTTCTTCTACAAGGGCCGAGGTTCTACCTGGAACCATTTGCTTCTGAAAAACCCTTTCCCGAAGAGAGGGTTTTTCAAGGGTTCTTGGTAACACTAATGGTTCCAGTAAGAACCATTTTGTTCCAGAGAACCCTTTAAAACCCCATTTCCTGAATAAAGGGTTTTAAAAGGGTTCCAAGAGGAACCTTTATAAAGAAAAGGTTCTACCTGGAGCCAAAAAGGGTTCTCCTATGAGGACAAACCGAAGAACCGTATATGGCTCTACTCAGCACTTTTATTTCTAAGATTGTAGAAGTAACTTTGGAATTATGGAAGCTTTGACGGCTTCCATAATTCTGCAATGTATTTGGAATTTCACCACTGCCTGTTTGTTAAATTTTATGTGAGCTGTTGTTGTCGTTCTCTTCCTCTTTTGGGAAATACTGACTGCTTTCCACCAATGTCTTAAAAAAAAAAAAAACTTAGCTGCTAAATGCTCCACTGTGTTCAACTCTGAGTCCCTAAGTTTACTGTTTGGAAATGAGATGAATGACAATAGTGCACAACTGCATTAAAAAAAATGCGCTTTCAATACCAAATAAACAAGCTGAAAACATTTTATAGAGCTTACAGGAAGTGCACAGTCAGTGTGATTATTAATTATTAATCATATCATAACATATAGTTAAACCCCAGAGTATGCATTCATTTTTCATTTTAATACCATGTTTTTGTTTTAGCTGTTTGTGTCATTTTTTTTTTTTACTAAATATGTGAATAGGAAAATGTTCACTAGCACCTTGAAAGCCTAGCTAGCCCAGTAAGTTTCAATGGCAGCTTCAGGTATTGACAGAAAGAGAGCAAGCGCTCAGATACTGTGTCTTATCATTTTCATCCTCATATCATGCTGTGAACGTAGCCTGGCATTGGTATGTTCTTACCCAATGTTCCCTCTCCCAGGCTGTATATCACATCATAAAGAATACATAAAGCCCTTCTCCAAAAAAAAAAAAAAAAAAAAACTACCCGGTCTCCAAGGCATCACTGCCAAGCCCTGTTCTCTAACTCTGAATAGAAAAAGAGCTGAAACAAAGAACTTTCCTTGGAAAGAAAGGAGAAGAAAAACAACATCGCTCAAAAGACAAAAAAAAAGAAGACAAAAAATAAGAGACAATGCTAATAACTGTAAAATATGAATGGTGACTTGACATATTTACAAATGTGCTCAGAGGCGCCCTACTAAATACATTGAAATGGGAAACCAATGGCATGGAAGAAAGCGGTTGTGGGCCCCCATCTCTGCCATTAGATGTTCAGTGGAAGCTGTCAACAGAAGGCACATTTGCCTGCCAAGCTCCCTCTCTGACTGAGCTCTCTGCCTGCAGCATGCCCCAAGCTCCTCTTTGACTCAAAGGGTTCATTTCACTTCTTTTAGCCTCATTCGCATGTGGCGCTACACAGAAACCCGGCTTGCTTGCAGCCTGCCTCTTGCATGTGTGTGTGTGTGTGTGTGTGTGTGTGTTATGGGTGGGTAGGATAGTGTATTTTTGCTATGTGTGTAACTCACATGACGGCCATAGACCAGTAATGCTTGGAAAGCAATGTTTAGGCTAACTGAAGTCTTTTTTCTACTGGAAGAAGTGACATAAATTTAAGAGGTGCATGGAGATGAACAAGATAGGAAATCATAGGCCTGCTTTTCACTCACTGCTTCATCCTCCACATGAGGGTTGCAGGGTGCACTGACATAGGGTGAAAGTTGAGGTATAGACCCTGGACAGGTCGCCAGTCCATCACAGGGACACATAGGCGCAAACAACCATTCAATCTCACACCTATGGTCAATTTAGTGAGTGTCCAATTTACCAAATTGCTAAATCTGCATGTTTTTGGACTACGGGAGGAAACTGGAGAAGATCCACTCCATTCAGAAAGACCAGGTCGGTCATAAACCCAGCAGGTCCCAGCAAAGTCAAGAGTGCTAACCACTACACCAATGGTCTGCAACCTTTAAGATGAAAAGAGCCTTTTTTGTCGCCTCTCCACCCAAATAAAATTCATTTTGGAGCCGCAAAAAACCCACAAAATGAAGATAATAACACGTATATGTACTGAATATTGCATTTTACGTCAACGTTGGATGTGATGCACAAGATTAAAAGACTTTTATTTGTCGCCTTGATCGCTAAAGCTACAAGGAGCCACTGTAGAGTGGCTGAAGAGCCACATGTGGCTCTAGAGCCGCAGGTTGCAGACCCCTACACTACACCAACCGTGTGGCCCAGGCCTACAACAGAATTACTGTGACAACGTGAACAGACATGGGATGAGTCCCAGTCCAGGGGAGGCATCCTTCCTTCACAGGACATGGATAAAGACTGCAAAGGAGATGATCTGGTCCATTAAGGATTCCCTATTCCTCATGGTACAGATCATTTACATGACACAACACGCGAAGTATGACGACTGGTACTTTTTAAATATTATTCTGATGTTTTAGTCTAACCGTTTGCTTCAAGTCTCTTTCCCTCAAATCAATGTTCACTTGTGCACACAGTGAATTCTGAAATAGTTTAGACCGGCGCGCGGATCCATACGTCGCAGCCTTCATTGCTCAGAGATGGAAGGATGCACATGTTCGGATGCATTTGAAGGAGACTTTGAAACGGGGCTGTGGTGACGCAGTCAGCCTTCAAATGCTGTCTCTGAAGGACACAGCCTGTGGATTGGTATACAGCTGTTGTGTCACTTCAGAAGTCACACAGATTCCCAAGCTGTGTCTACCAGAATTGTTAAATAACGCTTGTGAATTTGTGTTAATTGTTTAGCCATGGAAATATACTGGATAAAATATCCAAAATAACAAGCCATAATCTCTGGCACTGAAGCAGCGTTGTTAAGTGTACGACTTCAGAACATGTCCTCTGGCCAGTCTTTTTGGCTAGCAGCCCAAGGGTCAGACCAGTGGAGTGGAAGTTGAAGAGGGCTGTTTGAACGTAATAGGTTTTGACTGGCATGTGTTTCGCGCTTCACTGCACCATTGATTGAGCGCTTGTTTGCTAAATCACTGCTGGTCTCCCCCCCCTCGTCTGGTAGGCCTGTGACACGTGTGGTGTGTGTGGTCACTTCGGGAAAAAGAGGGCGAAAGCAGCAATTCTGGTGAAACCCTGGTGACCAGAAGTCGAAAATGACACTAAGGGAGGCTGAAAATGAAGGATGGAGAAAATAAAGGAGGGGGAAACGCACTCAGCGACAGAGGAGTCAACCCCTCAATTCATTCACAAATGTTAGCACTTTGCTCTTCCCTCCATGGACACTCAGCATAACACCCCTCCTCCTTGCTCCTTTTTCTATGTCCCATTTCACTCCTCTGCCGCCCCCACCCTCCTTGTTGCAAACATGCTTTTTACAGCTTGGAGGATGTGGTAGTAGAGGGAGGCTGGTGTCATGGGTCAATGTCATTCAGTCAGACGTCTGCTCAGTGGATGGGGGATTGCTAAGATGAGGAGGCCTCTCAGTTGTCTCCCTCTTGCAGTACTTCCTTCATCATTTCCATCATTTAAAGAAATATCTTGAAGCAAAGCAATGTGTTTTTTGGATGGTCGTGTCATAATGACGTCACTCTTGTCTCTGTGTGCCTCTGATGTGCATCTTGATTGAAAATAATGTATTTGTGCACACAGAAGCCACTTTAATCAATTAATAATATATA
This sequence comes from Microchirus variegatus, assembly GCF_963457635.1. NCBI lineage: Eukaryota > Metazoa > Chordata > Actinopteri > Pleuronectiformes > Soleidae > Microchirus > Microchirus variegatus. The sequence goes on from NC_139824.1 coordinate 10,611,161, forward strand.
TGAAAAACACTATAAGTTACCACTTACTATTTACCTGTGATTATGGTCCCAGACCTCATAAAACACTTGTACTTCTACTGTACTGCTCTGACCTGTTTTCACTGAACACTAGATTATGTTCATTACATTTTAAAGGTTAATTCACTGCTTTAGGCTGAAGGTGGACATTGGAAAGAGTCCATGTCGATGTGAAGGCATCACATCCTCCAGAAGCTCCAAAAAAGCTCCACTTCTACTCCTACAGATGTTCTCATGAAGACCAAGAATCATTTATTTATGCTACATTGAGTTGGTTGCTATGATCTCTTTTTCAGTCTGCACTCGTGATTTCATATAGGCACCCGTCCAGAAAAGTTCAGTTCACCACTTTGGTCCCTGCAAAGTTTTCCCATGAAATATTTTGTAGATATTTGTGGTCTCCACAGGATGAATCCTCCTGACTTTTGACCTTTGTGTGGTTTGACCAGCAGGTTGAAGTTAAGTACAGAATCCTGTTCAATGTACAACCAAGTGCATGGCTAGGCATGAGGAAGTTATCGCATATATTCATGATTCATAATGGCTGTGGTGATCTCCTGACTTGAACACCGGCATCATAAGGAGGTTTATTTAATGTCTCAACAGCAACAGGATCAACTGCCTTAAATTCCATGAGACACGTTCATGATACACACTAAGAAATCAAAGTACGAGACAGTACCTTTTGCTATCGCTCCAGTTGTACCCTCTCAGGGTACAAGCACTGTACCTTTCTCAGTGTGTACAGGTACATTTTTGTGCAGGTGAGGTACAAACAAGCAAGTACATATTTTACAGTGCTTGTACCCTGACTGGAGCGACAAAGCATTTGTACCTTTTTAGGTACAGTCTTGTACTTTGATTTCTTAGTGTGTACCCTCATGTGTCATGACAGCATTTTTCCTAAATGTATACCTGCAAAATCAGAAGATGGCATGTGAATTTGGTAAATATTATGCAATTCTTACGTTGACATTTATTTATTTAGTTATCATGCTCACAGTGGCATCTACACACGATGCCATGTGCATGGCTGTACCACTGACATATCGCAGTAGGTTTGTAAGATGGATAAAGATGAGAATTTTGGGAAATTTGGAACTACTATGTTAAAAATCAAAAAAACATTTGCACTATTTCTAATTGAAATTAATATCGCTGTAAATGCTATAAACACTGTGAAATACAAGCAGCAGTCTGATATGTGAACTCTTTTACACTTAAAGAGTTCGTAGTATTTTAGTCAGAATTAGATAATAATTTGGGTTTCTTAATGCTATGTAAACACGTTAGTCTGACTAATATCGAGCTGGGGGGGGGGGGGGGGGGGTTGGCACTACCCTGTATGTTTTAGATGCTCCCCTGCTCCAACACACCTGATTCATATAAAAGTGTTGTTATCAGGCTTCTGCAGTGTTGCGTTAAACGAGCTGCTCATTTGAATCAGGTGTGTTGGAGCATGAGGGTCGGTGGGCTGCTGGTGCTGATCCCAGCTAACATAGGGTAAAAGACAAGGTATATAACTTTACTTTTAAACTATCCATTGCTGTAATATTACAAATCTTACACTTTTGGAACAATTTGGCATAAAAACAACACACACCCGTTGACTGTTTTACTGAGTTCTCTCCTATTTCCCTCTATAATTTCCAGATTGCTTGTTGAAAATACCACAGCTATTCTTCCCAGAGCCTGGAGTCCTCCTCTCCCTCTTGGGAAGGCTTGGCGAGTAAACAGTGTCTTTGCTGATTACAATGCCTCACTCTCGCTGCAGCCCAAGGTAAGCTAAAACACTTTGATCTGCTATTGATTGCCGCCCTCCTCCTCCTCCACCTCCACCTCCACCTCCACCTCCTCCTCATCCCTCCGCCCTCTTTTCCTCGCTGCTGTTAAAACATAGGTGAGGCAGCCAGCGGCCTGAGGCAGTGAGGCAGAAACCAGCGGCACGCTGCTGTGTTTCAAATGCTGACCACTGAGGTTAATTGATATCCTCTGTGTGGTGTAAAAAAAAATTATTTTAAAAAAATTCAGAGTGCTGTTTACAGAGGAGAATAAAGATATGGCTACAGATACAAACAAACTACTGAATAAGTCACTAAAAACAAAAAGGGGGGGAAATCGCATTGCGATATTTTTTCAAATCATCTTTTTTTTTTACTATTTAATGAACCTCTGTCCCATTCACTTTAGATATGTCAGACGGACTGACTGACATTGATTTTAAACACATGACTTGTGGGTCATTGTCTCAAGAAATGAATAATTCAATTTTGCTTTAAGGAGATAAAGAAAATCGCAGCGATCGATATAATAGAATCCCAATATTTTTAGAGTCAGAGTTGCAGCGCAAATCGAATCAGCATCCAGATATTGTGATACAATCTAATTGTGATGCAAACATATTGTCCCGGCCATAGTAAATATTAGACTATATGTGTGTATATATATGTATGTATATATGTATATACACTATATATGTATGTATATATATACATAACTATTCACAAACATATATACACATATATTTATATGTATATATGTATTTATACTGTGTATATATATATATACAAACACTTACATATATACATATATATGTATATATATATACATATATATGTATATATATACATATATGTGTATATATATATACATATATGTATATATATATACATGTGTGTGTATATATATATATATATACAATATATGTATATGTATATATGTGTGTATATTTATATATAAATATACACAAACATATATACACATATTTATGTATGTATTTATACTGTAAATATATATATACACACTTACTTACATATATACACATAGTTATATATGTATATATATATACATGTGTGTGTGTATATATATATATATGTATATATATGTGTGAGTGTATATTTACATATAAATACATTTGGTGGCTTTCGAATACCAGAAAACTACTTTCACTCTGTGCTGTTTCCTCCTTTTTCTTTGTTGGTTTATGCATCCGGTTTGTGTGGGTGGAGCCATTCTTGTTCATTTGCATAATAAGTTCTCCAATTCAAAATGCTTCAAATGGGCTGCTGTGGAAACACTGTGGCACAAAATGGCAGCCGCCGCAAAGCAGGGCCCTTGCCTAAAGTACATATAAAAGCCTGAGATTGGCACAGCACCCCCTGCGACCCTCCTGTGGAGGATAAAGCGGTAGAAAATGGATGGATGGATGGATATTGAATTTCTGCGAACCCTAAATATTACAGACTGGACCTTATTACCTACTTGCTGTGAGGTGACAATGCTAACCACTTCACCACCATGCCTTGACAGTAAGTCATTTTTGAAAGACACTTATGAGCAGTCTGTTCAATTCAAAGTTACTTAGCACAGAAAAACTTAACAGCATATACCATAAGAACATAGTAACAATGGCAGAAACCAAACCAATGTGCCCATGTGCTGTTAGAAACTGTGATCATTTTGTCCAGAGCTTGTAGCTATGACATGGAAACACAATGCAGGACCCCAAAGGACCGAGGCCAGATGAAGGAACTGAGGAATCAATCAAAGTACCAGTAGTGCTGAGCCAAAGCCAAGATCTGTTGCCAATATTTTGGTTCCTGCTTGACCGTTGAAGGACGACTTAGCAGTTTTAGCAAGTGTCATGTTCCCATACTCGCCTAACCTTAATGAGATGGCGTCGAAAAAGAAGTCGCTATCTGGTTAGTGTGTTTTTTAAGTATGTGTGCAGCCATGTCAGTTTCATTTCTCTTTCACACCTCTTCGCGTGAGATGGGCCGCAGCTGTGAGATGATGAAGTTTCAGCGAAAGGTGGATGTGCCATCCATTACAGGAGGTGGAAAGGTGCAGATAAATCACCTTATCAGCTCTGCCTCTCCCCACTGAGCTGGGGGAGCTGTGCAAGGGAGAAATCCATCAAGCTCTACAAATGGGGCATGACTCAGAGATCACTCTGCCTCTATACCAGGCTCTGAACATATCGTACACTGGCTTTTTTTTTTACATTGTATTATAACTCAAGCCAAACTTCCATCCCAGCATGGAAGACATCCAGTGAACATTCACCTGTACTCCATTAGTCTATGGACAAAAAAAGCTCTAAATTCAGATCAGAATAAGGTTAGAGACAAGGAAAAGTGTCACAATAAAACAACATTATTGGTATATTATATATATATATATATATATATATATATTATCATTTTTTTTGTAACTGACTGTTTATATGAACTATAAACACAGATAATTTAAGGATATATTCAAATTTATGATTAGAGTTAATTACAGAATGGTGGTTGAAACAACAACAACAACAACAACAAAAATACAGACAAGGAAAGATTTGCCGAAAACTGCTTTAACTCTTTAAATCTCTCCTGTAACTAAGTTAGGGCATTTTATTGCTGTTTCTCTCATATTCCCCATGTTCTGCCATTTGGATTCATTTTTATTGTTTGAGCTTTTTAGTAGAACAGAGAAATTAAACGGTGGTTGGCAGCGGTTCGTCGTGCCTGCATCTCTTACCCGTGCCGAAAAATCAGGCAGAAGCAGCAGATCGTCACTGAATTCAAAAAGAAATCTGTTTCTCTCGCAACTTAAATTAAACTTACTCTTCTGTACTGTTTGTAGAGCTGCACAGCGTAACCGCTGGTATCATACAGTGTCTTTAACGTTTTATAATAAAATAGAGAGATGGCCCATCGACACGATCCTCTTATGATCTTCTCCACCTCACAATTACTGCTCAGTGTACACCTATGGCTCCCAATACAAGGTTGCTAAGCAACAATAATGACAGTGACCTTTTAAAAATCAGCGGGATATGTCCCACTAGTCGGAGGACGACACACACACACACACACACGCGTCAGTGTTTACCTCAGCTCATGAGCTGAGAGAATGAGCCACTCTCGAGCGCGACACCTTCACACGACGTCGTGTTCAGGCGCACAGTATAAAGCGCTTTTTTTTTTTTGCCCTTGAGGAAACCAAGAGGAGTTAACATTTGTCTGCCAGCTCTGAACGTTGTGCCTTGTCACCACCTCCTCCTCCTCCTCCTTCTCCCCCGCCTTAATCTGAGAGCAGTCTATTAGTATTCAGCTGCACAGGTATCTAAGAAAGCAAAGCCTTTTAAACATCTTAACTGCTGTTTGTTCTGTCTCTAGAGGGCACGCGCAGTACACTGGGGTTTTGGGAATCGACAAGGGGAATTGCAAATTTGTTTTGCCAGCTACATGTGCTCTGTAATTTCATGCCTCACGCATTGTTAGATTTTTTTTTTTTTTTTTTTACATAAACACACACAAAGGTGGCATGTTTTGTTCTGTTCTTAGAAGATTTGGGATGTTTACATGTAGTTATGATTAATGATTTCACAGACAGGGTGTAACCATTGTTTCATTGCTGTTGTTTTTGCTCTAGATAGCTGCAAAGCAAAAAGAGCACAACAGGCCGGATTGATTTAAATATTATTTTTTATTTGCTTTTAAATGCCTCCATAATCTATTTGTGTGATCTGCTCCAGGCTTATGTTCCCTCAAGGTCACTAAGATTGTAGATTAACCCACGTTTTTAGCATTCTTAAGTCTTTTTTTTAACTGATCTACAGTTCGACATCGCTTGGAACCTCCCCCAGAGCAGGTAACCACGCCATGCCGAGGCAAAGCGAGGTACGTGAGAGTGGAAAAGGGGATTACAATCTGCAGATTAGCTCCTCTTATTGTCCCAAAATCAAGTTCTGAAGCTTAGAGGGGACAGAGCTTCCTCTGTTTTGGCTCCTAAACTGTGAAATGAGCTCCCAATCCACATAAGGCAGGCCCCCACACTCCAGAATGAGTTGTTTCTTGTGTGTCTTAGCTTCTTTAATTATATATTTTTTTAATTATTATTGTTTTTAAATGCTTATTTTACTGTCTTTTAAGCCCTCATTAGCCCTCTCCTTGTTGGAAAATTGGATCGGATTGGATAATATTTCACTTTTGCTTGACAAAGTATAGTCGTACAGGGCTTTAGGTCTGCAGACTGCACAGGTTTGTGTCATCCGCATCATTACGTATGTCTGTCTTTACTCTCCGCTACTGTAGCTGTTAGTATTTTACAGTACAAGTGTCTGATGCCTCACTTAAGTCGAGCACAACAGGGAATGGCCTAAATGAGAGCAGAGGAAAGTTCCCCCAAGGCGGGAAGTGCAAGAGAAGAGGAAACCTTCTCAGTGTCTGTCTCTTATGTCCTGGGCATGTATCTGAATGACAAACCTGTGTGTCTGTCCCCCTTTTAAGAAATCCTTTTTAAGTGGTGAGACACCGAGGCCTGGGCTGTGGAGGCTGTATATTTCTATTCATAATTGATGAGCGGGACCTAGACAGACAGCACACTACACATGTAATATGGATTCACTCTTGGTTTCAGATGCATGCCCTCGTCTGGACTTGACTCTGAGCCATCATTGTGTGTGGAGAGGGAACAGAGAGGGAATGGTCTATGTGTCTCTGTGAGTGAGTGTGTGTGTGAGATTATGTGTGTCTGTACGAGCAACTGTGGACATAGACCTGTGTGTGAGTGAGATATGTTTATTGGATAATTTATTGTTTTCTATTTCCAGTTGGGTTTATGTTTTGACTCATAATTCCTTTTGATTTTAACTTTCCTTTGGTTTTGTTTGTTTTTTTGAGATAGTAGTTCTTCAGTTCCATGCCATTGTTTGTGGGTTTTTTGTCTGTAGAGGCGCAGCAGGTTGTGCTGCTACGTTTGTGGATTCCTGTGGACTAATTGATCAGGTATCCAAGTCACAGGGAGTTCATTTGGTCTCACCTTGCTGCTTTATCTGATTTCGGATGAAGGTTTATTTGAGAATATCTGTGTTTTCATAAATACCTGTTGATTTGTTTGGCCTTGCAGGAGATGTGATCCACTTGTTGTGTTGAGGTTGACTCTGTGAGGTTGTTTTTCAGCACAGTGGGTCTGGCTAATTTCCAGTTATTGATAGCAGGCAAGGATCGAAAATTAGAGGCTTATGTGCACTTGTGTGTCTGTTTTCTAAGAAGTCTGAACAATCTGACACATATATATATATTTTTAGCTGAAGTTGTATATATATAAACCCACTAATGTGTCTAATTAGTCAATAATATAAAAATATGAGTGTTTTTAACATCACAATGACAAATTTAAGTCAGAAAGTTGTCTCTTTTAGCTTTAAAGTCACACATTATAAACCATAACTTTGTTTTTGACAACTTAGCAGTCAATATTGACTATTTTTTCACAGTTGATGTACAGAAACATTACTCTGATAGTTCTAGATACACACAATTTGGACCTTAATATAGTCATTATAGGTCCAGATGCTGATAACTTGTTCACAAACAGAGCTTATGGTGTTAGCTACTGCAGCACAACTTATGTTCGTGATTAATAACAAGGACAAAGTTTTAATATCATGAGAAATGTGCACAAAATCAGTACCAAACCTTCCTAGTTATTAATCATATAGTCATTGTCAATGTTTCATATATTGTTTATAGTTTTCTATGAATTGTATCTTAGTTTGACACAACATTATGTCTTATTCTGGACTGCCCCCACTGCTGTTGTCTGACTACAGCACATCTACAATTACATATTGTGGTCATAGGTTGTGATTTTACAGTAAAATGGTGTTCAGGTGTATATAAACCTTGGTGTTCCACAGCAGGCATAACTCTACAAATCCAAAAGCAAGATGCATCATTGACAAAATCAGTGAAGTGCAATGTTTTCAGTCTGTTTGTGCATCTTGGCTCCCACTTTATATATCGCAGGTAGTTGCTCCAAATGTTTTTTTTTGGCAGTACACTGTAGTGCTGATACTGAACTGTGAAATTGCTGACATGATGAAACTCCACTGAGCTTTCTCGCTCATCGGATTCAGGGGATTTCTATGTGTTGTTGAACATCGGAGGTATTTTTTTTGTATCAGTTTAATTAATTTCTAGTTGTTGTCGTCGTTTTTCTGCACAAGCGTCTGATTGATTCAGTGATTCAGCTGTTTAATGGACTCGCGTTGTCGCCCTCCGAGGTCTCACTCTCTCTCAGCTGAAGTTCACACAGGGCAGAGTTCATCCCCCCACGTTCCCATAGCAACATATGACATGTCACCTTCAAACAGAAAAACTCCCTCTCAATCCTCTACGTAATGGATTTGGCCTCTGAACTCTGCCCCCCATATGTCTCTCAAACTGACACATAGCAAACGGTGAAGCCCCACTGGCTGTAGCCTACAGCCATGTCCGCCTCATCGCACTCCACGTACCTGCCATACGGGGGCTAATGATCGACTCATTTGTAAAGGTTATTTAAAGGCGCCATATGTTAGAATTGTCTTGTATGAAGTGGTGAAATGACCATGATCATGTCACCAGAAAGCAAGGAAACTTCATTGATAACAGATATATATATATGTTTAGGCTGTAAACTGTTATGGTTTGGTGTTTTCTGCTGTCGGCTCTTAACACTTTAACAGCCAAGTTGCCAGCAAGCTGAATGTTACCAAACCTAAAAAGCCTTACTATCCTAATCAAAAACGCCTCGACCAGCAAAGAAAAACAACACACTCCAGTGGAGATGTCTTAAAACATCAACGGCTGGAAGTGGAGAGGAAGATAACGACAGACATGCCGGTGTGGTTACTTTTCTCCTGGAAACAGAAGGTTCAACCAAGGCTATAGCGAATGTTGTTGGAGGATATTTAACGCATATATAATGGTTTTTTTTAAAAATCAATTACACTTTCAATGTCCATCTTCTGCAGACATGTGAAAATAACCCAAATAGGTTTACTGTTTATGAAACATAGAGCGATAGAGTGATATGACAAAACAGAGTTACAGTACAACTTTATCAATAAAGTGGCTTTAATTTGCGGGCATTAGGATCAATTTCAAAACAAAAGTCCTAGAGTAATGGCAGGAAGAACACAATGGGGGTCGATGATCCAAGTTCACAAACTTCAATAACGGGTGTGTCCACCATTAGCCTCACGCAGAGCTGTACACCGGCGACGCATGGACATCGGCAGGTTGTCGATCGTGGAATGACGCGCGTTCAGTTGTGTTGCCACAGCTGTAACGCTCAACCCAGCCCTCGGCATGGCAATGGCACGCTCCCTCATGATTTGTGACATCTGTGGCATTTTGACAAGTGACAAAAGTCCACATTTTGGTGTGCCCTTTCATTGACCAGACCAGTCAATAGGAGTGGCATAGAAGTGACACTGGACTACTGGGTTTGAGCAAGACAAATCATTCCATAAATAAAATGCATCAAGAATCTGAGCAAATGTCATGACATTCTATATTTGTTCACCATTTTGTGCGTTTATATTTCTGTTGAGTATGTGTTTGTGCATTAACATAGTGTAACACCAGGAACAAATGCAGCTCATTGTTCTGAATTGGAAATGCAGTCACTGTTTTAAATGCTATAGGTCACATATTTTCCATATATCCCCTTTAATACCATCACTGTTAAAAAAAACAAGTTATTTTGTTGTTGCTGTTATAGTTTTCGTTGAATCATAAGCTTCACCCAGCAGAATCTGACTCACTCTGACCTCACACTGGTCCCCCTGTCATCGTTATGCAGCTTCACCTCGCCGCAGCCAATCCCGTTCTCCAGCCCAGCCTCACCTGCTGCATTATTTATCAGCACTAATCAGGACCCCAGCTCTGGTGTGCGAGCCACCCTACCTGTAACATCGCTTCCCTGACCCGACCCTGCCTGTTTCCCCACAGCATTAACGTGTGTTTACGCTAACGCCTGCTCATTACGCCTAACTATGCCAGGCCAGGCCCTGCTGCCTGAGCTGGAGCTGGGGGCCCTTCTTAACATGCTCTAACCAGCCCAGCCATGCTCCTAATGGGATACAGAAAACAGACACGTGCTAATCTGAAACAACAGGAAAAAGCAACATCGGTTGCTTGTATGTAGAGGTAGTTTACTGGGAGAGGTGGCCTGTGAGGACCCGCGATCAGGCTCCATTATTGTTGTAATTAGCGTGCCTCAGTGGAGCCCGGGCTCCCAGGCAGCGCGCCTCGACCTCCCTGCCTCTCAGTCTGTTTACAGCCAGCCAAGGCAACAGGGAAAGGGCAGGGGGGGCTGGCCACACAGCTCGATACCTCTGCTCAGCTCCAGCTCTCAACACAGCTGTTTGTTCATTTGAAGCGTGAAAAAAGGAGGGTTTTCATTCTCTGCTGTCCTTCACTATTCAAATGTTTGTTTTACCTGTAGTATAGAGGAAGGGGGGGGGGAAATGCCCATGGGTGTGCAGAGGGGATCAGAGGTTGTGTTGATGTTTTTGATCAGTTATTCTGAGAGACTACAACAATTTGCTGATGTTGCTGTGTCAATCAATGTCCGAATCAAGCCTGTAAAAAAGCATGAAGCCTTCTAAAGGTGTGCGTACACGTGTGAGACATGTTTGTTTTTGTCCAAACCTCCTCCTTTATACTTATCACTCGCATTAAACTCCAGCCTTTCAGCAACTGCCTTTGCCCCCCCCCACCCTCATCATTAAGAGGCCACCACCTGGTGTGACATCCATCCCCTGATCACCAATTAGTAAGGCCAGTCCCTTTTTTCTCTTTTCTCCCTCCACAGATGCAGCGATGGAGGCATGGAGAGGCAGAAAGTGTGAGGTGGAGGTCCCATGAAGGACACGGCTCCCCGGGTGGCTAAGTGATGAGCAAGGGAGCGTGAAGTGCTGAGGCAGGTATTTCTCACCGACTATCAATCCTTCACTTAGCCAGGCAGTGTTGCAATGCTCAAGAACGAACCATTTATATAGATTTCTACGTTTATTTCCCCCTTTCTCCCTAAACTTTCTATTTTTGGCATCTCTTTTTTTATGCGAACGTCTGATCTCCCGTGTACTTTTTTTTTTGCTCTCCATTCGAGCTCAGCGGCTCTGACATAACTTTGATTAAGCCATAACACTGCGATGTTGGACCTTGAGAGGGATCTGGTTTGCCTTTCGCTGGCCTCGCGCGCCGTTTCTCCTTGTTGTCTCACTTCATTCCTCCTCTTATTGTATCTGATAAGAGGCCCTGTGTTGCAGCGCAAGTAATGAAGCCCGTGTTAGCAGAGCAACAGCACCGCCGGGCATTCAGGCCCCGCACACCTTGGAGAGGCAGAGAGGCGCGTGCATATTGATCTTATATTGTTTCCTTGAAACCAACTGCCTCTGCTTTATGCTCTCGCTGCACTACATCTCAGTTCACTGGAGCCTAATGTGCTGCCATGAACTGTTGCTCTGTGTGTGTGTGTTACCCTAATATATACAGTATATACTAATCAAAATGAAGACCCAATCAAATTCCTAAATTAATTTCAGACCATGTAATAAATGTTGTAAATAATACAACTAATAATAAATAATCTAATATTCCCATAAACAAAGTATATCTTTAATTTTTGATCATGACTGAAAATATGATTAAAGCACAAGCGTTTTCATCGTTTTTTTACACACCAGCTCTAACTATGCAGAGTTTGTGCCAGTCCTAGTAAATAAAGTATAATGCTAAATATTTGACAGAATACTAATAATTGTAATCTGCATTCATTAGCAGCTGGCTGACATCCTTATAAATAAATGAACGTGGGGGTCCAGTAATATCATGCCAGAGCATCTCATATAAATCTAATGTTATGCTCGATGCAGCCTGTTTACATGAGACCCAATCTGTTCATTCATGCAGTGTGTGTGTGTGTGTGTGTTTACTGCTCTCTTTTGCATGTGAAAGTAAAGCAATCTAAAGGACTGAAGCGCCATCTGGTGGCGATGTAGCATAGTGCCTTGCACTGGAATTTGTATCCATTTCCACACTTCCTTCCAAACAACAGATTGACAGGGGTTGATTCACACAACAATATGACTTTTGCCTGTGTTTTTGTCATTCTAAATCGCAGAATATTTGTTTTGAAAATTCTAAAGTGAAATGTTTTTTATTGCATTGTCTTCATATAGAAAAACGCTGGAAAAACGGTGGTTTTAGCCCAGAGAATAATAGGGCATTGTTTACATTTGTCATTGTTTAACTACTTCATAATTGGCTGCTAGGACACTTTTATTATAATAAATATAGCTGAAGTTTTAATGCATGATGCCATAAATAAAATATATATTTTGGTGTCCGTATAAACATCCTATTACAATTGAATTATCATTAGAGAATAATTCTTATACAAATTGCAGAGCAAGTCTGTCATGTTTTGGCCTCCCAGCTCATTTGTTTGCAAAACAGTCATCACGCCTCGTCCAGGCCATTTAACACGATTCTTTGTACACAAAAAAAACGTATTTGGCATAATGCATGTAGGAAGAGTTCACTGTTCTGTCCCGTCTAATTGGCACTGTCAGGGCATCCCTTCACCGGGCTTGTTCCGCAGTCTGATCGGATAACCCAGTCCACGCGAAGAGGGGAGTGAAATACAGCCTGAGTAAAGTAAACGGGGGGGGGGGGGGTGGGGGGTGGGGGGACGAATGAAAAGAGATGCCAGGTTGTTGAGCTGCTTAAGAAAGATGAGCTGCCAAGTAGACGACAGGCTGTGCTCTCTTTTATACATAAATAGTTGTCTTTCAGTGGGTATTTCGGCAAACAATCGCTGATCAGAGGTGTGTAAGCAGGTAGAGGAGGAGGCACCCTAATGTTACATGACAAACGCGTTGCTTTGATATCGCTGATATCGTTACCCTCGTTAGGAGGTAAACGCCACTGATAAGATTGAAAACAGACACGCGAGGGCCACGCTTTTAAGTGCAGGGAGGAGAAGAATGCAATGATTTATTCTCTTTAATTCTCTCCATCAGTCCAATTTACTCATCCAACACAACCTTTATTCATTTTTCATACATAATGTAGGCTGTTTGTGCTTGCGTGTGTGTGTGTGTGTGTGTGACAGTAATACCTGTGTTCCAGTCGAAAGAAAAGGAAGTAACTTCAGAAGTCAAGTGTATCATGTTGCCAGGATCTTCTTCTTTGTGGTGACAACATTGATTAATAATGGAAAGCAGATGTCGGCATCTCCATCTGAAATTTTCATGAAACTTCGCTAACGTGATTAAAGTGTACGTCTTCCTCAGTCACTCCGAGTCTTTTAACTCGGCTCTCCGGGGAGTGGCAACAAATCCTGGTTGAGACAACATGTCAAATCACAGGGAATCTTATGCATGTTAGAAACACACTCCCTTTTGCTTTCTAACATTTGAACTCTGTCACGGTTCATTGACGCAAACTGAGATGGACAAGGTTTGATATTTTTGCTCTTTTTTGGTAAATTCACTTTCATTTTTTTTCTTATCGGTTTACGACGCCGTTTGCGGTTGTTTGTCTCCGCAGACTGAGACTGGCAAAAATATCTTCTTCTATTTTTTGCTAATGCAAAAGAATCCTAATCTATGGATCTCCACTGTATTTTGCTTCCACATAAAAACATAAGAACCTACAAAGATTTTTATCAAATCATTTGATCAAATCATCTCAGTCATAAGTTGAAGATGAAGACACTTGACTCCCAGCATCCCAGGGTGTCTTTTTGTGTGAAAAGTGATCTATATTTCAGAGGAATTTAATGACATTTCAATTTTTTTTTTCTTCCTCCTCATGGAAAGACTTCAGGATTCATCTTTATATTTTTTTGTCAGGGTGGATAAATGCATTTGCAGCTTCCCCCGCTCAGCGAGGTTTATTTATATTGTAGGATGCATTTAAAAGCCCCCGCTGCTGTCACTATAGGAGATGGCTCTGCTCACTTTGGATTGTGAGGTGCAAATGTATGAAGAAAGGCTTCGGCCGGAAAATGCAAGGCGCAAAGTAGCAGGGAGTGTTGTGGCAGCAGAAATATCAGATCACTTAAACGCTTTCTCAAACCTCGTCTTTTTCTCTTTCTATTTTTCTCGACCATCTCTCTCGACTCTCTTGTCTTCATCACCCAGATTCCTCTTCTTGACTCTGCTCCGTCCCTAAAATGACGACACCTCATCTGCGGCGCATCCATTTCCTCTCTGCTCTGAATTCTGACACTTTTTTTTTATTGGTCCTACTTACCATTGAGTGAGGTTTGATGCAAAATAAATAAGAAACTACATATTTTAACCCTTAGTGCTCAAGATGCACCCATGGTAATTTGCTGTGGGAATAATACACAGCTCCCAATATCTTAGTAGTGCTATAAAGTAGCAATAATTGTGCAGAAGTCACAAAATAAACTGTTTTTTATTCATAAAAACGACTTTGAACTGTGACCTAGCTTTATTATGAAGAGTCATCTCAACCGTTTGGTAGAGGCCTGTATCTAAAATACAATGGGGTCTAATAAAAAAAAAGAAAAAAAAAAGTATATATGTATATTGATTGTCGTTATTGTAAAATAATAAAAATTACATAACATTTTTTGGTGCGTACCTTAAAGGGTTAAAGATAATAATTACCTATTTAAAAACGTAAGTGCTTTGCAGGATAAATAAATATAGATAAGATAAATATGCAAACTTTATTGTACAAGTAAGTAAGAGAGGAACAAGGTTCAGGCTTAGATGATATGATCCTGGCCTCACTGTTGATGTAATACCTGGGAAACCATATTCCGAAGTGACAGCTGACTTCCTCGCTCACTCCTCTTCTTCTTCCTGAATTTTAATATCGCACAATCCGTGTGCTGTGTTTCATCCAGAGCAGGACGGACGACTTCTGCTGACTCAAATTCCTTTTGTCACCGGTCTCTCTCCCCGGCTTCAAATCCGCTCTGTTTGGACTCTAAAGAGTGATATGAACCGCATCAAAGAATGTGTGTAAATGAATACGAAAGGCAATATTCTTCTCAGCAAGGCAATGATAGCTGTTTTCACATTCCATCTCATTCCTGTGTTTTCTCTCCCACCTTTCACACTCTTCCCCGAGGCCATAAAACAGTACTTTTACATATATTACCTTTTGATTAATGGAGCCATATTCATTATTCTGCCCTATTGCTAATTAGGAAACGCACCCTGCTAATGATATACAGTTGGAATAATACTTGCCCACGAGGCACTCAACCGCATCAGGTTTCATGCCTGCGTGCTCGTGGATACAAGCCTTTTACTCATAGATCCAGATCTGCCTCCTTCTCCCTGGCTCGACTCGTCCATTAGCAAAAGAGTCACGGCGAGTGCTCGGTGTCATTGTTTTTATTCTAGCATAATGAGACCTGTTCTCTCCTGGGAGTTGTCGCTCGGGGTTGATGAGGTGTGCAAGCACTGAGTCAGTCTTAATCAGGAGATCTGAGAACATGTGTGTGCGTGTTATACTTGTATTTGTTGCCTCTTCAGGACCTTTTCCTGGCACAAACACTCACCTTTTCAGGACCAGTGGCCCTAGTGGGGATCATAACCCAGTCCTGATGAGCCAAGGGCTTATTTCTGAGGAACTGGCTAAGTTTGAATTGTGATAAGGGTAAGGTCAGTGTTAAGGTTAGGGATGATGCTTTGTTTAGGCAAGACAATGCAGTGCCCTCAGAAGGATAGCTGCACAAACCTGTGCGTGTGCTCTGGATGGATTTAATTTTATTGTGCCATGTTTAATCCCTGATTTGTTGCTGTTAAAGCAAATATTAAAAACCCCAAAAAGCAAACGTGATAAACCATGTCACATACAGAGAACGTTAGTGTAGGTGATTCCACTGCTTCTGTGTGAGCTGTCATGAACATCAATGTCACACCAGTGGACTTGTTTGTACTAATGCAGGCTTATTCCCCCGGCTGGGAACTAACTGCATTAATGGCTGGAGGGCTGTGATGGAGGCATCGAGGGGAGGGAGTAGGTCACGGCATATATTGGCGAAAAGGTAGCGCCAATTTTTGACTTGACAACTGACATTTGTTGTACTTGATACTTCCCCTCATTTCCGGTAAAGACGCCATTATTTCTGCTAAATAGATTATGGCTGCATTTGGTTATTTTTAGAAGAAATAATTAGGTTTTGGTGGTGATCGAGATACAGTATGGATGCAACTAACTGAACAGCCTAGGCAGAGATTTACGCTCTCTCTGTACTTTCTTTACAGGGTTCCTACGCAGCAGGGAAAAGTATGGAATTTAATTTGAGTAATTTCCAGGTCTGGATAAGTATGGAAAAAGGGAAAAAAGTATGGAAAAATGTTTGGGTTGTTTGTAGACTATCTCACTTTCTAATACATACACATCAAAATAAGTTACTAACACAACATAGCCTACCTGTCGATGATATGAAACTAATAAAGCTGGCTATAGAATGGTGTCGAGTTACCATGGTAACTGTTACTGACTGTAATTCTCATTTATTTATTATTTTCCTTACGCGTCGTCGAGCCAGCCAACGACTGTCGACCGCGACAGCGTCATGGGTCGATGAAGTTTTCCGAGGGCTGGCTTCATGAAAAATGAGTGAAGGATTTTAAAACCATTTATTTACATAATAAGCGTCTAACAATTGGTATTCAGATGTTTAATATTGACTGAAACATCCTCAGAGAAGTCTGGAAAAGTATGGAATTTTGAAATTGAAAATGTGTCGGAACTCTTTCTGTCTTTAGTAGTACATGTTTTTCAAAAAAACATCTTTTCGTGAGGTAAATATCTACCTACATCTGTGTTTATACCCTGTCAGCTGTGATTGGACGATAAAGTGGCAGAAGATGAGTGAGTGTTGGTTTTAACTTGAATCTTTCTGTTGATTTCACTTGTTTTCATAATACAAGACTTTAACTTTAAGGGTAATATATTGATTTTTGGTTCATATTGCATTAGGGATCATAAAGTAATCAAATTCTTGTTTGTTCATTTTCAAAAGGACTGTTGCATTTTTTTATGTTGAATTCATGTTTGGGTCATAATTTAGTCCTCAGACTGCATCATTTCATCAACTGTGACTGAGGAACTCTAATGAGTCTGTTTTTCTTTAGAGAAAATTGGTCATTGGAAACCTGCACAATCTGGTCAGAGGAAAAACCTTGTCTCAAAGAGATTTATCTTTGGTCTCATTTGACCCTATAATAAGGGCAGCGAAAACACACTAGTAACTACAAGATCTGGAAAAAAGACGAGGTCCGCTCTCCAGAGTCCACATAGAGAAAAAAAGGGCCAAAGGTCACTAAAGAAAACCTTGGAGTAGTGCCAAGCAGCCGTTAACACTTCCCACCTACTTTTTGAGGCTTAGAGGTCAGCATTTTCTGAGATTACCTCGTCTTATTTTCTCTGTTCCACTCTTTCCAAGCACCATTACAGCCCAACACACAGCCATTAGAGATCAACAGCCCATAAAGCTGTAATAGCACCCTCACATAGCTCTAGGGTCTAACGCTAACCCATAGCCTCTCTGTCTGTGCATGTACAGTATGATCCTGCTGCTGAAGTTCTCACTAAGGTCAAGTAGGTTATGCAGAGGTTGGGTCTACATGAGCACAGTCTGTGTTACATCCATGTAACCAGTCTGTTCAGGCCCTGGTTAAATAGTAATGGTAGAGCATTGCTTTATTGATCTCGATGGGGGAATTGTTAATTCCTCCAAAGGGAGTTCAAAGTGCTAAATCAGCAACACGGCAGTGTTAGAGATATTTCATTGTCTTACTCTGGGGCACATCAGCATCTGCAGGCTGGATGTTGTTGGCACGAGGAAATAAATGCCCATAACTTAATTGTTTGACACATGTATCCCTTTTAAAGATGTTATCTTCACTTCACTAACTTAAGGATCATTTTTTAACTGATACTAAGATGTAATTGTCAACTTTTAAGGCCGTTCTGGACATGCGCCTGAATATAATGATGGTCTTTGCCTGGTTGTAACCTGAGGTCCTCTTCCAAAGACCTTTGTCATTCTTCAAACTGTTAGGGCCGTAGAACTCTGTAGAACAACATATGTGAGAGAATCCATTTGATGAGCTCATTGTTCACCTTTAAATCATTTTTACAGGTCTTTAATCATTGTTTTATTCTTTTTTTGACCTCCGCCAAAGAGGCATATGTTTTTCGCCAGACTTTGTTTGTCTCTTTGTTAGCAACATAAAGTCATGGGCGGATTTGGATTAAATTTTCAGGAAATGTACGCAATGAGACCAGGAACAACTGATTAAATTTTGGGGCGTGATCCGTAGACACTATCACTATCTTTACCGCTATTTTGTAGTCACTGAGCTGCCTTGGCGGAGGTCTGCGCTCTCCGAGTGCTTTTCTAGTTTATTGCATGTATTTACTTGAGTTTTCTTTTTCACACATAAGTGTATTAATATTATTTGTCAGTGTACTTATAAAACAGATATATGAACAACAAATCTGCACATATAAGTTGTTACAGCCTCCCTTAGAATTAGAAATATGGCTCGAAATAGGAGAACATAAGAGGACGCATGAAGTTAAACAATTGTAAAGGGAAATAAGAAAGGCGCGAGAGTAGTTGCATACGTGAGGTTGACGGTTTTGTCAAAAACATTGTTCTACTTTTGTCCTACTTTATCATGTTGAGGTTGCTTTACAGTATTCTAACATAATACACAGTGATTTTCTCTTTAAAGCCATAAAAGGTCAACAGAGGATGAAACATTACCCTTGTATGGTTAGAAGGAATAAATTGTATTTATAACAACTTGAGTCTTTGTGATCATCATGGCCAAAAACTCAGTTAAATCAGCCTTTCATGTCAGATTCTTCTATTTTGTGCCTCAGTCTTTGCAGCGCTGTGATGTATAATTATTCCTTTAGGACCAGTGAAATATACCAAAAATCTCAGTTTTTGTCATTTTAAAACGTAAACATGTCCCCTACTGTGTTTAGAGACGCCACAGTGCTCCTCAGTGTGGGAAGTGTTAATCGCTCTGGACTGACACAGTCGACGTGATCCGCCATCTGTCATCATAGGAGGAAATAAATTGATACCAGACGTGGAATATTTCACTTTTCTGCACTGAAAGCATCGCAAGTGTCTGTCAGTACGATGCGAGGCCACTGAAGTCGAAGCATAAACGCAGACAAAGTGCCAAGAGTTTAAATCGTTTGGAAATATTATTGATGTATCGACGCTTCCTTTTTGCAACTTTGGAGTGAAATGCAGCTCGCGTGTTGATGTTGCGACCGTCGCTCAGCTCCTGCTGTGTGTCTGACACAGTCCAAAACTCAACTGTCCTTTAGTCGAAGAGATCTGAAGATTACTCACAAACCTGACAACTCCACCACAAAGTCATGCAGTATTGAACGCTTGAATCCCACCAAAGACATTTAAATTTAAGGTCAGGTGTCTAACTAATTCAAAGATATGTATTTACTTAAATGTAAATTGCGGAATTTTATCTTGTCACGGTGATGATTTCATTTCAAAACATGTTGCCTCTGGCTATGTCTGTCACCAGCTTGATATTAAAGGTGCATTATGTAATAAATCTAAAGCAACTGGCCATAAAATCCTCCTAATATGTCACAGAGACTCAGGAATAATGTTCATATAACAAACTGAACTCACCAACAACAACAGTACAGACAAAATATTTGCATTAAAAAATATATTTTGCAGACTGCAAATCATGTTTATGTTTTGAAATCATGTTTTGGCATGTGGCGCCACCTACCGCCGTCAACCAATCATTGCAGTCAGTAGAGTCTCAGCTGCCGAGCAACCACGGGTTGCCAGTTACGTCATAAAAATTAAACCTAAAAGACCTATTTTGAATTTGAATGTAGTAACTGTTTTTGGCCACATTCTTACATATGGCGCCTTTAACTCTAGAAAAATATAAAACAAGGTGAAGGTTTTTTACTCATCCAACTTTTGTTTTCATGTTTACCTTTCCTTTCTGGCACAATTTATCCAGGCGAGGGACCGGCAATAGGAGTTTACTGGACGTAGCGTCCACTTGAAATTGGGTACATTCTTAGAAATAAAAGTGCTATGTAGAACCATATATACGGTTCTTCGGCTTGTCCTCATAGGAGAACCTTTTTTGGAAAAGGGGTTTAAAGGGTTTAAATGGTTCTTACTGGAACCATTAGTGTCACCTAGAACCCTTGAAAAACCCTTTCTTTGGGAAAAGGGTTTTTCCTGAAGCAAAAGGTTCCAGGTCCTCAGCCTTTGTAGAAGAACCCTTTTGAATCCCTTATTTCTAAGAGTGTACCTTGCTCAGGGATACTCCAGCCTAGCAGGTATTAGAACCAGCAACTGATGGGTTGTCATTGATTTATACCAACAAATACTGTGGCTTTTTTAAAAGTTTCTGTGCGTCTTTACGTTCTTTATGGAACGTAAACAATTCGGCTTCAGAACGTAGACTTCTCACACACTACCTTACAGCAGAAAGATGACACGCCGAGAACCTCGTATTTATCGTTTATTTATTGGATTTTTACTTGTGCTTTAATGTTACCTAAAGTATAGTTATATAGACTTTACTATATTTATTGTATATGACAATAAACTAAACCAAACTATAACTAGACTTTACGTAACATCTTCTTCAGTACCCTGCAGTATTACTTTTCTATTCCTCTTTATTAAAAAAAAATGGCCGAGCACCATCTCATCACTACAAAATGTTGACTATATTTTCCCATGAGGAAATATTTTTCAACTTAATCAATTTGCAGTTAATGTGAATATTGACGGTGCGGCGAAATCCGTCTCTGAATTATTTCCAATTTTGTGACATTTACTTGCGTCGTCATTGATGTGCAAAGGCCCTTTATAGTCCTCAACTTTCTACTTTCTCTCTGAGCAAGGCTTCATGCTTTCCTCCTCCTCTGCTTCATCTTCATCACTCATCCTCTCTCTGTCTTTACTCCTGGGCCAAACCCTCAGACTTTCAGAAAAAAGTTGGGTTGGAGGTGTAGGTAAGAGGACTGGCATGAATCCCTGAGACAGCAGGTCAATTATAAAATTATGAGCCAATGCTTCCTCCAGTTCATCTGTTGCCCCAGAGAACCACATTACCCAGAAGCCTTGGCTTTGAACACCTCTCCTCCACCCCCCCCCCCTAAAAGATGACACAACCTCCAGTCCTGGCTCCTGTCAGGCTGCAAAGGAAGCCTCCTCTTCTTCTTTTGCCTCTCTTTCCACATCACCCCAAGTGTTTTACAGCAGCACCGCGGAGCCGCGTTTCCTAACAGTGTCGATTTCAAGGCATTACGAGCGAAATGACAGCCAGAAGAAACAGCGAGTGCCACAACTGACATATTCCCCATCCTTCTGGCATGTCATCTCCCTTTATCTGGACACTTGATTGATTCTGACAGCCTATATTGGGTATTTCAAATGAAAGAGAATTTTGTGATGAAATGTTAATGAGCTGGAATTTCTCTCAGTGCTTTTATTACAAGCCGCCAGTTTTGAACATTTTTCAAAGTAACACACCCAAATTCCACTGTTTGCAATGAATTAGTAATAAAGTCTTGTCACTGAAGTATCATGCATTCTTTAATCAGGCTCTCGGTCTGAAACAGAGGCTTCTTGAAAGGTATTTTTTTTATTATTATGATCAGGACAATTAGAAACTTAGCAGCAATCAGAAAAGGGGGCTGTGTGCGCATATACAGTATGTATGTGTATGTCAGAAACAGAGGGGAACCCCTGCGGTGGACTCTGCAGCTTTCTGAATTATATGTCTTTACTGGCTCACATCAGTCACGACTGGGGACTTGAGAGGCCAAAGGCTCTCGAGTCAAATTGCGCGTCTTTTGTTCCCTGTTTTCAAAGTGCTTGACAAGTTGTAAAATAAACATTCCAAAGTTTCGCTCGCCTTCCGCCCTTCCCTCCTCCTTCCAGCCTCGTCTGGAATCGGCTCTCTCCGTTTTTTCCGCTCTTGTCGTTGAGGACGAGACACAAATTTGTGTTGGTAGTTTGTGGTGTTTGGTCTTGCTTTTGTGTTGAACTGTATTGGCGCTGACACATATCTCATGTCTGCGTCTGCCTCCCTACCTGCAAATCCTCTGCGGCTTCTCCACAACTGCCAACATGAGAGGAGATCGGAGCAGCAGACTGTTTCATTTCAGCAGCTCAGATCATAATACTGCCTACCTTACCCACACTCTTTGTCAGTCGTATCCGCGTGTGTGCACTGACGCAGGAATGAAGAATAGCAACAGAAAGACCAGCTCAGGTAGAAAAAAAAAATACAGGCTATTCAGCAAAAATGTCTGAAGCGTGTTCATCATCAGGTGCAATAAAACCCGCGATGAATGTTGAAGTCTCTCGGAGTAGTATCTGAACTGTAAATCTCAATGTGTGGTGCGTGAATGTTGATTTTTACCTCGCGGGGCAGAGCAAGAGATTATGACGCCAGGATTTTGTTTGGCCTTTGTGTGAGGATTGACTAAAACCTTTGCTTAAAACAGACCTCTGCACTCTCAACTCTCCCTCTTCACAAGTTAGAACAGTTCGTCGGCCCTCTCAATAAGTTATATCACCATCATCCCAAACTCAAGAACACGCAACAGTCTGGAAGAATTTCAGGTAAAGGCCTGGTTAATTAGTTCCCATCAAAAATGCAATTCTTTTTTGGGATTACGCCGCGAGGGCTGAGTAGCCAAAAGCGCACATACCTGGTGGAGAAAAAAAAAAAAAAAAGAATGAAAAAAGATATTCTAACCTCGAGCCATAAGTACATTTATATGCTTGACATGACTCTGCCATCAATGTTGGGTCGAATTCTAATTTAATTTCTGAGATGTATGTGTAATTTTGCCATTAATATGAATGTTGGCACCCTAAATATTTTACGCGTCTCATGGATATTGTGAGCGTCTCATATATCCTTCAGGAGTGTATTAATTAATAAACTCTTTTCTGATACTTTTTTTTTTTTTTTTTTTTGCTGGAAACTTGTAATAAGAGCAAGCAGGTAGGATGATATAGTGAGCAGAGCCAGAACATACTTGTCTGGCGCCTCATTAACATCTCCAGTTCATTAGGAAGAGGCTTTTTTTTCCCTGTCATCTTTTTTTTTTTTTTTTTTTTTTACAACGTGCCAGTGTTGTGTGGCCTTTAAGGTAATTAATAATGAATTAATTAACCAAATTAATTCCTAGGTTAGAAACGTTGTTCAGTACTGAGGCCAGTCAGTTTGGATTTGGGCCCTGATGTGTGAGGCCCTTTACGAGCCGATGTTGTTCTTGCCTCTGACAGTGCCAGCCCCCTTGTCTAAAAGCCCTAGCAAGTGCCATTTGTCTCCGGGTTAACAGAAAGACGAGATATAGGGCGGGCTGAATTATTTAAGCTCCCACAACACATGCACTTTTGCTTTTCAAGCGTGAGTTATAATTCAATTAGAAACTTCTGGTGCGTTGCTGGCTATTTAAATATTAAAATCTTCCGCTGATCACATTGGATTAGCCATCCCTGTGAAATTCCCTGAGATGTCAGTCGTTGTCTCTCCGTCTCAGCTCTTGTCGGCTCTCATCTCAGCTCTCGCCGCTTTCTTTGCATTTCCGTCAGTGTTTTCCTAAACTCCGGGAAGCTCACAGATTGTTTGTCGACTCCCCCATTAGACACAAAAGGAGTCGTCGGTGGGGAGGGGAGGGACCTTTGGGAACCTTAATGGGCACCGGTGTGCGTGAGAGTGTGAACGCACAGCTGACCTGATCTGAATGAGAGGAAGGAGGTTGTGCTCATTATCAGGTCTGGATTCAAAGAATGCTGCATTAGCCGCCTCCAGTGACAATACTAAAACATGTGCTTGGGGACTTTTTTGAGTAACTCCTGATCATCGTGACATAGTCTGTTGTCCCCTGAATGCAAAAGATGTGACCTGTGATGCCGTTTTTTGTGTGTATTTGTCGCTGTTTTAATATGTATATTTTATTAGTATTGTTTTATAGAGAGAGCTCATTTCTGCAGGGAGAATACAAACCTTTTTATCTGTAAGATTTCATCCAGAAAACATAACCTTGCCCAACAGTTTGTTGGTTTATTCATTTGTCAAGACTGAGAAGCTTCAAAAAAAGCAGCAGTAATGATGCGTTTGATAAAATTAGGTAGGAAAAACGGAGGAAAATGTTTCTACAGACGCAAATATCACATGACATCATTTAGAGAAGCAACATCAGATTAAATTATAATACATCATAAATGCAAACACCAGTGTACAAGTGTACATGCATTCATGTAGTGCACATTCATTTTTAAAACTGATTTTAATCAATAATTCTTGTATGACGACATGGTATACTGCAGATATAGAGCTGTAACTAATTAATAGTTAGTAGTTTGACAAACCTCAAAATGATTTATTTTTAATATTTTCTTTGTTATATGGCTCAAAGAAACAGAAAATATTCTACTTTTAATAATTAAAAAAACACTCATACCAATTACTCCATTATCAGAATACTTTGCAGCCCTAAATACTACTAAAATACTAAAACTGTCACAGTTAAAGTTGAGGATCACTGCAGTTAAATAGTGTGTATATCGCTGCAATTATCAATAATGTACATGTCTTGTACAATTTAATGTAGATTTAAATAAACATAATGTGATATAATGTGGTTCTGTTGTCTATAGACCATTCATTCCTTAAAAAAATAAAATAAAAAAATTCATAAAACCTCTAAAAATAGTGTCAAATGTTAATCAGGCAATGCAAAACATTCCTCAAATGAGATTAAACCATGCATTGCTCCCTATTGTGCACACATTATATAACATGTGTCTCCTTGGTTCATTAGTGATAACTGAAAATTAGAATGTATTGAGTCCTGTGTGGTCTCCATATTTGGTCCTTCCTCTGAAGCCAGGTTGTGACACTGTGGTCCCTTTTGCACGGCAGCCTTTTCGAAACCGGGGCGACAGAGAGAACATCACAGCTGCGAAGAGCACAGGTCACACTGAACACGATGTGATCAGTAACACATGCGCCTTTCACGGCAGTTTAGCTTTTGCAACGCAGCCTTAATGGCAGATCGTCTCTAAGAGAATATAGATAGTAAAAAAAAAAACAAGAAAAAGCTTTGTCTTTTTCCTGAAAGGCTGAGTATTAATATATTCCGAGGAGCAGTGCACTCACACATTTTGTCCTCTCTCTATGAGAGAAACAGACAGGGACAGGAACTGGAAGAGTGTGTACAGCCTTGGCACAGCCCTCGCCTGCACAGTTTATGTGTGAATTATGGGGTGACAGGTTGTTCAATCCTTCCCGCAGTCAAAGCTGTGACACACATACTCTATCACCACTGGCAAAGATGTACAAGTGATTCCTAGCTGTGGGCCAGCCAGCTAATTATAAACCAGCATCTACAGTACTTTAATCTTCTCCCTCGGACGGTTATTTATTCCTTTTATCCAGTAAAGTTATCCGTTAGCTTCAGCTCATCTTTCTTGTAGAGGATCAGTGGTTTTCATCGAGCTCACCTGCAGAAATAGCTCCTCACACCACAACCACAGAATGTGTGTTTATGTCTTTCTGTGTGTGTTTTTTTTTTTCCTGCCTGTCATTGTGTGAGTCTGAACAGGTGTATTTGTCGGCTCTCAGTGGGGCTTATTGTGCTTCTGTTTCTCCTGCATCCGGGAGGGGCCTGGCAGTCGCTCTTGCACTCGCGTGTCAATCAGGCACCGCTTCAGACGGCCTCTCAGGCCCCCCCATCGCGTAGGGTCCTGTTCTTCTCCTGTCTCGCCCTGTCATCCCCAACTCCTTTCATCGTGCTCATCTGTTCTTTCCACAATCCCTCAATCATGATCATCAGAGAAGCGACTCCTCACTTCGAGTTTCCCTTTATATCAGGAAGCTGCTGTTCATATGGATGGTGAATGTTTATTAGATTTTATATCCACTTCATTTTCGTTTCCTCTCATCGATCTGCATTTAACAGTTCGTAATGAGTTTAATACAATGGGAAACACTGGAACATCACATGTTTGTGTCTGCTGTGACATTTGAAACTGCATTGGTTTCCCACCAGCTCTCTTTGAGGGCGTACTATCTATGTGATTGAACATTATTTGGAAAAAAATACACTTACAGCTCATACCCAAGCCATGAGGTGAAAGGAACTACCTGTTAAACTCAGTTGTGAAGGCTACATACATTCTGCTGTTTTTTAAAGATATACACACTCTTAGAAATAAGGGTTCCATAAGGGTCCTTCTACAAGGGCTGAGGTTCTACCTGGAACCATTTGCTTCTGAAAAACCCTTTCCTGAATAAAGGGTTTTTCAAGGGTTCTAGGTAACACTAATGGTTCCAGTAAGAATCATTTTGATCCAGAGAACCCTTTAAAACCCCTTTCCTGAATAAAGGGTTTTAAAAGGGTTCTTGGGGGAACCCTCCAAAAGGGTTCCAGGTGGAATCTTTATAAAAAAAAGGTTCTACCTGGAGCCAAAAAAGGTTCTCCTATGAGGACAAGCCGAAGAACCTTATATGGTTATACTTAGCACTTTTATTATAAGAGTGTATACTGAAATAACAGATGTTTGGAACAACCAGGACTCTTCGTATGGAGTTGGCCACCAAAGAACAGTCGCATTGTCAACATGACATAACAAGGTCCTAAATGCGACTAAACATGTTAAGTTTTTAACCCTTCTGAATATAAAAATGTTTCTCTTATCCCTGTGCTTGCGTGCGTGTGCATGTTTATGTTTTACCATAAGTGACCGATAGAGACAGAGAGAAGAGTCAGAAGTAAATCACTACACTTTGCATACAGCTATGGCATTAAATAAGATTTTAATTAGGGCTGTACAATTGTTGTAAAAATTCAAATTGTGTATTTTAGTGACATATATTTCAAGTGAATCCTCAGTTCATTTATATAATGTTCTTATGGATTTAAAACCAGGTGGAGCCTATAGTCAAATGAGATACCAACACAATTTCTATTAGGAATAGCCCAAACAGTTCCATTTTTTCCTTCCTTTGGGTTACCAAAGTAAAATGGTACAATCCAATGGTTTTAATCCAAAACAGAGTGGAGGAACAGCTTTATACAAGCTTTTCTCACTATGTTTTTAATGATCTAGAGCCACTTAGTCCCATTTGAATGGATCTGCTGCACCTATGTAAGGATTGTGTGTAAGCAGGGACAGGCGTTTTTGCTACACCTTTTAATATATTCATTTTTTTCAGGCCTCATGTCACATGGATAATTAAGGAATGTTGTGATGTTTTATTACTACAGGCGAAACACCCCCCCCCCCCCCTCGTCAAACACCTTGTATTAAAAGCATAATTCTATGATGATAAAGCTAGTTTAGGCAAACCTAATGTTATATTAAAGTGGAGTTAATCAATGCAGGAGGGGGAGAGAGGACCTCCTTACCATACATTATTATTCACTACAGAATGCTTTAATGTGCAAAAAAAAAAAAGACCTTTTTTTGTTAGCCAGGCGTAGACATTATATTACTACAGGTTAATAAAACTTTGGGTTTCTTAATTTTTCATAATGGTTACTGCATGTGTAAATGTTTAATGAGGTCTTTATGCTCCAGATATTCCAACAAAAAGGTTAATAAGCTCGAAGATGGAGGAAAGGGTATATAATTGTTGGCCTGTCCTACAGCGCGAGGAGGAATGGTGGAGCGCTAATAAAATAAGAGCCAAAAGATGAAAGTGAGAAGAAAGAGGAAAGACCTGTTATTTATGAAAGAGTCATAATATTTTATCAGTCTTATTTTATATATTTTATGATTCCTATTATATACACTGTAAAGATTTTACTCTTATAGTCAAATCTGCCAATGTATTTTGTTGTACTGATTGGAAATGGTATTCTTTCTGACTACATTCTAACATTTAAGTACGCGTCACTTCCATTTAACACATCTTCCACCACGATGTCCCACTCGTAGCATATAGGTCTTTCCTTAATTAACACATATACATAGTGGTGTGTTGCAATTTGGAATGAATATTTCAGCGGCTGCCTCGTTTTACGGAAGCCACCATTTGAACGGGCCCTTAATAGAGTGACAAGACATTCCCAGCGACCACTGTCCCATGAAAAATGCACAAGCCACTTAAAACCAATGGCCAGTCACAAGAAGACACTTGGGCCCTCAAGACAAACCCACGCCTTCTTACTTGATGAAGGGAAAGCAGAAGTATTTTCAGTCCCTGCTGTGGAAACCAATGCACCCCACCACACATACCCCTACCCCACCCTGCACTCACATCTGTTCTGAAGATTGGACAAAAATGGTCTGATAGTGAAACATTAGCTTCTTTTAAATCTCACGGCACTGGCAAGTATTCCTCAAATGTAACGCACGCTTAATAATTGAAGTGCCCCATTCGCCCCGTCGTATCAATCGCCAGTGCAATCTGATAGTTCTCGTTCCAGAGGTTGCATTAGCGGAACATTTTGCTGATGATACAAAGGAAAGATGTCTTTTTAACCCTTTAACACGGGGGTGTCAAACTCATTTTCACTGAGGGCCACATCAGCATCATGGTTACCCTCAAAAGGCCAGATGTAACTGTTATACAGAAGAAATGGTACTAAATGTAACCAAATATAATAGTTAAAGTAAAATAAAGGTAACTATTACTTTACTTTTTATTTATTATTATTACTTATTCAATTTCACTCGTCGCACGATGCATATACCATGATACACTGTGATCTAGTGGCGGTACCGTCACATGCATTGTGGGAAATGTAGTTTATGGTCAACGCACGCCTTAAAGCAGCATAGACCTATTTTAACACAGATTTTTAAGACTTAAGATTTTTCGAGAATAACTTTCAATAACTGGCCGTTGTTTAAAATGCATGTTAAAATAGTGAATTTAAAATGAAGGAAAAACACCATAGTTACCAGATTTTGCGTGTTAATTTGAACAGTAGAAAACATATTTAAAATAGCATTTGTTTGAGTTTTAGTTTCAATGTCCAAAAAAAAATGACAATGCACGGGTGTTATTTCCAACTCTCTCTTCTCTGATTCACTGGCTTCCTGCAACAGCATGGGTGAAATTACCTTAATAACCATATATTGGTTTTGACTTGCAACTTCTCAGCTTTCAGAAACGGTTGGTATTTTTTTCCAATAGCACAAACCATTGCGTAATTAAGGGATTTAAAATAAATCAGGGTTAAAAAAAACTGATCTGAGAGCCACTGACTTTTGTTGACCCTGAGTTGAAGCTGTCATGGCGCTGACTCTTCTTCTCTTTAACCTTTTATCTCTTCATACATTTGCGTGGTTATGACGTCGGAGTACCAGGCAGCTGGAGAATATAAATAGATCATCACTTTTTATGGTTCCCTCTCGCCCTCTCTCTTTGATTAGCCTGCATTATCCCTGCACGATTGCGTGAGACATCTGTAAATACAACAGAGTTTAGGGGCATAACATTATGAAGCCGTGCAGTGAATCCTGCCCTTCTAGCTGTGCACGCGTCTGAAATATTAAAGCAAATAAGAGTCAAATAACATCTGGGGAAGCCTGGAGAAATAAAGAGAGAGAGACGGAGACAGTGGTGGTGGTGGTGGTGAGAGAGATTATTGACTGTATTTAGACGTTTTTTTTTTCTTCATAGTGTTCAAACTCAAATTATCGCCTCATGGTTGAGTAGATTGTTGTTAAGAACCTACAAGAACTTCAAATCTGACAACATGACGTCACTTTGGTGACGTTTTATTCAATGTGTGGTCATTATGTCAGTGGTCGTTATGCACAGACTCTTTATTTTTTCCAGACATCATGTGTCAAGTTTTATATATAGCAGATAAATAAATGAACATAAAGCCAGTACATATCTTTTAATTCACTGAAACATTGCTTTGTATTGGGAAAATATTACACACTACATTGTAAAAAAAGAAAACTCAAAATTTCAAGGCAACTTGGTGCAATCAATTTTTGCAGAGTTTGCAGCCCAACAAAAGATTGTGAGTTTTTAAAAATGTTCTATCAACTAATATTATCAAAATTCGTAAAAAAAAAAAATATATATATATATATTTTCTTTTATAAATGTTTTACATTATCTGAACAAGATTTATTTAGCCAAACTGTTTGAAAAGAGATTTTTTAGTTGGCACAACTTTAACGTACTAAGTTTGTTCAACAAAATAATATTAGTTGATGGAACATTTTTAAAAACTTGCAATCTTTTGTTGGGCTGTAAACTCAAAAATTGATTGCAGCAAGTTGCCTTGAAACTTTTTTTTTTTTTACAGTGTATGCAGCGATCACCTTTCTTGGTAGTATTGCACGTATTTAGATTAGCAATCAGCATAGGACAAATACATACGTTTGACTAAATTAAATGCTTAAAAAGTCAATTTGAAGCATCTGGACTGTTCTTTCACTTATTTTTATTTAAACATTTAATTCAAAAGAGAGTCAAAGGAGGACAGAAGTGAAGTGAAGAGTAAAGAATTTAGATTACAAGGCATGATGAAAAGCAGGGAGAAACATGGAAATATAGAAAGTGAGCGATGAGTGACTGAGAGCTGTAAGTTGTCGATGTTAAACTTTGATGCCTCTTGTGAGCGAAGCGGTGAAGCACACTGCGGTCTGTGAGTAGCAGTAATGGGGGTGGGGGGGGTGAGGGTTGGCGATGGGGTGGGGGGTGGGTTGGGTTGGGGCTTTGTAACAGTAAGAGAAAGAAGAGGCGAGCCATACAGACTTGGAGCGAGACAGCGAGTAAGTTAGGAGGTACGGGATAGTTAGATAGCGGGTGAAACGAGAAGGTTATCCATGATTTAACGCCTGTGGGGCCGTGAGATCAGCCTCGCCAGTTCAGGCTGCTGTGATTGCTGGCTGGTGCTACAAAGCTGGGGCCTTTCAGCTCATTTCATCATAGAGCTCCTAATGAGGCCTAAGCCGACTCCCTGAGCACCGGGGCTCCAAACGCACCTCTGATGGAGGGGAAGTGCGGGGCTCCAGCTTCTGCCAGCTCCAACGCCCGGGTTCCTCGGTATATGTGAAGGGTCTGAGGAGGGACAGTTGTGGCGGGTGTTGCTCCAGGGTGAGTGGGGAGACCCACTTTGTCCCGAGGCTGTGTGAAAAGGTCACTGCCCGTGAGGAGTATCCACAGGCCCTTGCTGCAGGGCGTCTGGAGGGAGAGTTGTTTTTGTGCAAATAGGAAGTGGCAGGTTAAGAGGAGTGTGTCCATCAAAAAAATTGTCTGCTGTCACACACAAGCAGGAGTTTTTGTTTTTCGGAGTTTGGACCAGGACACTCTTTGAGAGCACAGTTTGTCATCGTGTGCGGACAACGCCTTTGTTCAGGGTGGTTTTCTGATCATTTAACATATGCAGCGAGTTGTTACCGCGTCGGTTACTTCATGTAACGCCTCAGATCTTTTTCAAACCTATATCCGCAGACGTAGTCGAGATGTGAGCGCCGCGCCGTACATGGCAGTATGGGTGCCTCCTTAATGAGACGCAGCTCTAGGGGATATGAAAGGCATCGCGGTAGGGGCAGGAGGCAGGGGGTGGGGCAGGAGGTTTGCTGGTGGAGCGACCTGTCTGTTCACCCCAGCTCTGGCCTTTGTGCAGAGTTAATGATGCCACTAATATGTTCTTTAAAGACCACACTGTGATTCATGGCTTTCATTAGCCCCGTGTGCCAGGGTGTCTTTCTCCCCTCTCTTTCTTTCTCTTTTCTGTCGCCCTTTTAATGATGGCCTGGAGACGAGGTGGCACGCTTGACCCTTAATCATACGAGCAAGAGGAGGCTGGGGCGGCGCGAGGGGCGGTGATGAGGTGGGAGGTTTTGGGGAAAAGGCGCGGGGTCGGCGGCGGCGGCGGAGGAGGAGGAAGAAGGAATCAGATGGTTGTTCTTCATAATCCCACTCCCTGGGGCGAGTTAAGCAAGGCTCTGCTTTTCTCTGGCAGGACATTGTAGCATAAGCTTCACATTATGAGCGGTGTCTGGTTTTTTACCTTTATATTAACTATCACTTTTTTGTTTAATACACCTCACAAAGCAGCACTGATGCTAAAAACCAGAAGAATATCCCAGTGATATGATATCAGTATTGAAATATCAGTACCTTTCTTCTTGGCAACATTGTCAATCATTTTCATTAGCATTAAAGGTGTCATATGTAAGAATGTGGCCAAAATTGGTTACTACATTTATATTCAAAATACCGAGGTCTTTAAGGTTTCGTTTTCTGACGTAACTGGCAACCCGTGGTTGCTCGACAGCTGAGAGTCTACTGACTGCAATGATTGGTAGACGGCGGTAGGTGGCGCCACATGCCAGAACATGATTTCAAAACATAAACATGATTTGCAGTCTGCAAAATATTTTTGTTAATGCAAATACTTTGGCTGTACTGTTGTTGGTGGTGAGTTCAGTATGTTATATTAACATTATATGGTCCATGACATATTAGAAGGATTTTATTGCCAGTTGCTTTAGATGTATTACATAATGCACCTTTAAATATTTGTTTTCCATTTTTTATATTTACTTATTTTCCAGTGTGAACATTGAAGGCCCGTCCCCACAGTGGGATACTTTCAGGGTTGTTGTCTCTTTAGTCTCATATTAATGAAAAAAAACACTTCATCACAAGATTTTAGACGTTTTGAAGAAATCATTTTCTAAAAAATAGTCTTCGAACGGTGGTTTATATCAGTGGACGTGTTTCCCATTGATAAACTGGATCATGCTGCGTGAGGTCGTAAAGAAAGAGAGTAGTCTGAGCATCACCCAGAGGCATCAGTCGACTCCAATCCAATCAATCAGCTGTCGCCAATTCCCTAACTCTGAACACAGTGTCAGACAAATTAATATTAAATTGACAGTAAACAGCCTTAAATAGACAGCAACAGTTTGAAGCTACCTTATAACTCTTTATTCCTTTTAGACATCAATATTTATTTATATTATTATATATTAATGTATTTATTTACTGATTATTATATCGATTTTTTTGTGCAGTTTTAGGCTCAAAAGTATACAATCTTTTATAAGCTCAGTCATTTTCTGGCCACTTCCCAACTTAATTAGCATTCAGAATTGACATTCAGAATCAGGACAAACATGCTGGCGCCATCTTTGGACACCTGGAATTGGACAATACACTTTAAAAGGACAAAACAGAGAGGGACAATCAGTCAGCTCCTCAGTAAGTCCAAAAACGTAGTGATTATGGTTAAATTAGTGGATTTAGGCCCCGTCCCAATACCTCTCCTAACCCTAAATGTTTGCGCTAACCCTAAACTTTGCGCCGGGGAGCAAGGGGGAGTGCGATTTTGCCTTTATAATCAACCCTCAAAACGAAGTGGAAGGTGAAATTACCCATGATGCTTTGCGAATTCAGCAACAACAATTTTGTTGTAAGTATGCAAATAAGCACGTTACAATGTCGAAATGTGTTCATATTGTTGGTTTGATACACATCCAAAGGACCGTTGAGCTTTTAACACTAATGTCAGAAAATAGCCGACGATTTATGAAAGCAGCTATAGCTAACTAGCTCGCTCCACCGGTAGAATTGTCAACATGTGACATAGGTTAGCACGTTCGTTACGTTCAATGTCCAACGTAATGAGCATGTTGGTCACCTTAATATAATTTTTAATATATTTTACTATGGAAATAAATGTAACTTGACAAGTTAAACAACAACAACAATCTGATCCCTGTTAAAACTTGCACGCATATGACCAGTGTACGCGACCTGTTGTGTGACCTAACCCTGTCAGGAGTGTAACTACTAACTAAGGAGCTAAAAAACAGTGTAGTATTAGTGTTTATGTTGTCTGTATCTCTCCTCTCGAACTGTCTGCTGTGACCCAAATGAATAAATGATAAATGAATTACACTCTGATGCACTGCTACTCGCAGCTTGCTTTACAGAAAACTGCTGTTGTTTACAAGTGTGTTCAGGAGGACATGGGCATGGGGCTAGAGCCATAACATGTCCCCGTGTATCATGTTGCGCTGCCTTAGACCGCTGTCACTGGGGATAATTTTCAATAATTTATTTGACATATGATTATAGGAGACACCTCGTGTGTTGCCTTTTTTAAAAATGTAAAGCAGGCCGTGTTAGTCCCTGCCCACTGACCACAGCCTCACACACAAAAACAAACACAACATGGTTTTGGAGGCAGGCAAACACACAAAAGATAAAGAGTAGATATTTTTTTTACCCTCCTCCTCCTCCTCCTCCGTCTCCGTTCTTTCCCTCCTGTCGCTGTCCAAAACATCCATTTTTCTACAGAATGAAAGCAGATTAAGGCCTAAATCCTCTGCAATTTGGGTCACGGCCTTTTGTGTGCTTTGCACGGGCTGACACACAACCGGGGCCCCATTTTCCAGAGATCAGGGGGTTAGGCTGTCCAGTAATTGAAGGGGAGCCACAGAATAAAAAAAAATACTGATAATGAATTAAGAGCGAGTCAATGGTTATTGCCTACCTGGTTATTGTGTTAAAATATTTTACACATTAAAGTGATGCGCAATGCCGTTCAAGTAGAGAGCAATTCTTATTTATTAAGGGGTTAATATAACTGGTGGGTGTTTAGTGGAAGATGCCAGTGCCAGATCACAAACTCTCCATTTACTTTTTGACAGAATGTGCATAAAACAACCAAAGGATACCAACCAGACACATGTGGAGCCCTGAAGCAAATATAAGAAATAATAAAAATAAGGACGCTATAAGACAAAATAGAACATGTTAAAAAAGGCGTGCTTTTCTTTGGCTTATCACAGCAGAAAGAGAAGCAGGAGACACACACTTATACACAGGGACACTCACAAAACTGACAGTAGACAATTAAGAATTATAAGATATATCTGCTTCACTGGGCTAGTATTAAAGTTCAGCCTGTAGATTGACAACCTCATTTGAATAAGTGCAGTAAATGCTCAATTTGAATTTCAGATGTTTCCATATGAGGTTTACATTTAAAGTTATATTAAAAGAACATCATTTGTGTATGTGATTGTGCAAATGTGACACAATTTACACAAACCTGTCTCAACTATAATGATTCACTGCATTGACTTCCATTTATTTTGGACAGCAACTTCATACTTTATACACACTAACTTTATTAGAAACGTCTATTAGAAAATATTAGAACATGATGAGGATCACTGAAAAAAGTCAGTGTTTACACCAGGAAAAACACACACAAAACACATGCATTGACAAATGACACATCTGTATAGTCAGACTGAATAATTGAGGAGTTATGTATCAGTCAAAAAAAAGGCCACGGTCAAGGTCAAGAAGGTCAAGGCCTGCATGTCTTCCTCAAACTTCCTGTCTTCTCCAGTGTGATGTGTAAACTTTTGATTTTGAGAAATTCTGGTTCACAAATTGATCGTGGGATTACAGAGAATTACCGGTACTTTCCTGAAACGGCGTGCAAAAACAGGAAGTGCCAACAGAGAAAAAAACGGCACCTCACTGCAACAATCCGACACGGGCGCCTTTCTCCTGGAAACTTCATCTTGGTCTGTATTACCATCTCATCCCGAGTTCAAAGCAGCATGATGTTAATGAAGGTTCCCATGTACAAAGAGAAGCTTATGTAAATGTTACCTCTCCAGATGTTCTATAGCTCTCAGAGCCAGAACTCCAGCTCGCCCGCAGCCACATAATACCAGTTAGCATTTAGACAAACCTTTGTACCTTCACTTGCCTATAGGGCCTATCAGATTGTCGCAGCCAAGAAAATCAATATCTGCTGCTAATGAAGTTTAGCCACACGTTTTAATGAAGGACCCAATTTGCATTTAAAAGTAACAAAATGGGAAATGGGCTCGTTTTTTTTCCTCATGTCTTATTTAGTATAGAAACCAAAGCACTGTTGTCTTGTGTGTGTGGTAGCATTTGTCTGTTTGTGTAGTTTCAGCTCGAAATAATATGAAATTATTGCACACCTTTACACAAACACTGCAAACAATTGTCACTCTGTAGATCTATTATATGAAAAAGTGCTTTGTTCATTTTCACTTTCATTGTGAGGATGTTTTCCGTGCAACAAAACAAGCCACGCTTTAGCTTCACAAGCGTTTCATTGAATTTTGTTATCACAGATATTGATACTTGATATCTAGCAAAAATCACAGGACATTTTCCACACATTAACATAACACCAACAACAACAAACACAACAGTAGACACAGTCCAACACTTAACTAGTAATGTAATTTGTTTTGAAACTCAATAAAATGAAAATTTCAAAAAAGATATCTGAAATCTGAGATTAAAGTCGGAACTCTGAGAAAAAATATGAGAATAAAGTCAGAACCCTGAAAAATAGTTTGAAATCTGAGATTAAAGTCAGAAATCTGAGATTAAAGTCAGAACTCTGAGAGAAAATCTGGGATTAAAGTCAGAACTCTGAGGGGAAAAAAAAGTCAGAAATCTGAGATTAAAGTCAGAACTGAGGAAAATATCTGAGATTTAAGTCAGAACTCTGAGGGGAAAAATTTAAGAGTGTGATTTTGACATTGCAGCAGATTTCTTTTTTCTCTTTCACCTTAAAAACAACATTCAATGTCAACATTCACTTTATTTCTCAGTCTTGTTATACACACATATATATATATATACAGTATTTTGCTTAAGTTGGTTGAAAAAAGCTCTTTCTTTTTTCCCAAAACGTACATCTTCATCTTTGATAGTAAAAGTTCACTCTGTCACACTGCGTTCGCCGTCCTCCTCCCCTCCAGCAGCTCCACATACATGAAAGCCAACCTGCTCTTTTTTATGGAAATAACAACAAGGCAGACTCTTGTGCCACGCTCGGCGAGAACACCACGAGGTCTTCGCGACACTTTTCCCGCGCTCTCCCCTGTCGGCAAAGTGTGCCACATTAGCAGCTGCAGCAGGAAGGCAACTTAGCCTCCAGCAAGACTAAAGTGTGCATCAGAGTAAAACAGTTGTTTACTTTGTTTGAACTGCACTATCTCACCCGCGGGAGGACGTGCGCTTGAAGATTTTTTTATTTTTTTTTGCGTCTTTCACTCCCAACTTGTGACAAAGAGTCAGATGAATAACTATGTCATTTTCATTCCTCCTGTTCCTCTCTACTTTTCCCCACATTCTCTCTCTCTTTCTTTCACCACCCGCCCCCTCTGCTGCTGCCACCGTTCTTCCCCTTTGCACTCCGTTCAAATTATTCATCCTCTCTTTTAAAGTTTCAGCATGCAGTAAATTGATGGTGACACACAAACTACATTATGTTTTTTTTTTTCTTTCCTCCCCCACTAGTTTTTTAATAAACTAACAGCACTGCTCATCTCTCTTTAATTGCCCAGCAGTTGGGGGACACAGCTGTGAGCACATGAGGGTGAGACAAGAGGAGGGAAAGACAACGACAACAGAGCAGGAGATTGCGTAACTTAGTTTAAGTCATGACTGACCTGACTCAGAGGAAACGGGGGGGTGACACTTGTTTCCACTTTGAATTCAAGTCTAAATCAGATCCTTTCTGAAAGTTCCCACAAAAAGAAATTTGACTGAAAGAGTCGTAATAAGAAGAAGTTTTACCATACACATAAATGATTCCTTAAGTTTGTCCAACGTCTTGCCATGTGTGCACACCCTTGGAATTTAATAGTAAACAAGTAAAAGTTGCAACATAAAAACTGACAAAGATCATTCACACGCATATCAATTGACAGTATTTGTGCATACTTTATTCTCCGTACTTATTGTTGACTGTGATTTACAACAACATTTGGGGAAAAAAAAGAAATATATGGGATTTATTAAGACAATATTACTGAAAATAAAGCATGAAAAGATCAGGTGTAATAGATTAAATTGAATGTTTGACACTGTTCTTTTCCAGAAATTCTTTACCTTTTGAACAGCTACACACTGACATGTTCACGGTGACTGTACACTCTTAAAAAATAAGGGTTCCAAAAGGGTTCTTCTACAAGGGCTGAGGTTCTACCTGAAACCATTTGCTTTTGAAAAACCTTTCCCGAGGAAAAGGTTTTTCAAGGTTTCTTGGTAACACTAATGGTTCCAGTAAGAACCATTTTGATCCAGAGAACCCTTTAAAACCCCTTTCCTGAATAAAGGGTTTTAAAAGGGTTCTTGGTGGAACCCTCCAAAAGGGTTCCAGGTGGAACCATGATAAAAAGGTTCTACCTGGAGCCAAAAAAGGGTTCTCCTATGAGGACAAGCCAAAGAGCCTTATATGGTTCTACTTAGCACTTTTATTTCTAAGAGTGCAGGTGTAAATGTAGTGCATGACCTTTAAATACAAACAAATGTAAAGTACATTCTAATTGTTGTCAGTTGAGTTTACAAAACTCTGCATCAGTGGTGTCTCCTGACGGCTGCACACAGGAAGAGGAAGTGCTTTTTTATACAGCACCAATATTATGGATCTAAATGTTTTTATTTTTTACCTGGTTAAATAAAGGTTAAATAAATTGTTTCACTTGTCGCTTATAGACACATGTAGCACTCATTCTGGGCAATCAATATTTGAAGATTTTTTCCCCCACCCCTATTAGGTATAGTTGTGATGGTTAAGGTTAGGATAAGGGCCAAGGGAATGCATTATGTCAATGAGGTGTCCTCACTAAGATATAAATTACCGTCACATCATAAAGCGCCAAGTTTTTACTAATGTAAAAGTTATTGTTGTCGTATGCGTGCGTACACGTGTGTGTTTGTGTTTTGTTCCCGCCTCTCGCTCACCGCGTCCTACCCTCTTCCGACCAGCCCGCACCTCTCCAGCAGCGAATGAATAAGTAATACTTAATATCATCACATGTGATTGAAAGGCCTCCGAAAGCGGAGGAGTGAAGAGCGTCTTCAGATGAAGTGAAGTGTTGAAGAGAGTGATTATTTTTGCTTCACTGAGGTCTTATTTTTCAAAGTGCCCACTGAAAGCACGAGAGACTTATGTCACTTTGCGCACGGAGGACGGAGCAGCTGAAGGGTGATTTTTATAAGAGATGAAAGAAAGGTAGTGACACCCTCCATCCTCGCTCCACCACCCCCCTTTCTTTTCTTTTTTTTTTTTCTGCTCAAAAATCTTGATGCTTCAAATGTCTCCAGTCATATCCTCCACAAGGCAGTGCTATATTTATGGCCGAGTGCCCACAGCCAAAGCTAATATTATGAGCTTCCACAGTGCCATCCATATTGTTTTACCTCTCTTTGCCTGCGGTGTGGAATAAATAAAGTGCCTGCTGCCGTGGAGTGGCATTGGCAGTCTTGGCTTTCAAAGCACTCTTCTCAGAGGTTGGAGAGCGGCTGGGGCTGCAGCTGAGGGCGTGGGGGGGGGGAGCGACGGGAAGAAAGGGGACTGTCACTTTAGGTTGGGTAATTTTTGACGTGCACGTCAAGGTCTTGACAAGAGGAATGTGGCCAGCTTGTACATTAGACCGGAGCTCACAGGCAGCGCAGCACTGGGGACAGGTAGTAATGCAGTCCCTGAGAGTGCTGCTCATCTGCTCACACTATGTACTTGTCTGGTGCCACACAAGAATGCCCGACCCCCCCCTTACCCCCACCCCTGTCGCCCTCACTCCACTCCACCATCCCTCTGCAGAAATGACTTTAGTCAGTGAGGGAAGAATCCATTTACAATGTGTGCTTTATAACATCTCCTTGACAATGCAGTAGTGGATTAGAGACATTTGTGATGAATCTTTTATAAAGATTTTTTTTTTTTTGCAGCCCCCCCCCCTCCATCTTTCCTTTCCATGTGCTTTCTGGTGCTCCACATGCACATGTGTCTGTTCGGATGTCATCGCAGCAGTAAGATAGCGAGAGGGGATAGCAGCGACGGGTACAGAAAAAGGGGAGAGTGACACAGAATCGTCAGAGTGGGGGCATTAAAATTGATCTGCGAGTCACAATGGCTGCCACGATAGCGGGCGAGAAACTTTCCTTTTGAAAGGGAACATCACTTGTCCTCTCCGTCATCCACTCCCCCCCCCCCCAACCACCCCCCCTCGCGAAAAGCAAGACAAGCGCTCTCTGTCCTCATCAATTCTTCACTGCCATTTTGACATTTGTTTCGTTCATTTGCATAACTGCTCGCCGTGTCTCTTGTTTCGTTTCGGGTAAGGAACACAGCACACCCCCCCCCCTCACCCCCCATACCACCACCACCTTTTTTTTCCCTCAACTTTAAAACTGCTGCTTTAAATTTAATGCCCGAGCCCAAAGAAATATATAAATATGTCGTACGGTTGACATGATGTTGTTCTACATTATTCCCTTTGAAAAGTGATTTTGTTCATACTTAAAGGTACTCGCGGCGCGGCGGGTGTGGAGGTGTGGACACACACACACACACACACACAGGCTTGCAAACACACACTTTTGTGGTTGTCTGGCCTCACCGTCTCTTCTCTGTGGCGTTAACAGGAAAAGATTCATCACAAATGTTACAGTCCTGACCAACTGAGGGCGTCTTTTTGAAGACACAGGCCCTCCAGTGCTCAGTGGAGAACTTTGCAACAGATTCTATTGTTTGTTTTTTTATGGCGTATATATTTATGGAGGCTGATTCCGTCCAAGCAAAGTAAAGAAATCAGGATTATTGTCTCGCGTAGTAAACTCACCTGTCTGTCCCTGCTGCGCTGTCCATTTCAAAGTGGCAGAATCTGAGAGAGAGTCAATGCAAATGCCAAGTGAAAAAAACAAAACAAAAAAAGAAGAATATATAAAAGATTTATCACCTTTCCATTTGATTCCAAGGTAAGCATCACTCCCCCCCCCCCCCCATAAGCAGGCCTGTCTCTTTAAATCAGAGGAACTGTCGCTTCTGTGACTCCCTGTTTACAAACTATGAGGCTGAAAATGAGACCTGCTCCCTGTGGACACGCTCCTTGTCTAAATATAAATAATGAATATTAGATAAATAATTTCTGCCCTTTTAATAATGGAATAACTTGACGGAAATTCACTTACACTGTGAAACCGGAGAAGCTTTAAAAAAAAAAAAAACGTAGATAATACACAAAAGAGGTTAGAGTGTCGTGTGGCAGAGACGCAGGTTAGAAGGATCACCTCAATAAAGTCAGACTATGGTTTCGCTGCGAGAGATTTTTAAACAAATGCACAGAAGGGGTTTTAATTTCCAAATAATCATGAAATATTTAGGACAAATTCTTGTTTTGCAAATTGCTCTGTTCATGTGAAAGGATGTTCATTTGGGCCTAAACTTAAAAAGTGAATTAACCTTGCTATTTTTTTTCTTTTTCTAAAGTTGTAAACATCTTCACACAATTAATTAGCTTCAACTAAATCTTGACTAAACCCAAAGTACAAATAGTTCTATTCACTTCACTTTTTCAAGGCAATCACTTTCATACAAGACAGTTTTAACCAAGCTAAATTAAATTATATATAAATATGCAGACATCTGTGTCTATTTATGACATAATTCATATGGAATAAATAATACAGATTTGGGGAATTTTACATTGCATTACATAATAACATAACATATAATCCTTTTGCAATAAGGAAGTAATATTATGGTTTTTTTTTATTTCTGCAATAATCACAATAGTTTTTATATTGTAATATGATAATTAAAGTAATCTACTGTAAATCTTATTACTATTACCTGTATATTACTTTGGAAATGACATAGTATTATCTCCTTATTACCTCATTATTACCAGTATTAGAATAATATTATCTCTATATTTACATGTTTTATTAGCACGTTGTAAATGTTACCTACAATGTTCAAAGTTCAGAGGCTCACTTCACTTCACAGCCAAGGTGTATAAGAAAATAATTATTCAGTGCAGTTTAAAAAGGGTCAAATACTTAATGTATTTACAGGCTTGAGGAAGGAATCAGGGGAATTTGACGTAGACTGGAGCCGGGCTCCTTTCCCTCGGGGGGGAGATGTGGTCCGTGGGAGTCTGGGAAAATCAAGAACGGGAATAAAAGCCTCCTCTGCTCTGCTGCCTGGGTGTCTTCTACAGAGGAATAGGGTGGAGATTTGATAAATGGTTAATTATGAAAACCCTTGTGCCAAAGCTAAGACTGTAATTAGAACTTAATCGGCTAATTGGATGGAATTGGTGGATGGCATAAGTGTAATTGCTCCCTTTTTTTTCAAAGCATGTAGTGGAAAAAAAAAAAACGAGTATGTACAGTAGTTGTGTCATCCAGGCTGAAGTCATTCTATTGATCTCTTTTTTATGACGACTGAACCTGTTGTCAAGGCGACTGCATTTAGTTGTGTTGCTTTTCCTGTCAGAATAAAAATGAACAACCGCCGCGGCCCGTGCTGTTGCAGCTCTTCACCTCTTCATCGCCCCGTAGCACTTTGAGCCAAAAGGCTAACAACACCTCCAGCGCAAGGAAGTGAAAGTTTCCCTCTGACCCGCTGATTCAAACCGAGGTGATTGAGTGTGCGAGGACCTTCACTCTGCCCTGAGACGGTCAACCCGAAACAAGAGTTTTCGCTCTCTTCCTCTCACCTCCCTTCCTTGCACAGACACGTCAAGGTGCTCAGACTCTCTGCTAATATCTCCATCTAAGAATTCACGCCCTTCAAATAGGTTAATGTGTTTTTGCCCAGAGGGTCCGATCTACCTCAACAGCACGACTCTCTCTGCACTTCCATTAGGCTGCAACCCTGACACCACAGTATTAGTTGCTCTGGTTTTTACTGGCCTGAGGTGAGAATTTGAGCGTGTGTGTTCTTGTATTTGTCGTCTCTTAAGGACTTTTTTTTTTTTTGGCATAGTCACTGACCTTGTAGTCCTCATGGAGACCAAAACCTGGTTCTACTGAGGCAGAACCTCAGCTCTGAGGAACTGGTTTGATTATGGTTTGGCATGAACTGGTTGTGGTTATAGTTAAGGACTCATAGGACAACCCTTTTTGAGCCCTTTTAAAATCCTTTATTCAGGTAAGGTGTTTTAAAGGGTTCTCTGGATCAAAATCTTACTGGAACCATTAGTGTTACCAAGAACCTTACCAAAAAACCCTTTCTTCAGGAAAGGGTTTTTCAGAACCAAATGGTTCCAGGTAGAACCTCAGCCCTTGTAGAAAGACCCTTTTGGAACCCTTATTTCTAAGACTGTGACCTTCAGAGGTAAAAGTACCACTACTTTGATCACATTTTACTTCAATACAAGTAAAAGTACTGGTCTAAAATGTACTCAGAGTAAAAATGACTAAAAATACTAAGGACAAGGGGACACAAATCTTACAATAATTGTTTATAATTGAAAGATAATCCTTGACAAATTAAAGTGCTGACAAAATAAAATATCTAAACACATAAATGCGTCAGTCAAAATAGGTCAAAGGTCACAAATGCTTTCACTTTCTCACCTTAATTAGGGCCAGTTCAACTGTCCTCATCATTCACTGCTAAAGTTTCCACTGATTTTTTTACTCAGTAATGACTTCAAATAATATATATGTTCTTATATGTTGCTCCTGTTCTGTCACCTGATAGTGTTGGATTAGTGGAACTGATGAACCTATATTTATTAGGTTTTAGGTTTAATTCATCTAATGGAATATTAATGATCCGCCTCAGTGTCAGTGCTCGCTTGAGTGCAGATATGAGAAATAATCAAAATACCAACATCCATGGCTTTTCATTTAACATCCATGATATCATTTGTCATTCAGCTTCACTACAACAGCAAAAACACACTTTTAGAAGCTTTAAATCAAACTTTCTCCAGTACTTTTAACACGTTTATTTTCAGACGCCGCAAAAACTCAGTCAGTTGTCAAGATTCGAACAAACGACCCCGATAACAACAGCTTTGACACGTCGAACCTGTAGAATGCAATAAAGTCCATTTTGGAGTTAAATCAGGACGATAAGTTTTAACAAATGATGTCATGCAGAGGAATCTCAGTAACATCACCCTGTCAATTCAGTGTATTCATATTTTAGTACTGCAATGGAAGATTTAAAACACATACTATATATATATATATTAAGAATTTACCTACATTTTGAAATGATCCAAATTGGGATACTTTTCCTGATAATTTGGAAAAGTAATATAAAATATTAGTAATTGTGAAAACAGTCTGTATTTAAGATGTGGTCAGTAAATGAGGATTATAACACTATATTTATGCTGAATTTAAACAAAAACATCTCTATAGTCTATAGTTTCATAATGTTTCTGTATGTGTTGCATTTATTGCTCTATAGTATTTGAAAAGGATATAATAATTCCCCCTTTTTTATCCAAAATGCTCCGCTTGTGCTTTTAGCGAAAAAATGAAGACTTTTCTTATCAGAAACATGAACTCTTTGCTTGGCCTTTCATTAGAGCATGGAACATTATTTGCGTGCAGCAGGTGCTGGATGTTTTGTGTCATCCTGACCCCTAGTGGACACTGTGTCAGTCTGCCAGTGCACCATTATCTCCACAAGTATCTCAAAGAAGAAAACAAAAGGAGATGGGGGGGAAAGCGTCTATAAAACTTGAATACATTTTTTTTTGTAAAAATGAATAAATGATCTATTGAGAGGTTTTGATTGCATTTCACAAGCAACACATGTCTTGTATTGTTTCACAGAAAGTATCGGAGCTAAAGCGCCTCAGGCCCCTCAGCTCTGGTCTGTCTGTGAACACTTATTTGTATGTGACTGAGCCATTATTCATGTTTCATATTCATGTTTGATGCCAGTGTCAATAATGAGCTGCTCAGAAATGTGAGCTAAATTGCTCTCAATTCTCTGAACTGTAGTTCGGTGCGTGTGCCGCTGACAACAATAACTCGTAGCGTTGAATATGTATTAAAGCTTGAATCGTCCTCAGAGATGCAATTCATATATTTGATGAACTCCGTGACTGAGTGGACTGACGCGTGTCGTCCAGGGCGAATGGATCCGACCGGCTT
This sequence comes from Microchirus variegatus, assembly GCF_963457635.1. Classification (NCBI taxonomy): domain Eukaryota; kingdom Metazoa; phylum Chordata; class Actinopteri; order Pleuronectiformes; family Soleidae; genus Microchirus; species Microchirus variegatus. Next base: position 10,655,967 of record NC_139824.1, read on the forward strand.
AGAGACAGCAGAACTAATTAAATGGATTAAAGATATATGTGGACGTATGTAAAATTAATACCAGACCAGAGGACTTGCCGCTAAGCCACTTCATGTGCTCTGCATCTGCTGCAGTGTTTGATGGAGGCTATAGACAACATATATTTAACATATGCATGTTTTTTTGTACTGTAGATGCGTTTTATTCTCCACAATATTTCAATTTTACATACTTTATGTCTTCTTGTGTAAGACGAGCAGTCGTGTGGACGCGTTAATGTGAACATGGGCACAATGAAGAGTCCGTGCCATGTTGTAAAAATGACTTCATTTATCAGCCGAGACTAATTATTTTGGGGGCGACGGTAGCTCAGCGGCAGAGCTACACTCTTAGAAATAAAAGTGCTAAGAAGAACTATATGAGGTTCTTCGGCTTGTCCTCATAGGAGAACCCTTTTTGGCTCCAGGTAGAACCTTTTATACTGGAACCCTTTTGGAGGATTCCACCAAGAACCCTTTTAAAACCCTTTATTCGGGAAAGGGGTTTTAAAGGGTTCTCTGGATCAAAATGGTTCTTACTTCTTTCTTTCTTCAAGGAAAGGGTTTTTCAGAAGCAAATGGTTCCAGGTAGAACCTCAGCCCTTGTTTTGGAACACTTATTTCTAAGAGTGTAGTCATCTTTCGACTCAAAAGTTGTGGGTTCGATTATGCTGATGCTGTGTGCATGTGACGCTTAACCCCACGTTGCTACACTCTTAGAAATAAGGGTTCCAAATGGTCCTTCTACAAGGGCTGGGGTTCTACCTGGAACCATTTGCTTCAGAAAAACCCTTTCCCGAAGAAGGGTTTTTCATGGGTTCTTGTTTACACTAATGGTTCCAGTAAGAACCATTTTGATCCAGAGAACTCTTTAAAACCCCTTTCCCGAATAAAGGATTTTAAAAGGGTTCTTGGTGGATCCCTTCAAAAGGGTTCTACCTGGAGCCAAAAAGGGTTCTCCTATGAGGACAAGCTGAAGAACCTTATGTGGTTCTATTTAGCATTTTTGTGTAGAACATGTGCTGTATGAAAGTGTGAGTGAATGGCAAAACTGTAGTAAAGCAGCTTCGATTGGTCATTAAGATAGAAAAGTGCTATATAAATATAAATTATTTACTTATTCACGTTATATAATATCTCTGAAATGTGCACAGTTTTTGTGGGTTTTACTCCTAATAATAATGATGATGATAATAATGATCATTATTGTTATTGAGGAAATCAGCTTTAGAACAGAACATATAACAATCAGTCATTTGGTTTGATAAATATTAGAGAATCACAAGCCTTTGCCTCTTCAAATGTCTTCATGTCTAAAAAGTGTTTAAACATACTTCTCTCTCCTAACATCTCCCTCTCTCTCTTTCTCTGTCACACACACACACACACACACAGACAGACAGAGAGAGAGAGAGGGAGAGAGAGACTGGCCCTTTGCTGATCTTTTTCCTGAGAGAGCCAAAAAGCCTGAGGTCATGTCAGTTGTGGGAATACACTGATCCACTTTGACTCTTCAGTGCCCTCACTTCCTCTGTCCTGTCATCCAAACAGACTTTTGATGAGGAGACACGATTGGAACAGTCCTTGTGAAAAAGAAAAAAAGAAAAAAAAAGGGCCAAAAAATGGATTTGGAGGAATAGGGGGAAAAAAACATCTAAGAGATGAAACTGCTCATCTCGCAGGATTTTTTTTGTTTTGTTTTGTTTTTTCGCTAACTCCACTAACCACTCTTTACAACTGTGGTGGAAACACATCACAGACCACACACACACACACACACACACACACTGTGATCTTGCAACAGCACAGAGCTGGTTCATGTTTCATTTCAGTCAATCTAAGGCTGGAGTGGACGCGGCCTGACCAAAAGTGGACAGTTTAAAACATTTCGGGTTCTGATGAATCTAAGGAAAGAAGCTTGAGCCTTATGTCAATAGTCCAGACTGGCTGCAAATGCAAGAGTCGTCTCAACCTGGTTTATTGAACGCCTAGTGATGTGGTAGAATGTGCAGAAATGATGTGATGAAATCATATCTCTATGGACCAGAATGTTGGAAAACAGAGGCTGTTTTGAGAACAAAGCCCACACAGGGTTAGTAAATCTGCTGTCAGCGATCACATCTTTTTCTCAATTTTTGACCTCATTGTTGCCGTTTCCCCTTCCTCAAATTTATGTTTTTATTTATGACATTCAGCAATACAATGTGTAACCTAAAGAGCAGAGAGCAGACTGTCTCTTTGTGGAGTTTAGTTCCTGTTGTGGGTTTGATTAAATTTACCTGCAGAGCCTTGTGACTGAGAGGATTATGTAACCTCTGGATCTCAGGTTTCCATTAGTACACTGAGATGAGCAGTAGGTGGCGCCTAAAAGTCAGTAGTAACATTAGCTTCATACTCTAAGTCAGGGGTCTCAAAGTGACCAACATTGATCAATCATTTTATTATTATTATAATAATAATGATACATTAGGTTATATTTATCACATGATTGAAATCAATATTTAATGACTTAAAAGCTTAGTCTAGTGTTTTAATTACTATTGTGTACATGTTATTCCAATGTATTCTATTTTATTTGTCTGTTTTTGTTATTTACAGATTAATTTTGCATCATAAATGAAAGAAAGAAGCACTTTTTGATATCATTTTAATTTGTAATCAATAAACAGTTAATATTTCCAAAACGTATTTTTTATTTTTTACTTGACCGGTCTAGAAGTTCACTGACCTCCAGGTCATTTTGAGTTTGAGGCCCCTCCTCTAAGTGGAGGAATGTTGTGTTTTCCTCATCGGTCGGTGCTTCCATTTCAATTTCAACCATGGTGATAGCTGTCAGAATATAGTGGTAGATAACAATATTTTTTTAATTCAAGTGTTTCAGTGACAGCAGCTGTTGGGCAAGAGGAAAAGACATAAAAATATCAATAGGTTCCTTTAGATATGTGGAGGATATAGTTGTAGAAGATGAGTGAGTGAGTGAGTGTATCTCCCCATCTTAAATCGAAGTGTAGTTAAGACAATCTACCAGTAGAGGGCACACCTGTGAGAAGTCACCGAGACAGTTCTAGAAAGAAACACTGTACTGCCAACTTGCCTGGCCTTGACCGTGCACTTGGGAAGCCATCATTTATTTTTGGAGCTCTGGGCTTGCATGGCAGCTGTGAGACTGACGGAGTGGGTGAGGAGGAGGAGGGAGGGGGTGGTAAAAGGAGAGAGGAGAGATGCAAGGAGGCAGGGCAGGGCAATGCATGCCAGCACCAGTGACACAAAAAGCATTGTCCTGATTTAATGGCTGTGAAGTCTCGCCTCCCCCCCCCCCCCCGGTCTAAGAAGCTGCTGATACTTAATTAGGACGAACATTCATTCAAACAAACACACACACAAGCATACACAGGGCTACACAACTCACCCTACAGCAAAGATGATTCAATCCAGCTCTTGCCATCACAGGAGATGAGTTATGAAGATAGAGGGGTTTGTGTCGTAGCCACGCCACGCAACACATTCAGCCGTTCCGTCTAATACGGAGGCAATAAAATTGTCAGCAGGCTTTAATGTGAAGAGTTAAACCTGTGATGAGTCATCATGTATAAAATCAAACAGGCCTGCTCTGTGATTTATTACTGTACGGGGAGTTGTGTAAGCTGGTCTCTGTAATGACAAGAGGAGGAAAATAGCCAAAGAGCAGCAGGGGAGAATTCATCCTCAAATATGCTTTTTATGTGGTCTGGTATAAACGCGTCAGATGGAGAGGGTGACAGGTGTGATTGACTACATTATTTTAATGAATACAGTATATGCAGTATTTAGTTTACTGGTATTTTATATATTCATACACACAATCACAGTCAAATCCGTTAATTACATATTTAAATGTTGCCATATAAAAGGTGCCATATGTAAGAATGTGGCCAAAAACGGTTACTACATTCAAATTCAAAATACCGAGGTCTTTTAGGTTTTCGTTTTCTGATGTAACTGGCAACCTGTGGTTGCTCGGCAGCTGAGACTCTACTGACTGCAATGATTGGTAGACGGCGGTAGGTGGCGCCACATGCCAAAACATGATTTTCAAAACATAAACAAGATTTGCAGTCTGCAAAATATTTTTTTTAATGCAAATATTTTGGCTGTACTGTTGTTGTTGGTGAGTTCAGTTTGTTATATGAACATTATTCCTGAGTCTCATGTGACATATTAGGAGGATTTTATGGCCAGTTGCTTTAGATGTATTACATAATGTACCTTTAAATATAATGTCTATAACGTGTATAATGTTGAATATTGATAAAACCAGTGCTGTCTGCCTGCCTCTGTATTAATATGTATATGCACAGTTATATACTGTATGTAGACTTATACGTTATACCACTGTTATCCTTTTAGAGCAGGACCCAAATGAGAATATGTCCTATTTGTACAGGTTTTTGTTTCATAAAAAGTGATCCCCCGCTCGTTCTTTATGTTAAAAACATAGCCACAAACTCTTTGTGGCAAATGCTGGATGAATATTTTACCGTCTCTTTACACAGAGAAATCAGGATACAAGACAAACCCATGTACAAGACCCGCACAAATATATGCAAAAGAGTTCCTCCAATGGATTTACATCCAGATGTATTAAAATTCCCTTCTCCATTATCTGGAAATGCATATTTCTCAATAATTAATCGCAAGGCATTGAAGCACCCAGGTCTTTTAAATTTTTTATTTCTACTCAGCTTCAAACAGTAGATCTTGTAAAGGGGACCCAGTTTTGGGGTGTGGGAATTGCTGCGGGGCGAAGCTGACAGGATTTGTGGTCTCGAGGCACCTCTCGCTTTTTCATTACAGCAAAGCAAAGGAACAAATCCAGGTCAATTAAAAATAAGGAACAAGAGAGGGCTGTGTGGCCCTGGGAGGAGTCACTACCGGTATCTGCCACAAGAGGGCACGAGGGGCTTGAATATGTCCTGGAAAATCTATACACTGATGACTGGTTTTGTTGTCTGAATGTGATATTCAGACAACAAAAACATAACCGTGCACTTATGTAAAGTTGAAACTTTCACGTTTAAGTGTCGCAATAAACAAAAACAACATGATGTAAGAATATTTTGACCCTTTACGCTTCATAGACATAATGCCAGGCGTCTCCTACTCCTTCGTCTTCCTTTTACGTGGACCTTCCTTGTAAAAGTTGCTCTTCCAATCCTCACGGCGCCTCCTCTCCTCTTTCCATGACGGTCGTTAAAAACTCTCAAAGTGACACGCTCAGCATCAGCGGCTAACCCGGGCAGTGTCACATTGAATTTAATGGCTTCTTGTTACTGCACTGTTCTGTATTGGAGGGGGGGGGGGATCATATCTGGAAAGGTGCTTTCCCTTCGCCGTCTGCTTGGTAATACGCTTGGCACAAATACATTCCTCCTCTTTATCTGCCTCTCTCTCTCTCTACTGTTAGAGGAGAGAGAGACTTAGGTCTGGTCCAAGACTGAAAGGCTGTAATTGTGTTTATGACAGAGTCCTTACTCTGATGCTGGCCCTGGTCCAGTGTGAGTGAGTGTGTGTGCGTTTGTAATGGATTGGAGTAGGGTTTCTATGTGTTCCTGAGTGTTAGGTAAATGTGTGCGCAGTTGAGACTGTAGCCTCCTTATGACCTCCCTGATGGCCAGAGATGGACTCAAGTCATAACTCTTCTGTCTGGCTTTACCCTTGAGCAATAACACAGGTCCTCTTAGTGCAGTGAGTCAAACCACCGAGGCTTCTCTCTCCATAGCTGTGGATGCACTCACTGAAACCAACACACGCTTTTCAGGCTTTATCCTCACAGAAACATACACTATATGGACAAATGTGTTAGAAAGGACTATAATGACATACTCAAATACATATGCAATGCTTTAATATAGAGTTGGTCGTATGCTTTTGAAGCTGTAATAGCTTCCACACTTCTTGGAAGACTTTCCTCAAGGTTACGGAGGGTTTCTATGAGAATCCGTGCCCATTCATTCAGTAGAGCGTTTATAAGGTCAGGCACTGATGTTGGACGAGAAGCACTGGCTCTCTGTTCCAAATGGTCCAAAAAGGTCATTTAAGTTCTTCCACGTCAAACTGAGTCTTTATAGTCCTTGCTTTGCTGTGCACAAAGCATGTTGGAATAATAATAATAATAATAATAATAATAATAATAAAAAAAGGACCTTCTTCAAACTGTTGCCACAATGTTGAAAACATAGCATTGTCCAAAAATGTCTAAGTATGCTGAAGTGTTAAGTTTGTCCTTCATTGAAGATAAGGCTGACTGAAAAACCCGGATTTTAATACTTAACAAGTGTGGTCAAAATACTTTTGTCCAAATAGTATAACGTTCCCTATACTCTCCCTTGTTTTTACATTGTTAAAAATGTTTCCATAAAAGCGGCATCATTTCAAGAAATACCTTACTCTAAACGCTGCAGTATATATATCAGGCCTGTATGTGGCGCTGTAGGAGAAGAGGAGGTGGATGCTGTGATGTTTAGCAGGGATAAGGGTAACAGAGATGAGGCGATGACACTGTTTAATTTGACTTTTTTCACTCCGGAAATAGTCGGACTATTTAACACACATTTAAGTGACATATTTTACTTTAAATGACTCGGGTTTATTTGTAGTTCGCTTTTTTTTCATAGTGCCTATAGTGCACACATGGCAGATTCCATTAGAAAAGGTTAAAGTTGATATAAAAGCCTTATTGTAAGGCTATTATTAAAGCAACTATTCACTCATACAAATACACTTGAGATAGTATATTCAATTTATGTTAATAAACCCTCCTAAAAGTTGCATACTGCACCTTTAAATGCACCAAAATACTAGTAATATCTTATCAATGCAGACAAACACACTGCTCTTTTTCCTGTGTCCTACCCTAACCAATTGAAATGAAAAATATCTTATTCAAACCGGCAGGGACAGATTTTTGGCTCCTTGGAAGAAAATAAACAACGCTGGAATATATGGGCGATACTTTCCAAAAGTTCCTCCTGTATCATATCCTTTTTGCCTTTACAAAAACCTTTTGAAAGGCGATATGCACATTTTTCTTTAATTCTCACCTCTGAAAGGACAGGACTAAATCACGCCCAACAACTGCAGCCTAAAAGCCTCCGCAGCACTGTAGCGTTCAAGGGCAAAGGTTCACGACTGCCGCGCAAACATTTCCACATCCGCAACATTTCATCTAGTGACACACCAGCCGCCTGTGGCCGTTAGTCTGAGAGGAAACAACAACAAAAGACTCTTGTAATACCATTATTACCATTTTGGGCGCCTGCCAGCAACACTTGGGATTACCTTGCATGGCAGACAAATTGGCAATCGGAAAGCCAGCATAATGGAGGGTAATTGCCTGAGTGCATGGCTAGTTTGTATTTCATGCAAATCTCATGTGCATCGTAGTGAGACTTGGCCCGACAAACAGGACGAGCAATATCGCGCCGAAGCTAAAAGGCAAAAGAAAAAAAACGGCTCTTTGACACCAACTCTTTATCTCATATTCGCTCTCATAACTATTGCTCATAAGCGCTGATGACCCCATTCTTGAATGTGTTGTTTACGAAAGTATCTGTCACGGAAATTTGTCCAAATGTGATTTGTGTGGGACGCAGCCTGAAATAAAATGACTCGTTTTGGGGTTAAGTATATTTGGATTAAATTTAAGGACAATAGGACATTAGCAAGACATGTTTCTGCAAAAGACAATAGAGGTGTTTTTATGTCTAAGGAGGCTTGGTTAAGACAAAAATAAAACTGCAGCGATGCAACTGCACTTAATTGTCTTTTGCATCTCTGAATACTGTCTCCATAAATAGCCCGACATTTGACCTTTTACCTTTTAAATCTGTGTTAAGAGGATGTGAGGCAGGTAGAGTCTCCATTAATAGGACAGATAATCAAATATATGATCCATGTGAGAATACAGGCACAGACGGGCTTTTATTGTAGCATGTTTGTTGGGGGTGTTTCATGAGCATCTTGAGGTCAATTAAAAAGTTGAGCTTTCAGCTTTAATGTTTTTAAAACTAGGACCTGTTGTTGGAAAAACACAATCTCACTTCAAGGTCGTTTTAGCAGCCGTTCTGGTGCTTTCAGTTTATATCACAAGGATTTATTGACAGAAATTGAATATATTACCCCCCCCCATAAGTGTGTTTGGTTTGCAGAGCAACCTTGTCATGATACCATCTAGAGTTGCCAGAAGAGACAAACCAGCCAGAGTGTGTGTCTCAAGATCTGGAGTAGAAGTTTAACTACACAAACAAAGAACAACAACATCCTTTCTGGTACTTGAAGGCCACCGTAGTCCTCCTATTGACAGCTGGTCCGACTCACGTGGACAATGCGACCGCACCATGCCAGTGTGCGCCTGGTGTTTGTCAACTCTGTTACTGTTTGGAGCCCGTGCAACACATACATAGCGAAATGCCCCGCGAGTGCAACCGGCGCTGCTCTCTGGCCTCCTAAAGGCCCGCCTACTTACTCTCCCCTAACCTTACCATCTGCATCACGCTGCCATTCGGAGCCAAGATAAATCACAAAAGCCCATGTCCGTGCTGGGAATAGCTTCTTCCAGATAAAAAAAGGTCAGGGGGTCACATTTCTGGCCAAGGATGACTTTGCTCGGGGCTAAATAAAGAGCCTAGGGGTTGCAGAACAGCACAGGCCCCTCACACTCAATTAGAATCAAAACAAGCATCAAACTTGAACTTGGATTTGGGTTACAGGAAAACAACAAAGTAGAGCAGGGAGTAACACACATTCTATCCTGACATCTTCAGGAGTTTAGATAAAGGCAACTGGACTTGCTTTAAAGTCCAGTGGTCTACATTGAAATACCTGAAGATATAATATAACTGACTAATGAATTAATAGACAAACAAGAAGGGTTCACACCAGCAGCTGTTTTCGGGCATTTATTGAAATTGTTAAGGCGTTTTCAAAGGTGTTTGTTTACTCGGCGCTAACCTAACAGTGACCTGTGACTCAGCCAGCGGAATGTGAGCGTGCAGACGCAGCGAAGCGAGGTCACGGCCATCATTTACATCCTAAACACGTGACGCGAGGCTGTCAGGCTCGAGGTCAGAGGCGGTCAAGTTCGCACAGGACAGAGCAGATCCCAAAACACCACGAGGAGTGGAGGCCTGGTTACACATGCAAGGAAAAAGAATTGTTGCTCACAGGCAGTGGATACAGGGAGAGTGTAATGCAATACATGAAATCTTATTTTTGTGTGTGTAGTGATTGATTGACCAAATATGTTGAAGAATATTGCAAGTTGTTCCTGATATTTTGTCCATTTACTATGTGGTGATTCACCTTGGGAAGCATATACATGTAATGTGACAAGGACACAAAATGAGGACAAACGTTCTTGATTTGTAGTGGATGCTTTGTCAACGCTCGCAAATTAATTCACGTGAAAATAATACACACCGAATAGATTTGCATAAAAGACAGATACATGTCCTCCAAATGAGAACGTGGTCCCGACCAAACGGTGGAAAACACTGATTTTCCGATTGTCCTTGTCATTCGTTGATCCCTTGCGAAAAAGGCTAGACAGTCATGCTGCAGTGATCAGTCAGGGCCAAAGTCATACTCCACTTTCCCTCCTCCCCCTCCTCTTGGTCTTGTGAGTGTTCCTCGACTGTAGTTTTCTCGCTCTGGCAGGTGGTGGTGCTGTAAGACTCCGGAGTTTTCCTTTTTGCTTTTTTTTTTTTTTTCTTCTCCTTCATAACAAGGCTGTCACCTATTCTATCCTCCTTTGTCCTCTCCCCTCCATCACTAACCTCCATACATCAACACTGAGACACTGCAGCAACCCTCCACCGGCCGCTCAAACGGTCTCCTCTGTTATGGAGTGAGTAAGCACCGGTGCCCCCCACACAAACTCCATACAAGCATCTTGATTGAAAACAAAACATTTAAAAGGAGCAGGATTTTTCACATTCATCAGGTATCTTTGCTTTACTGATCCATTAGCGGAGGGGGGGGTGTGGGCTTGGAATGCGACGGTGAGGCTAAAATCAATACTCGCATGTTAACATGCACATGGACATACAGAAGGAGGAATTGGATATGTCAGTTTGTGTTTTGCTTTTGTTCTTTTTTTTTTCTTTTTCCTGAAGTAATAGTGCAGATATCTGCCACTAGGTCATTTGTGTGAATGATATTAATTGGGTTCCCTGCGAGGCCAAACAGCCAGGGGCTCAGTTATGATTCCAGTGGGTAAATATTTGCCTGTACTAACCCCCTCACCAGGTACCATAATGATTCTTTGTGTGTTGCGCTGTGTACAATGCGTTCCTGTGTACACATCACTCAGTGCCTATGTCTGCCCTGTGTGTGTGTGACCGTGCGTTGTCTGCGTTGCAGCTCAACCTCCCCCCTCCAACCTCCACCCCCCCATCATTCCCTCTATACAGCTGCAGCTCTGCAGAGTTTGATCAATAACGTGTCCTTCACTCTCAAGTCGGGCCTGACCTTGGCAGCCTTTTGTCTCTTTCCAGGGGCCAGAGTGCGCATGTACAGGTTGGGAAACAAGACTCTTTTTAAAAAAAAAAAAACCACCCTTGAAAGGAAAATAATTCCCTTCCCTTCACACTAAAGCAAACTCATTAAGAGCCTAATGAATCATATATTTATAGCATTCTTACTCAGCATAATGAGGTGATGTCTCTATTGAACCCGTTTGCAGAATTATCAGTCCATGCTGAAATTGGAATAAACTTCAAATTCCTTGCATAATATCCCGTTGTGTTCAATTTACTCCGGGGCGGTGGCACGGCTGCTCTGAAGAACAAAGACCATTTATGAATGACAAGAGGTAAACGAGACGTTCACAAGCGCTAAAACATGGAGGACTGCTGCACAGGGGCAGTGCGAGTTCATTTCTTACATCCGTTTGCATGTTAATGCAGCCTGACAAAAACCTGCAGGTGGCACCATTTGCAGATTAGTCCTGCAGTCACACTCTATCTGTGCTTCCTGGTAATGGACAGCAAGTGTTTCTGTTGCATATGTGCATATACAGTGTGTCCGTGATATAGCGTTAAAACAAGCATTAAGGTGCGTTTGTGTACACTGGCAGTCCCTGTTATTTTCTCTGCTGGATACTGATTGAGTTCAGACACAGGTAAAGGACTGTAGTGAAGTAGACCCTCAAAAGCTATCCAGTGATGTCATTACACAGAGCTGTAGGAACACTTTTAGCAACATTAGTCATGTTCTATTGTAACAAAAAAAAAAAAAAAGCCAGAGGTAAAACGGATCAGAGTGTTCGTTTAGAAATCCTGTTTATATGTGGAACATTTCCCCGATTTATTTGATGAAGACTACGTTTTGTACATGTAATGAGTTTCTGCAGGCCAGTTGTATCAGATTAATTACAAAATTAACACCTTAGTTGTGAAAAATAATACAATATTAGGCTCTAATCCTTTTAAAGCCTTGTGATAAAACAGTAGTAGATTTCGGTGTCTCTTCCATCCAGAGAAAGAAATGACTACAGTCCCACTGGCACTAGAGAAGCCTGATAGACATGACTGAAGAATTAAATCCCCACATATTATAGTATGAAACTACAAGACTTAAAGTCTCTCGAACTTACACATGATGAAATGATACCGTTACTCAAAAGCCTTTGCACTAAGATAAAAAGAAAGAATGATGTCTCTATGGTTTCCTTTGTGACACTAAAATGCGTAAATAACATTCACCAAATCAAGACATATGTCAAAACTCAGGATTTATTAACTCATTCCACTTTTACAAAAACAAACATTCTTTAGGACTTGAGGATTTACAGAACCTAAATCACAGAAAACATCAGACGGTTGTCTTGAGATGCATAAAATACAGGGAAAACAAAATAAGAAATGGAAGAAAAAAATGCAAAATCATCTCCGCTACACTTTCCTCTTCTGGGTGCTGATGTAGAGAACTGTGGAGACGAGAAAAATAATAATAATCATGTTTGGAACAACAACACTGACAACTAATTACACATTTTATGGTCATCTGATGTGATCATGCACCAAATAAAAAAACTTCTCAGCTAAGTGTAATGTAGTCTCAGTTACAAATGTGTGTGAATATTAAAATCTAAATTGTAAGCTGTGAAACGCTCAGGGAATTTGATTAGATTATACAACAGAGTGGAAAAGAGAATTTAAATGTGTTTTTTTTTAGTAGAGGTGCATATGAGAATGCATATTTATTTACTGAAAAAGCCTTCAACAATGGTGCACTCATTCACTATGAAAATGGGAGTTGTCCGTGAAAAGTGATACCGACTTCAGTTCTGTTTGCACTCAACACCCCCACCCTCCACTTCCCATGGTTATCCACAAATTAATTATCTGTGGAGAAGCACTGAAACACTGCAGCAGATCTCTTCGTACAAAGACGAGACACGTTTCCCTTCCTGGAGATAAAGTGACTGTTATGTACTTGTTACTATTAGTATTATTACAGGATTCTCAACAGATGTGATAGGCTGCAAATTTTATGAAGCAAAAGCTGTGCAAAGTGATTTTTTTTAATGTTAAAAAGGATCTGTGAATGCTGGCCCTTTTTATTACACTAAGCCATCTGTTGGCCACCAGGACTCACATTTACTAAAGACTCCCATGCTAGATTCATTACACGGTTGAAGTCAGGAAATCTTAACAAAGACAACACGTATTTCAAGTTTAAAAAGGTAAAATTAGTGAAAGATAACCTGACTGAGGTTCTGGGGGGAAAGTAGGGGAGTTCACAGCCTTTTACTTTTAAGTTTCTCATTATAAATATTCCAGTGCATGGCCTGTTCTATGGATTTAAAGAGACATTCAGAATTTTGTTTCATATACTTCAAGCCAGTTAACAGTATTAATACAAGTTGAAGCACCATTTATGTGTATCTAGTCAGTCATGTACAACTTTCAGTACATGAAGGGAGTACATGCTGCAGTGTACTGTAGATGAAATAATCATATTTTAAGGGCCGTCTGGTGATTAAAAACAGGAAAAACACACTTTTAATGACTGTGAGTGTCAACAGAAGTGTCAGGAGCCAGGAATTCTGAATGACTAACACTCAAAATGTATAATTAACTTGTATTTTATTGGAATACTTGAATAGAAGTGAATGTCTTGAACATAATCCCGTGGGCCGCTCAATGCTGAAGCAAAGCTGCCCAGAAAATGTATTTTAGCTGAATATGAGATAACATTGTTTATAACTAGAATACCAGGCAAAATGAACTTTACAGTTAACACTTTAAATCCCTAACACATTATTGTTGTAATCTGACTTTCCTCTTTTTCTTTAGTAGCGAACAAACAAACAAAACCCACATCAGTGTTGATACAGTACATTTGTGACTGTAAACGTCCAGAGATTAAATGTCTGTAGAGCTCAATGACCTTGCTACTCAATGATTTCCAGTGCAGCATTAGATTTCACTATAGCTGTAACTGATAATGGGACTTATCATTCAAGACGTTTCAGACATTGAACTTCCGAAAACACATTCATTTATCATCTACCGCTTTATCCTCCACACGAGGGTCACGGGGCTGCTGGGTACACACTCTTCTGCTGTGTTCTCACACGGGCTGACATTACCTGGAAATTTGACTAGGGAGCCAGCGGGAGTCTGACTCGACTTTTGCATTATGTCAAATATTTGTTTTCTGATATACAGACAGACTACAGTGCACGTGTGAAAGCAGCGTCACAGATAAACTAAGCAACCAAAATGTTACTAAATCAAAACCTTTGTATATGATCGACTTACCATTGTTTCCTCTGAGAAAAGCATCTCCATACTTGTTCTTGAGCTGCCCGTTAACATACTCCTCTGTCTGCTCTATGGCAATGTTCATGTAACCATCCAGACAGGCCAGCACACCTGCACACATTAAGACATCAATGACAGGCATTTGTGTATTAATTATTTGTTTTTTAACGAGTGCTCCATCACGTTTTAAAACGAGGTAATAGAAAAGGGGTAGATAGATGGAGACATGCCAGCACTACATTACCTCTGTAATCCACACCAGAGTTCAGTTTGACGACCACAGGTCTCCCAATGATCTGCTTCAGGAAGTCACTCGGGGTTTGTTTTCTCAGACTCATTTTGACGCTGTTTTGAAAGAACTGAAAGGAAAACGTTGTTCGATTGTGTTCATTTGTTTCATATAGCTATGGGTATTTTATGACGACGAGCACTGAGTGTAGTGACAAGTATATTTCCCCAAATGCAAACAAACACACAATAATAAGCGTGGGCATAGGTAGCGTTAGCCGCTAGCTAGTGTGAAGCTAACCCGCTAACTGCTAACTCTTCGATGGATTTGTTTACATTAAATGGCATGAGAGGAACGCTTTACCCGTGTAGCTGCTTTGGGTGTGTTTAATCTAATAAAAGCGGACTAAATTGCACATAGAAATGCCACATGTGTCTATTATTTAGGCGCTCCGTGTTCGATAACATTTTACTTACCCGGTAAACGTTAGCCAAACGATTGTAGGCAGCATGGACCAATCAGAGGCGCGTAGTGTACGGTGGCCGAGTTACAACAAAATGCTTACAGCGCGATTGTAGGTTTACTTGTGATTTATCAAAGATACTTGAAAGGAACAGCAGCAGCCACAGTAAAAATGAGACAGATGTGCCTCTGAATGTATGATGAGGTTTGAGAAACATTTTCAGTCAACAGATACTCAACTTGAGCACAGTTGCATAGTATCTGTGCAGTGTGTTACTGTTTTTCATCATCTGAAAAAATAAATTATTTCTTAGTCTGTGCCACACCTTTCCAGTGTTATCCAAATACTATAAAATAATAAGAACAAATATAACTTTATCACACAGAAAATGTGCCCTCACTTGGATGTAAAAATATTATGAAGATATTTTTGTTCATTTTTCTGGTTGATACAAGGTGCAGATTGCCTCTTTAATGCTATTGATATGGAGATATTACGGTTATTGTGCTTTTGACCGTTGATTGAATAAAACAAGCAATGAGAATACATAACCTTGGGTTGGAGAGGATTATCACAAGTATTTCAGAATCAGGTTTATTGCCAGGTAAAGTTTACACAATCCTAGGTATTTGCTCTGGTAAGCGGTATGTATATAGAGAGACAGATAAATAATACTAATAATATTATTATAATAATAATAAGTATTAAAAAAATAGAGAAAGCGTCATTTACAGCAGTGTGAATAGTCAGTGCAACATGAGACCTAATGCAAACTGTCAGAAAGCAGATAAAAGTTGTGCAATATGAAAACTACATTAATTACATTTTTTTTTTTAATAATATAGATAGCTATTCTGTGTGTATCTTACCCTGAAATTGAGCTATTCTTTAGACACACTGTATGAAAATGATATGCTTTTATTCTTTACATCTCATCAATATTTCAAAAATATATATTTAAAGGTGCATTATGTAATAAAGCTTAAGCAACTGGCCATAAAATCCTCCTAATATGTCACAGAGACTCAGGAATAATGTTCATATAACAAACTGAACTCACCAACAACAACATTACAGTCAAAATATTTGCATTAAAAAAAATAATTTGCAGACTGCAAATCACATTTTTGGCATGCGGCGCCACCTACCGCCATCTACCAATCATTGCAGTCAGAAGAGTCTCAGCTGCGGAGCAACCACGGGTTGCCAGTTACGACCTAAAAGACCTCAGTATTTTGAATTTGAATGTAGTAACCATTTTTGGCCACATTCTTACATATGGCACCTTTAAATGGTACATTTTAATATAGTTTAGTGTAGATATAATTATAGGTCATAGAGGCTTCAGATCTATCTGGTTTCCACCCCTGCTGTAGCTGTATGCTATGTTGTGAAGGATAAGAGGAAGTCTACCATTTGACAAAACTCTGGTTGCTGGGTGCATGACCCAAACACTGCACAGCTTGGGAGGTACATGAAAAACGATGTAGGGGAAAATAGGGATGAAATGGTGAGGTGAAAGAGAGAAGAGAATAGAGGGAGGAGGGAGGACGTGCCAGTGCGCGTTAACAGAGACACAAGAGGTTGCAAGAAAGAGAGAGAGAGAGAGGGGTGAGAGAGACAAAGAGAAGAAGAGGAATTGTGAGAGGTGGAATCATAAAGTACTTCTTGTGTGTCTAGACAGGTTGCTTGTTAGCAGGGCATGGCTAGCCCTGTGGAGGCTAGAGGTTAATTTGGTATCTGCTGCTGTGTTAAACTAAGGTCAGTACTACAAGTCCTTAAGTCATAAACAAGAGTGGTTAAGAGCCATGTATACACCTAGGCACAAGTTAATGAATATTCAATGAGGATTTTTTTTTCTTCCCCCCTTGTCCCCTGTTACCTTCGTTGTTACTTGCTTTTGAAATATTTTTTTTAGAAAGAAAAAAACTCCTGTTTACCTCCGTGGTCATCAAAAACTGACCTCTATTCACTTACATTTACCTGCCCTTTTTTTAATGACAATATATGGCCTTAGTTGAGCCGTTTTGCATAACTGCCCATAATAAGATTTTCAGTTGAATAAAATCAATAATGTAGCAATAAATGTATAAAGTCTGCAGTTAAAATGGAATTCACACTAATACTACCAAGGCTATATCCTCACTGGCATTTAATGCAATGATGTTTTAATATGCTGTGTGCTAAGTAGGCAGGCAATATATCCATGAAGTGAACACTCACAGATGTGGTATTGGTGGCGTCCAGGGGCCATGAAATGTGTGTTTTGCTTGTAACTAACTACATGCGAGGGATGAAATGAAATTTAAACTTACGACCAAGGCCGTATGCCTGCTGGCATTTGATGTAGATGTTTTAATATGCTGCAGGTAAACGGGAGGGCAATAGGAAAGTATGTGTAGACTGCTGTAGCTGCAGCTTGCTAATGCAGGAAATCCACACATGATAGATAATGATTCAGCTGCAATGAGGTTAACAATGACACTGTGGTTTAAAATTACTGCCAGTATCATTTTACATCTGAAGACATATTAGTGCATGGCCAATTATTTTGCTGCCTAGAATTAAACCTCATAAGAGAATATTTTCTCAGCATTTTCTGCAGTAGCACTGTCTGTGTCAAGTCGGTTTTATTTATGTCGCCCAACATCACAAACAAAACAGTTTGTCTCATGAATGGCTTTACAGTCTGTGCAGCAAGTGACACTCTCTATCCTTTACATCAAGTGAGGAAAAAAAAACCTCAGCAATTACTCAAGAAACTCATTCCATTACTCTTGTTATGTTGTATATATTATTCTATCAATAGTCGATTATGTTTGCAGTAGTAGCAGTACGTAGTCGTGGCGCTGGACATATTCAGTATTAAAGGTGCCATATGTAAGAATGTGGCCATAAACGGTTACTACATTCAAATTCAAAATACCGAGGTCTTTTAGGTTTCGTTCTCTGACGTAACTGGCAACCCGTGGTTGCTCGGCAGCTGAGACTCTACTGACTGCAATGATTGGTAGACAGCAGTAGGTGGCGCCACATGCCAAAACATTTTTCTTTGTAATGCAAATATTTTGGCTGTACTGTTGTTGTTGGTGAGTTCAGTTTGTTATATGAACATTATTCCTGAGTCTCTGTGACATATTAGGAGGATTTTATGGCCAGTTTTAGATTTATTACATAATGCATATTTGATTTATTGTAATGATAACTTTTGCTTTATAGTACAGTAACAATATTGTAATATTATGGATGTATCATATTACATAATATAGTAATTCTTATATTCAAGGGTATAATTACCAGGATAATTACACAGAATTAACACACTATTATTGTGTTATTACTAAGCTGGAAATTGCATTAGAAATAAGGTGGTATTACTGTAATAAAAAAACACTATTAGCATACTATTACCCTGTTGTTAGGGTACTGCAATTTAAAGTGTTACCTTTGCGATTGCATTTCCCTGATTTCGGTCTTTGGAACCATCAGTGTCAGGACAAACACATGTGAGTTGGCTTCAAAAAGAGAGAGAGAGAGAGAAGCACAACAGCAGAGCTGTCAACTGAAAGACAAATCCCGTCTCCATCTTCTGACCCTTTAACCCCAAGGGGCGTGCTAGTGAAATAGACAGATTATGGTGACGGGAGATGCTATTGCAGGTGGGAAATGGGGAACTGGACCAAAGGAGGAAGAGGCTCAAGGTGAGTGTGAATAAGAAGGAGGAGGAACATCCCAAAGTAATATGCAGGGAGGGGGGTGGAGGTGGAGGTGGGGTGGGGGGGTCAGTGGTGCAGGATGAGGAGAAAGTCTAGACTGCATTGACCTTTCTGAGGCCAGGTTTTCTCTTCAGGTCAAGCTTGATATGGAGAAGATAATGGAAAAGCTTGGGGGAGTTTTCAAATAAAAAAAACTGATTGGTAGACAGAGTATCCCCAGTCTTGCTTCTGTGTAATCCCTTACTGTATGGAGGTAATAGCTTGGAAGTGATGGAAAACCTTTCTTCCACCAAGAGTGGGTCAGGAGACAGTAGCTGCATGGCTTGATGGTTTGGATCTGTTGCCTTTGTAGCTTCAGGGGCAGTTTATTTGGTCAGTTCTTTTGTGACGCTTGCATTTTTCATTCATCATTTACAGCCCTACTAAAAGAGGTGGTTCACTTGTCACAGAGATGTGAATATCTTTGTCATCATTGTACATAACGACACGAAGAATGCAAAATTTGTAAGCTATGTTGAAATTACCCACAGGCGAAGTGCAACAATTGTCCCTGGGCGTTGGGGTTTGCTCCCTGTTATTTCGCTGCCAATGACAACGTTCGCTTAATGACTCGGTTGTGAGCACTGGCAGTTGACAGCGGTTGGCTGGCCCGGGGGCCCCCATGCTGAGAGAAGGAGGTGGCATGAGGCAGACGAGGTGGGATGTAATCACTCCCTGTAATTTGGAGGAAATCCGCCGCTCTGAGCCGCTCGCCGTAGTCAAGATAAAAGCCCCGTCTTGTTCTGACTCCACACACACACACACCAAGCTCCACCGCTTGCAAAAAGCTTGAAAAGAGAGGTTCAGAGACCTAACCAATTCTGCCTGGTCGGTGTCCCCCAGGGGTTTGTACTGGGACCATCTCAAATCAGCTACAACCCTGGAGCCATGTTCTTTCCCCCAAGGAGAGGCGGTGCAGACAGACAGTCAGGCTGCCTATCCTGTGCGGCATGGTCCATGCACAGCAAACCAACACACAACTCTCCTGAGATCCTCCTTAGTAGAAAGGGAGCTCATCAGAGTTCATACTGAGAGCTCTGCTTGTGTCTGTCTGTCTTGCTGTCTGACACCCTCCCATCCATGACACCGTATCCTATCCTCAATATAAAAATCTGTCCCTGCATCATAAGGGACACAATCCTTAACTGTTTACAACAAGCCTGTGCAGACACAGTTTTGCTGAGATATTCTTTTGTTAAAAAAAAATGATTATGTGCATGGTTGGTAACTAATAATTACGCTTTGTTAACGCGAGCATACTTTTCCTGTCTAAATGTCAATTTCACAAGAAATTTTTTGGCTTAAGCCATGAGCAAATTGCTCGGTTTTGTCACACAACACCATTGTACCAAGTTGTCAAAGAGACACTGTAGTGGTTTTGCTTGATAGATGGTGAATGGTGCTTATACAAGGAGCCACTCCAGTGCACCCATAAATATGCATCGTGACATTTGGAACAAAGCCGCTCGTCCTCTCTTTCCTGATGAGCTCTGCCTGCATACTATAACATACTGCCATACTGTCATACCTTGTGTTTATGGCCAATCTCTCTGTTCATCAACATGGCAGATAACCTCTAGATGCTGACAGATGATATGGGGGATGGCATTAAGGCTCTGTTGTATGCAGAAATTTTCCAACAATGATGCTCGTACAGTTAATTAATAATTTATCCTCGTTATTTTATGAAGTAAATTTGACGTATGGTTATATTAATATTTAAACATACTATATATGTTTAATCCAGACCATTTGGAAAAAGTCAATCCAATTTCCCATTTCAAAAACAACAGGTCAGGTTGAGGACATGTTCTCACTTTAACAGACCGTAGTAAAGCAAGTACAAAAGAATGCTCCCTGTTCTAACTGTAGCGTTAAGAACATCGCTGGCCTCGTTCTCCCAACACCTCATTGCTTTAGAAAGGAATAAATAACCAAGACAGCCAGGAGCAGTTCCTTTCAAATCCCACACACAAGCATACATCTCTCTCTCTCTCCCTCTCTCTCTCTCTCTCTCTCTCTCACTCTCACTCTCTCTTTCTGTCATTTGACCAGCAGTGCTTCCTGCCGCTGAGGAGCTGTGACTCAACAGCCAGAATACAGCAACATTTTCTTGCCCACCCTCTTGCATATTCATAGAAATACAGACGAGTGAAGCTCAGACGCTTCCATCTTGTACCATCCACATTTAAAACAGCAAGTGTATGTGTCTGTTTTTGGGGGGGGGGTGGGGGGGAGGGGGTGCACGCTCATACTAGATATCTAAACGGGTGCTGTGAGAAGGGGCGTGAGGGTCTGTTTTACACTAATTTCTTTATCCCTTTCACAGGAGTGCCATGTTACAAGAGAATTCCTGAGGCGAGCCAATGGCCCGATAAATCTGCCGGAGCCTCTCTCTCTCAATTTGTCTCTGTGGAATGTCAGCTGGCAAGCGCCCAGACACTGAGAACCTCTTTTCACAATGCGCCAATCTAACAGACGAGATCCCATGTTGGAGCTACAGTACAAGGACTGGCATGGATAAATTGCCACGTGCCTTATCTGGGTCTCTTTATGTCTCTAACTGTCTGAAGTCTTGTTACTCGCACACACACAGCCACGTAGAGAGAGGCCACTTCCTTTCCAGACCTGTCGGTTAACCCCCGAAACGGCTGAGCGGATGACATTGACAAAATGCAGGTGTCACGAAGGTGGGGGGGGGAAACCTGCGATATGACACAGACGCCGTGTCAACCCGTCTTACTCGGTATGACCCGCGGTGTGAACAGAAACGGTCCTGTTTGGTGTCGGCGCAGACTCCGAGATGGTTTGGTCCAGGTGGTGGAATGGCAGAGTGGGAGAACAGACCATGTTTGTGTGAAGATGCAACAACTATCTCTCACTTTTTTTTCCCTCTCTCTCTCTCCTTCCCTCCCTCACTCCCCCCCTTCTACAAACAGACTGCTGTAGCACTCTTTTGCATGCTATCGCTTAAATACTCTACGTTAAAAAAACAACAACATACATTCTCACCTGTACCTATAAGCGACTCATGAGTCATTCAGCCTTTACTTATGTAAAATAATTGCAGGGAGAAAACATACACACATGAAAGGGAGTGTGAGTGGTTATTGGCCTGTAATGAGTTTTAATTACTGATTTGTAAAAAAATATATAATTGCTGTTAATGTGGTTAACATCATCATTATCTTAGCGCATTTTTTTTTAGAATCTAATTAAGTTCATGTTAATTTTGTATACTTAAAAAAAACACAGATGCAGATAATCTTATCCTCTCGTGAGATTGCAGCACAATTAGTTAATGGCATAATATCTGGAATATATATATATATCTTAAATATATCTCTTAAAAAACGAATACCCGACAACTCAATTTGGACACAGCCAACAACACAAGGCAGTTACGAGGTTCATGTTACTGCATGACAGTTGGCATGACTGTAAAAAAAAAAAAAAAAAAAAAAAGGCATGTGCCAAGTGTAGCTGCCAATTCTCAGCATGGCCGGTTTTAATATTTTAATGTGTTTCATTACAACAGTATGGAGCAGATAGCCTTTCTGACGTCCCGACAGTTGTCTCCAAATGAACAAGATTACATGACAAGCCCTGAATGATAGAGATACCCACTGCTGCCTACTCTAGCCACTTATCTGATGGTAGCCTAGCAACAGATCCCTGACCTGGCTTTGACCTCCACCCGATAAGGTCAACACCTGAAGGCTCTCCCATTGGATGCGCTGGCTGAGAGAGAGGTGGAGCTTGGGGATGTAGGGAGACAAAGGACTCACAGAGCAAGGGCAGCCTCCTCTGCATACAGTTCCCTGCTGGCAAAAAAAAAAAAAAAGTGTTTGTACAAAAGCATGCCAGACCTCTTTATGTGCGTTTGTTATACCTGTGCATGTGTGTGTTTGTGTGTGTGTGTGTGAGGCAAACATACAATGATGAAAGAATGGAAACATTTGCCAGGGCAGTAGTCGCGTCTTATTTTACACAGGGTCAAAACTGCTCAGTGCAAAAAGTAACTGCTGCTCATAATGAACACTATTGTGCTGACAAATAGGAGATATGCGTTATAAAAGAGGTGCTGAATGCGAAATTAATCGAGCAAAGCAGCCCACCCTGGTCGACAATCCCCACTTCTGTATCATTTGTGTACAAACACACACACACACACACACACACACACACACACACACACAGACACACTTGGTTTTACAGCAGTGATATGAAAGTTAATCCAAATTGTGATAGTGGCAATATCCCATTAGACCATGGCAATAAAATCAAGCTGAGACTGGTAACGCATTACAAATATCAGAACATGTTCAGCACGCTCCATTACAATATGAAGTGACATTAATCAGCAGGGGGCCCTCTTACACACACACACACACACACACAGAGGCATAAAACAAACATGCAAATCATACAGACATGCCTGAAGTAGCAGCCGAAAGAAAAACACACTCAAGTGCTCTTTCACTGGTTGATATTATTTAAAATGATTCAAAGACTTTATCTCTATTTGCCTGATAAATTCATTCATTCATTCATTCATTCAGCATGTTAAGATTAAGGTATAATAATGAAGCAGCCAAGGGCAGAGAAGTAGATAAATGAAAAACAGTTCATATCTTTGCTTCTGGAACAAAAAAAGTTATTTAAGGGCAGGTGGCAGTTTTACTGTCGTGGTGCTTTGTGACATTCTGTGAGGAATTATTCTATATGCAAACTACTTGAAAGGATGAAAGAGCACGTTGTTTTCAGAATTGTGTTAGCAGTGGCTTATGTCAACTATCGGCTCACCGATTTTCTTTTTTCCTCTCAGTCTTCAGTTCGACAAGTGTCTTGAGTTTTATTTCCGAATCCGATGTTCACTGTTTGACTCTGCCAGTATGATCATTCAGCCTGTCAGGACTGGCCCTGCAAACTAAAATAACTCACGTCCCTCATGAGTCTAAGGACCTTCACTTCCCTCCAGGGCCTTTTGCGAGACCTCTGCCCCAGTTCACCCAGGGCAACCTAGGCTCCTCCTCTGCGTATGTGTGTGGCTTTCTGTGTGTTTGCACTGTCTCCTTTCTGCGGGTAACTGTTGAAGGTCAGAGGGCAGGAAGTTGGCCACCTGCCTCTGTCACTGGTGAAAGTAGTTGAGCACAGAGAGGAAGCAGAAGCAAGAAGAGGGTGTACAGACTGTGTCTATGTGTTTTTTTTTTTAACTAACCAAATTCATATATCCTCTAATCTCTCCTACTCTTTCGGATGTTTTTTACACTAAGCATCGTGTTGACCTTTGTGAAACTTGATCTGCAGACTTTGTGTCTGATTAAAGGGAAATGACTGTTATAAACTTTCGAAAATTCCCCCAGGACCACCGCTGAATAGCCGGGTACAGGGATCTCTCCACTGGTATTCGCTCAAGGCGACAACCCTTCTCGCTCCCTGCATATATGTGCCAACTGAGGACAAGAGCATAGAAGGCCAGAGGGCAAAAGGGGAGTGAACCACCTGCTTCTGTCACACTGTCAGGATGAAGGCAGACGAGTGCAAATAGGGTGAAGTGTGTGTGTATGTGGAGGGGCTGGGTTGGGGATATTGTGTAGGAGGAGGAGGACAGGTGGCATGCACGCCGGACAGCGTTGGCACAAGCCACCCCAGGATTTATCACTCAGCGACAGTCACGCCTGGGCAGAGGACAGATGTTTCTGTTTACCCCAGGGCAACACCTGACTGGCCGAGCCTAACGTTAGTCCAACCAGCCTCATCCTGTGCAGGACCGGGCCTTCGAGTACAGGGGAAGATAGAGAAACAGAGAAAAAGAAACTGGAAGATGTTCTGTTTGCCCCCAAGGCACATAAGCAACTTAACTCATTTTCTCTGCAGTCTGCTCCATTCTCCACCGAAGCACCTGAAACTCATTTAGCCCCGACTAACAATTGTGCCACTACAGGGAACCATTTTAATAAGTACTAATAATGCCTACTGACAATATGAGCTGTTTGCAAAGCAGGAAACCTGCACCAGTTATTGGGGAGTGAAACAAAACAAACGCTAATTGAGCTTGAGTATATTCTACATCTTGGCCAAGTTAGAGCAGCAGTCACAAATGCACAGCACTTATTGCGGTGGTGTTATTTGTGAGCCGTTCAGTGAAAGCCTTTTTGCATTAGAAAGTGTTCTGGCTGTGAAATCCGAGAGCTTCCACTGGTAATATAGCTGGAGCACCCATCCCTGGAGAAATGATGAATGACCTTTAGGTGCAACCCTGAGTTAGGTCGTGTCAGCGTTGCCATGGCTACTATCAGCAGACTGTCCTGTTGCCAGCATTACCTCAGCTGCCTGGCATTGTCGGGGTCAGGGAACAGGCTGTGACCTCCTCATGGTGATCAAACTCAACAAGGAAGAAAAAAAAAAAACACACACACCAAGAGAAACAGGAGTCATACGGTGCTTAGTCTTAAATGTTCCTGCGGTACTGGACGTATAGGTTTTACATTTTAGCCTGTGAAATTGAATTCAGCATTACATTATACGTCTCGTGTCATCAATTAAACAGCTAATGTGTTGTAATGGGTGCAAGATCAGAGGAGAATAATCAGCAGCACTGGGTTGTAATTTAAAGTTTTGCAAGTATAATCGTGCAACAAATAAAGAAACCTACAGAACAAATACATTTACCTGGGATTTCATTAAGTAGCACTCTCCAGAGCTGCTGCACTATAGCAACTTAGTAGAATTCTAATACAACTGCCATTGGCCTGAATGCAATAGACATGGTAACCAGAAATGTCTCTGTATGCTCGTGAAGTCACCTTTTATGGATTTTTCAATTCGTTCCTAGCTTATCTGGGCACCGGCATTACATCTCATACATATATAAGCATATGTCGGACATATACTTTTAAATGAATAGCACTCTCAGCTCCTCCAGTCTTAAATCAGGACACTAGTCCATAGATCTGCAGGTGAGACGCACAGCTGTGTGTGTGCACAAATACGAACACACACACACACACACACACACACACAAACACCCTCAACAGTCTTTCACTGTAATGCATCCCATTGTAATATTTTCACAAGCCAACATTATCTCCTCCAGAAATGAAAGACCTAATGGGATGTCTTAATCATTTCATGCCAGAGATACAATGATATATAACTATTTTCTATTTGTGGAACATGTTTGTCCACTCTCCTCCTGATAGGCCCCATTTAATCATGTTGTTCTCTTTCCTAATTAGCAGAAATGCAAAGTGTCTTTGTCACCTGTGCACAGCCAAGAGCGCTAATTTGGGCTTTTCACTAATTGCCACGGTAACGAGCCTCCTGCGCCTCCGCTGGGGGTGGGTGGAAGGCATGGCAGGAGGAGGACTGGAGGATGGAAGGATGGAGGGATGAAGACACAGCTCTCCTCGCACACGGCCGAGGTGTGAAAGAACACGGCAGGCCAACAGAATGCAGCCTGGAGGAGTCCAACAGCAGGGAGTGGGGGACAGCCTGCGCTGTGAAAAAGCCCCAACACCCAGCTGAGAGGGAGGAGGATTCAGCTCTGGCCAGTTTTGGTCTTTCAACTTTGACGAGGAGATGACTTCGTTGGGTAAGACGCTTGCTGGACATGGTTCTGACACTGACACCTGTTATTAACCCCCACCTGATTATAATGCTGGTTCCCACACAATGCACTTCCTTTTTTCTTTTTTTTCTCCCTGTTCTTTTAATAGACAAAAAGGTATAACTCAGCAGGCAGATTCTAAATTGGTGGCTTAACATGAGTAAAGCTGTGTGTGTGAGGAGAGGAGGTAGGAGTAGATGGTGAGGAAAATGAACCAAATACTTATAATATCTCAGACATATGCGACGATGAGGGTTAGGATACTTGAATAGTCCAAATTAGAGCTTTTATTATTATTATTATAATTATTAGTTGTCTTCATGCAACTTTTATCAACTTTGCAACATCTACAGTGCTGAGCAAACATTCGGTTTGTTGTTTAAGCAGTGCTATACACATATAATTAATGTAAATACTATTTATTTTCCAAAGAAACTGCTTCTACGGGTTAAAGTGTCGTGCATTTCGTGTGACCTACCCTTACATTTTAAACAACAGCGTGGCCCTGACTCTCTTAAAACTGGAGTGGAGCTCTTAATTATGTTATGACTGGATTAATACTGACAAAATTAACATCCTATTTATTTATTTATTTATTATTTAATGAGGAGAAAATATGTGTGTGGATGTCTGTCTCTCTGTCACACATACAGCAAATACATAAGTCATATTATCAGCATTATTCCAATAATTTCTTAATGAAAACTAAACATTTGGTTGGGATTGCAAATTAATTTTTTTTCCTCTCCATGTTCTTGTGTTTTACATCATTTCATAGCAGTGAGGTGTGCATCCATGTGTGCATCATTTGCATAAATCACCACCGTCACACGTGCATCTTTTTATTTTTTTTATTTATTAATTTATTTCTCTTTTTTTATTTATTTTTTTTAAGGTGGAATTAAATGGGTTCTGTTAACGGATTCCGACTCCATCAGTGTGGTCTCGACGCGGAATTACACTTTTACATTTTTCTTCCCCCCCCCCCCCCTCTTCTCACAAATACATTTTCTTGTGTGCAGAACACACTGAAAGCTTAGGGGCACCTTGTCCGTACGCGCTGCTGCTCGAGGGCGAGCTCAGAGTGTGTGTGCGTGCACGCCACAGTGTGTGCGTCTGTGTGTGTGAGTGTGTGTGAGAGTGTGTGTGTGTGTGTGTGTGTGGGGAGGGGGGGGGAGAGAGAGAGCGCGCGCGCGTGTGTGTGTCTGCTCTGCTGTTGCTGCCCTTTGATCCCTGCATTAGTGTTAGTTAGGGGCTCGGAGACACACTTGCACCGAGAGCAGCCATAGTCAAGACAAGGCAACAACAACAGCGGCAGCAGCAGCGGCGGTGGCGGCGGCGGCGGCACCACCTCCTCCGCCTGTGTTCCTATTCCCCCCCCTCAACAATACACTTTAAACCGAGCAAAGCCAGGTGCACGACCGAGTCCCTGCCATCACTGGCGCCTCCAGTCTCAATGGGAAAAACCTTTTTTCTCCTTATCCCCAAACAAGGACGAGAATGTGATTAAAAACGGGGGAAAATGCCAAGGAGGAAGCAGGAGCAACCCAAGCGCCTGCCTTCACGTAAGTCGTCCGCTCGAATTGTGCCATTTTAACGGCTCCGTGTGTCTTTTGCGCAGTAGTTTAGGGTTAAAGAGGTGAAACAGACAAAAGGCTCGGCGTAGGTTATTTCTCCCTTTTTCTTTGAGGTCCGAGCGAGGCAGCCATGTTGTTGGCGATGGGCAACGTTAGCTAGGCAGTATGTGGATCAATGATACGTGGCTTTATTATTATTAAGAGTACAAAAAAAAAAAAACCGACGGAAAGGTCCGGTTCCGCTTAAAGGTTGCGGTCAGTTGTCATATCTGTCGGTTGTGTGTGAGTGTGTGGTGAATAATGGCCGAGCGTTTTCAGTCGAGAAGGGGTTCGCCTCTGCTGGGTCGCTTTTCGGTTAGAAAGGGGAGGATCTGGGAGTCTGGCCGCAATAAAATGAAGGGTCAGTCGGATCAGACAAGGCAGACTCTGGCTGCCCGTACCCTTGTGTTCCTAGTTAGCAATAGCGCTATCTAGCAACGCTCGCTAAACTTCATTTCCTCGCCAGTAAAAGGTCCAACTTTCACCTCGTAGTTTTGCTTCCCGAGTCGAATTCGCTCGCGCTTGTTTTGTCGTCGACTTTAAAAAGTGTGTAGACTTTTTTTTTTCTCCTCCACCACTAAAGCCAGTGTATTTTCCTCTCTACCCCTCCCAGTCTGCATGCAGGCTATGTGAGAGCCATGGTCGGTCACCTGAAGTTCAGGGTTTTTCCCCCTTTCCTTCCCTGTGCAGCCATTCATTGCAGACAGACTCGATCAATAACGCGGTTAGAGGAGGGAAACGACACATATGCTCGAAATAACGGCTCCTCTCTGCAGAAATCTAACATAAATGTCCATGCTGTTCATTTCTGGAGGAGGTTGGCTCACTTTTGTTTGTTTTTTTATGTACATCTGACCCTCCGTATCTTGGATGTTCATATTCTGTTTTTTTATCAGTCCAAATAATGAAAAGCTGCAGTAACACACTCTCGCCACCAGAGGATTGCATGTATGGTAGTAAGCACTGACAATGATGATTATTATTACTAAAGGAGTAATCCGAAAGTGACTTCTTTTTTTGCTTTTGATCGTCATGTCTGCTCATTACATGAGTAAGCAAACGGCTCACTTTGTCACACTGCTATGCAAATGTGATGAAAAACTGAGTGATTCATGTTTACATCAATGATGGATTTATCTCATGACCACTCCAGTTCTTTATTTCACAAATGTCAGGCCATGTCAGCTGTTCATTATTAGTGCACAAGTCCCTGAAAGTGCTTTCATTTCCTCAGTTTCCTGACTTGCACCTTTTTTATTTAAAGTTGCAAATGCTTTGCAGAATGAATGAGGTCTGACACCTGTCAAACATTCAACTAATTAAATCCAATGCATATGACAGAGTAATTACACAATATGCACAAATACACTTTTTTTTACATGTTGATGATAATTTCCCATGATCCCATAGCTCAAGTGTTTGACCTAGGGTTGAACTTGAGGAAATTGCTATGTTTGCTGGGAGGCATAGAGGTGGAGACTGGGTGACAGTGACACAATCTTTCACTCACTCAATGTGTTTGTGTGTGTGTGTCCATGGCAATGGGATGTTTGGATGGTAAACCCATGCTAAGAGGCTGCAAAGCGGACATTTATATGACCACATGTTTAGATTGCAAAGTGAAAGGGTCACGGCAGTGTTTTGCGACAGCATTCTAATGCGGTCGTAGAAAGTGTGTTTTCTCTTGAATATACTTTATTTGTTAGTAAAGTGCCATTTTAAATTGAAATAGTACTCTTCAAAACTTTCTCGCATTTTGTACACATTAGGATTGGCAGCACATAATCGATGATGGCCGCACATTAATGCGCGCTAACGCATGATTCGTTTCCATGACGACTGACCAGAAATAGACGCACACGACGTCATGTTTATGTGCCGCGACACCTGCGCCTACAGTGGAACTGGAGTGATCTGTTTATTAATCGAAAAGAGCAGCGCTACAAATAACCATTGTACCTGTGTACTGCGTATGTGTGCCTCTGTTTTTAAAGTTTAACGTTACTTTACAGACTAATTTTAACAATCGGGAGTCACGTAAACCGGTCATGAGTCACAGAAAAGTGTCGTGCGTAAACGTGCGCTAACGTTGACGCGTTAACGTTTGATAGCGTAATTGAATCAAGGGATAAGTGGCGATGCACAGCCTTAATACAGTTCGGTGCAAAATATTTCCATCATGTCACCCCATAGGAATGTGTGTGCAATATGAGATTTGTGTGTCGATACATATTGCAAAGTGACACAATTCAAACCAATTGTATTTTCTTGTGTAACAGCCATGTTTTATTACTGAAAATCCTATCTAGGGAAGTTGCAATTGATTATTCATTACAGCATCCCAATGTACCTCGGAGATTCATTTTCACAACCACCAAGTTCTGCATTATAATAACAAGAATTTCTGAGGGCCGACTTCTGTTTTTTCTTTCCACTTTAGGAAAATGCTGGTCTGAATGAAAGTAAGGTTAGACAATGAAAAACTCTCCGACTCTGGCCTCCGTGTGCTTAAAAAGTTCCGCAGTTGAGGGGTGAAAGTGTATTTTCAGCAAAAGCGTTATTATAGAATATATTATAGTATATATCTGAATCAGTCAAATGTAAAGTCCAATATTTTCTTTCCTGTGGACTTTGAAAAAAAAGAAAGAAAAAAAGCAGACTAAGTCCATGTCAAGTATTCAGTTTAACCACTGAGTAAATGGTCTGCAACAAAAATATTCTTCACCACCATATCTCAAAATCACGTCCTCCTATGTAGTCTTTGTAACTGACCACTGGTGTGCCTGTGTTCATGGGTTTAAATGAAAGCCTTTTCTGATTTAGGAATTGTTTCTTCCTCAGTCAACAAACTGTCAAAAAAGTATGAAGCTTTTTTTTGTTGCGCTTGTTTTGGATCTTCCCACTGAAGAGTGGAAGTGTCACCTCATGCCATTCTCTGTCAGTCTGTGAGTTATCATTATTCAGCCAACAACACCCTGGTGGTGTGCCAGCCAACA
Source organism: Microchirus variegatus (assembly GCF_963457635.1). NCBI lineage: Eukaryota > Metazoa > Chordata > Actinopteri > Pleuronectiformes > Soleidae > Microchirus > Microchirus variegatus. The sequence goes on from NC_139824.1 coordinate 10,686,464, forward strand.
AGCACAATATCGAGCTTCAAATCTCTTCATCTGTGGTGAAAAAGGGCAAGCTAATACACAGGCTTTAATATGGGAGGTGCTTTATCTTAGCACGGGCCCAGATATATGGGTTGTGTAGCCTAGTATGAACTGTCCTATTGTCTGTGGCACAGCTTGTGAGAGGTGACTATTCTTTAAAGTGTGTGTGCACGGCACGCACATGTGAAAGTGAACACATAACCTTTTTTGTTTGTGTGTGTGTGTGTGTGTGTGTGTGTGTGTGTCTGGGTACATAAGCTGGCGATGGAGGTCACAGTACAGTATGGCGCCTTCACTTTGACAAGTAAACATGACCTTTGGTGTCACAATGGAAACTGCCATTCTTTATGACCTTGCAGTGAGTTATTGTTTGTGTAATTTTTTGCTGGCTTAATATTCACCATTACATCTTAAAACGTGTATGGGAATGTTTTATTCTATCAGTGACGTTATGTCTTTTAGCCCTGACCTAAATATTTAGTATTGGTTCTCAACCAAAATGTTCCTATAATAAGATCATTGCGTTAGATCAAACATGGCTGTTTAAAGACTTCTCAATCAGTCATATAATCCGTCTCAAATTAATGGAATTGGAAGAGTAATTTACGTTGAGCATAACTATGTTAAAGACTGAACGAGAGTCCATATCAGCACAAGCTTAAGTGTACAGGAAGGATCACTTATTTTGCTCCCTCCTCCCGTCTATCTGCATTTGTAATGGAGAGATCTCAAACATTTTGAGACAGAAATCCGCTCCTCTTCATCAGCCAATAGCTGACTGACTGGGTGGCTCTGTACCTTACTGTAATGGTGGGTCACTGGCTCTCTTCCACTTGCTATGATTATAATGACCTTGGTGGGGCTGGGGCTTGAAAACATTGGATGAAGGGGAAAGGAAAATGAGAGGAGGTTTCAATTTCGCTCTTGGCATAACATTTTTGGAGGAATTTCTGCCAAGAATCCCCCACCTCACCACTGCCATGCCCCAGCCCCCCCACCCTCCTCCAAGTTGATGTGGCTTGGGTGCTCTTGCATTGTCTGGCAAGTGGAGCTCCAATAAGCGAATAATGATACACAGGCTTTAACTTGGAAATGAATTAAAGGGCAAGGGAAGGTGGTGAATATCTCTCTCATAGCACACTATCATAAAGAGCGAGGGAATCTGCTGTTGGTGGAGATTCATATTCAGTGAACAGACAAGACTTTACCTCAGAAAACACAGGCTGACGTGAATGAAGAGTCGACGGGCCTGCTTTGAAAGAAGCGGCTAACCTTCAGGACATGGCACAATACTTGCAGTGTACTGGACACAAAAGTTAACCTTATTTCATACTAAAGAAAGGCAGCAAGGTGATTAGTCTGTCTTTACATGACTGAAAAGGATAATATTTTCCCTTGTTGACAAGTTGTGTGTGGGTTTGTATGTTCCCTAAGAATGACATGTTAAATTCGATCATCCTCAAAATCATCATTCTCATCGCCATTGAATAACTCATGCATGTGAGTGCCCGTTTTGCATTGTGCATTATTTTGTCTATGAAGAAATGAGAAATGTGACCAAAATAATTTGAATTCACTGAGCAAGTATCATCAATAAGTCGATTCTGCGTCACATTTTTAATAATAGCATTGTTTTGGACTGGACAGACTTTTCAGTTGTGTAACTGTTGATTGACTGATGGTTGACTGTAGGCTAAAATATGCTTGTCAGTTAAGCCCTACCCATCTAGATGGCTTAGTCTTGAACATGAGCTTGAAGAACAAGACTTAATATATTAATATTAAGATCCCTTTTAAGTTACTACATGCAGTGCAGCAAATATTGGCCTTTAACAGAAACCTGTATGACTGCATTGCTCAACCCCAATCAGTGCAAGCTTTGTCATGCTAGCTTTTTTCTGTTTCAATTAATATATATATATATATATATATATTACACCTTAATTACCAGGCCTGCATTTTTGTACGTATAATCGTGCCCGTGTATTTGTGTTGAATGGCATCAATACTGTATATTTTCAGACAAAAAACAAGCATAGCTTATATTGCCTTGATTTATTTTTGCCCTCATTTTTGCCATTTAAAAACATATTTTTTGCCATGCACGCTGTCATCTTCCTCTCTTGTCCCACACCGCTTCTCTTCCATAAGCTGCACTTTGATCGATGTAGTCCTTTCAATCTCCTCTCTGCATCAGAAAAATGTAAACATACTTTCAGTTCCACTAGAATATTCTGACAGTAAAAATTTAAATGTATCGGGTAGATAGAGAGTCTTTTTAAAAGTTCCTACATTACAAATCTGCACAATGTATAGAACATTTATTGTTATCAAGAGCAAAATACATATAGCAAACGATGCACACACTTGCATAAATAACTTTTTTTTTATTTAATTTTATAATATTCCACAATATGGTGGCCTAGCACACTTAACTTAAACCCCTCTAATCCTGCAACACCCTCTTACCCATGTTTTTAGTTCAGAGTAGCAGAAGTGTTTTAATTTGGGCATTAAAATTTTCAAAAAAACCATGTTGTTGTAATGGAAATAATGCATTTAATTTACTATGTAAGCAGCGGACCGTCACGTGACTCAAGTTTCTTCCATGTTGGCAGTAAAAGCTTTTGCAAAAATGAACGGCGCCGGTGCCAGTTTCAAGCCGTCAGAGTTCACTGCGCACTTTAAATCCACAGAGATCGGGCAATATATTGCAGAATCTGACAGAGTGAATATATCTGACCCTTAAAATGCCCCTGGATGCTTTTCGCCAGTATGGAAACAGCCAGAGCAGACATTATTTCAGGACTTGCATTAAAGTGACGTCTTCAACTTTGTCATAAACTTTCCCTCGTTCCACTCCGGAGACTGCTTACACATCACAACAAAAGCATGTAAAATAAACAAGATCTTTGAGTTAGTATGTGTTGGGTGTGGTACCTGATTTGAAGTGATCACTACACAAGTGGAATGGGAACCCATTGCCTGTCGGTTCTAAGCTCGCTTTGAGTGCATATTATGACCGTGATCCAACTCTGCCGTTTCTTTTCGGATATTTGATCTGGTAAAATACTTTCCTAGTTACTTCTCCATTGGTTTGAAGAAGAATATATACTTTATTAATCACTGCATAATCCCTGGGTCTGCTTTTAACCCATCTTTTACTCCTTTACTAGGAACCTTCCTAGAATTAGGAGCCTCAGCCACTTGGCCGCTTGCTGCCCTTTGTCACAGCAGTTCTCCGCCATATTTACTCTATATGAATATAGTCTGTGGCGAGACGAGCTGCCTGACATATTGGTCGAGTATGTTGCATTACGTCAGCTACCGGAGCGTTATTCTTATTTATTTGTTCATAAGTCATATTCTCATTGCCTTAGTTCGTGCAGCCTTAATCTGCATGGAGGAAGTGGATGTAAACACCCATCGTGATGGGCCAGCCACTGTTAAATGTCACATGGCATTATGGGAGCTGTTGTGTTGGTCAGATGACATGTAAGGAAGAAAATAAATTGAATTACGAGCAGTCTGTGAGTAAAACTCCAGTATCGCACTTCAGAGGGTCCGGTCTTTTTTTGTTGACATGATCTAAGAACCGCTGTGTTAAGTCATAAAAAAGTGCTTCACCCACATTAAAGCGGTTATGCCAGTGATCAAAGAGCTTATTGACATTTGCAGCATCACAGAGTCGGAATTATATCCCAACTTTTTATGATCTGCATCTTTGGAAAAATACTCTTGTCTGGACCTTGGTGGTCAGAGGCGGATTGCAGCCAAAAATGAGACTTCTTATCTAGACATTTTTTTTAAATACATTTTCAGCTGTCAAATGTATTTGCCAGGGTGAACGAGCTAATAGATTTATCCTCGATAAGTCGATAAGGTTTAATATTGATTATTGAGTGTAAATGCTATAGGCACGGTGTTTCTTAGGAGACCTGAATGTGAGATGTACAGCGTAAGCTTGCATTCAGAAAGTTTAATTTACCTAGTGTTGGGCGATGAACTTGAAATTTTATTAAACAGCAACGTAGAACCAAGACTTGAGATAAGAAGTGACATATTTCCCAGTCTAGTTTGAAGTTATATTATTTTTTATCAACCTCTGTCTGTTGTTAACATTAGTTTGTACAGTTTTATGTAGATATTCAGCTGTAAACCGTAAGCTAAGTGGTAAACAGTTATTTAATTAATAATGTAGTAGATTAACAGTGTGTATTTCACACAGCGCTGCATTAAAAAAAAACTTTAATTGCACACACTGCAATCAACATTGAAATACGCTCTCTTTTATAGTTTTTAATTTCTGTTTGGATTAAAAAATACAACTCACAAACTCAGATGGTCATGTATTGAAGTGATGAATCATCCCTTTCATCTTGTTCACTGTCTGATTGCAAATTGCAGAATTCTGTATCAGTATCTAATAAGTTCAAAGCACTTTCCCTGAGATGAGAATCCTCTGTAGCACAAAGTCAGCTAACAGCAGTCGTCCTTGTACCTCCAGTCCAGTACCTGCCTGTCTGCCTGGTCTCAATCAGAACCCTCTCTTTGTGGAATGGAGGTGCCTCAGCCTTGGTAACGATTTTTCCCCGTGTTGACAAGTCACAACATGGAGATCTACAGCTCGGAGAGCAGCCCTTTGGCTACGCAGGGCCCTGCTTGCACTGAGTAATAGCAATCTCACAGGAGTAGCAGGCTTTCAGCTGGCAGCAGTTCATACGGAACAGCTCGCTGGTGCAGCTGGGAAAGACGGAGCAGAGTGGAGAGGGAGAGAGAGCGAAGCTGGTGGTGGTAGCAGTGGAGATGGAGGGAGGGAGGAAGTGGAGAGGAAGAGCTGTTAAGAGCTTTGGGCGGTTTCTCTGTTGTTGTACCACACAAGTGCATCCAGGCCCTGCAGGACAAGCCTTTAACAGGCATGAGGGATGGAGAGCATGAGAGGAGAAGAAGAGGAGGAGGAGGAGGCGGTGGCGTTGGAGGAGGCGGTGGTCTGGGGTGCTGAAGCCGGCCAGTCGTGCCAGACGCCTGCTCTAAACAGGGATGTGATTTATTGCTGGTCTGTATCACACGTTTTACTCCTAGAAAGACACTAAAATTACGTTGTAGAGATAAAGAACTTCCTCAATTGACTTAGAAAAAAGATGTTTGCCTGTGGCCTGTTAAGAAAGAAAAAAGTTTGGAACATGTGGTACATCTGTAAGTAGTCGATGAAACAGGGAAGTTGTTGCGGCACCAGGTGCCATTAGATTTTCCACGTTTGGGAATGTATTCCTGCTTATTGCTTTTTAACCTGTTCTCGCAAATATATTCCTTTTAAAATATTATACTTTGATTTTCCATGAAACAGGATATCAGTGTTTATTTTCCTAGGGGGCTTAAAATGGCTTTTGGCCAACACATTGATCTTTGTCACTCTTGCTGAATGCACTCTGCACAGAAAGTGGTATGAGATGACCTCACATCCTGTGTGGGTAGAGGAGGGCAGCAGGCCTCTCACACATGCACATGGACTTTCTCTCTAGCAAAAGCCTGGCTCTAGTTAGCCTTTAGTGCACTGGCCAGTCTAACCCCTCTTTTCCTTTCGGTGTGGAAGTGTTTCCACATTGCACATTTATGCAGTCAAAGGCAAAGGACAGGCTAATACCTTTAACTAGCCGGGCTAACTGCTCTGTCTCTGCAGCTTTCTGGGACGTCGGCTCAGTTTTATAGGGAAATTAAAAGTAGAGAGAAGGAGGGGGGGTTGTTACAGACACGGGATAGTTGGACCATAAGGCAGTGACAGCTCTCCAGGGAAACGATATATCACCTCTAAAAGGAGAGTGGAGGTGTTTGGCTGCGGGACAAAAAATCCCGAGAAGTTAAAATCATTGATGTGATGTCATCTCTGAGAAAGCCATTGTCAGTGAGGTTATTTATGATGCCGAACATTCCGGTGAGTGTCTTGACTAATTCAGTGTTGTAGAGCAGACCTCCCCATTTGCACAGTGCAGTTGTATCCTTAAATGAACAATAAGATTCATTGTTTACTAAGATCAATTGGTAATTTGATCGCTAGATTTTTACCCTTAAGATACTGATGTCATTGGTGTCTGAATTAGCATGCATGCATCCCTACATATTTATGTAGTAATCTACATGAACCGACTCTGATAGCTCAGCTCATTATTACCTACGTATCACTCACCATGAGTGTTTTGCTGCCATGTCATTACTCCCTCATCCTCTATAGAGGAGTGGTCAGCGGCACATGTATTTGCACTTCCTCCAGAAGGTTTTCTAGATTAGCACAAATCCTCCCAGAAAGACCATTTAAACCCCCCATTTGGCACACACAGCCAGACTTTCAGCTCATAGCTGGCCAACGACTTCCATCCCTCCCTCTACATCTCATTATTTTTATTTTTTTTGTCATCCCCCCCACCCACCCACCTTTTGGATCTCAGAGCCGAGCCCCATGCAGATTTGGACAGCGCAGTGTAATTGTTTGGAAACTCGGTTCTGTCATTTGCATGTAGCAAGCAGCCACTTTTCCAGTTTCAGTGGTTTGACCTTGTTGTACCTGCCAGCCAGAAATGAGATCATCAGAAGAGTAGACGGGAAGCTGACATCTCTCCTCCACCTACCCATGGCTTTAAGTGATGGTTGTCATAGCAATCATTATGCCACAGAACAGACTCAGTGGGTGAAGGATGGCTTTGAATGCGGCAGCCTTGGGTCACAACCTGGTTATGACAGAACAAACAAATAGACCTTTGAGGGTTGGTTGCAAACCACTGTCGGGGCACAAAGTAAACAGCCGCATACATTGCATGTCAGGCTCATATAGATTTTAGGTCGAGATTGAAATTACTGAGGGAATATCTCTTTTTTAAATCTAGAAGAAAGCAAAGCAGGTATTGATATTACTCAGGGAGAAAGAGCAGCATGAGGCGAACAATACCTCTCATTCCCATCAGCTGCCCTGGCCAGCATTTAACATGGAGATTGGAAACGGAATAAGCTCTCCCCCATTCTCCCTGGACCTGCATGTAAATGAGGTTAGCGGTTAGCATTTCCTGCTGTGCCACAGCAATTCTTCTCCCTCTCTTGCTCCCTCTTTCCCTTTTTTTTTTTTTTCATAAATAATGGCCTGAAAGTGCTCCCCCTTTCCTGGGACAGGGACCGGGACCAATCCTGATTAGTGTCCCCGTCCTAAGTGACAGGCTAAAATCCAAACAGGCACCGACTTGGGTGCCTCTGCCAAACAGCCGTCAAACCAATACCACCATTAAAAACGTACCCCCCACAAGCACCTCCTCCCCACTTCTCAAGATTTCCTCCTGCTTTCGTCTCCCTTGCTCTTCAGCTCATTCTTCCCTGCTGTCCTCTCAGACTATCTCTAATAGACACTGCCTCTTTCGTTATGCCACACTGTCCCTTTACACACATACATGCTCATATAGAATTACCTCTTACCCCGCACCTCCTCGCGAACATTTCTTTGTGTCCCTGGGTTGACTGGCTGCTATAGAACCAAGTGTCCCTTTTGCCAGTAGGGTGATTTACAAACAATACATGGACACTATACACACTCCCACCCTCCTACTCTCTTTTGCTTCTCCTCCACAGACACACAATCACCTCTGTGAGCAGCTTTAGCATGCTCGAAAACTACGCAGCAGGGTGATGGCCTGTTCTTTTTGCACTTGTTTCAAAGAATGCACCCCGTCTTTTGAGAACGCGAGCACGATTTCCATGTCGCAGTTGAATGAGTTCACGTTGTCAGCTGTAAGAATAATTGACCTTACTAGTATTTCAGCAGGCTCGTGATTAGTCGCTTTCAAAACCACATAACACGGTAATCTGAGCCGTATTTACAATTTTGCCTGATTTGTATTTCGTTGAGTTGTGTACTTTCATTGTCCAGGAATTGTCAAACTAGAGAAAACGTAGTAATACTAGCTTTTTGTCCCTCTTTGTGCATTTGCCAATGCTGTGGTTGTCTTGTGAGCTTAGTGGTCTTGACTGCCTTGCTATCCCTTTCCATTTTATCCAATTAAGCCCGAAGGCGCGCTCTCAAAAAACTTTTGTAAAATCTAATAATTGCTTAAATCCCCCTACACCCAAAACTGAGGGTTTCTTAAAGCTTGCACAGCTCAACTTCTTTTCCTTCTGGGATGCCTTGCTATTTTAAAACATTTTAAATACCTCACATTGTGTAGAATTACTAAAAAAATAACAATTATGTTCTTTTTAACTTCAAAGGTTTTGATTAAATGGAAACTTAAACCTATTTAAGTGTTTCTATTTACCTATACTGATGGAGTATAGGCATGATTTAATTGATTCAGATGTTGTGCTGTAAGTATATTGGTTAAAAATAGCAAACATGTATGGCTATTTATGTACATGCAGTTGAATGTGTTTTTATTATCCTACATTTAGATACGTCTTGAATATGTTTAAAAATAGTGTTGAAATTGCTGTAACTCTTTAAAAAGCAGTTTAAAGCAGGAAGGACCGGACATTTCTGGATTTATTCGTAGGTTATTGCATCTTAAATTCACAAGCACATGTTGAGGCTGCAATAATACATTCATCTGTTGTGGTGCAAGCCCCGTTTCCACTAAGCGATTCACTCTGCAGGTCCACAATCATGCGAGTTTCCATTGTCAAACATGAACATTTTGATAAGGGCTCCAAAATAACCAAACTGTACCATCGGGGGTTTTGGCTCCGGTTCTTTGGGGCTCCAAATGATGCATCCAGGTTTATAGTGCACTGGCTCACACACATAGTGCTTTGCTGGTTTGACACTGTCTTCTTGGTGCCAAATATCCCGCCTTTTCATGTTATCGCTTGACAAAGGCTGCACACACTGTGCGTGGACAGGAAGGGCAGACAAATCATCTGTCGGTGTGTGTGTGTGTGTGTGTGAGAGAGAGAACTGCATATGCAGGGAGATGAATGAATGGAACAATGCGGTTTTTTTTTCAAAAAGAAAAGGAATCAATTTGTGGCGACAATGTATGGGAAGCTCAGACTTCCATCGTTTTGCCTGGAACCCTGTGCATAAAGATCCCGTCAGTTACATAGCCACACACACACATCAAAAGTCCCAGAAAGTGTATTATTTTTTAATTTTTTTACCTTGTGTGAACCAGATGTAGAGAAACATTATTACACCACGACACACTTCCGGGTAACATTGTTGTAGAGGTGAGTTAGCATGAGTTTTGAGTGGTCCCCACTTCAACAGTAGTACTTATGGTACTGTATGTGTGTGTGCGTGTGCGTCAGAGTGCACCGGGAATAGAGAGGCAGTGGATCGAAATGAGCTATCATACGATGTCACCTCGGACGCCACACTAGTTAGTGAGGAAACTCTGCACAGTGCATTACTGTTATGGGCAAATTTGGCACATCTGTATGATGCATGGACAGAAAGTTTTGATGTGTCCTTTTAGATTTTAATGCTTCAGGGATGCAGGACGCATACCAAACATCACTGCCGTGGTGAGCTGAACGGTACTGGTTGGTGGTTCACCGCAACAAAGGGGTCCTGCAGCATGCTATGTCTGAGGAGCACCTGGACATTATTTGCATAATTAGCTAAGAAAACAAAAAATCAGGATATAACTTTTGGTCCGTAACGCCCAGCCCTTCCATGTTGTAAGCATTTTGATCACATTTCTCTGCCAGTGATGATTATTAGATACAATTGCCTTAACGTTAACAAGATGAACTTAATGCCACCAAGTCTTTTTTAATTTGATTAGACTTGGCCAGGCTGATATGTCAGCGTCCTTTGACACCACACTGTCCTGTACATTTTTCATACCATTATTGATTTCAATGGCCTTATGTTATTTAGCTAATTATCATTGCCTTGTTTTCCTTTAGCGTTGCATTGATCTCCTTTTAATAGTAGCCACACTGTGCATGTTTTTTCCCCACTTGAGGCAAAACTGGCAGTGGTGCTTAGCTGTACAGTATATCCTCATCAGAATTAAGCCATCTTCTTCACTGTAGTTGCACTGCCATGTTTCTACATGATTTAAGAATGGACACTGGCTCTATAGACGGCATCAGGGGTTTGCCTACAAACCGGGAGAGTGATTAGAGGGGTAATAGCCCATTGTATCAGCTTTCTCACTAAATCCTGCACACTGAAATGTGCTCAGACTATTTAAAAATGAGAGGTCGTCTTTTATTCCCTGTGCCTCTTTTCAATTTTTAGGTTTTGTAGTATTTTTAATACGAAGATAGAGAATGTCGGCCTATTTTCACTCACTCGTTGGTGTATTTTGGGTGGTCTGGGATGCAGTATGAAATCTATCTACGTTATCTAGTTTTGTTTTGTAGGTGGGAGGTAGGCAGGTACAGACTGGAGTGTCATTCCACTTGCATTATCTGCTGGGGGAAAAAAATCTGGCTGTGTGTGTAGATGCTAATAACTTTATTGACCACTGGTGAGTGAACACAAGGCATACAGTACACAAAAAATACTGCTGTATGTGTATCTGCAGTGCAGAAATGGATCAAACCTCTCCTTTTGTAAGTGTAAAAAAATGTTAAGGTTCATTATGAAACTTTGATGTGTACAGTGTAATAGACACTACAGATGCATAGTGATTTTCTTTTAAGAAATGTGTAGATTTGCTTCAGGGTAGCACAATAAAGTGACTATTTAGTTAGTAATGAACCAGTATTTGCAGGGAAAATGCAATAGACATACCTCCTCTCTCCCTCCAGCAGTAAGGTCTATACCTTTGATGACACATCTGAGGTTATGAGTAAGAATGTATTTATTTATTAATGCAAGATGCTAAAAATGGAAAGGGAAAAAAAAGAACTATTGCACTAGTCTGGAACTGTTGCAGATGAAGTGCATTTCATCTGCAAAGAGGAATTTCAGAGGTCCGGTGCTCTCAGTCATCTCACTCTCTTACAAGAACACTTCTCCTTCCTGTTTCACCTCTGGCATGCTGCCCAAAGTACCCACAAACCACGGAGGCCAAGGCCAAAAATACACAGATGGTAATTTGCGCTACATTTCAATACGACTCGACCACTATTATATATAGCCCTGCTGTCTGAACCCTGATCCTCACCGAGAGTATCGCCTCACCTCAGATTGCAATTGAATGATGGGCTGTTTATGTCTTTGTCACAGAGGTAATGGACGTAGTTGGAGTTGAAAAATTCAGGGAATTATCAGTGGTTTGGTGATGAATTATCAATACGCGGTGGAGGCCAACTACAGAATCAGAACAATGTTTCAACAAAATGAACTGCCACAGGAATATTTAACGATTTAGGTTACCCTTGAATCGTCCGTTTTTCAAGTTTGTAAAGGTATTGGCCTTTGCTACTAATGTGTAACTCCCTACACAAGGTGCAATGTATATAATGTAAATGGAAGTCCTGCTAAGACTGCAGTTAATATAATGCACTCATAATATGAGTTAAAGTAACGTGATGTGTTCTCACAAGAGCACATGCTTCATTGTATGATGTTTTACCTTGGTGATCACATGTGCCGTCTGTTCCCTTGTTGTTTGTCATGTTTAATCAAGTTCCAAGTGGAAATAAGGTAATGGATAAAGTCTGGAGCAATTATCATGTTGCTGCTGCAAAAGAACACCAGCATTTAACAGATTGATGGCACATAATTTCATAGGGTGGGGGCTGTGGGGTTTGCATGCTGCCTCCCACACATCCAGCTGGATTTATTTTGAGCATCTGTGTTTATTTATTTATTTTATTAGTATTCTTGGTTATAGAGATGGGCAAACGGGGATGGGATGAAGCAAGTCATACGAAAAGAGCATGTTGGTGTGAAAGAGATCAAGCAATTGAGAGATTATGGGAAAAGGAAGGGAAGCGACCCTGATCCAGTGCGTCCCAATTAACGGAGTTGCCTTACTCCTCGGGAGGTTAGTCATTTGCAGAGACGTGAGCCCGCCAGTTCAGCATCTCTCCCACCATATTGTCCAGCGAGTGTTAATAAGGCAGCCATGACCGCTGGGCGTGCTCATTAGCATAGCCCGCGGCCGTGGCAACCTCCGCCAGCGCCCAGCCGGACACTTAATTACCATCAGGGCTTTTCACTGAATCCTTACTCACCGCTTTCTTTTCTGTGTCCGCACCCCTGCCCTTCTTCCTTAACCCACTCCCAAACACGCACACATGAACATCACACACGTGCAGTCATGGCAAGAACGATGTGAGCGTAATTATTTTGGTAATGTAAATGTGATGGCATTAGTGTTGGTATGTTCTGGCTGTCTTTTATTTATGTTATTTTTTTATGGCTTTGTGGTCAGCAATCTTTGCAATTTTAGTGATTCCCTGACCTGCACTACTGCTCTCTATTTCTTGCTCCCTCTCTCTCATTGCTATATTAGCTCATGGGCATGACTTTCCTTTTTGACATCGGCACAGCATTGATGCACCCTCGTCCAGCCTTAATCGGCTAATGGCTTTCTCTTCTTTCCTGCCCAGCCAAATCAACCCCTCCCTTAACCATCCTTCTATCTGTCCCTTTGCTTACTTCACCCTCCTATCTCCTCTCCTCCTACCCTGTTCAAGCCTGGGGTCAGTGAGGCCAATTTACATGCCTGGCTAAGTCACAGAGTAGCTTTGTGTGTGTGCCTGTGTGTGAGAGGAACACACACACACGCACACACACACACACAGAGGAATATGTTAGTCACTTGCCTCACATGAGTCATGTGGTGTGTGACCTCCTGACCCACCTTTACTCCAATCCCTCGCTCTTCTCCTCCTTCTTTAAATCACTATTCCCTTTACCAGCAACCGTTCAGTGTGACAAGGTTAGTTGAAATATTGCTGACTCCTGCACTGAACTTGTGCACGTGCCTTGCAAACTCCAGATACACGGTTATACCCCTCTCTAACCTAGAAAAGCTGTGTTTAAAATAACCCTGCCAAGTTCACAAATGGAGATTGTTGACAGCACTATGTGGTGGAACAAAGAACTGTCCAACCTGAACCTGAAATGTCCAACTGTTACAGCTGTAGTCACAGGCTGTGAGCTCCCTGTCTATTTTTGTTGCAGGTTAGCTGAAGAAATAGATTTGCAAACACCGAGTTGCAACATGAAAATATTTTTAGCTGGTCTGTGTACATCTGCGGTCAAGCTGAAGATATTCTTTTCCAGCAAGTCTTTAAGCACCCTTAAATAAGGCCATAGTCTGCATTTTGACTTATGTATGCCTCTTTGTATATGATTTGGTGACACTATACAGGGAGAAAATCCCATGCTGCTGCACCTCTGAATCACCCGCATGTGAGTGTTAACAGATCCAGACTGCTGAGCACCCTGCAGCTGTTTGTCTCAACATGCAAGTCATCCCCGCCATTACACCGCTAATGGTTCTCTTTCAGTGGCAGACGTTTGCCGCCTTGGCCTGGATCTTCGTGCTTCCATCACTTGGGGGGGGGGTTGCAGTTACTGTCATTGAGCCAGCCACCGTACTGGGGGCAAAGCAGTGGAACATGCATCAAAAAATGCAGTCAGTAGAGGAGAACTTAAGCATTAAATCACATTCTTGGCTGTGTCGTTGCACTTAGGTGTATATGTTTTCTCTATGCATGTGGTGGGCATACAGCAGAGTGTAGAATTCCAAGTTGGAGACCATGGTCTTGGTAAATGTCATTCTGCCCATGGGGTTGACTCGCCTATGACACAGAAAGCCGTGGTAGTGTAATGCAACAGCCGGCTTTATTGGTGTAGTATTGTGTTCTGCTGCACCTAACCCCGAGGTGCAAGAGTGAACCCAGGAAGTCGAAGAATTCAGCCTCAAAAGCCGAGATCTTGGGTCAGCAATGTAGCGACTTCCCTCTAACCGCATTATAGCCATTAGTGGTTCATGCTGCTTTTTCCCATGTCACATGGAAATTGGTCAAGCCCTGCCCTGCATGACTCATTGGTGCTTTCTGCCTCTCCCTCCCTTTCATTCCTGTTAACCCTACTCAGGTGGCAAAATGGCATCAAGGATCATTGGAAATTGGGTTCACAATATGTACATTGTGGTGCTTTTATTCACTGTTCGAAAGGTCCTGAAAATGAGAAGATCATTCTCATGTTGCCTTCTTGATCTACAAGAACATCAGGTCTATCAGGCTTGGATAGACGGTTTGTTGATGTCTGACACTTTCTTTGGGTGATTTTCTCTGAGAACATTTTCTATAAGTTAGAAACGTGTTTGTGTTAGAGATGAAAAGATCTTTGGGAGTGCGTGAGCTTTGCTTGATACTGTTGCTGAAGAAAGTAGCGGTCATAGCGGGTTGCGATTGTGGTCATCTTTGTGGACCACGGTGAGCCATGTTGGCCAGATGTCAGCCAACTCTAATGATCCCAACAGGTTGCTGCCTGGGTTGCCTGGCAACCGTTTTGACTTTGTCTGTAAACACAGAGCAGACCCACTAGGCTTTTGTCAGGGTCATGAGGGCGAGGATGTATGTTGTGTGTGAAACATTTAAAATATTTTTTTATAGCCTCATGTTTTTGTACTTACACTTCTCAGAAATCACTGCCAGTTTCTTTTAACCAGATGCTTTGTGAGGTTGTGTACGGTAACCCAAAAAGAAGATCAGTAAAAAACAAAATTTTTGACATTTTGTTTTGCCCAGGCTTGGTGCTTTTGACATATTGTTATGGTGGTTTGTTAATATGTATCAGGAATATTCACTTTTCTTTGTTCGCCCTTGTCTGGCAAGCTGTAATGTTTTGCTTATGAATATTGATACATGAAGTGTATATTAATGACCCTTTGTGACCTTAACCCTATCCTTATTGGCTCCCCGGTGGTATCTGCAGGCTCATGAATATTAATCTAGTTCTGTAACCTCCATTACCCTAATCTTTGCTGTCTAGCCTCCCAGAAGGACCTGTTGTCATGGTAACCCCTTTACTAGACTCTTCCACACCAAGGGTGGGAAAATATGGTTTAAAAAAAGGACAGAAAAATCTAAATTACTCAAATATCCTGAATGGTTGAAAATCCTTTTAGTGCTCTCCTTCTTTGGCTCTTAAGTATATTTTGCACTACAAATGGCTATTATGTGACTTGGCAGGTAAATATGTTCCAAACAGTAGTCCCAATTAGACTTCCACATGGGACAGGTCACTAATTAAGACGAGATTACACAAACAAACATGGGAAATAATAAAAGTGAATAGTTAATAATAATTTCCTTAGTTAAGTGCAGTCAGCCAGAGGCTATTACGATGCCCTCCACTTAACTCTTAGTAATAAGTTTTTGATATACACAAAGCTGACTTAGAATGTATTTCGTAGTGAAAAGATAATGGTTAGTCCAACTCTTCACTCAAGCAACATGTGCATACTTGTACATGTATTTCTGTTCCCTGAGGGTAAACTGTATGATTTGTCTCTTCTTCCAGATGTGGACAGCAATGAAGAAGGAGGGCCAGATGGCGGTCCTGTGGAGGAGGAGGCCTGGTTTGGGAATGCTTCTGACACGCGATCAGAGTCGTCGTCCTATGGAGACACACAGGATGAGGTCCTCCTCCCCAGAGGACCTTCTCCCGATGAACGATTGGGACTTAGCACTGGGTCCGGAGACCATGAAACCTGTGGAGGAGAGAGCTTACTGGGGTGTCAGACACCTGTCCATCGTGCCTCTTTGGAACTTCTCGGACTGGATGGAGGTACATTCTCGGCCCAGGACACACTCTCGTCTGTGGTGTCATCATTGTATGGTGATGCAGCGTCTCGTGCCCTGGGAAAACCCCTTAGCAGCAACCTACGACGCCTCCTAGAGGCTGGGTCACTGAAACTTGACACTGGGGAGCTCCTGGGTCGCTCGTCCAGGGGAGGCACTGGGGGTGAGTCTCCTCCAATTGGTCTAGCCCCACCATTGACCCTCTCCCCATCTTCCCATCATGCCCACCAGTTAAGTGCCCTTGCCCGAAAAGTGGCCAATAACAACAACAACAGTGGCTCAGTCTCACCAGCCTCCTTGGCATCCTCAGTCCCCAACATAAAGCAAGAGCCTCTTGACCCCTTTAACTCTGTCACTCCTAGCAATGGCAGTGGTTTTGTATGGGCAGGTATTGCAGATAAGTGGCCACCGGCCAGCTGCACCACACCCTGTGGCTCTAGTCTGTCCCCGGACTCTGCAATCCAGAAGCTTAAAGCGGCAGCAAATGCTGTACTTCAAGACAAGAATGCCGTGGCTACATCTTCAACAGCTTCTTCCTCCTCCTCCACCTCGGCCTCATCTGCAGTGTCCGCTCTTGGCGGAGGTGGAAGAGGAGACGATGTTGTGCGCTTCGATGCCTTCAACTCTCCGTTTAGCCCGCAGTCGGCGAGCTCTACCCTTGCTGCGCTTTCCAAGAAAGTCAGCGAGAGGAGCCATGCTTCGTCAACAACAAGTGCTGCTCCTGACCATCAAGCCTCAGCAAGTTCCTTTCTTTCACTTGTGTCAATGACCTCCTCTGCTGCCTTGCTCAAAGAGGTGGCAGCCAGGGCAGCGGGAAACCTTCTAGCAGAAAAGAAAGATGGTTCCCCCGTGGCAGCTGGTGTGGTCCTCCAAGATGATGTGAAGCCTTTGCTGGACAAGAACCAGAAGGGCTCCACACCGTCCACACCCACCCAGAACCTAGAGTTGCTGTTGCCCTCCACTCCTAAGGGCAGAGTCAAACCCAACAGCCAAGCAGGTAAATTAACAATAAAATAATGATATATGCATCAATCACCTTCTAATTTCATCATAATAATGTTCACTCCAGGTTCTACTGTTGAAAAAATCCACTATGAAGGTTCAAGATCATTTTAGCTGCACTCCATCGATGAAAAAACCTTTCATACTTCACCATGCCCTTTTGAAAAATACAAATTTACTTGGTTCAAGGCAAATATTGTCATTATCGTTATACTTTTTTCCATTCAGCCTTTCAAAGAAACAACACCACTGATGTATAGAAATGCAAATTGAAGCCGTTAACACATTTAGGCTAATATTGCACTCCGCTCCAAATAGATAAGATGTCTTGCTGTCACAGTGTGGGAGAGCAGCAGCTTTACTTGTCACCAAAACACGATGAGGGAAAGCGCAATTCTGAACTTCCATGACACGTTTTCTCTAGTTTTGTAATAGTTTTGTTCTCACCTCACTGGCGCTGAAGTGGCAAGTAGTGAAGCTTCAGCTTAACTGTCAGCCGAGCAGAGAGCATTGCTGAAAGAAAACAGCCCTGGCTGGCCTTCTAGTCTGAGAAATGGTCTGTGGGCTCAACGGGGGGTTCCGACTGAGACTTCACTGCCTTCCCAGACCAGCTCGTTTGTGCTCGGATGTGCACGCTGCCAAAAGGGGGCCGTCAGTGTGTGCTCGGCACAGTGGGGAGCCCTGGAGTCCATATCCATCTCGGCAGCCTCCTCCTGGCTTTAGCCCCCACTCACCAGAGCCCTCTGCACAGATCAGCACAGCAGACTTAAGGCCAAACACATCATACTTTCCACTGACTGGATACAGATGTGTGCACACCACACTCTCTCTCAATTTCTTTCTCCCTCTTATGCTCTCTTTCCCTCCCTCTCTCTGTTACTCACAAATGGCCATGCAGTATATTCTGTAAGTGTGTACACTGATGCAGACACATAACCCAAACACGGGTACACACAAAGATCTCACGCAAGTGCGCTGAGAGAAAGAACGTTTAAAAATGCTGGCTCTAACTAAGTAGCCTTTAGGGAGAACAGAATGTTTTCAGAGAGATGGATGGGCACTTTTGAGGGATTGTGTCGCAACCCCGCCAAATCTAAAATGGCTGGATCAAATTGACTTCAGACAGATGAGGCAGTTGATGTAATATTCTGTGATGTGCATGCTAAAGAGGGAGGGGGGGTCTGCTCTAACCCATGGTTCTGTCAAGGTCGTGCAGTGCTGTAAAAATGCAGGTAGTTGTTTGGTCGCCAGACTGAAAAATGTGACCTTGATTATTGACTGTCATGTCTTGTTTTATTGTTGTCCCTTGCCAATGCCGCTGTAACGCTGTATTGCACGCTTATGTTCTCTCTTCATACACAAGGAAAGCTTATTCCCTGTTTTTTTTTTTTGAGAATGTGGCTGTGATTACACAGAAAACAGACATTTTAAGGCACAAGATAAACGTACCAAAGAAACCCTCCTGTTTTATTTCAGCTTCACATGCCTCAACTAAAAGTAAGCTTAAGTCATTTCTGCTTTGTGATCTCTGCTGTGCTTGTAGAGGTTGGGCCGCAGATGGCAGTTTATTGTTGCAAATAGGCAGTCTCGAGGTTTTACACCTCAGGTCAATGAATGGCTGAGCACAGTAATTTCACCAAACACTGATTACCAGATGTTTTTCAAAGAACGGTGCCGGAATACTTATGAAGCCATCCTGACAGGCCCTTGTAGAATTTGTAATGCAATCATGCCTCTTTCTAATAAGACCAATTAAACAGTAATGGATGCCGGATATGAAGCCAACAACAATAATCGAGATACTAAAACATGCTCGAGTTTTTACTTCCATTGTTCTATCGCTTCCAGCTGGCATATCCCTTGATAGTTTTCACAATTAGGAGTGCAGGGATTGTCTTTTGCATATCTGTGAATACGAGTGATTTTTATTTCCTTTTGAAAATGATACATTTTTCCATACTTTGAAAGACTGATGACTGGCTTCTGAGCCTGTAAATAATAACACTGACCTGTGGTCCCTTCAAGGCTCTCCTGAGGATGGTGGCAAACCTTTCCAGTGTCCAGTGTGTGGACTGGTCATCAAACGCAAGAGCTACTGGAAGAGACACATGGTCATTCACACGGGCTTAAAAAGCCACCAGTGTCCACTGTGTCCCTTCCGCTGTGCTCGCAAAGACAATCTAAAGTCCCACATGAAGGTGAGAGCATATGGATGTTCTTCATCTTGAGATCATGACTCTTGCTGATGACTAATAATTGTAGAGGGGGAAAAAAAAACCTGTCTCTTGTGTCTAAAACTGTCCTGTTTTTTGTGTCAGGTACATCAGCACCAGGATCGCGGTGAGACGTTCCAGTGTGAACTTTGCCCCTTCACCTCTTCCCGTCACTTCAGCCTAAAGCTTCACATGCGCTGCCACCAGCACTTCCCCCGCACAGACGTCAAGGTGAAAGAAGAGCTCACCACCGACACGGAGGGAGAAGGCTCCCTGATGGATGACACCTGCTCCACGGACCTGAGAGGGACTGAGGTGTCCCCGCTACACTCGGACACTCCGCAGCAGACATCCCCTCCAGTCGAGGCTCCCTCCAATCATATCCACATAAAGGAGGAACCACAGGAGAGAGACCTGTCTGTGCTCTCGCCATTTAGCATCTGCAGGGACCGTCCCAGCAGCAGTGCCAACTCCTTGGACCTATCTGGAGTTGGCGTTGGAGTCGGGATCCGATCTAGTCCTAGTGGTCCAACCACAGCCTCCCTCTTCAGCCCTGACATCACCACTAAGACGGCTACTGACCTGCTTATAAAGCTATCAGGTTAGTCACTTAGTAACTCCATTTGAATCTATTCTAGCATCTGTGAATAATCTTGTAGTCCAATGTAATCAAATATAAAAGAAATACTGTAATATGGTTTTGAGAAAAGCAAGGAAAATGGCTTATTCAGAGACACTAATAGCTTGACTCTTGTAATCCACAATTATTTTGTTTATTGTACCATTTTCTCAACTTGACTTTGCAACTCCAGTCATCACGGCTGCACTTTTATCACAAGCGTTTCACTTTTGCGCGAAGACATCTGTGCTCGTCTGATGTTGCTCCACCTTTTTGTCTGGTGTTTTGTTTTGTTTCTTTCACCGTCACCAGAAATAACATTCATAAGATGTGTAAACAGTCTTACGTTTATAGTTTCAGGTCAATGCCACAGTTCTTCTCTGTGAATGTGTACAATTGAATCTCGAAATGTCTGTACTGACAGTAAGGTGCCCTTTTTTAAATGCCCTAATACATTGCCACGTGATATGAATGTTTTAGTGTTTCAACATAATGATCCAGCAATTTTTAGCTAAACAGGCATGCTACTCTCAGGCATTTAGACCCAGGCCATGTTTAGATGCATTTCACCATGTTGCAAAATATCAAAGGATAAACCAGGAGAAAAGTAAGATTGATGGAGAAAGGTTGTCCAAGGTTCAGCGGTGGGGTCGAGGCTATGGCTGCCACTCTTCCACTTAATGCTGTGTAATTAGATTGAGATCTTGAGTGCGGATGGGAGGGAAAAAACCCTGGGAACATTAGATTAATTAAAAATTTATGCATAATTCATTATTAAAAAGGAATTCATAATTTGAAATGATTAGCGCCCTCAGCACCATCCTGTGACCCCGCCAGGATGCACAGGGATTGGGCTGGTTTAGTTAACTCCCCCTCAATATTGCATGCCCCGGCGCCACATGGATGCCTCCTGGGTGCCAGTTGCACTTCACTCCCAGACTGCACAATTAAGCCCAGGCGACTCCCAAAGGAGCCAAGATGGCTCCTCACAATGTCAGTCCAGTGTCACTTGGCGGACATCTTAGTCAGGGCATCATTCAAGGACAATGAGAGAGGATAGAAAAAACACCGGACAAGAGGATGTTCAACTTGAATGCATGGCGATGTGATTTAGTAAATATTGCGTCTTTGATCACAAAGTTTACTCTTAGTTGGGGGCTTGAGTTAAAGGTAAGGGCTTTAAGATTGAGGAAAAACTGGCCTCAGATCATTGTGAGACCATGCCACAGAGCAGTCAGGGAGTCAGAGAGGGAGAGGTGAGGAGGTTCCTCCTGGGACTTCGAGACTCTATTTCTTTTGACCTCTCTGCCAACCCAGATTGAGGGTGTACACGAGCAGCTCATCCCTCCTGCTTTTACACTGCTGTCTCAGTGCCTCAATCCCACATGGAGCAGGAGGAGGGGTTGTATAAAAAGCTGGAAAGGGAAAGATAAAAAAAAAAAGACAGATAATGTGACAGCAAGCGAGGGAGAGGGAGAAAGCGGTAAAGAGGGAGTTGCATTGAGTTCCCCAGGCATAAAAAGCCACTGAACTCTTTCTGACCTCTGACATCATAAGCATATCATTTTTTTGGCTGCCCTGCTTCCCACTGAGTGTTATACTGATACCCTTTGATTTTTATCCTTGCACGCTGACACAACCGTTAGCTATCCAGTGTGATCCACATTTTGATTCACAGATGAAAGCCACTGAGGAACTTTGAAATGCACAGCCCCTACCCCTGTGCCCAGTGGACCCTGAGTTAATAATGACAGTGGGCACTGCGCACCCTCCGAACGCCAGCCCCACCTCCCTGCTGCGGTGACACAGGCGCGACGAGCTTGACCCTGGCTGGGTGTGAATAATTGGCATGCAGGGGGTTGTGGGAGGTGTTGCATCTGTCATGATGCTTCTGCAGTTGTCTTATTTATCTTTGTCCTCTGAGAATATGCATGCAATGCTTTGCCACAGTCCGATGAAGCACAGGCAGAATTTTAACACGTGTAAAACCAAGAATTTCTAACAACCTTGTGGAGTATGCACTTTTTTTCTCTATTGTCACGTCCTGTTCTGTTATGTTATGATCTATTGTAGCATTTCTTGGTTGATTTGGTGAATGACACTGAGTGTTTTAGATTCTGAAATGTCCTGTATTTAGCTTAGACACTTGTAGAATATTTTGATCCAATCTGTAATCTTATGTCCCTTGCTTTTCAGCTCTGCTTGAGTAGACACAGGCAGGCCTTTTGTGTGTGACCTCTGGTACATACATCCCCACTGCAGCCATCAGTATCACTGTCCACTGTCTAGCACACTGTCAGCTATTGTTGAGTTCTCAACCTGCTCCATGTAGCCCTGTGCGTTTTTTTTTTCTTCCTCCACGAGAAAACAGCAGCCAATTGTCAGAGGGGGATCAGGCCAGCGTGACAGAGGTGGAAAGCTAATGAAGTTATTTGACGGAAGCCCTGGCCATGGAGTGAGAGGTGAGGCAGAGTGGACAAGCACCTGGCAGAGAGACAGATGAAGCACGGGAGAAAAGCGTGGTGAAAGAGAGAGAGAGACGAACAGGAACGAGGATGGCAACAGACGTAGCGTTGGTGGCAGATGTCAGAAGAGTGTTGTAACACGGACACAAACTGATAGCGTCGTCAACCCTGAGCTGGAAGCAGCTTTGCAGTATCATGCACAAGGAGCTGACCCTGGCCTCAGTACGCACTCACAGAGGCAGGAATCTAACAGAAGAGAAACTCCGTCACATAGAGATGCACATCTCCTCCTCAGATGTGTGTTCACTTCACAGGATCATCTGCCATAGACTGAATGTGCATGATGCCATTGTGATTGTCGTATCCTGGTGGACAATAGACTTAAGTATAAGATTGCCATTGTAGACTGTAGGCTTTTGATACTAGGCAATGGCTCTTTATTATATATAAAAAAACATTGCCCATTGGATTAGGCCACTTAATAATTCAGTGGCCTCTGTAATATAGATTCTGATTCTGAGTGGAAATGCACTCTATATATAGCGGTGATCCAAAAGGTCACCAGAGTGATCTGACTTTGTGTGTGAGTGCATGACCTGTGGTTGTTATTGTTCTCATTAGGGTAAGAAGTGAGGAGAATTTAAGAAGCCGAGTTTGCTCTGTATTTGTCAGAGGTTCATATGCATCGCGGCGTCGTATCGCATAGTAATGCAGCGTGTGTTGTGTTGTGTTGTGTTGTATTTGCCTGTGCAGGTAAAAGGGATAGTGTATTTTTATGTGTGTTTGCGAGATGGTGACCAAGTGTGGTGTCCCTGTCTGATCCGACATGGCCCAACACGCTTCTAATTAGAGGACGTCCTTCCAGGTGCTGACCAGGTTATACTTAGCCTGCCCGCTGACATCTGACGGTATGACATTTCCAGCTGGTGCCGCGTGTGACCCTGCGCCACTGCCCCTGAACTTGAAGGTCATCCCCCTCCCCGACTGCCCAGCCTTCTCTCCCTGCCTGTTTTGAACTACAGCCCCAGCCTGCCATGGTGTGGCACTGTGGCATCATGACACCGCATGGTTGGTCAAAACACCAGCACCTGTCCCCTTTTCATGCCCTGTATCCCCTGTCCCTGAGGCCTCTATCCCTCTGGCGTAGATCATCATTAATCAGAGGGGCCAGAGCTGGCACAGATTGATGATGCGAGCAGGGGGTGGCAGGCCCGTGGCTGTTAGAGATGTTAGGTGAGACAGTAGGGTGAGGAACGGAGCAGATCTCTGCTGGGTCAAGAGGAGACTGGTCAGCAGTCTGCTCAAGAGTGATGGCCTTTCTTAAATCCATGCCCTATGTGTCTACTAGTATGTAAGACTGAGAGTGTGCACATGGCATGGTGCACAGATTGTTTGAGGTGTTGTGTGTGTGTTGCTGGCACAGTTAACCTCGGTTCAATTTAATTTAGTTTAAATTAGGGATGCACCAATCCAGCTTTTTCCAGTCCTGATACCGATGCCTGGGCTTTGCATATCGGCCGATACCCAATAATGATCCGATGCCATATTTGAATTAATACGCTGTTAACTTTTAGGAAGAGACTTGTTACAGATTAACACATAACACAGATTTTGAGTGGCAGCAACATGAAACAGCATTCAAACATAAACAGGAATCAAACGTATTTGTTTCCATTTTGCACAAACAGGAAATCAAAATACAACCATATAACATTTAGCAGCTGAAACTGATGATAGATAAATAAATATAGCTTAACTAAGTCAAACAGAAGTCAAAACTTATTTGTAAACATGTAGTGCCGTCTCCCACTACTCGGTGACCTGTTGTTACCCAGAATGTTCACTGAAGCATCGATGGCAGGTTCTTTCTCGTGAAAACAAGCATTTCTGCTCTCTCTGGTGTGAGTCTTTTTCTTTTCTCCTCCACAGTAAGCAGTATATCTCTTTCTACACTAGAGTTGTGTTCATGCCGTCGGCTAGACGTTTTTCCCCTTCCTTACAGTGCATCCGCAAACATTAGCCGCTGCATCATCTTGTCTTCTTATGGGTTTTTTTCATGAACTCTGCATGCTTTTTAGCGTGGTGCTTCTAGAGGTGCTTGATTAAGTTACCACCACGTCTTGGAACATTTACCTTGCAGGTATTCCAGGTAGCCGCCAAACTTGTTGGCGTACCAAGTGTAAAATAACTCCAAAAACCTGATTCTTTAACTCACTCCATATTGAATAAATTCCCCATTATCCAGTTCCCGACCTGTCAACATCGGTATAATACATTACATTTTAGCATTTGAAAATGGTTTAAAACTACAAGACTAATATTATATATTTTGTTAACTGTATACTTAGCTTACCTATTTGTGTTGTTTTGATTTAGAGACCCCTCGTAGGCAGAAATTGCAGATGTGTCTTTAGAGATGAATTAGTATCTATTTAGTGGCCCCTTTACCTGTGGTTGTGTATTGGAACTTCAGCAAATATAGATAAAAAATAGAGTATCAATGTGTATTTGTCTTTAAGGAATAACCGTCTTGCAGATATTTTTACAATTAACAACAATCATGGAAATATTACGTATTATAAGTGATGCCCTGTTGGGTAATGTTGCAGCCACGTTGTCTTATTTTTTTCTGACCTAAAGACATGTCAACGTTGTTGTTTTGCATACAACTGCTTCCCTATTTCATAGATGGATATATAGATATATATGACGAAAATTCATTATTATAATCGTACCATTTTAAATGGAAACACTGTAAATCATAGTGAGTGTGTGTGTAAACTTTCTTTTTAGCACACGGTGTAGTGGAACGTGCTGGGAGACACAAAGACATGTGCACGGCCTGCTGTTCTTTTCTTGGCGGCTATCGGAAGTTGCTCCATGTCTAATTATTAATTATTCATCTAAGGCGGATTAAATGTGGCCCAGTTTTTTCTTGAAGATGGCTGTAGAGCAGAGGGATGCATGTGACAGTTCACTCCCTAACCCAAGCTGCATACTGTAGAGATGGCGGATAAGCCTTTAACTGATTGCGATCGTGTCCCATCGAAACGGCGGGAATTGTTTAATGTTCTTAGTCTGAAATGGATTTAGAAGATGTCAGAGGTACAAAGGAAAGAGACAAGCCAGACTTAAAGTAGACCGAAGTAGCAATGTGAAGGACAAAGGAAGGAGAAGATGATGGGAATTTGTTGCCCCAAAGATGAAAGACAGGCTACAATAAGGCTTCACCTTGTGTTGACCTACACCACGCGGATTGTGGAAACTGATTATACTATAAGAAAATCCACTATGGTTCACTTTGTTGTTCACTTTAATTTGAATGTTTTCATTCGTTTATATTTTTGCAGTGTTGATGACATGTTGAAGAACCAGTGATATTTATAACAAAATCTGTAACCCTGAAAGACAATGGCAAGCCTCCACATGATCTCGTGTTGTTGCTGACACATTCAGGCACCTTTTTTAAAAGTTAGTCTTAAGCTGTACAAGGTCTTTCCTCCTCCTGCCCTTGACACAATTTCTCCTCTTCGTTTCCTCTCATTCTTTTGGTCTTTCTATCTCTTTCTCTTTGCAGCGGCCAACCAGAGGGAGACGCTCAAGTCTCCGTTCCACCTGAAGGAAGAGCCCAAAGTAGAAGAAGCACTCAGCCCGAGACCATCCTCCCAGTCCCAGAGCCATGTCCATCCAAGCTTTCATGGGTCCTTTTGTCACGAAGGAACAACAGCACCTGCAGCAGTCACAGAGCGCTCTGGGCCACTGAAACCAAGAGAAGGAAGCCCCATGGCTAAGAACAGCTTGCTGAGCCAGGATATCAACGTCAAGGTGGCTTCCGAGCTGCTGATTAAGCTTTCAGGTAGGACCTAGCTATGGATTTGTGCAATTGTGTTTATGTTAAGGGGGAAATGCAAATTACAGCTTTCATTGGTCATTATATACATAATTATTTCTTGTAAAGAAGAGATCACGCATACCCTATTTTACTGTGTCGGTCAGCTTTTTTGAGCTTCACATTGGCTAGTTCCAGCGCAGGAGGTCAGCTGTAAGCCAAAGGTTATGTCACAAAATGCCATAAAAGGGTTGTGTTGTTTTCTTCAATGGCACGCCTAACCAAGCTAAAATTGGGGTCTTCTCAAAGGTGAGCAAAGTGTACCTGTGTGGGGGGGAAAAAAACAAATAGGGTGGAATGTTTTTTTCTCTCTCTCTGCAGCCTCTGTACAGAGTAGTGGCTGAAAACTTCTGTGATGATATTCAGGTCGCTTGTCGTGACCCTTCATTTTTTGTCTCTCCCTCTCTGCATCAGGTTGTTCCAACTATTGTGGAACAAAGTGTGGATTTGTTTTTGTGGTCGCTGTTTTCTCTTAAGTTCCTCTACGAAACAGGACAAACTGGCAAATAAAAACTCATCCCTTACTTGCCCTTTCCATGACAAATTTTCACACACATCAGGTCCTAACCTATAGTTGGCCATTCTGGTCTAGTGCTGCATGATTTAGGCTTAAAATCTCCTGGTTTAAGTTCAGCAGGATTCTTGCTACAAAGTCCTCAGACAGCTTTGTGTAGCATATTGCGTGTGCATTATGTAAATGGTGACCATTTCTTTTCTTTATTTAATGCTTTGTGCAACCATCTATTTTATTTTAGATACAGTTAAAGTATTATACAAAAACAGTGCTAGCGTTTTTTGCCATATAATGCATGTGAAAATTAGATTTTCAATTTTTTCTCTTAAGAATTAAATGCATTCATTACATGCTTCTAAGTTTTTTTCTTTTTTTTTTACATTTAAGTTGGGCAAACACCTATTAAGCCTCATGGACTGCTTTTACTTTGGAACATATGTACACATTCACTTATTCAAGTATACATTCAAAGTATTGAAAAAAAACATGAAGTAAATGGCAGCCTAAAGGTGGCACAGTGGTGGTGCATTGCTCTGTCAGCGGCTTTTCATCCTGTGCCAGTGTGTATGTGTTTTACAGACGCCACACACCGATTGCCATTGTTCTCTCCGAGTCGACTGGTGTTCAGAGTGACTCATGTGAGCTGTGAGCTCTGTGGTGCTACACGTGTGCTGCTCCACTGCCTGCCCGCAGGTCACGTTTCCTTGTGTGTGCGCGTCCTTTTGTGTGTGCATGTCTGAGGAAGACAAAATTGACATGATTGTGACTTGAACAAAAACAACAAACAAACAAGCAAGACCGTGGCCTTTTTGCGAAAGCTGGAGAAATTGAGACCTATATTCATTGTTTCATTACTATTCCCCTTACTATTTCCAAACTATGGGTTATCCTGCCAGTTTTGGTCCTCATGCAGCATGGCCTGTATTTTTCCCCCTCCCATCACTTACACTGGCTCTGCAAGGTTGACCTAGGTTAGGGAAAGATGCTGCAGCGTTCATCCATCTGCTGGCTCCCTCTGCCCCCTCACATAGTCCTTGGAGTGCAGTGCCGTCCATTGCCATGGCAACAGCGGGGGTGGTAGATGGAGAGGACTGTCTAGAGTGACAGCCTTGACAAGAGTCTGGACCCTCAAATGACCCTGGGGGGGAAGGGAAGGAGAGAAAGTTGGTGAGGAGGACGGGAGAGATCCAGGAAAAGGTCAGCGCCATTACAGTCACGTGTGATTACAGTCATGGGGTTCAAGGGCATCTACATTATAACCTCTTTCTGGACTCTGGTAAAGGTCAGCCCCAGAATGCAATAACCTGGTGAGATTACTTAATAAGGAAATAATAAGGGAGCACAGCCTGAGCATTTTCTTTGTTAAAAACCTTACTATTTGTCTATTAAACGCTGCTTATTTCCTCATTTGTGCTCATCAGTACAGCAAATAGACAACCTAATTAAATTGCTGCTGCTCATCTTTCCCCAACCAAGGCATTGGGCAGTCGGAACAAGTGGGGTTGTCATCATTACTGCCCATAGTGCTGTAACACGAGTTGCATCATCCCTTTAACTAGGTCACTACTTCTTCTTTCCTTCCCCCTCTCTCCTCTCTTCCTTATCAAACAGTGGCTGGTCGCGTTGAGTCGCCTACCTCCCCCACATCTGTTTAAAACCAGGCTGCCGGTGTCTGGGGGCTAATTACACCAGGCTAAATAGTCCCTGGCGCCAGCGGCTAACGTGTACGAGCAGATGGGCATTGGTGTTGCAGGGCAAGGGGAACATGGCGTCACAGGAAGGGAGGGGGGGACAGGGAGGTGTGGGGCCCTAGGTGGTGCCCTGGCAGACTGGCATCGTGTGGATAACAGCCGTGCCACCCACTCACCATCCAACCACCCTCACTATAGGTGTGAAATCACACTTTGTACTTGCTTTACTAATTCGTCATTCCTTACAAATAGGCCTTTCCATCTCTGAGGACATTTTACAGGCCCTCTCCCCTCTACAGTGCCTTTTACCTCGCTAATAAAAGTGGCTTTAAAACATTTGGTCCACTTAGGAGCAGGCAGCTAAAGTCACAACAACAAATTTTAGCTTATGAGGTTCTGTTTGTTGACATTAAAGAGAAACGGCAGCTAAATTAATAATCTGTACACTGGAATTCCTCCTTAAATTATATTATGTCTTATCATTTTTGTCTGCTGGTTGCGTAATATGTTCATCTACATCCCATTCCCTATTCACTTGAGTTTTAGCCTCAGACTATTCAAACCAACACAGTGAAACCTACACATTTCCTCTGCAATGGTGGTGGTGTGAGAACAACTTTGAAGCACAATTTAAAAAAGCTAGTTGTTAATACAACACCAGCATCTTACCTCATCGTACAACAAGTCAGAACTAACATGCTGACTCATTCCTCTTTCCTACCATATCATAACTGTGAAGATGAAAGTTAGAAAAACATGTCGTGCAGTGCTTGTAGTCCACAGTAACATTTGAAATTACAAAGAAGAGGATTAATCTTTATTTAGTATAAAATTCCAACATGCAACTTTCTAGAATAAACCAAAAACTAAGCCAAGGAAGAACTGGCATTACACTAATAAGTATATATAGCCTTTCTTCTTGCGGTTTGTAACCGAATGTAACGCTCATCATTTATCCTTACCCTCACATTAAAGGTTGCACTATTTACTCAATATGGCGTTTCACAGCATCTATCCAAGCAGTTCATCATTCTAATTCACAACAGTGGCATTACTGTACAGCCTTACTTTATGTTAAGCTCTACTCTACTTTGACAGTGTCCTCACCATGCCCCCTCTGTGTGGCCGCTTGCTGACCTCTCGTACTCCCACCCTCCCTACCTCCATATTCTGTCTCACTGACTCCTCATCAAGGCGTATAGTTCTCTTTATAGAAATGCAGAGCTGATTCTTTTTGCCCAATGACTATATATGTTTGTTTTATCAGTGCCTTGTTATATATGAGAGATGGTTGACAGAATCACTGAGGCAATCACTTACAGTCCTTTGTCATGACCTTATATGATAAAGTTTTAGTAGCCTTGAATCTGCTCGAGCTCGTGCCAAATGTTTTTGTTTAGGACTGCTTTATAAGGGCCATATCTGGCTCCGTATGGGCTATTTATCAAGCGCGCGGCTCTGAAGTCCGACGTAGCCGCGGTTTTGCAACCATTGGAAAGTCGAACTACTGAGGACTAGCTGGTCGAGGATCAATTGTAGCAGCAGCTGTCTGTGAAGTCTGCAGGCAAGGCTGCTGTGGCTCCCACATGACATGAAGTCTCCACACTGCAGCCTTTGAAGCGCCTGAACTCTTCACCCCTGTCTGAGCAGGTCGACTAGAGAGCAGGAGAATAGAGAGATTGAGAGAGGGAGGGTGAGAGAGAGAGAAAGGTGAGGTGGGGGCAGGGAAACAGAGATGTGGAATAACAGAGCATTGAGAGGGGTAGACTACGATAACTGGAGGGGGAGAGGTGGAGAGGTTGTCATTTAGGCTATAGCCAATCCTCATCTTCCTGTCCTCCCCCAGCCTTTCTTACTCATGCCGCTTTCTTCTTTCCTTTCCTACCCTCGGGTGTTCTTTTTCTGGCACTTTTTTGACAGTTTCCTCTCTCCTTACCCTTATTCTGTGCTTCTTCTTCTTCTGTCTGTCTGTCTCTCCCGCTACCTGCTACCTAACTCCAGTGCTGTCGATGTATCAAAGCACTGCAGTAAATTGACTTAGCATGCATTAAATCACAGACGGTGCGCGGCTTTTTTTGTGCAATGTAGTTACAAATCAATCTGTGCCTTTCTTCTGTGTATTTCCAGCGAAACGGACAGTTACGTCCACGCAGATTCAAGTAGACACTGGAGGTCGATGTTGATCACGAAAATACAGAACGCCACGCAAAACCCAATCACTTTTGTACTGACTCAAAACTTGAGTAGAGCTGTGTCCGAGGGAACAAGTCATTATTAGTGCATTGAGACTCAGCATGCAGCTCACATACACACATACTGTAAGTGTGCAACAGTATTTAGCTAAAGATTCACATTTAGGTTTTGAGACAGTATTTGTTTGATATTGGGAAAATAATGATATCACTAGATATGAAATGAGAAGAGAAAATTCAGTAAAATACAATCTGAAAACCTTAAGTATCATAAATACAAGCAGTGCTTAAGCAAATGCTTCACTGAGCTGATTCTGATGATGTGCACCACCATTACTTTGACCAAAATGTGAGTGAGTGCTGTCTAAGTCGTTATGGAGTTATCGAAGCATCCTTATTTACATTTGGTCACAAGTTAAAACCGCTTAATCCGATCCGATCTAATATTTGGTCATAGTTGACACCCATGCTATCCTTTTACAAATGGGATCCATGTGCATTTGTTTAAGCAGAGGCCTGAGCAATAAAAGTCCACTCTTTATTTACCAAAGAAACATCAGCTACCAGAACAAAGGTGTGTAATTGGTGTGTGTATTTTATTGTTGCACCTGCTTTCAAATGAACAAAAGGTAGAAGCTGTTGAAACCTTTTTTTATAGTTTCAGAACATTAGGTCATGTACTCGACTTAAGAGCTGTATAAAGTATCATTGTGTGAGTGAGTCTTTATTTTCTTTGTTTAAAGCAGCCTGCTGTGATGTGATACTTTTAATAAGGCACCGCGTGTTTACAATTAAATATTTGCCTTCTGTCGACACGTGACTCTCCATAAGGGATGTATGTACTGTATGTCCGTTTCAGCATTGGAAGGTCAAGGACATGTAGTATCCCATAATACTTGTATGAGTTTTTGTGTGAGCATGTGTTTATGCAGCTCAGCAGTCCACTCAGCGTCTGTTGTTAGGGTGGTGATCCAGAGATCGAAGCTCTCGTGTCCCTTGGTTGACCCTTGGAGCATAGTGCCCCCAACCCTACCCCTCCACCCTCACTACCCTACTCCTCCTCCTCTGCCCTGCCCCTCCACCAGCCTCTCCTCCGTTACTCTTGGCCAACTCTCGACACCTGATTAAGGGATTAGTGGGCTGATGGTTGTCAGTGTCCCCACATACTGGCTTCTACCAGCAAAGCAGACATCTGGACCTTGGGGAGGAGGGTAGGGGGGTGTTCCACATTAACAGTGTAATATACTCACATTGAAGTGGAAACGTGTGCATGTTCACATGAGCACACATCTAGTCTTCTCGGAGGAGAAGAGAGTGTGAGGGGAAGAGTAGTAGGGTTACTGTCATGCATCTCCCCTCCCTCTTCCCTGTTTCTGCTGCTCCCCCTCCTACGACTCCCATTGCCCTGCCAAATTCATATATCCCATAATCGTGCTGAGTCGCCATGTCAGCGGCGCTGTATCAACTTCAACTGCTTTGTCTTGCTCCTGCTTGTCACTACAGGGACGCTACCTTCTGCAGTTACTTAAGCCAAAGATTGACCAACTTGTATACAGATGCTAAATAACGTGTCAAAGAAAGCCTTTAGTATAGTTTATTTATTTTTACCCACATCATGTTTGCTGCACAGTCTGCACTAACTGTAGCCTAAAGTAGTTCTAATTTGAATCTTCTAAATATAGCTATTGGAGACCATTAGAGAGCTGATATGTGACAGCTCAGTAGCTCTGCATTAAGAAAATATTGCCTGCATCACATATTCCCTTTTTAATGCGTTCCAGTATTCTTTCATGGCAGTCTGATTTTTTTATTTTTTATGCATCACTTTCAAAAAGAGAAGCGAGACATTCGTACCAGGTGTAGTGTCTAGATTTAGCCTGTTCTTTTAAACTTAAATGAGGAGTCAGTCAACACCTGTTTTCAAAGCATTCAGGCCAGTGTTTATGTGCTCAACAGAAAAAAACCCACAACCTAGATTTAAACATCCAACACTGCTACTAGTCTTAAACACAGTGATTGTTGCTTGCTTAATATTAACATGTTTAAGTTGGAG
Organism: Microchirus variegatus; assembly: GCF_963457635.1. Classification (NCBI taxonomy): domain Eukaryota; kingdom Metazoa; phylum Chordata; class Actinopteri; order Pleuronectiformes; family Soleidae; genus Microchirus; species Microchirus variegatus. The sequence goes on from NC_139824.1 coordinate 10,718,816, forward strand.
CCTTTCCCAAGACACAGTATGACCTCCTGCTGCCCTCTTTGCCCTAATCATTTCATTAAATTTATTTTGTTTAGCTTATTCAGATCAATAGAAGACTACAAATCATCTACATCAACCAATAGAAATAAAGATACCAAAACAGTTACTAATGAGTTTGTCATACATTTACAAATATGAAAGTGTTTTCACTACATGGCCAATTTAAATACCAATAGCTACTCGTCTATAAGAAACATTATGTCTTGGCAGTTGACAATCATCACCATTATGACCACTGGGTTCCTGAAACAAGAACTGACCGAAATGGAATCAAAACAACAATTTAAACATTGTTGTTGTTTTATCATCTCTGGAGATGGCTCCAGGCTAGTAAAAAAAATATGTTTGATGCTTTCGATATTGCTGCTGGACTGGATAATAAACAGATGCAGGAACTAACTATGGAACAGGAGCAACAACATACATTTAGGCACATTAAGGCCTTTTAGGCAAATGTTTAATTGTGAATTTGGTCCGAATATGAATGGAACCGACTGGCAGAAGGATTGCATCATCTGGCAGGCAATGTGACAGAGAAAAAAACATCAAATTAAGCCCGCATTCATTATGTAGGTACAGTGCAGTCATCTGTGTTTAATCCATTTTGCAGTCAGGGTTACATGAGTGGCTGAGATAAGATGAACCATTATCAGACCCTGTATTTCATTCAGCTGAAAGAGGTAAATTTAGCACCACATAATTACAACATTTTAACACGTTTTTTTTTAGTTACTTCAGGTGGATATAACGCTACCGTTTTGTAGTTCAAGTGAGTTCCTACACCAACTGATGTGCACTGTCATGCCACTGTATTTAAGAGAATTGTTTAACGTTATGGAAAAAAACTGTTGAGTAGAACATCAGTTAAAAGACCTTATCACATGCACTGAAGCAGATATGGTGAACAAAAACCTAACCATTTAATCAAGGTATTTATCACATGGGTGTATCAATGTATGTACTTTTGAAATGCTCACTTCAATTCTGCAACTTCAATCTAACCAGTGACTTTTCATTCGTGCACAGCAGAGAACAGCAAAGATGTCCAGTACCAGAGAGTGAAAGTAAAGCCAGAACCCATGGAGGTGGACCCGCCCCCCACAGAACTCACCCCACCGGCTTCTCACCTGCTGGCCTTCAGCACTTTAGGGGCGTGTGAGAAGAGTGAGCCGATAAGCAACCTCCCTGAGACGTTGACCTGTTCCCAGAAAGATCTCTTCTCCCAGGACATTTCGGTCAAAATGGCCTCTGAACTTCTGTTCAAATTGTCAGGTATGTCGAACAATGTCATTCCCTGGTACACACTGTTCTTTTGGCAACAGTAGATCTCCAACACTCATACATCCATGCACAGCAACATGTCGTTTTTCCCCCTGCAGCAACGCAAGTGTAAACCTTGGACAGTTTGTGATCCTCGACTATAAATCCTACATGTTTCCATTTCTGTCATTTGGTGGCTCTGTCGTAAAGCCACGAATGTAATGACACCCCTGCTTTTTTACCTGCATGGCCATGAAAGTGATATTGAAGCAGCAGACGGCTGTTTGTATTGTGAGATCAAGACCGAGCTTTGAGGTGCATCCATCGGTCCCCAGATACGCGTGTGTGTGTGTGTGAGAGGTCAGACTTGCCGTCCTGGTCTGTGACCCCCAGCTGTGTTTGATTGCTTTAATGCCACATAGCAAAACATGCGCGTGTAAAATCTCTTTTTCTTGCTCTTGCACATATTCACAAATTCACACATTGACAGTCTTTCTTTCCCACACACTCTTACACACTCGCACAAGCCTCCTTGGGGAGTGGTGTCTGCACAAATTCCCCCCCCCCCCCTTTTTCTTCCCTCCTTCTCCTCCTTTCTCTCATTCTCTCTCTCTACCTCTCCCCCCCTCCCTTGACTCGTTTTCAGACATGTCCGCTCAAGCACACTTGGCTGCACACGCTCTCCCCCTGCACTTCCCCTCCTTCCTCCCTTTACATTTCTCCTGTGCGGCATCTCCATGGCAACGTGGAAAGAGACCTCTGTCCTTGGCACGCAGTGTGACGGAGTGGGGTGTTCTGGGTGGTGGTGGTGGGGGGGGGGGTTGGTTGAGTTGTAGTGAGGGGGCAGAGGATAAGAAGGGTAGAGAGGGCACTGGGGGTGCACAGTATGCCCACCCAGGGATGCCCGGGCATCGCTAGCCTGGCAACAGCGACAAACAGCCCCCTTAGAACTGTTTCTTGAATGTGAGGGGGACTGGAACAGAGCGGGCTGCTGTCACACAATGAGCAATCAATATAAATTACTTAGAGCAGTAGGACCTCAGAGACGCATCAGTGGCAAGGTCGCTCTGAACACTGAGATGGTTGCTGCTTTGAAATTCACTTCATTACATCGCCTTGGAACTCACACAGTAGTAGCTCCATTCTCAGGCATTTTGTTTAGTGCTTTCTACAACTGTATACGCAAAATACTTAAGTCCAGTGGGCTACGCTAAAATTATCTGTTGAATGAGTAGCCTTTTGTTGAACCATTTTCAATTCGTCATTTACAATCCTGTTAAAAAGCATGCTTCAAGTGTACTGTAGCTCGGTAACTTGCTTTGCATCAGCACCAGTCTCATTATAAGCACACAACATTAAATGTTGGTGACCCTGAAGCAGTTGTGAGCCCGGTTGTTAGGAGGACATGTTTAAAAATTTGCTGTATTGTAAAGCTGAAAGGCAAAAATACTTTCTGGAAGACTAAGGCAATCAATTATATTTTAAACTCTTTATATGCACGTGTTATATTAGCATGTCCATTTACTATGCTGTTTTTCTTTGAGTGTAATCTAGTGTCCTGAAAAGGGGTTTTCTAATTTTTAGTCATTCTGTCCCACAAAACACTGTTGCTCAAGTCTGAAACACCTAGTTTAATTTAGTTAAGTGTAAGAGACACCAAATTACATGTGTATATTGGCCAGTTTGGCATAAATTGGTACGGCAAATCCACTGCCCCACACTCCAGTCCCAATAGATGGTTTGCCAACTGCCATTAAAACTCAAAGAAAAGAATAATTGGTACAGCAGAGCCATCGCATTTTTTACTGTGACAATAGCAGTGTTTACAAGTGTTGAAGGGTGTGGCATTTCCAACACATGCTCTAATAACTGAAGTGTTGGCCAGCAGGCTGAGCTTTCCAGAGTGGAATAAGGTGTTGCAGTTATATGCAGTTATTTGCAGTATGAGACCAAAAAAAAAAAAACGTCTTCTGCACCGCACGTCGCGTAAACCTATTCTCGTCGACCCCCGAATTAAAATTATGATCCAGCAAATGGCCAAAATATGGGCACTTTAATGTTTATTTGCTTGATTTATTGCAGCATTTTTATGGCAGAGGCACCCCCACCTAACCTGAAATGAAGAGTGCATCCATTAATGTTTGGAGAAATTATTACATTTTTATAAAACATTGTTTAAGTGTCAGGATGCACGTGACTCGGCATTTGACTGATCAATCCTCCGTGTTCATTTTAATGTAATCAATCTGAGCAACACATTGCAGTGTCTGGAAAACAAAACGCCGGATTCTTCTTTTTAATATAGTTAAATTAAGTGCTTGAATATACATTTGTCACGACAATGAGCCAATTTATGAGTTATAATAGCGCACACTAATTGCTGGTTGACTGGTACAATATGTACAATCCATCCTCGTAATCTTCATTTTTTTTGATCTGCAGCAGTTTAAAGACTATATCTAGTGGTGGTGCTGTATCAGACCGTGCAATATCAAAAGGTGTTTCTAACATTTTATCTCTTCACTCTCTGCTAACAAACAAGAGCAGCATCATTACACGACCACAAGTGTGCCATCTGGGGACTCTAATGCAGGTCTTCAAAAACTGTTTTCATATTCATATTTCATAAGTGTTGTTGGGCTAACTTTTTGGCCCACAGGTCAGCAGACCCACTGGAGAGACTCCCACTGCTCCAGATGGCCAGCTCTCCCCTGCTGGCATGACAAACCTGTGCCTTTACTAGCCCAATTCAACTTAAAGAGTCGAAGCCACCAGGCACGTACACGTGCATAGTCTTGGTATCTTTGTCAGACAATGACCTAATTGCAGGGCAGATTTTAGCTACTTAACAACCTCACTATCACTTTAAAATGGCAGCTTCTTGCATTCAGATATCTGCTCTGCACATAGAACTCTCTGATGTCCAAACACAATTTGGGGTTTACAGTATAAACAATGCAGTCAATAACTGGATATTGTAAATAAATAAATATTTAAATTATATTGTCTGTTTTTGTCTCTTTCTCATCAGAAAAAGTAAGCAAAGCCAACAACCACAAAGACGGTAACATGGTGGGAATAAACAGGTGAGTCGCACGAAGCGTGTGCATTTCCTGTGAAATTTGAATTATTTGTCACCTTATTACATTAACAGTTTTTTTTGCAGTATAAGTGTTGGGTATACTGTGGGTGTTCATTATGTCTCTGTTTTAGTCCGTTCCTGGATGAGTGCTTCAGACAATCACCCTTTAACTCGCGCTCCAAGAGCTCTTCCCCCGCAGAGGCCAGCTCCTCGACCAGGCCAGTGTACCACGGTAAGACGCATGTAAACCACACACACACTTACTGTACTCACACTCAACATGGTCAAAGTCTTGTATAGACTATTGGGACAGATCAATAGGTGATACAACTACAACTGCGTAATGCGGTATCCAACTGCGTAACCTAGTAGTTCTCTGTCGTGGTGCCGGATACGCACTGCGATTTCCTGCCCGATCAGTAGGGGTCGCTACGCAAGGTTGTTGTGCTACTGGCTACAGTGAGCAATGGCGTCTGAGAGAGATCGACTGTTGTTGTTGTCGCAGCTGAATAACATTGAAACTCAGATACTTTTAATACAAAAATGGAGACGTGAAAGACAGAGGGGACGTGTCGGTAGGTGGTCTGTACGTCCACTAAATGTACCGAGACTGATGGCAGGCGAATTTAACAGTCTTATTGGACCGATGAGGGACATGAACGAAGAAACCCACTTCAGGTACTTCCGAATGTCGGCTGGCAAACTTGACGAACTTCTACACCGTGTGCGATATCATATTAATCATCGAGGCACCCACCGCATGCCCATTGATTCCGATCAGAGACTGGCTGAGGAGCAATTGTAGCCCTCTCTGTTGTCCCTTGATGGAGTGACGGACACTTAAAAAATATTCCGGAGACAACGGAAAGGCTCTCCGGCGATGTAGAGCGCTTTACGCAGCAGTATAAATTGGGCTTAAGGAACAGCTAAATGGGCTTTATTTTGCTAATATTGTATCTTGCATCTACAATAATTTGTTATTGGTTGTCTTGTTTTGGACATATATTTTTTCTCTTTTTTTTAAGTGTGTTTTGTCAATTAACTTAAAACAAAGTGCTGTAACCAGAAAGTGCAAAGCAAATCTATATTTGGTGTGCACTCCCGTTGCCTTTTAAAACTGTGCCATTTCTCCAGGTGCACATGCAAAAGTTTATTTAAGGTTGTTCCAAGCATCTTCGAAAAAATTGCCATGATTTAGTTTGTCTGATTGTCTTCTCTCTCTTCATGTACGCCCAGTACACCCTGACTGACTCCATGGTGTTGAGATCAGGGCTCTGTCGTGGGGCCCACACCATCTGTTGTTCTTCTGATCACTGAAAAATATTTCCATTAGGATTTCTCAATGTACACGGGGCAGAAGGAAGTTTGCGAGCACTGTGGTACCTCCCTGATGGTTCTGTGTGATAATCGACAACAAACTAAATCCTCCTGCCACCCTCAGAGTCTCACTCAAAAAAGGAGTAAAATGAGAAACTAAACAATTGAAGTGAGACTAATATGGCCTGTATTTATTTAGCAGTTTTCTAGTCTCGATGACCAGTCAAAGCTGCTTTATATTATTTAAACACTTTAACCGACTGAAACAAGGAAGTATTTAAGTGACAGTAATTAACAGTCTGTGCAGTTGTAGGAACAACTCATTACGCAGAGATACCATTATACACTTACATACATGCAGTGTATGAGAGTGCAACAACTCAAACAACTCGACACAAAAAGAACGATTTTTATCCGAGCACATGGCCACATCAAACTACCTCGAACTTTATATAATATAATATTATCTCATCCTCATCTCTGGCAAACCTCCCCATCCAGTTCATCTTTACAACGCCATTCAGCGTGTCTGCACTCTTAAGCGTTTCCCCAACCTGAAGGCATCTGCCCAGGGCATCACCTGCCTCTCTCTCCTCCACATCTTCCCTGCCATCCCAGATCCTCCTCCATGTTCCTTTGGCAGTGAAAGATCCGGAGGTTAATTAGCTTGTGCCAGCTTTGCCTGTCCCTCTGCCAGTTAATGAAAATCTGATTGGCTTCTGGGTGTCAAGAGTGTCCTGAAAGTTAATTCGCCCAGCACACCTCTCTTTCCTCTTGTGTGTTTAAGCTTCAGATCTAGCCTCTGCTGCTTTTACTCTTACTGTGTAGCTCTTCTCTACCGTTCATGTGTCTGTACACAGCTGCTTTTTTTTCCCACCTAAATATTAGGAAGCAGTTGCACCAGACCTTTAATTTAATTCACTAATTCATTGCAATAGCTGACATTAATTCATCCCACATAGGGAGCACCATTGACCTTTTATATATTTTGGACCCAGAATCAAGAGGTTTAGCTTAATGTACTTTGGAATAAAAATTTACTTCTAATTTACGGGGTGCATAATGATTGCGAATAATGATAAATGATTGTTTTCTCCAGTGACTAAAACTACTGGACTATGCAGTACTACTGGGTAGTTTCATTTATTCTGTATTTATCCTTATTTTAATCTGCAGTGCATAACTTTTAAATATAAACAAATATGTGCTACATTCAAATGAATGACAAATGACCACACAACATCTTTGTGTGTGTGTGTGTCTGTCTCTCTCAATATAACAACCTCATACAGTTGCATTATGAGACGTACAGAAGTGGATTCTACCACTAAAAATAAATCCAGACATTCACAAATCGTATTTTAATCACAATCACATTATTTTTTTTATTTTTTTATTTTTTTGCTTGTAGAGCATGTGGTTGTACGATGTTGAAAAAGTGTTTTCCGCCAACAGCTAATGCAGAGCAAAGCGAGTGCTCTGTAAGCAACTGCCCGTGTGTGCCAAACACAACACGGCTCCTGCTGTTCACTGCACCACGCGACTCCAAGTGTCTCGGATGAAGTCTGGCAACTTTTAAAGACGTCTATGCTATACAACACATAACTTACTGAGGCGTTGGCAGACAGTAGGGTGTGTGTGTGAGCGTCATCAGCAGAATTGTTGATGTAACATCATCCTCAGTGTGTTCAAAGTACAGTCAATTGTTATGTGCCCTACAACAGTTATATTAAACGGTATGAGCGTTTCCCTTTAAAGGTCCCATATTATATCCTATTTCTCCAGTCTCTCAGTTAAATTAGTTCCAAAGGAGCGCGGAAGTCAACGTCGCGTGTTATATCTTCTGTACTTAGACTGAGATAGACCACAAAAACATGAGTGAGTCATACTTTCACACGTTGGCGACTGGTTGGGCCTCCAGAGTCCCATATATAAGGGTTTATATGATTAAAAAGTTGATTTTGCATAATATGGGACCTTTTTAAAGGTCCAGTGTGTAAGAATTAGTGACATCTAATCATGAGATTACAGATTATAAAAAAGACTCCTCAAATAAGCTTATTGCTCTTCTTCATCGTAAAATGCAAAACACACAAAACACGGTTTGTCCATTCAGGCTGCCGTAGATACTTAGAAACCAAATATACATGTTACTCATACTTACTTATAGGTTGTATATTTAGTTTTTGCCAATAAACCCTCCTAATTGTTACACACTGGACCTTTATATGCAAGAAAAAGAAGAAGTGAGTCAGACTTTGTGTGACATTAATGTGATGAGAGGAGTTGGTCATCTTCTGCCATCAGCCAGAGAGGGTTTAGCACAATCTGTAATTTCTCGTTTGTGTCCCACTCTCTCCAGCTCTAATGGCACTAATTAAACCCATTAGCCACTTCAAGGGCCACACCACACCCTAATTGGCTTAATCATCAGTGTGTTCGCCGGGGTCGTGGCCTCGAGTCCCTGTTGTCGGGCTTCTTGTTTCTTTTCCTGACCCGGCCGTTCGCCGGTGCTCACATATACGACTCGGGGCAAGTTAAATAGTTTATGGCTTATTCTCAGAAACTAAGCCTTGTAAGAAGGTCTGGGATTTCCCAGAAAAAAAGCCATGCACGGTCACTGTAGAGAAAAGCCGTACAGATAGCTGGTCTCGTATTAGCGGGAGGCAGGTTTCTGCTAATTCAGGAGGTCAGAAGGTTTGTGACCTGCAGGTTGACTCGGGTCACGGTAACTCCAGTTTGTTGACAGGTCTCATGTGACGCTTTTGTGTTGAGCCACAAACATACACATTTGCCTGTGCTATTTATTTGTTATTATTTATTCAGCGAACAGGCGCGTGCTGCTTTACACTGCCCTATTTACATGCCTTTGCTATTACGCAGGCACACACACACACACACATGCCCTCACTCACCCTTGTTACAATAGTGATTCACGTCCCTGTAGCAGAATGACAACTGATGTGGAATCAGCGGAATGAACTGCAACTAACAATTATTTTCATTGTTGCTTAAGTGGCTAATTTATTGTTGTTGTTGTTTTGATTATTCAATTAAATGCTTTGTGCATGAAATATTAAAGAACAGAAAAAAACACTCCAATGATACAATGCAATTACTTATTTAAATATGAATATTTATTGAAATTGAAGGAATTCTTTATTATTATTATTATTCCGTATTTTTGAGCCCTTTCCCATGCCCCAAAGCTCCCAGATTTGTGCAACCACATCAGACCTGGTGAACGATTGCGTGGAAAATTGGAAGTGGGAGGGGCTAAAAAACTGACGCAAAAAAGTGCTAGTAGGTCATCTCCTGTCCGGTTTAACGTACATGAACGAAACTTGGTACGCACGTTCATACAGGAATGCCGCCATTTTGGATTGAACGCGAAAACGGAAGCGTTTTTGGCGAATTTGCACCAATGCTACAAAATCTATCCAGTTGAACATATATTTGCTGTGTTTTTTTTTTTCCTTTTAGAAATTAAGTTCATGATATTACCTGATACCCGTTGACTGAGAAAATTGGCACCATGTCTTTGCAGGTGTTAAACTGAAGAGGCAGCTGTTAGTGAGATTATTTTTATATTGTGTGTCACAGACAAAAACTTCTTGCATCGATTGAGTTTGGGTTTTGTTTTGAGCTCTCAACTGTACATCTGTGGCTCTCATGTGAAGAGACTGTTTAACAGGATCTTCGCGTAGTCGAGTCTATTGTGGGGAACGGTCTGTGGCACAATTGGCCGTTTTGTCGTCCTTATCTGACTCTTTAAACTCAAACCCATCACCAAAGTGTGTCTATTTTTAAGGTACTCTCTCCTTGTTTGGTTTTATTAGATTCCTCCTCCTGGTAGAAATGACCTTGTTGTGTGTCACAGTCACACTCCATCCATGTTTGCTTTTGTTTGAGTTGTCTTATTGCAGATTTCTTAGCGTGCAACCATGACGTGTGGAATAACATTTATCGCTGTCAATCAGGTTACCCAAAAGTACTGACTGACTCTGATTTGACCAGGGTCAGTCTTTGTAACGTGTTCTTTGAACAAGATAGTTCAAATTATAAATAAAAGGACCTCCCTCTATGAATTAGTTGTATCGTACAATGATAAAGGTATCCCATATTTTTCCTTGAGGAATTTATGTCTTTTTATCTCTATTCATATTGAGGGGGTTTTATTCAAAGCAGAAACGTTGTCAGTCAGAGCCTATTAAAGCCTTGACATTATTCGTACAATCAGAGGAAGCAGGAACTCTGGCCTGCAAGTACATTCATAAAAAATAAAACGTAGTGCTAAATAAACAATAATTTATTCTTAAAGATGGCTGTCTCATGCCATCACTGACGAACATAATCCAGACCGAAATCCAGACCTAGTCATCCAATAATGTTTTACTGGCGATGGCTCTCATAAAAGATGGATGGAATGGAGCCATTCTTGTGTGGTTTGTTGTCCGACTGTTATTTTGGCCACATATTTGCCTTCACTTATTAACTGTCGAGTATTTAACATATTCATACGTATTTAACAAAGCCTAAATGTGCATAAAAAGTCATAGAACATTTCAAGTGGTATGGGCCATATTTCTTGATCATTTCAGTGTTGATGCGTGATGAATTCGACTTGTTTCATAGCAGCTTGACTTCACAGCTCTTAATCTACCTGCAGATGCTGTTATGGATGACTGTGTAAACAATTTTGTGTGTGTGTGTGTTTTCCAGACTCGGAAAAGGATGATTGTGAGCCAGGAAATGGAATTGCCCAATGGAGACTAAATGAGCAGCTCTTCCCCTGTCCGGTCTGTGGCAAGGTGTTTGGTCGACAGCAGACGCTTTCAAGACATCTGTCTCTACACACAGGTAAATAAACACACACACAAACATTAACACAAACATAAACAACATTGTTAGCCCATCACATATACGTATACACTACTCTGCACATTTGCATCCCTTTATCGATGTATAGCTGCTAGCTGTGTTGCTTTCGTTTGCGCTGCCCACAGTAAGTAAATAAGGTTGACTAGACTAGATTAACCTTACTTTAAAGAGATTACTACCATGATTAGTCTCACTGGGAAAACTGCCCATCTAATTACCCAGCTAGAAGGATGCCTTAGAGAGCACACACACAAGCACAAGCACAACAATAGTTTCTCTCTTTCACTTTCTCGCTCACGCTCAGACATGGGAGACTTCCTCCGGATGAAGCTGTGTGCTCTCCAGAGTCCTGATTACAGTGTTTTCAAACATATGCCTTGGTTGCGCCCAACCGATCCATTGCACCCAATAGCCGTCTCCCATAATCCTTCTCTTGCTCCTTATTAGGAGGGCGAAAGCAAATTAATGAACACACTTTTATCTTAAGCAAATGAATGATTGATTAGAAATTAATGCAGCCTACTTGGGAGAAGTAGACCAAATCACGAAAAGCACAAATGGAGACTCGTGTACGAAATGCCCCCACACAATTGGACATGCTCTCGCATTTTGCAGGCACACACTACACAATACACACACACGCGCACACACACACCATCTGAGAGTGTTGGCTGCGAACAGCTTGGCCACACCACAGAGAGCAGAAGCAGGGGCATATGTCAGTGTGATGGTCTTTTTGGTTTCCCCGACGACATAAAGGTTGCCTGGCTTCATGTCCTTGGGGCAAATGGTGTGTGTGTGTGTGTGTGTGCGCACATGTGTGTGTGGATGTGCTGTGCTTATTTTAGGGATGTCCCAATCAGCTTTTTGGCCTCTGATCAAATCGTTTTTACTGTCGAGTATGTGCCGATACGGAGTCCCAGTCTGATACTGATACTGCACACTGCATCTTTCTTTAAATTTAATAAAAAATGTACACAGTCAGTAAAAAGAATACTATTTCTGACTCGTATGTCTGCTGCTGCTGCTGCTGTGAGGCTCTTGGTAGTGCTGCTGGTAGAGAAATAGGGAGAGGGCGTGCATGTTGTCAGCGCTGTTAGCTAAACCAGCACTGTGTTGTGTACATATCATTAAACTGCGAGCAAGTTTGTAAAAATATCACTTCTCTGCATGTTTGCTGAACATGCAGAGAAGTGATATTTTTGGAGTGTGTAGAAAACTGTGTGTACATGTGCTGCAGTGCTCGGTGCAGATAGAAGACGGTCAGTGATTGCTTAGAGAGACTGGGATATCCCTAGTTGATTTGTCTGTTATTAAAAGGGGCGATGATAAGTCATTTTATTTTTTAATTTTTTGTAGAAACGACAGTATGATTTTAGCAGATTGTCGACAGCATTCGTGGTTGTAGAAAAAATGGGTATGTGCCTGTCAGTGTGTGGTGTTTTAAGAGAACATATATATATATATATCACCAGAAAATCAGCATTTCCTAATAATCTAATAATCTAAGAACAGTCAGGAGTTAGACAGGAGAACATTTCTCAATTTGTTTGTAGGATATTGCTGGAAAATAAGTTCAAATAATGTTTCATTCTTCCCAGGATCAGAGTTTACTGCCGGAGTCAGGCTGAGGTGAAGGGAGGAGTAAGGCATTGCGTATTTATTAGTGTTTAAAGGCGCAATTTGTAAGAATGTGGCCAAAAACGGTTACTACACTCCAATTCAAAATACAGAGGGTTTCGTTTTCTCCGCCATTGTAGCTCAGACGTAACTGGCAACCCGTGGTTGCTCGGCAGCTGGGACTCTACTGACTGCAATGATTGGTAGACGGCGGTAGGTGGCGCCACATGCCAAAACATGATTTCAAAACATAGACATGATTTGCAGTCTGCAAAATATTTTTTTAATGTGAACATTCTGCCTGTACTATTGTTGTTGGTGAGTTCAGTTTGTTATATGAACATTATTCCTGAGTCTCTGTGACATATTAGGAGGATTTTTTGGCCAGTTGCTTAAGATTTATTACATAATGCACCTTTAAGTTTGGTAGATAAACAGCTTCTTATCATTAGACTTACCTTTAAGGCTCAGTGGCTGGAGTGCAACTTAATGACACATCATCTGGGGTAAATGTTGACAGTAACCCAAGGTCTTGTCTTATCTGTGTGTGTTGTTTTCCAGAAGAGAGGAAGTACAAGTGTCACCTGTGTCCCTACGCAGCCAAGTGCAGGGCAAACCTCAATCAGCACCTGACCATCCACTCTGTGAAGCTGGTCAACACGGACGCCGAGCAGATCGTCAGCGCTGTCACGGCCGACTCTGCAGACCGCAAAAACTGCCCGTACTATTACAGGTAGTGATAACTGACAAAAGCACCACAATAACCTCTGTCATACTGTCTGACCATCTGTATGTGCTGTTTAAATCCTCATATTTGTTTTGTTTTTTCCACAGCAGATCTTTTCTGTTGGTCTGTTTTCTTTTTTTGTCAATCATTTATGTGTAGGGCTGAAACAATTACTCGATTAGTCATGCACTAACACGCGTTAATGTTGACGCCAGGAAGAAATGGATGAATATTTGGGAAACATAGGTTATTGAAATTGAGAGAAACCTTTACCCTGATTTCTGCATTATAATAGAGTATTCAGAATATTTCCCAATAAAGCCTTGTTAAAAAAAGGAATAGAAACGGGTGGATGCTAGAATGCTTTTATTTTGAAATGGATACAGGACATGTGCTGCGTGTGACATATGCGACAGATAAAGGCATAGATTAGCTGTTCAGCAGAGCTGAGAGGCGTCGCTGCTGCAGCAGCAGCAGCTGAAGGGAGGTGTTATAGAGAGAGAGGTCAGTCGGTCGGTGTCACACTCTTTAAAAACACCTTGTTGTTATTGAAAAAATGCTTGAATACAAAGTGACTTTGGGATTAAAAAAAAAAACAGACAGGATGGGTCACTAAATCAGGAGGTGAGCCGAAGCTCACGCTGCTCCCTGACATAATCAAAATAGGTCTTTTGTAATTGTTTTGATTGAGAAAGAGACCCCTAGTGGCAAAAATTATTTATATTATATGTTTGATCAATGGGGGAAAAAAAAACAAATATTAAAAATACTCTTTGGAACTAAAGAAGGCACTTTTTTTTCAGGTGAAAACCAATCTTCTGTATAAGGGAGATTGTATCTATTCATGTTTATTGATCCAGGTCCAGAACCTGAATTGACAATCAACATCGCAAAAGTATCAGCGCTGGAGTTGTCACTAAGAGTAAATTTTATTGTATAGAATGCCATCCATCTCAAAACGTCTATTAATCAAAGCTAAAGGCACACGTGCCATGTGTCCCCTCTACATTGTACAGATGACCACGCCCCCTACAGTGCGCCCTCACTCACAGCTCCCTCCCTACTTCTTTGCATTTTTCAAAATCAGGCCGAGTTGGCCTCAGATCAGCGGGTTAAGTTGCACTTTAAGTGAAACTATCTGCCTCTTGACTGGAGCATCAGAGACCTGAGAGTAATATCGAGCTTCTCGTCTACTTTCTGACATTGTGCTAATATTTCTACGTGGCAAATCATAATGCACAAACACAATCCTCACCGTCCTCCTCTCTGTTTTTCCGTCCAGCTGCCATGTGTGCGGTTTCCAGACGGAGCTGAATGCCCAGTTTGTCAGCCACATGTCGCTCCATGTGGACAAGGAGCAGTGGATGTTCTCGCTCTGCTGCAGCGTCTGCGACTACGTCAGCATGGAGGAGCACGACATGAAGAGCCACATCAGCACCGGTCATGCAGGTACAGGTTACATTTGTCATAAAATGTATTATTTTGGTCATTTTATGTTCCAATATAAGCACATTTTAAGCTATTGTAGTTCAGTTTCTGCTGGAGTACAAAAACAGACCAGAGTAAATGTTACTGTCCAAAATATTTTATATGACAAGAAATCAGCAGTGTGAAGTCGAGGCATAAAGGTGCAGCAGACGGTTATTTACACTTGATAAACACACAGTTGAGTACGAGTTCACAGGACACGGCGCAAGACTAGCAGTAGAGGAGGTTTTCACAAACAAGCCTCCTACTGCACTTGACTTTCCTTGGACTTAAAATGCTGCTGGTCTGAACCTCTGGTGGTCGATACGAGTGTTTTTGTCTAAACAGCTTTGTCCAGTTTATTGCTGATGTTTTGTTCCTCACAGCATGTGTGTCCATGTCGGCTTCTTGTGTGTGTGTGTGGGTGTGTGGGTGGGTTGGGGAGGAAGGGGGGGGGTGTCTGACCCAGACAGCCAACCGGTCTTTCACAGTCGACGGTGGCCTTGTTTATCTTAGAAGGTTGGTCCTTATTGTGCCTTAGGTGGAGGAAAATCAATAGGCCTCGGTTCCTTTGGAGACAATCTGGGTTTACGATGCCGCTGTGGCCATCTTTTTTAAGACTCGAATCCGGCGATGGCATTTATCTCAGTCCTCTCGCAAGATGGACACCGCCCACCAGACACACAAATGTACAAGAGTGTGTAATCACACCTCCTTTTTCTGTTTGTGGGGATTTAAATAATTTGTCAAGATCCAGCTGTTTGTCAAGCGTGTCAAAACGTCCTAGAATTGGTTTATACGGCACCGTCTAGAAGAAGTAGTACTGTAAAAGGGTCGTTGTTTGGTCAACTGTGTGGACACAGTGCTGAGTTCATGTAAACCTCCTGTGAAGCATAGACGTTACACAGAGTAGTGAGGTTGTGTGTGTGTGTTTGTGTGGCCTTCTCAATGGAGGAGAGGAAGGTGGTCTTGGAATTCTCTGGCTGGTAGATTTTGCATCTATATTTTTTCATTCCTCTATCATGAATAGTACCATGCAGTCTCTGGAATAAATAAATAAAGGAAAAAGTGCAATATTTTTTAGTTCAGGTATATTTCATGGTCAAGGCCCACAGGCTTGGAGCAGCGTACATTCTGTGGCTTCAGCCTTTTAGATATGCTATGAAAAAGGCAAATAGATGCTAAATGCTGCAGCAGAGGAGATAAAAGCGTCCTTAAACTGGTTCAATACTGTATTCAGACTGTCGCTGCGGCTGCGCTGCAAATGACCTTCGCTTATTTAGATTTGATTGATGGCGGTTAATCGCGACTATTGCCATTGTGTGAAAAATTATGTTCACAGCATGCTAGCATTCCTGTATAGCTCAGGCTCAGTCGTGTGTGTGTGTGCGTGTCTGTATTAAAAAGTTAGGTCAACCATTTCAGGGTCTGTGTAACCTTTTCTCCCTGCTTTCACTCCCTCATGAGTGAATGCCCTTTGTTGAGCTGTGCCCCGAGATGCTCCCACCATCTTAGCTCCTTCAGCCATGACCCACGGTCCTCGCCCCCCCCCCTTCTCCTTTCTCCCCCTCCCCGTCTAATTCCCTCTCTTCTCAGTGAATTGCAGACTTAGGGAAGGGGATCAATAAAAGCACACTGCATCTTGATTGGACTGGCAGCAGGGCCTCAGACAGACCACATCCATGCTGCCTGCTTGTATTCTATTTGTGTGAATGTCACTGTATGATGCACGTGACCGTGAGGAGCTTGAAAGAGATTTTTTTTTCGAGATATCTTTCCTCTTTGATCCTCTAAAGAATGCTCATCGATCATAACAATTAAGATTTCTCATTTGCCGTCCCCTTGTGGTCAGGTCTGAACTCGAGAAGTCCCCTCAGCGAGACCAAAAGCACCTCCTCGTCCCTCTCGGCCCTCAGCGATTCACTCAACAGCTCGGAGGGCGGAGACCTCACCCACAGTAACGAAGAACTCAAGAGCCTGCTGGCCCCGCCCTCCTCCACAGGCAGCCAGTCCAGCTCGGGAAGCCACTCGGGATCGGGAACTGAGGACAAGTCGGAAAAAGGCAAGAGCTTAGACACATTCGTTTGCATGATGCACACATTCATAGAGATATTTCACACTTAAGATCCTCTGCTAATCTGATTTGTCTGGATATTTGTCCCACTAACTGTAATTAATAGTTTCTGTACTTTTGCACGTGCACTGATAATGCAGCAGCATTCACCTTTTTCCAAAAGGCCCCGTCACCTCTTTAATCATAAGTCTCACGTGAGATGACTAAATCTATTGAGTGTGTCTGTTGGACCATGTTGCTGTGCTGCTCTACTAAGAGGGAATACTTCTCAAACTGTTAAAAAGATTCCATTAAGCAGCTTAATTTACTCGTCACAAGATGTGCTTTTCAAACTGTGAAGACAGATGTTTACTGAAGTAAAAAATAATAATAATCGCTTAGCGGCCTTGGAGTGTTGGACATGATTGTGATGTTGCATCCTTCTGTCTTGACATGAAACAAATCACTTCCTGTGTGCATAGTTTGAAAGATGCCCGGCGACACATGGTCTGAACAGTCCTGTACTGAAAAACACATAGAGGATCATGTGGCGCTGACTAATGGACTTCACTTTTTGACTCATCCTCTCCCCCTCCCCCCCTTCTCGCTCCAGGCTTCGAGTGCGTCTTCTGCAACTTCGTGTGCAAGACGCGCAGCATGTACGAGCGGCACCTCCAGATCCACCTCATCACGCGGATGTTCGAGTGCGACGTCTGCCACAAGTTCCTCAAGACGCCCGAGCAGCTGCTGGAGCACAAGAAGTGCCACACCGTCCCCTCCGGAGGGCTCAAGTAAGGAAAGCAAGTACAGACAGAGGTTCCTAACTCCGCCCACCTGACCCCCTCCCTCACCTGATCAACTCATTGCGCTCAAAAACATACATGCAGTATATGTGCGTTCATACAGTGATGCCAGAGGTGCGTGTTAAAGAATAGAATACTTGCTAATTCTTGATTATAACAATGAACCAAATACAATTTATTTATTTATTTATTTATTTTTACATACACACAATTATTAGGTCTAAATATGGTAACGCTTAAGATTAGGAAACACATATTCACCATTAACTAGGTGCTTACTAACATATATAAGTCGCATACTAGCCCTTTATTAGTAAACATTAAGCACATATTAACACCTTATTCTACATAACCTTATTCTACCTCTATTACGACTTGAATTAAGATTTTTCCTACATAAGGTTTTAATACGTGCTAAATATTCACAAATAAAGGGCTAGTATGCTATATATATATGTTAGTAAGCACCTAGTTAATGGTGAATATGTGTTCCCTAATCTAAAGTGTTACCAATATGAGTAATTTAATATAAATAGAACATAGATAGAAACTAACAACACAAACCGTGGGCAGAAATATTTCCCATATGTATTATACCCCAGATTGTACTATCCAGATACATCCATATACGACACGAGTTAACCTTCATTAACAAGATAAACACACATATACAGGATCAGTGTGAATATTATCCCAACTGTCTCCCGAATCAGTGAACCTCACTCTTAATGTTCGTTATCTGCAGCCAGAAAATGAAGTGATACAAGCTGTACTTGCGCTTGCAGTATCTTCCAACCTCCTGGCAAGTGGTAACTAGTTATGAGACGGTAGTCTGTGGGTCTGCAGTGGCTGTTCTGAACATAAGGGCCGAGATGGAGAATGAGATAGAAACGGGCCCCCCCCCCCCCCCTTAGGGTCTGTTGTTCTACTGCCCACAGCAAAACAGCTGTGCCAACAGAAAATATCTGAACCCTGCATTGGAGAAAGTGATTTTTCTTTCTTTCCACTGAATACAGATCGTCTGTGTAGTTAACCGTGCATTTTGCTGCCACAATTACATAAGCTGTAATATTATAAGATCATAGACTGGACACAGACGTCGATCCAATACACAACAAAACCAATGCAGGCCTTAAAGCTGACGCACATCCAATCTAGGGCTGGGCAAAATAATTCAATAACTATATATGACTAATCTAATCTAATCAAAATAACAGAGTTTCAGTATATCGATATCATGTTTGCTATGAATGATTTGCCTCAATTTTGTGAAATGTTTCTCTGTTTAACAGGTGATTGCTATTTTATGTCTGTAATCCACAAATATCAGGTTTCTTCAAGTTAGACTCACGTTTAATTGACTGAATTGAAACAATCTTTTTTTTTACTTGTATTGCCCAGTCCTAACCAAACCCTAACTCACATTAAAGATCGTATTCGTGCCAACGTACACTATATGGACAAAAGTATTTGGCCTCACAAGGGCAAACTTAAAGCTTCAGCATACCAAGACGTTTTGGACAACAGTTTGAGGAAGACCCTTTTTCTAGTCCAACATGACGGTGCCTGAGTGCACAAAGTTGTTGACTGAGCCATTATTATAGCGCTTTTGAGACACCCATGTATTGATTTCTTTTTTTTGGCATGTTACAAATAAACAAACTAGTTGACGTTTCGCTCCACTAGATGATGCCAAGTGTTCGCTCTCACTCGAGCGATATCGTGACACTGTCGGATTGTGCCGTTTCTGGCAATTCCCATCCCCTATCGAGATTGCGAGCCAGTGCTTCTCATCAGTCCAACATCAGTGTCTGACCTCATGAATGCTCTATAGACTGAATAAGAGCTGAAGTAGAGCTGAAACAAGCTTTTTTTCATTACTAAAACAAGATGTCTGATTGTTTCAGCTTCTTAAATGTGAATCTTTTCTGCGTTTCTTTATCCCACATAACAAAGGAATCATCACAACTGAATCATTTCGGTTTGCGGACAAAACGAGACATTCGAGAGCGCCGTCGTCTCCAGGTTTGACAAACACTGTTTTCGGATATTTTATGGACCAAACGAGAAAATAATTGACAGATTAATCAATTACGAAAACAATCCTTAGTTGCAGCTCTACATAGAAGCTTGAGGAAAGTCTTCCAAGACGTGTGGAAGCTGCAAAAGAGAGACCTGCTCTACATTAAAGTACTGTATATGGTCTGTTGTAATGGTCAGGCGTCCAAATACTTTAGTCCATATAGTGTACTTTTTAAATATTGACAGTTTTGAAGCTCTGACATGCTTCCCTCCCCCTTCTCCATCCTCCAGACCCACAGGAGCCTTTGTTGTACTGTCACATTTATGTATTTCAGGTGTGTTGAGCTAATGTAAGGCCCATCTGTTGACCTTATCCATGTTTTTAGTCTAGTCACAGTAATGTATTCTAACACAGTTTGGTTGACATTTAGGATGAACAGCTTCTATATACATTTACCTCAGAGTTCAATCACAAATGTAGGGCATTGTGTTTAAGTTCATTTCAAGTCACACAAACCATTTCTTTTTGTTTTGTTTTCGGTGTCCTGACTCATTTCCAATCTGTGCATGTGCAGAACCATCGAGTGTCATGATGATTCCCACCTCACCTTGTCATAAACAGTGTTCCACGTCTTATTTATTTTTTATCTGTGCCGTCATCCGTGGAGTTAGGACAATCTCAACATTGTTGTTATGAGTGTAAATGGAGACGACAAAGTTGCACTTCTGTTTTTCGACTAAACAAACACACGAGAAGGCCCTTTCGCAGCATCTATTAGTCTTTAAATTGAGGACTTGCTGCTCGCTGTAGTGTCACTGAGCAAATGTGAAAATGTTTCTTCTGTCTGGTGCCAGTGTTTTTTGAAGCTAGATTGATTTCTTTAAGCCAGCATTCAAAAGAGAAATAAGCAGGTAGTGGCTATTTTAGATTCTCTTCATTCAGCAGAGGGGAAAAAATGGATGAACTGAGCTATTGCTAGTCTTTATATTTAACTTTATAAGTAACAGCTTTTATTGTTAAAATACGCACATAGTTTTTAAGAATTTGTTTTCAGATCAAAATCACAATTTGAACCTAAAGCAATTTAGCCTATTAGATGAAAAGATAATGAAAATAATTAATATTGAGGGAAACCATGCACAGACAAATGGATATTCAAGGTAAATGACCTACATTTGCTGACCTTCCAGTCCCGATATTTGTGCCCGTCCAGTGTGTACGTGCGTATACACCTGATCAATGTGAAGTGTTTTCATATATGTAGGAGTGTGTAGACAGAGGGAGAGAGGGCCTTGATCATTTCGAGGTTTTTCTGAGGTGATTCTGTTCTGCAGGGTTTGTGAAGCGCTTTGGGGCCCAGAGCAGATGAAAGGTGCTATTTAAATGTAAGTGCCACTCCATTCCTTCATTTCCCCTCATGTCCTACTGCTTCACTCCTTTCTTCAGCCTGTCAATCTCCCTCCCTCCCTCCTTCCCACACACACACGCACACACAAACCTGATCACGTCCACTCTCCGATCATTAAGCTGCCACACATACTACTGTACATGATATACATTTTTCCTTTATCTGTCCTTCTCCTCTTCATCACTTTGTGTTCCTAAATTTCAAGTTGTGCCAGGTGACTTTGAACGAAACACGTTGCCAACGATTCTTGTCTTCTGCCTTTGTGTGTTTTGCTCTCCCCCCCCCCCCCCCTCCGCCCTTCTCCCACCCGTTTGTTGCATTTCCCAGGTGCCCTTTCTGCATCTACTCCACCAATCGTCCAGCGGCCATGGAGTGCCACCTTAAGACGCACTGTAAGATGGAGTACCGCTGCCGCATCTGTCAGGGACTGTGGCCCGACCAGGCCTCATTGGAGGCCCACATGCGCGGTCACCGCCTGGGAAACCACTACAAGTGTGAGCAGTGTGGCTACTTGTCCAAGACGGCCAACAAGCTGATCGAGCACGTGCGCGTGCACACGGGCGAGCGGCCCTTCCACTGCGACCGCTGCTCTTACAGCTGCAAGCGCAAGGATAACCTCAACCTGCACAAGAAGCTGAAGCACGCGCCGCGCCAGACTTTCGGCTGCCAAGAGTGCCCTTTCACCACCACACACCCTTTTGTCTTCAGCCGCCACCTCAAGAAACACCAGAGCGGGGCAGCGGGGGGGATGGATGAAGGCTTAGCAGGAGGGGAAGAGGAAGACGAGGAGGAGGAGCTGCCGCCTTTCAAGGGAACATCGTCATTGCGGAAGAGCGAGGAGAAGTTCCTGTTCGGTGGAGGAGGAGGAAGCAGTGGAGGGAGCGGGAGCAACAGCCCCCTCATGAGTCTCACGGCGTCCCAGGCTCTCCAGTCTGTTGCTCTGTCCGTCACTCTGGGCAAGACCAACCAGCTGGACGCCAAAGGCCCTCTGTACTGTTGGGCCAGAACCAATGGCGGCGGCGGCAGGGGCAGCGGGGGCGGCGACACCACCAGGAGCCCCGGGAGTTCGCTCGGCGGCGGCCTCCTCGTCCCCTCCTCCCACCACATGTTGGAGCAGTACAGGAACTGTGACCCGACGCACCTGATCCCCCTCACCACCCTGTTCACCCACAACAGCCGCTTCACATTCCACTCGCACCTCCACTCCAGATGGCGGCCCGCCGCGTCTCCTCTCCTCTTCTCCTCCAACTCGGCCTCCCCCTCCCGCTCTCCCCATTCCCCTGCCTCCCACAAACACTCCTTCCTGGCCTACCTGGGACTGATGGAGAGGGCCAAGACTGTTTGACCTCGCCACCTCACGTTCCCCCCCCCCCCACTCCTCGGACAGTGGACAGTGAATGACTCGTGACCACTGCAGTGGGAGCAACATTTTTTTCCAATCAGACCAGCAGAATAAGCTGGACCAGACTAACATATTGAAGAAAATAATAATAATAAAAAAAAAAACATTTATAAGACAAAAAGGCTGTACATGCTAAAAAAAATGCATTTATATCGAAAAGCTGCTTTTCTTATCAGTTCTATCAATTGAATTATTACTACTTCAGCTACTACTCTCTATTACCTTTTTATTTTCTGTTTTTAAAAGTCTGAATGACCTGGACCCAGTTGCATTATCTAAGGAAACTAACGTATCTCAAGTTTTATAGCTCTTTTACGTTTTAAAAAGACGAAACAAGACTTTGCAAGTGCTATATTTCAGTGCATTTTTGTCTCTTGCTATTATGCATCAAAACGGCATGCCCTGTTTTCTGTGTGTCAACTAGCTTTTTTTTTGACGTCATTAGGAAGCTAAAGTCGAGATATTCTGAAAGTGTTAGCGGCGCGACGAAAACCAATGAAACGGCATGCTTTTCATTGGCAAAGGCACGTTTCCAAAGCAACGCCTCAAAACCACGCGATTACCTTATTTATCAATCTTGTACATAGTTTTGTAGCCCCTTTCCCTTCCCATCTTTTTTGTTTTTCTTTTATTTCTGTTGGTCTTTTGTATAACGGTGAAACCATATTATGCATAGCTGCTGCCTGGTGTCGCACTTCTGCCTCAGAACTGATGTTATTTTAGCAGGTTATCGGAAAACGTTGCTAGTTTTTCGAAACGCTGCGATAATGTAAATATTTAAATACGTCCAAAGTGACCTATCGTGACAAGAAAGAGATTTTATTCCCTTCCAACAATTTCAATTTGAACAAAATCACATAGTAAGTTGCAGAATTCATGATTTCTGAGACCAAGTGGACATCAGCACAGTTTCCTATGCAGAACTATGTATCGCGCACGTGTACTTAGAAGAGATATGAGATAACTGTTTTGTGGAGGTGACCTGCTCTGGGTTTATAGCGAGCTACTACCCACAGACCGGGGTCGCCACAGGCCGATTCAATGGTGCTTTTTGGAGCTTTTTGTAATTTTTTGTGTACAAAAAAAAGAAGGAAAAAAAAAACCTGTTCCAAAATGACTTGAATGAATGTATTTTTTGTTGATGTACGTGGGGAAAAAGAAGCGATACAGAAGAGGGAAGGCGGGGAAAGTTAGTGTGTTTGGTGGCCTTCTGTGTCTTTTTCTTTTTTTTTTTTGGGGGGTTTCTTTTTCTTTTCTTTTTTACTGAGCCTTTTACGTCATAAAACTTTTTTTTTTTTTACTAACATTCATAGAGCACCTATTGGGGCAGGGGAAAAGCTCCTTTAGGTGCGATAATGAAGCAAAGCCATTCACCTGTACAGCATCACGTTCAATGGCACTGGATTGTTTTGAGGCTGGCTGACATGGTACTGCTTTTTTTTTTTAGCCTCCCCTCCCCTGTCCAACTTTTTTTGAAGTTTTAATTGCACTTAATGGAGTTACACTTCAAGCCAAAAGCACTTAAAAAAAAGGAAAATAAAAAGGTTTTAAGTGCAAACTTCCCAAATGATCCGCTATCATGTGAAGTGGGGAGCATTAGTTGCTGGAAATGACTCAATCACCATCATCATCATCATCATCATCATCATCATCATCCGTTAGTTTCACATTTATTTCAATGCTAAAGGGTCTGCGTCCCTATGGATCAACGAATGGAGCCAATAATCCTGAATAAAGTGAGATTTCATCTTGTAAGTTATAAGTCAAACCAAGAGAGAAAAACGCCATTTGCAAATCTGTGCCACTGAGGCTTTTTTTCCCCCTCCGTTGACCCTGGAGGAGAGAGAGGAGGAGGAGAAAGTAAATGAATACAAATTGCATGAATTAGACAGTAGAGGTTAAGCTCTCCCTGGGAACTTAAAGTCCCAGGCTAAATTGTGATCGCCAATTTTGCACAGTGCTGCACTTTTTCCTGATGAGAATATGTATTTATCCATGAAATGCTCAAAAATGATTTCTGAGGAGATGATGGGGCAGTACAAGCATTTTATTATTTTTATTTTTTTTGGAAAAGCTTTACCCGTTATTGATCGCGCTTGTGTTCCTAAGTGGTCTTCAAGCCAAAATCCCTTATTTGTAAAGGGGTCGTTTTTTTTTTTTTTCATTCTTTGTTCTTTGCCTGTTATGATGAATCATTGTTGCTTTTTGCTTCTTCTCTCTTTTTAAATTTTTTTTTTTTTTTTACTTAAATGTCAGAACGAAAGAACATGTTGATTGGACAGAAAACACGAATCGTCAAGACCAAAATGTAAAAGTCGCCGCAGGATGTGATGTTAGGATTGAATCCGTCACAGGGCCTGCTCTGGAGCGATGCCTTGATTGTCTCCCTGTTTTTACACTGTTTTTGTTTGTTTGTTTGTTTGTTCCTTTCTGCTCCGTCGATGCCTGGCATGCCGTCTCTGGAGTGAAAGGAGCATCCCTACACACACACACACACACACACACACACACACTCTCCTTGTACTATCTATGTTATCTTTTATACTCTAGTGCCACTTGGTGGAAGGAAACCACCTGAGACTTCTGAGAATAAGTCAAACTAATTGTCAGGGTCCAAAAGATAAAGAGGAAAAAAAAGAAAGAAGAAAAATGTGTCCACGCGACACCTTTTTTAAAAAAAAAAGTAATTGTCTGCCTTTTAATACATAATCATTGTCTCCACCGTTCAAAAAGGCAACACAGGGCTCGATCCGTTTAAAAAACAGTATTCTAAAGCACTTACTTTGTTTGTTTTTGCCCAAATGTACGCAGCACAGTAACTTTGTTTTGTTCTGTTTCCTCTTTTTAAAATAGCTTGACTACCTTCTTGGCACTTCAGAGTATGCATGACATTGCCCTTGCTCTCGTTCTTTAGCACTTAATTGTGTTTCAAACTAACTCCCTTGGTTGCGTTTAGCCTGCACTCTCTCTCTCTCTCTCTCTCTCTCTCTCCCTCTCTACAATCATTTAGCTTTACGTTCGGCTGTATTTTATGATCAGAAAAAGGCTCAACGATCTTATCCTTTTTGGCACTCGGTAAACATTGGTATGTGCTGTATAAAGCTTTTTTTTATTACTCCATTGTTAAGGCTGTACAGGGTTGTGATGATAACTGGTAAATAGATCATTTGTACTTTTGGTTTTGTATTTGTTTGGCATTATTTTATGTTCAACTTGCCAGATCTAAATGTAACAGGATTTGAAAGTAAAGCTTACATCAGATATTACGTCAGTTCTCTGGTCTTTTCTTTGTCATGGACTTCAGTGTCGCTCCTTCAATGTGATGAACACAATAATGCATGTTAATATAATATACACACAGTGATATAGTCCAATAAATAACTATACACAATAATAATACTATTACACTTTGGTTAATGTAGGCAAATATTACAGTGCATGTTTTAAATATGAAATTGTCTTAAATATGTGTTGCATAATTACATATTTATATTTAAAACCTTTTGGGTTAATTTTAGACTTTTTAAAATGTAAAAAAAATTATATAGGATTATATATTTATATACATATCCGTAAATATATGTACATACACGTAAATAAATATATATATTTATATATATATATGTATGTATGTATATTTATATACAGTTACAGTCAGAAATATACAACATTTGACAAAAACGTCATCCTATTCTATGTCGTTAAAAATTGGACTTTTTTGGAAAAAAAATGTTTAGTCCAAAATTTGACAAAAACGTCATCCTATACTACGTCGTTCAAAATTTGACAATTTTTTTGAAAAAAAAATGTTGGTCCGAAATTTGACAAAAACGTCATACTATAGTATTTGACATATTTTTTGAAAAATTGTCTTACTATACCACCCTCAAGATTTTAAGGATTTATCGGTTGCTGTCTGCTGTAAATGACTTCTTTATGAGTTGAGTGATACATACAATCAACAGTGCATGATGTAGTATTTGTGTTGAACAGTATATTTTAGTAAAATAGCCATGTCACAATTCTTCAACCCCTATATAATGTTGTTGTCTTCAAAGCTGTCTGTTAGTTCTTGTGAAATAAAGTGGAGTTGAACTCTATAATGAGCCTTGATTTGCTTCAGCTGTGATGCATGGACTACACAACCTTCTGCACGACCTGCACCTGGTGTTAGACGTCCAGAGAGATGAGGAGAAGAAACATCCAGGTTAGTGGTCGATGCTAAAAGAACATGATCCTCCGGCAAAGACCTGTCACACATGCGCCAATGAACCACAATGTGAGAAAATGTGACCAACATTTTTTTTTTTATATGCCGTGTTTTTGAACGATTGGACGACATACTATACTATGACATTCCAGTCAAATGTTGGACCAAAACTTTTTTTTTTTCAAAAAAAAATTCAAATTTTGAATGACATAGAATAATATGAAATTTTCGTCAAATTTTGGACGACATAGTGTGGTATGACAGTTGAGTCTAATTTTCTTTTTTGACCATTTTTGGACGACATCCTATACTATGACGTTTTTGTCCAATTTTGGACAACATACTATACTATGACGTTTTTGTCCAATTTTGATCATTTTTGGACAACATACTATACAATGACGTTTTTTTTACCATTTTTGGACAACATCCTAAAGTATGACGTTTTTGTCCAATTTTGACCATTTTCAGACCACATACTATACTATGACGTTTTTGACCATTTTTGGGCAACATACAAAAATTAGGTTTTTGTCCAATTTTGACCATTTTTGGACGACATACTATACTATGACGTTTTTGACCATTTTTGGGCAACATACTAAAGTATTAGGTTTTTGTCCAATTTTGACCATTTTTGGACGACATACTATACTATGACGTTTTTGACCATTTTTGGACGACATACTATACTATGACGTTTTTGACCATTTTTGGACAACATACTAAAGTATGACGTTTTTGTCCAATTTTGACCATTTTTGGACGACATACTATACTATGACGTTTTTTTTACCATTTTTGGACAACATCCTAAAGTATGACGTTTTTGTCCAATTTTGACAATTTTCAGACCACATACTATACTATGACGTTTTTGACCATTTTTGGGCAACATACAAAAATGAGGTTTTTGTCCAATTTTGACCATTTTTGGACGACATCCTATACTATGACGTTTTTGACCATTTTTGGACAACATACTAAAGTAGGAGGTTTTTGTCCAATTTTGACCATTTTTGGACGACATACTATACTATGACGTTTTTGACCATTTTTGGACGACATACTATACTATGACGTTTTTGACAATTTTTGGACAACATACTTAAGTATGACGTTTTTGTCCAATTTTGATCATTTTTGGACAACATACTATACTATGACGTTTTTGACCATTTTTGGGCAACATACAAAAGTATGAGGTTTTTGTCCAATTTTGACCATTTTTGGACGACATACTATACTATGATGTTTTTGACCATTTTTGTGCAACATACTAAAGTATTAGGTTTTTGTCCAATTTTGACCATTTTTGGACGACATACTATACTATGACGTTTTTGACAATTTTTGGGCAACATACTAAAGTATTAGGTTTTTGTCCAATTTTGACCATTTTTGGACGACATACTATACTATGACGTTTTTGACCATTTTTGGATGACATACTATATTATGACGTATTTGTCCAATTTTGATCATTTTTGGACAACATACTATACTATGACGTTTTTGAAAATTTTTGGACAACATACTAAAGTATGACGTTTTTGTCCAATTTTGACAATTTTTGGACGACATACTATACTATGACGTTTTTGACCATTTTTGGACGACATACTATACTATGACGTTTTTTTACCATTTTTGGACAACATCCTAAAGTATGACGTTTTTGTCCAATTTTGACCATTTTTGGACAACATATTATACTTTGACGTTTTTGACCATTTTCAGACCACATACTATACTACGCCGTTTTGATGTGATTTTTGTATGGCATTCTAGACTGATGTTTTGCGGTGATTTTGGTACACTTGAATGAGTATGAATCAAATTATTCTTTGAAATGTAATATCTCGATTGTCCACCTGAGGGCAGTTTAGATAAATCCATTTGGAATCTTCCACTTCCTGTTTGCCATTTGGAGCCAGCAGGAGCAGGAGGAGACACCCCAGGAGGAGGACGAGGAGCAGCGGGGACAAACATGTGGTAACTGCTGCTTAAAAATGATCCACACATTTCTTAGATGTTCTGTTGACGCTCTGTTTACAACTGTTGTTAACATCCAACCTGAGTGATCTGATCACAGGTGATCACATGCCACCGGCTGCTGCTACTTATGCTGCTGTTAATGCTGCTGCTAATGTTGTTGCTAATGCTAATGCTAATGCTAATGCTAATGCTAATGCTAATGCTAATGTTATGTCACAGCAATGTTTGAAAAATGTTCATCAATGTTTCTCAAACCTGGAATTGATGATTCTCAAATGTCTTCTCTTTTTTTGTCCACAAGCCAAAAATTATTCTGTTTTAATTATTTCTTTGTTATAAGGAACAAAGAAAGCAGAAAATGTTCAACATTTGTAATTAAATAAAACAATTAAACAACCAACAACAATTCATTGATTATTAAAGTAATTGCCAATTAATTTAGTAATGGTTTAATAATGCAGTAATCATTGCATCCCTACTTGTTTTTTATGTCTTTTAAAAATCATCTGAGACACCATGATACGATTTATCACGATATTTGAAAAATCATATATTGCGTTATACTGACAGCGTGAGTGAAAGTGAGCACTTGGCACCATCTAGACTGAACTATTAATTAATTTTGTTATTTTTTAATGCCAGTCCACAAAAACGTTTGACGTTTATGTGTAACATCAGTGTGTGCAACCACGGCAACCAACAACATTAGCTGTACGTAAAGTTGCACTATCGTATGGATGTAGTTTTGTCGCCATTTTCACGTTAGACACTGGAAACGCATCGGAGAGTTGCATTTACATTTCTGTTCAATATTAACACAGTGTGTCTCCGACCACCTCCTGTCGTGGTTTGGCAAATTGGTGAACAATCTGGTTTCTTGGTTTGTGGACAAAACAAGACATTTTAGAACATCGTCATTTTCCAGGTTTAAAAAAACCTGATCAACATTTTCTGACATTTTATGGACCAAACCATGAATCCAGTTTGTTCATGCAGCAGTAAAGTAGGATTCACCTGTGATTTCATCACCTCAGACGGACGTTAACAGCACTTGTCAACAGAGCCTCTGTTTAATGTGTCTGCATTGATTTCCATTGTTAACATGTGACTTTAGTGAAAACCACATTCACCTGTTTGCTGCTTTTTCAGGCTGAAGCCAGTCCAACTCAACTGCAGCTGTTTGGAGCTCTTCAGTGTTGGGATGTTAACACAGAAACTTTATCAAGACTATTATTTGTCCAAAATGAGGGTTGATCAAGTTTCTGTGTTAACATCCCAACACTGAAGAGCTTCAAACAGCTGCAGTTGAGTTGGACTGGCTTCAGCATGAAAAAGCAGCAAACAGGTGAATGTGGTTTTCACTAAAGTCACCTGTTAACCATGTAAAAATGATGTGCACACATTAATGACAGAAGTCCAATTAATGTGTGGATGATTTTTAAGCAGCAGTTACTGGACACCTGGACCCCAACTGTGTGGTGGACTTTCCAGGGAGTGAACCCTTGTCGTTTTTTTTATGTTTTTTTATGAATTTTTGGGCACATTTTTTTGAAATAAAACAGCATAACCCCCACTTGTCATATCACTGGGAGTCCGGGGGGGCACAAGCCCAGCCCCGTTCTCCCACCCCCGTGCCACCACATGCACCACCACCTGTGAGTAATCTCTTGGGACCGCGAGGTGGAATCGAACCAGCCACCACCGGACCGGCACAACCATACGGTTGTGAACGAAACCACTACGCCACACATCCCTGAGAGATTTAGGAGCTCTTGGTGCTTTTCACTGTTCACTTTGGATGTGGAACCTTAAATGTTGGAGTATAAGGGAGTTGAACCCATAACCTCAAGATCCTGAGGACTGCTCCTTAACCAGTTGAGCTAACTCCACACGCTTTCTTTCATTTTTAGAACTACTATTTACTCTTTTTGGTTGAATATTGTATTTAAAAATCAGTTCATGCAAGATTCGACCCCATGCTCACAGGAACCAGGGAATTGAATCCATAACCTCAGGACTGCTCCTTAACCAGTTGAGCTAACTCCACACTCTTTCTGACAAATTTCGAACTACTATTTACTCTTTTTGGTTGAATATTGTATTTAAAATACAGTTTATGCAAGATTTGAACCCATGCTCACAGGAACCTCAGGAACTTGAGTCACTCTCTTAGTTCCGTGAGCTATTTGTCCTTGTGAGCTTTTTCCCAAAATTTGGAAGCCTTTCAATAATAGAACCCATGACTTTAACGCATTGAACTACTTAATAACGTCCGTCCGGCACAGGCAGCCAAACAGTTAGTGTAATACACAAACACAGGGAGAAAATGCAAAACAAGATGCAGGAAAGCCCATGTTCCAACTGGGATTCGAACCCTGGTCCAAAGGCAAGGTTGCAACACTCAGCACACAAGTGCTCAACAAGCTGAGCTATTTGTCCTTGTGAGCTTGTTCCCAAAATTTGGATGCCTATAAATAATAGAACCCATGACTTTAACGTATTGGATAATTTAATTATGTCCGTCCAAAACACGCAGCCAAACAGTTAGTGTAATGGTTTACACACTTGGCTTTGGAGCAGGAGACCCTGGTTCGATTCCCACTTGGAACAAGTACCTTTATGCATGGAATTTTTCTCGCCATGTGATTGACACACACACTGATTAACTGTGGGGGGAGAGTGGGGGGTCGAGCGGGGGTTGGGTGTCGGTGTGGGGGGGTTGTGCTGGGAAGTGGGGGATGGAGTGTGTCGGGGCGGGGAGGGTTATCCACAAACACAGGGAGAAAAAGCAAAACTGCATGGAGGAAAGCCCGTGGTCCAACCAGGATTCGAACCCAGGTCCAAAGGCAAGGTTGCAACACTCTACACAAGAGTGCTCAACAAGGTGAGCTATTTGTCTTTGTGTGTATGTGCCCAAAATTTGGAAGCCTTTAAATAATAGAACCCATGACTTTGAGTCATCAAAGTATTGAACTATTTAGTAACGTGCGTCTGGCATATGCAGCCAAACAGTTAGTGTAATGGTTTACACACTTGTCTTTAGAGCAGGAGACCCTGGTTCGATTCTCGCTCTGAACAAGAAACCTTGCTGCTTGGAGTTTTGCATGTTCGTTTGTGTATTACACCCCCCATGTATGACCATTAATGTTGATGGTCATACAACCAGACTTCAATGTGTGCCAATCACATGGGGAGAAAAACTCCATGCATAAAGGTACTTGTTCCAAGTGGGAATCGAACCAGGGTCTCCTGCTCCAAAGCCAAGTGTGTAAACCATTACACTAACTGTTTGGCTGCGTGTTTTGGACGGACATAATTAAATTATCCAATATGTTAAATACGTTATTTATAGGCATCCAAATTTTGGGAACAAGCTCACAAGGACAAATAGCTCACCTTGTTGAGCACTTGTGTGTAGAGTGTTGCAACCTTGCCTTTGGACCAGGGTTCGAATCCCAGTTGGAACATGGGCTTTCCTGCATGTGGTTTTGCATTTTCTCCCTGTGTTTGTGTATTACCACCCCACCCACCCCAACACACTCCACCCCCCACTTCCCAGCACACCCCCACAACGACACCCAACCCCCGCTCCACCCCCCACACTCCCCCACAGTTAATCAGTGTGTGTGTAAGCAAAGTTAGTGTTGATGGTCATACAACCAGACTTCAATGTGTGTGTGTGTCAATCACATGGCGAGAAAAACTCCATGCATAAAGGTACTTGTTCCAAGTGGGAATCGAACCGGGGTCTCCTGCTCCAAAGCCAAGTGTGTAAACCATTACACTAACTGTTTGGCTGCGTGTTTTGGACGGACATAATTAAATTATCCAATACGTTAAAGTCATGGGTTCTATTATTTATAGTCATCCAAATTTTGGGAACAAGCTCACAAGGACAAATAGCTCACCTTGTTGAGCACTTGTGTGCTGAGTGTTGCAACCTTGCCTTTGGACCAGGGTTCGAATCCCAGTTGGAACATGGGCTTTCCTGCATCTTGTTTTGCATTTTCTCCCTGTGTTTGTGTATTACACTAACTGTTTGGCTGCCTGTGCCGGACGGACGTTATTAAGTAGTTCAATGCGTTAAAGTCATGGGTTCTATTATTGAAAGGCTTCCAAATTTTGGGAAAAAGCTCACAAGGACAAATAGCTCACGGAACTAAGAGAGTGACTCAAGTTCCTGAGGTTCCTGTGAGCATGGGTTCAAATCTTGCATAAACTGTATTTTAAATACAATATTCAACCAAAAAGAGTAAATAGTAGTTCGAAATTTGTCAGAAAGAGTGTGGAGTTAGCTCAACTGGTTAAGGCGCAGTCCTGAGGTTATGGATTCAATTCCCTGGTTCCTGTGAGCATGGGTTCGAATCTTGCATGAACTGATTTTTAAATACAATATTCAACCAAAAAGAGTAAATAGTAGTTCTAAAAATGAAAGAAAGCGTGTGGAGTTAGCTCAACTGGTTAAGGAGCAGTCCTCAGGATCTTGAGGTTATGGGTTCAACTCCCTTATACTCCAACATTTAAGGTTCCACATCCAAAGTGAACAGTGAAAAGCACCAAGAGCTCCTAAATCTCTCAGGGATGTGTGGCGTAGTGGTTTCGTTCACAACCGTATGGTTGTGCCGGTCCGGTGGTGGCTGGTTCGATTCCACCTCGCGGTCCCAAGAGATTGATCACTGGTGGTGGCACAGGGGGTGGGAGAACGGGGCTGGGCTTGTGCCCCCCCGGACTCCCAGTGATATGACAGGTGGGGGTTATGCTGTTTTATTTCAAAAAAATTTGCCCAAAAATTCATAAAAAAACATAAAAAAAATGACAAGGGTTCACTCCCTGGAAAGTCCACCACACAGTTGGGGTCCAGGTGTCCAGTAACTGCTGCTTAAAAATCATCCACACATTAATTGGACTTCTGTCATTAATGTGTGCACATCATTTTTACATGGTTAACAGGTGACTTTAGTGAAAACCACATTCACCTGTTTGCTGCTTTTTCATGCTGAAGCCAGTCCAACTCAACTGCAGCTGTTTGAAGCTCTTCAGTGTTGGGATGTTAACACAGAAACTTGATCAACCCTCATTTTGGACAAATAATAGTCTTGATAAAGTTTCTGTGTTAACATCCCAACACTGAAGAGCTCCAAACAGCTGCAGTTGAGTTGGACTGGCTTCAGCCTGAAAAAGCAGCAAACAGGTGAATGTGGTTTTCACTAAAGTCACATGTTAACAATGGAAATCAATGCAGACACATTAAACAGAGGCTCTGTTGACAAGTGCTGTTAACGTCCGTCTGAGGTGATGAAATCACAGGTGAATCCTACTTTACTGCTCCATAAACAAACTGGATTCATGGTTTGGTCCATAAAATGTCAGAAAATGTTGATCAGGTTTTTTTAAACCTGGAAAATGACAATGTTCTAAAATGTCTTGTTTTGTCCACAAACCAAGAAACCAGATTGTTCACCGATTTGCCAAACCACAACAGGAGGTGGTCTGAGACACTGTGACAATATTGAACAGAAGTGTAAATGCAACTCTCCGATGCGTTTCCAGTGTCTAACGTGAAAATGGCGACAAAACTACATCCATACGATAGTGCAACTTTACGTACAGCTAATGTTGTTGGTTGCCGTGGTTGCACACACTGATGTTACACATAAACGTCAAAGTTTTTGTGGACTGGCATTAAAAAATAACAAAATTAATTAATAGTTCAGTCTAGATGGTGCCAAGTGCTCACGTTCACTCACGCTGTCAGTATAACGCAATATATGATTTTTCAAATATCGTGATAAATCGTATCATGGTGTCTCAGATGATTTTTGAAAAACATATAAAACAAGTAGGGATGCAATGATTACTGCATTATTAAACCATTACTAAATTAATTGGCAATTACTTGAATAATCAATGAATTGTTGTTGGTTGTTTAATTGTTTTATTTTATTACACTTGTTAATATTTTCTGCTTTCTTTGTTCCTTATAACAAAGAAATTATTAAAACAGAATAATTTTTGGCTTGTGGATAAAAAAAAGAGAAGACATTTGAGAATCATCAATTCCAGGTTTGAGGAACATTGATGAACATTTTTTATGGATTATATGTCTTTCTGTAACAAACAGAAAACAACATCATTTGTATGTGAAGACGAATGAAAGGTGTTTTTTTTTTTACTGTGGAGCTGTGACATCACATTAGCATCAGCATTAGCATCAGCAGTAGCATTAGCATTAGCATTAGCATTAGCATTAGCATTAGCATTAGCATTAGCATTAGCAGCAGCAGCCGGTGGCATGTGATCACTTGTGATCAGATCACTCAGGTCGGATGTTAACAACAGTTGTAAACAGAGCGTCAACAGAACATCTAAGAAATGTGTGGATCATTTTTAAGCAGCAGTTACCACATTTTTGTCCATGCTGCTCGTCGTCCTTCTGGGGTGTCTCCTCCTGCTCCTGCTGGCTCCAAATGGCAAACAGGAAGTGGAAGGTTCCAAATGGATTTATCTAAACTGCCCTCCGATGGACAATTGAGATATTACATTTCATGGCTGCCCCATTTCCTGGATTCTTTGTCTTTCTGTAACAAACAGAAAACAACATATGTGAAGAGAAAATCAATGAAAGGTGTGTGTTGTGCAGTGTACTGTGGAGCAGTGACATTAGCATTAGCAGCAGATAAAATCAGATAAAACACTTGACGATGACGTTGTTTACCAAGTTTGCCCATTTTTGGACGACATACTATAGTATGACGTTTTTGACCATTTTTGGACGACATTCTATACTATGATTTTTTTTTTTTAAATCAATTTTGACCACTTTTGGACGAAATACTATACTATGACGTTTTTTTTTTACCATTTTTGGACGACACTAAACAATGACATTTTTTTACCAATTTTTAAAATGTTTGGACGACATGCTATAGTATGACATTTTTGACCATGTTTGGACAACATACTATATTATGACTTTTTTTTTTTTTTTACCAATTTTGATCATTTTTGGACGACATGATATGATGACGTTTCGACCAATTCACCTGGTGTGCTACAAAAACGAAAGAATTTGAGTTATAAAACTACTTTTAACATGTGGTTATTGTTATCATGTTGGAGTCTGCAGGTTTTCTGGCCTTACTTTATTTTAATATTTTATGATTATTATCCATCAATTTATCCATTATCTACTGCTTTGTCTTATCCTATATCCTAGGGCAGGGGTCACCAACCTTTTTGAGACAGAGAGCTACCTTAAGGGTAAAAATAATATGGAGGGCTACCATATAATATTTTTTTGTTTGTTTACCATTTAAATGATTAATATTATGCATTCAACTGCATACACATTAATTCCAGTGCTTACTCCTAACGATTACCAGTTTTTATAAACAATATCAAAGATATTTTACTGAGCGATCATACGGATACATGCAAGTGAGGTGAAGTGAAGTGAGCCCGCGGGCACCGTATTGGCTGCCTGCGGGCTACCAGGTGCCCGCGGGCACCACGTTGGTGACCCCTGTCCTAGGGTGTTAGGCGGGGTACACCCTGGACAGTTTGCCAGTCCAACGCAGGGCCACATAGAGAGAAACAACCATTCACTCTCACACTCACACCTACGGTCAATTTAGAGTGACCAATTCACCTAATCCCCAAATCTGCTTATTTTTGGACTGTGGGAGGAAGCCGGAGAACCCGACAGACTAGATTAAATAAATTGGAACAACGGATTTCCATTTGACTGCTTTTGTTTGACATCAACTAAACATTTTGAATGTCTGAGGCATTAAATGGTCTGTATTTATATGGCACTTTTCGAGTCTCGATGACAACTCAAAGCTGCTTTACACTCCAGTTTTTGCCATTCACACCCGTTCACTCACACGCAGTCATGCTGTGCATGTATGTGCAGCACATTTTCAATCGCACGTCTCTCATAACCATTCACACGCTGCCAGCACAGACGTCAGAAGCAACGTGGGGTTACGTGTCTCGCCCAGGGACACATGCAGACCATGGGAGCCGGCAATCGAACCCACAACCGCCACGGCAACTTAAACAAAACACAGCTACAAAAGACCATGAGCCTCATGGTGTGATGGTTTTCAAAGAACAATAAAACAAACAAATTCCTCCCTTGCCATCTAATCAGGAATACAAAGGCAGAGCCAGTAATGAGTCAATGAGACATTGAGATCAAAACAATGTGATCGATCGATGAGAACATCAGAGACGAGCAGATATCATTCAGCAGAGAGGCAGTGACAGGAGTTAAGCAGCAGCGCTGATCAGCTTTGAGAGACACGGCATCGTCTAATTTATAACAGGAGCCTGCCATCATAATAATAAGAAATAGGATCTGTCATGGTGTCTAGCTGGTGTTTTTATTAGACCGATGGGAGGTCTCTGTCCCTCTCCTTTCTGTGTCGTCGTAATGAAAGTTACAGCACGTTCTCGCCCAGCCAAAGGTTGGCTCTGCCTAATGAAAACAGATGAAGCAGAGATAAAGTGTTTGCTGACATTAAGGGACTCATTTATCACCGTTAGCCCTGGAGCTATAGAACACCTTGGTCTGGAGCTCTCTCCTTTAACAGGCCCTGCCTCACAGTAGCACCCCGGCGGCACGCTGCAGCCTTCCATCCACAGGAACACCCTCCATCTTTACCTCTATTTCCGTTTTACCCCCCCATTGTGATCAGATAATTGTCCCGTGTGCGTCCACACACACACACCGTCTCATTCACAGGGTCTACACAGTTAATGTGGGGGAGTTTTTTGAAGAGGAGCCTTATCAAATCTTAGGGTCTGGCAGAACTTGGACCTCCATGTTGACCCATGTGGGTTTAACAGCCTTCCAACGCTGAATTTCTCCTGTTGAACGGCTGCGTTTTTTTCATCTCAGTGCTCATCTTGTCTGTGTATTAATGAATCTTTTCGTCTGTGTTTAAAGCTGCTTAATTAAGTTCAAAGCAGCGCTCGGGGCACTGTGCGCCTGCTCAGCTGACCTCCCTACGAGTGGAAGTGTTGATTAGGAAGTGAAGAGACATGCAGGCACTGCAGGGGACGGCTATTGATTGAAGGGATAGAGAACCTCATTTGGATTTGGTGATTGGAATATCACACTGTACGCGGCAGATGTTTTTCTTCATTTGCCGAATAACAATGGCTCTATTCCCTGCACTGGCAGTTTGGTGATATTGTCGACTAAGTGAGGAATTTCTGTGATAAGACCAAACGCCGCGGTTTTCCCTCATCCCAATAATAGCCCTTCACCTCGGCCCGAGCTGTCTGCACAATGTCGACCTTTCAACACCACCTCACGAAAGTTGGCCGCTGTCGATCGATAGCGTGTTAGCTTTTTGTTTGTAGGTTCAGGCTGCCTTGGCTTTATTACAGCTGCTGAGAGTCATGGGGGAGTCGTGCACAGCTTTGTGAGAGAGGAGCTCCCTCTTGTTTGCCAAAAGTGTAATCCCGCCGTGACCCGCCATGACCCTGCCCTGAGAGGAAAGCTGCTTAGACAGAAGTGCGTGTCTGTGGGAGCTCCCAGCTGCCTGGCCTCTCTCTCTCTGTCTCTGTTTTTCTCTCTATTTTGCTCACTGCGTCTACCTCACACCCTTATTTCTTCCCTTTATAACCATGTACATCTTTCTACGGCACAGAGTCTCTCTTTTTGTCCATCACTCTTTTATCATCTTCTGTTTACCTCTTCTTTCGTCTCTGTCTTTTCATTTTTTTTCCCTTCCTCTGCAGTAAACACACACTTCACTCGAGGTCAGAGCTCCTGAGACCCCCCCTCCCTTCTCCATCCACCGTCAAGGTTTGAGAAGGAGTCGGGGTTTCGCTAAGTGGAGACAGATCTCCTATTTATTTACTCCAACAGAGGAAATAAACATACAGAATTCTGCCATCGACGGCCTTTAGTACGGACCACCGACTGGTGCCCAGGAAAGAGAAAATAAAGAAAGAAAATGACCTCTGGAATCGATTTGGCTTGTGCTGAAGCCAGTACTAAAACTGTACTGTATGAGGCTCCGCTGAGGCTTGCTGAATTACAAATCATTTCATCTATGAAAATGTCGAATATGAAATTTAATGTTTATTCCATTCCTAATGGAGTGGAGAAGTTGCACAAGGTTGCTGTGTGCAAAAGTGCACGCCAAAACCCCCCCCCAAAAAATAACAAAACGATCAAGAACTGATGGGAAACCTTTTTGGAGAGCATGCAGTTCTGCGTGTCACTCAGCACTCAAATAGTTTTGTTGAACACGCGTGGTGGGACATGTATTTACATGCAGGGGCACAGTATCGCTGCCTGCCCACTCCCCTGCTGCGCCAGTTCCCCGCTCTCGAGGGTGAGACATCACTCGGCGGGGGTCAGCAGCAATCTGATTCAGGAGGCACCGTGGGAGGCATTTCGGGGAGGTGGGGGGGGGGGGGGTGGATTACCCACAAGTCTCTGGGCCTGGCATATCCAGACTTAGGGGCAGTCTGAGGCAGCGGGGGGTACAGATCATACCCCCCCTGCTGACTGCTGCCTCAAATATAAAGCGACCACTTGGCCACTCCGACTGGATGACAAATATGTTAAGGAGGAGAAGGAGGGTAATGGGCAGAGGGAGAGCAGCCATATTTAAATTATGATCATGTGATTGAAATAGCCAACTCACCAGTTATTAAGCGCCACTGTTTCCATGGCTTTCTATGGTCAGACATCACGTACATGCTTGGTTTCTATGGGTAACAGTCGGTGTCAGTTTATTCACAACTCCTGTGACACTGAACCTAAAGATATCACCACCGCCTACTGTTTTCCCTGACAAGCTAAACCTCCACCGCTCAAATATATAACACGAGGTGTTCACACACTTTTTTTTTCTCCCCTTCTTTCTTTTGTCTGCAGTGATTTCAATGATTTGGGTCTGCAGAGATTTGACGCGAGGAGATTTAGCGGGAGGGCTTAACGGAATAGTCCAAGGTCAAGCCCAAACTAATCAGGCTCCTCATTTCCCTGGATGGAGTAATGAAGTAGAGCACTGACCCCCAGCTGGCCCTGAGAATCTGTTGCAGGGGAAACTGACCAATTAGGTAAAAGTAAATGGAAACATTAAAACAGAGCAGTCATTTATTAATGAAGATGTTCCCATTCACCCAAAAAAAACAGATTCACAGCCTTTCTCCGCGTGCTTGTATACAAAGAAAAAGAATGATTTGATGATTTCTGTCATGACACCTTATATCCCGCGGGATAATAAGCTCCTTTTAGGATCCTAAAGATGACTCGTGCTGAGGGTTGATTACGACGCGGGTTAGCTCGACTAATCATCTCATTCACTTGAGCTTTTAATGATTTCCATGATTCAATTATCTCTAACTGAATTCCTGTCTTCAATCAATTAAAGCCATAGCTGCACACTCATCCATCTCCCAATCAGAGCACCAGGAATCCCTCCATCCATACTCATTTGTGAAGAGAGTAGGTCAAACAAATTAGCATAAGCTCGCATCCATCCATGTCTTTTCATCCGTTCCACGTTTCCTAACCTTTCCTGTTACTTTTACTTTGCGACTTTGGGGGTGTGGTGACCCCCCAAGTTTGTTTGGCTCATCATTGCGTCATGCGTCCTCAACACAATAGGCTGTTGTTATATTTTTTTTAACAATTTGAGCTATTCTGTTCACACAGCTGTTCTTCTGAGGACACTGCACTGACTTTCATTTTGATTATTGTCCCTTACCTTAACCATAAACTGTTAATTACTAATCTTAACCTTAAACTTAACACCATCAGAACTAGGTTTGGGCCTTCATCAAAACTACTGAACCCAATAAGGTCAGTATTTATGCCAGAAAAGGTACTAGAAAAAGTGATTAATACAAACACACACAAACTTGTTTTTATATAATAGACATAATCCATTCCCGAGCCCCCTACCCTAACCTTAACCTTAACCTTAACCATCACAATAAAGTGCCTAACCCTAACCTTAACCCAATTCTAATCCTAAA
The DNA here is from genome assembly GCF_963457635.1 of Microchirus variegatus. Taxonomy (NCBI): domain Eukaryota; kingdom Metazoa; phylum Chordata; class Actinopteri; order Pleuronectiformes; family Soleidae; genus Microchirus; species Microchirus variegatus. The sequence continues at coordinate 10,759,115 of NC_139824.1, forward strand.
TGCACGTCGTAACCATTGAAAAAGCCCTTTAAAGTGGTGGGGCCCAGACAAAATGTCCCCACAAAGATAGGTGTTTGTATGTTTTCAGGACCTCATAAATATATAAATACAAGGACACACACACAATGTTTGGCACCATCTGGTGGAGCCTTTAGAGACATGTAACAGTAATGGTAGTAGGAGAGAATATGTGGAACAAAGTGACAAATGGAAACGGGAGAAAGCATGAATCCAGATCCACATCTGGATCACCACCAACATCTAATCATCTCTTCCTTCCTTGGGCCATAACCTTCATCAAAATCTGCCCTCTTTTTTTTTGAGCACTGCTGCTTACAACAAACAAAACCAAAATAAATTCAGGCCTGAAACAAAGAGATCCACAAATTGTCTCATTTAGTTTACACTAACATTTTTCAAGGCATATTTGACTGATGAAGGCAACCTCTTCAGCCAGTTCACAGAGGAGGACATAGTGGAAGACGCAGTAGCACAGAAATGGTTGCCAAGGTGCCCAGAGAGTCATTTAACCCTCATTGGTTGAAAGGGAAGCCGAGGGCAGCGCAGCCTTTACACACTCTGCTCTTTCCATCCCCATTATCTCCTCTGTCTCATCCCCACGTCCGCCAATACGGTTTTCTTGTGGGGGCTGAGCATTCTTTCACATGTAAATACCAAACTGTGCTCTTTCTGCTCACGCGGTACAGGACGGAGCTGAAGATGTGGCTTTAATGTCTCAAACGCCACGGCAACTTTCTTTTCAGCAAAAAATCATTTAACTGCAGCACCGACCGCAGAGTGCAGAGCATTAGGCCTGTTGTGGTCACATTTAACCGGATCAAACACAAAGAAGAGCTGCACTCGGCTGCGGTGGCCTTGTCTAAGCATCCCCGCCATGATGGACTGAAAATGGACAAACGTGTCGGCAGGCTTCAGTCTCGTCACTCTGGGCATGTCACATTCTGAGAACAGCACAGGCTATATGCTTATTTTGGAGGGTGGAGAGTGTGCATTCCCTGGCACAGTTTTCAATAGAGCTCCCCCTGGAGTAACTGGGGAGTGGCTATCACAACAATTACACTGACAGCTCTTTTCTAAAGTGCACTTGATTTATTTGATTAAGCCAAGATTAATGGCCCTCCCTCGAAGCAGGCCTGTCTGTGATATGCAGCACAGCACAGGGTCTGCGCCTCTACACGAGCACAGGTACAGTAAATGCGTCCGCAGATAATGGAATTGCATGAAATATATGCACGCATTCCAAACATGTGTACACACATGTACTCACAAATCATCCTTGTGCATGCTATTATTTGACAAAGAGCTGAGGCATTGTTTTTGTGTTGATTTTTTTTCTAGCTACGCCTGAAGTGACAGCCTCAATCCTTCCAGTTGTACATTAGTGTTACAGATGATTACAGCAGACTTATACCGAGTAAAGTGTGTATTCATGTTGTGTAACAACACATGCAATTGAATTGTATTGTTTAAATGGTTCAAAAATGCTGTATAACAGTCAAAACACAACACTGTGTTATAAGAATATGAAACTCACACTTTCCAAGTACATGCAGCCCAATCTTTTTGTTTATTTATACTGAACCTTTATAATAAGTCACACTGAGGCTAAAACATAGTTTAAACCAATTTAGTTGAGTCTAATTTTGCTAAAGATTTGGGATAATTGTTTAGACGTTCTTATTCTTATCCAAGGTGGATACTGGGACTCGGTATTTGGTATTTGGCTCTTTTAATCTCATTAAAATAACAAGCTTGAAATTGTAAAGTTTGACTTGTCCGGAGTCTTGCAGAACTGTGGAATAAATTACCTTAAATTTGAGCACAAAATGTATAACACTGCATTTATGCAATATCATGAAGACCGACTCCAAATTAGAAAACCTTATTGTGCAACACTGGTTTCCACTTCCATCCACTTTGCCATTTATTTTACTTTTTTAGGTTGTTTTTCAGCAAACTTTTAGTCGCATCATTCCAATTTTCAATGACTGTGATCACAGAATTCGACAGACAGACATAAAAACAACAAACCTGGTGGTGCCTTTAAGAATTTGTTATATAACACTGTACGTTTTCAAATGATTGGATTTTTGTTCAGTGTGAATATTGTGGTTTTGTATTTGCTTTTTGTCCTTTTCCTGACAGCGTGTTGTATAAATACACACGTTCCAATGTGGACTACTTTTTTCCTGGAGCTCGAACTGGATCACAGGAAACACTTCCATCTGTCCATATACTGTATGTGATGAAAGCAAGGGTGGAAGGGTTTCAGTCTGGTAAACACTCTAGCTTGTTAAAGATGAGTTGTTTTTCAATTTAAATCTATAGTTTCATGAGTCTTTTGCTTTTGTTGGCTTAAATGCTTGTTAGTGTCTGCTATTCAGCACCTTAATGACTAAATGTCTTCAATAGTTTGTTCCTATTTTACTCTCTCTCACACATACACACACATATAGACAAAGAAACTGAATATAGCCACACATGTTCCTACAACTTGCTGCTAGAGGAAGACACCTGCCCCCTACACTATGAATGCTCCGTTTGGCCGCCTGGCAGACGGTGCCAGGCCAGCGGTCCAGTGCGGTCCAGTGAGGTTGGCACTGACGCCTGCCCATCTGCCCGAGTTGACGTGTTTGCTCCCACACCGTTTGAAATGTGCTGCGGTGTCCTGGCAAAGTTCCTCAAAATGTCAACCTAGCGTGACAAACCCATGCCGGGCCCCTTGGCCCTCACAGGCCTGGTAATGTGGGCCATTGCCCTGGATCAGACCACGAGCCAGGAACATGCCACAGAAACAAAAACTGCTGACCGACTACCAGGGAGCCACCACCTTGTCCAGGGTAGATAGAGCTTGCTCAGTCAGGAATTGGATCGTCGTTGTCATTACTGGACCTTAACACTTTAGATTAGGGAACACATATTCAACATTAACTAGTTTGCATACTCCTAAGTAGCATACTAGCCCTTTATCATGTCGTAATAGAGGTAGAATAAGGCTAATACGTGCTTAATGATTACTAATAAAGGGCTAGTAGGCTACTTATGTGAGTAAGCACCTAGTTACTGGTGAATGTGTTCCCTAATCTAACAAAAAAGAGACATCATGGGAAGGAAATTGAGGTAGAAAACAAGTCTGGACCCTGAGCTGAAGCAATCACTACCCATTATAATGGTTGTAAATAAGAAGGTGTAACTCGGGAGTCCTCTAGTACAACCAAAAAACAACCAGTGGACACAAAAGACAAACAACATGCGGAACATATTTTCTCTTGTGCGAGCAGATGGTCTTAGAGGTCCGACGAGGGTCTGATGTTGGCTGACTCTGTCCTGCAGTTCCGTCCCCCCCGCCCCCCCAGGGCAGCAACTGTGAGTGGTCATTAACACAGGGAGCAGGCCATGCCAGAAGAGAGAGGAGGCTAGCTGTAGTTAACAACCACTAACCACGTAAATCCTGCTCCTCTGCTATAAACAGGAACAGCCAGAGTATCTACTGTTTGCCAAGGCTGTAAAGGCAACACATCATGTTAAGACCTTCAAAAAAAAAAGAAAAAAAAAATCACCACTACATTGTTGGGCAAGCACAAAAGGAGGAGAATGAAAGGTATAACTCGACTCCACTGAACCTCATCACTCACTTTTTTCTGAGTCTAAGGTTATGGCCAGGGCTTTCTGGCACTTATCCACACGCAGCAAATCATGATGTGTGTGTGTACGTGTGCGCATGTGTGTGTGTGCACAGTGGAGCTGTGGACAGGTATGACAAGCTGACCTCTACATGTTACCAGAGAGAAAGTGTGTGGCCTGGTGTTACCTGTCATTACATGGGCTGCCTGTAGCACCAGAGCACCAGCTTGACCAGGCCACTGGTCAGTGAGAAATAATAGAACCTGGCAACAGGGCAATGAGGGGTCACACAGAGGGAGAGGGGGGGGAGGCGGGGGGCAATTGACAGGAGAGGACTGGAGAAAGGATGAAAGTCGGAGAGAGTGAGAACAAGACTGGGAAGAAGAGAGGGAAAGGGAAATTGAGGAGAGTGGTGAGGATTATAATGCAGGAGCAAGTGAGTCAATCAAGAAGCAAAGAGGCAAAGATAAAAGAGAGAAGGAGGCAAGGACGGTGTCTGCAGAATACAGTCGCACGCCTCTGAAGAGAGCAGAGAATAATATACATGAAGGCAGTGAAGGAGGAGAAGAGGCAATCTGACTGTCCAAAAACTCCGACTGGCCTCTTTTTTCCCCCAAACAAGACACCTCACATCATCCCCCCTTTGTTTTGAAGTCCAGTTTATCTTTGCAAGTATTATGCTGGAGTGTTCCTGAGGTGCAGCCACTCGCCTGCAGAGACGGCACAGCCGAATTCACTTAGGCGGACTTGGCCAGCAATTAAAGTGCTGGATTAAGAGTGATTGCATTTTGTGTCCTGAGGAGGCGCTGCCTGCCATCTTGAGAGGTCTCATTAACATGGCTGCCGTGGGCTGTGCTGAGCACTGCCACAGGCAGTTAAAAAATAATGGAGACATTATCAACCTTAATGTCTTGTACCTGGAGTGGAGAAGATTTTATAATCACTATTGTGATGGGCCATGGGCAGCCAGTTTTGCGGAGAGGAAAGGTTGGATGAAGATAACCCCTTTTTCTGACCAGACCCCTGTGTGTTTTTTTGATCAGCCACTACACGTGGGGAGTCTGAGCAGCTGGATTTCATTAATTGAGTGCTGGCAGCGCTCTGCTCTGGCGGCAGGGGTGAGTCACACTGGTGGGATTGGTCTCTCTTTCTGTCTCTCTCCCTGATATCATCTTCCAACCATAACTACAAATAATTATTCACTCAAATCCATTACTGGAGGTCAATCAAGTTCCCCAATCAGTTCTAAAGTCCAATTACTGGCGCCAAGGATCCATTCGCGCTTTCCTGCAAGATGAAGGCCTGGCCCACAGGCTGCCCAGTAAATTACACATAGCAAACAGTTGTGTGTGCATGTGTGGGAGAGCGAGCCTCGTCAGCTGGGTAATAAAGCAGAGGTACATACTGGTCTCCTGGGGCATTCTGACCGTACCGTCCAGCAGACTTCACCAGGTTAAATAGAATTAGCCCATGCAATGAGACACACTCAGAATACCAAGCGTGTCTCTTCACTCCACAGGCTCGAGAGCACGCAGCATGCACAGTGCAGCCTTGTATTAACATCCATCTCCGCAGTTGATATAATAAGAAATGTCGCCATAAGGGTCTTCCTATAAAGAGGCTGCACAGTGACCCAACAGAGCAGCGTAATGAGTGAGGTGTTACATGTAGCATACATGCATACACACACACACACACACAGGGGGGCGTCACTGCCAACCCCATTAGTGCGTGGCTCCTTGTATCGTTTTTGCAGCCGCCTTGAAAGTGAGCTGGAGGAAAAGCCTCTCACACACTCATCTGTCACTACAGAGAGACAGTAAGGAAGGCAGCCAGCCGAGTCGCAGTGGCTGGGTGGGCAACAAGGCAGGAAGAGAGTGTGTGTGTGTGGGAGAGACGGGATGGATGGATGGAGTGTGTGTGTGTGTGTGTGTGTGTGTGTGTGTGTGTGTGTGTGTGTGTGTGTGTGTGTGTGTGTGTGTGTGTGTGTGTGTGTGTGTGTGTGTGTGCAAGGACACGTGTTCATGTATGTCAGTGTGGTGGTATGTGTTAGTGTGTGAGCAGCAGAGCAAACACGGCAGGGACCAGGGGGGTGAGGCTTAGCAGCCCATGACCGCTTGTCACACCGCACACATACAGCGAGAGCACAGCTCCCAATCCATCCATGTAGGAGGGCCGGACTGACATTTCCCTCTGTTTCAGCCTTCCCTCACACTCCGATCTAACCAGAAAACAACCCTAGCAACCGTGGCACTGACAGAACAAACAAGGAGGAGAGCAACGACGTTCGTCCGCCCTGGTTTGTTTACTTGTATTTGTAGCAGCTCCATTGTTTGGTGCTCGTTGCAGACTTTGAGGTTTTGGAGGAAAATCTGAGCTGCAGTGACATCACTATGGGGGCAACATGTTTTTTTTCTTTTTTGCTTTGTCCTAAGCCAGGAAAACATTCTGACTTGAGACTGCTTACACAAAGAAAGACTGTCAGTGTAAGCCCATCCATTACACATGAAAAAGCCTCATCAAAGAGCCAGTCTCTGTCTTCTGCTTACATTCAAGAGATCCAGCGAAATGCTAAACACATGTGGATGGGCTCTGTTTAGGCTAAAATGGCCGAGTACGATCCAGCAGCATTTGAGTTAATCTTCCTTAGTGAAACCGCATGGTGTTATTTACACTGCAGGCAACAGTATATGCGTATATGTATATATGCGTGTGTGTGTGTGGGGGGGAGAGTGTCCAGGTTTGCAGAACTCACTGTTCCCTTTCGCAAAGCCAGCGCAGTTACAGTGTGTATGCGTTTGTGTCAGCATGATGGAGGAGAAGGTTGTTACTCAGACCTAATGAATCCATCTGCATTCAGGCGACATTCTTTCGCTTTAACTCAGGCAGGAGCAAATGAATAGCGACCTGGAAGCTTGTCCTCCCGGTTGAGGGGGCTCAGGATAAGCGTGGATTAGTATTAAAATAACTATTTTTTTTCCCCACTTTAAATATCAAAAGATAGGGTTGAGGTTGCAAGCTGTTCAGTCCCACACTCAGTTTTTCAGTGACAACTGAGATTAGCTGTGGTGAGGACCACAGAACAGACTGTGCTTCAGGAGAGTGGCAGCCACTGATGTCCTAACCTCCAAGTGACCTGGCACCATTGGCAAGCTCAATGAAGAATGGATGGAGGGCAGGAGGCAGGGGCATTATGAAGAGGAGAACTGACTGGCACTGAGGGTCCAGTCATTAGGATAATGAATTCAAGGCAGGAGTAAAATTAGGGCACCCTCTAGTGGTTGGAGAATGTAAGAACACAAATCAAAGAGGAATGTTTGTATTCCATCTTTGGAAGATGTGGACAAATAATCTCAAAGTGATAAAAGAAAACCTCCACTTTCCACTTTCGATCCATTTGACCATCAGCCAATGACATGGCAACCACAGAGCATTTAAGCATGTAGGCATGGTCAAGAGAACCTGATGAAGATCAAAATGGGTATCACAAAAGGGAAGAAAGATCATTTATGTGACTTTGAACATGGACTGCTATTCTACTGGGATCATCACACACAAACAGTTCTCTGGGTTTTCAAAGAACGGTTCAAAAAAAATAGGAAATATCCAGTGGAGAGGAGAGTAACGCTGGTACACAACGACGGAAAGGCAACGGTAAATAATCACTAGTTGCAAACAAGGTGTGCAGAAGACCACAACGTGCACAACATGCAGATGAGCGACAGCAGCAGAACACGTCAGGTGTCAATCCTGATACTTTATCAGCTGTCCTATAATTAAATGACCCGTGAGTGTACAGTAAAATTATATGAACTGCACTTAATAAACAACTTGTCTGCAAGAAATACTTTCATTCTCAGCCTTAAATGCCAAATTTAAGCTGCTGTATGTTGGACCACTATTTATTCAAGCAAGTGATCTTCAGGTGACTAAACTCTACACTGTTGCCAATCCTAGCTGACATAAAGCGAAAGGTGGTGCCCCTAAAGTCAATATAGAATGTCCAATTTGTCTAAACCCCTTATCTGCATGTTTTCTATGAAATTTAAATGTACATCTAATATTACATCACTTATTACAGCTATAGTAAGTGATGTAATGATCATTTTGTAATGATTATTATGGCTATAGCAATGGAAGGATCTTGTAAATGAGATACACGTAATGGAAAAAATAACAATGAGAATTAGAAATCAAGTTTATATTTTTGAAAAAAGATGGGAAAAATGGGTAAGATATATAACAATATCGCTGTTTCTCTAAATATGTTTCTCATAGATATTATATATATGTGTTGTTATGGTACCTAGTGCATACATTTCTGAAAATGAATCCTCTGATCGAAACCTTATGTAATTATTTGAATTATTTATTTTTGTTTTGTTTTGATTTATTTATTTTTTCTCCGTTGTCCGTGTGAAGAAAAAGATAATAAAAAAAAAATATATATATTGGCTTAGTTTGCACATATGACATCATCCTGCATTAGGTATAATAACTGATAAGAAAACTAACCTCCTGTGTGAAGCATATAATTTAATAAAGCAGCTGTAGTGAAGTTGGGAGTATTTGACTTCTTGTCTTTAGATCTCTGGTGGTGTTGAGGCGTGTGGTGCAGTTTACCTGATTTCAGGGGAATCCAAGCACTGATATTTCAGCTTCAGAGCGCAGAGGACGTGTACCTAGATCTCTGATAAATCTTGTGACTAATATCCTTCAGAGTAACTATGTTCAGCTGTTCATATCTAGAGAAAACACAAAAGAAGACAAGCTTGAGCCAACTGTGCTACTCACTTTACCGCAGTCTTTCAATGGATGTGAATAAGAAGTCATCTCAAAAGTGATTTCAGAGACAATGTGTTATTAATGTCCACAGCAGCTCAACAAGAGCTATAAAACATGTCCATCAATGTGAGTAAGATTATCAATTACTAAACAGTCATACTCTCACGATATTTACTGTCATATATACATTTGCAAAAGACACAATTTATTCAAGTACAACATGACCGCATCAATCCCCTGTACGTTTTATTAAAACTGCTCATAAAGGCTAGAGCTCTCGTCCAAGAAGCAATTCAGAGTTACTTCTTTACATTAGGGGAAAAAAAAAAGATGATGGCAGCAAAGATCTCTGAGGCAGCTTTTCCTCACTAATGGAATTGTCCTTCCACTCTCCAAATGTTAATGTCTTCAAGACGAAGGTGAGACATAAGAACTGTATGCTCAGCCAGGCCTCTCCTGATTTTGGATTAAAGTGAGTTGAAACAGTCTGTCTGTGAAAGGGCTGACTTCTGCCTCAGGTATTATGAATTTAAAATTGAGATTAAAAAGAGCAAAGCTCCTTCTTTCTTTTTTTTGTGAAAACCACAGGATCAAGGTCACCTAATCTTATTCTGTTCTTTTTTTCTTTGCCTTGATGAACCATGACACATCCATCCAGTCCTGCAGTTTTACTATGAAGATGATGATGAGAAGCTTTTCAGAAGCAGGTCAGCAGCCAGGCCTGGAGAGATGGCCCCTTTGGTGACGCTGTCCTCCAGGTGGGGAAGAGCGTCTCTGACGCTGGGATGATTTTGGAAATGGCTGAGGACGTTCTCCTGGATCAGACTCCACATCCAAACCTTCTGCTGGGCTCTTCTTCGGCCCTGCAACTCACCACTAGCTAGCATGAAGTCCCGGTATGACTCCATCTTGGCCCAGACCTCTGAGATGCCCTCATCAGTGTGAGAGGAGGCACGCACCACCTGAGGAGGGAGTTGGGGTAGGGGTGCAAGACGCAGGTTTGAATATAATGTCTCTTTTTTTCCCCAACAACCGTGATGTGGTTGTCATAATTCAGATGTGACCAAAGGAAAAGCATCCTGCCTTAAATATGTCTTAGTTTTTGTTGGTCATGCATCTATTTTTATCAAAACCCTAAAACCTTTGAAAAAAGGCATTGTTAAAAGTGTGTTAAAATTTAATAGTCAGCATAGTCTGTGCTTTTTCCATCCTATCAGCTTGTTGTTGTTGTTTTTTCAGGATTTACTTGGACGCAGCTATTCTATAAAAAGCTGCCATGTCGTTTTTCTGTGTTTTCATCTCCCCATTACACCTTGTTTACAGAGGCAACTTGAGTATAAAGGTCATTTATGTGTTTTTGGTTTGCTTTTTTCTTTTTATAAAGCCTTTTACAGTTTCAAGAACATATGATGAAATCCAGGGCAACGTTCAAAGTGAAAGCAGACAAAAGAAGAAGAGAAACTGCATCAGACTCAGAGCAACTCCAAAAAAGTGAGGGTGATCAAACATGCATGTGGAAACCGCTACACTGCTAATACAAAACCTGTTGTAATCACATCATTAAAAAGGAGAAGAGGAGTTTAAATGAGAGACAAAAGTGTGAATATAAAATCAATGATTCCCTACAGTCTCCTCCAGACTGTTTAAGTGTAATAAAATGACATGTTTACCATCATGTAATGCCCTAAAAACACAATTAGTTTGATTATTTTGCAAGGATTGGGAAGGAGCATAAGGCAAAAACAGGAGCTGATGTTTGTTTGGCTTCGCCATAGTTTACAGACATCAGTCTTTGAATGTTATGCTTCCAACCCAGAATAATTAAAGCAAATGGCATTGATTTGCAGCCCTCATTGTGATTTCAGGTACTTAAATTATCTAGAAAAAAGAAATTAATGCAGCAATTATGACTTTCTGTTTATCTGCTTTTTGTTGTCCACGTCTCCAAAAAAATAGTCTGATAATGATTTAAAAAATAGACAGTGGTGAGAATAGATCGCAAAGGAGGCAATAAGAGCAGCTTTTATATGAGTATGGCTGAAAATGAGCAAAACTCAGGACACAGCATCAGTCATGGGTGTGGGGTGGTTTAGTGTGAGGAAAGGTGGGAGTAAGTCAGGGATGTTGCCTTGCAGCTCGCTCAGCGGGCAGCTGCTGCACTAGGCTAGGAAAACAAAAGGGACAAGGCCAGGCGAGCAGGCGGGTGAGCTGCTGGGACATTTGGTGGTGGGGGGTGGGGGGGTTAGCGAGACACTGCGGTGCTGAAACAGTGATGCTATGACATCACCAACATCACCCCACACCGCTTATTCTCGGGTCGGCTGACCTCTCGGTGTGTGAGCTTGTTGGGTTGACACGGCAGCTGTAGCTGCCCAGTGGGTTCAGTGTTGAACACATGCCAGTTATCTCTTTTTTTTTTTTAAACGGCTAATCATTCTGGGGTTTTCTGCCTCCTTCAGTACACTATCGGTGTGGTAACACGCAGACAAGACCACATACAAACCTTGGGATTCCAGGACTTGGACTGTCTCCTGAGCAGTTTGAGCGCACTGGTATATTCAGCCTGGATCCTCCGGGCCGGCCCCACCAGGTCCCCATCCGACTTTGTCACCACCACTAAGTCAGCTCTCTCAATGATGCCTCTTTTAATACCCTGGACAGAAATTTAACCATTAATACAATATGTAATAATTTATATTAATAAAATATATATATATTAATACAATATGCAAACTTCACCCCAAAAAACCTTTCAACAGGTAAAGAAAAAAAAAAAAAAAAAAAAAAAGAAACCTCAATGAGAGCCACACAACAGGATTACCTCTTACAGGACGTTGTTGCAAACTTTGTATGACAAAATTATAAATAAACCTCATGTCTAGATGTAAATAAAACCAACGTCTGCATATAAATACAGCTGATGTCTAGGTGTAAATAAATCATATGTCTGGGTGGCCAATTTGCTGAGAAATATTTTCTGGCTGCAAGTTTACGAGAAGAAACCAATAAAACCCAATCAAATCTCACAGTCTTTTGCACGTGTCACCCTGATAAAAACAATCTCTTGCTATTCATCTGTTGATGAAGGTCGAGGTCAGTACTGTTTGCACTATTTCTGACTGACAAGTAATATTGCACCTCAATTCTGTCACATAATCATGTGGCACTTCTAATATTCTACTTCCAGTCTGAATTAGGGTTTTAGGTTTCAATGGCAATGTGTTTTGTGTAAGATATAATTACACTAATTAAAACAAATGCCACTTGAGCCGCTTAATGGCCATAATCACCATAATATTAATCCTAATTGCTTAGGCAAATTAAGTGATTAATTCGACTAAGTAATAAATTGATTGCCATATAGTTTGTCATCATGTTTCATTTTACATAATATGGACACAAAAACTGAAGGGAAAGTACTCATGGATGTATGAATGTGCAGTATAATCTCTCATATTCATGTTATCATTATCTGTAAGAACATATACATTCCAGGTGTTAAATCAAAATGTCTGACGTAACATATCAGCATATGTTTAACCAAAGGAAACCGTTTTTTGTTTCCAGATGTGACACTACACTCATGAGAAGTCTTCTGCTGTGCATGTTGTTGACTGACCTGGAGTTCATCGCCCCCTGCTGGTGGAATCAGCAACACAAACATATCGACCATGTCGGCCACTGCAAACTCTGACTGGCCAACACCTGGAAACAAAAGGCAACATTAAATGACGAGCACTCACACAAAAAAAGTGATGCAGACTTTTACGGGTAATCTGAGAATGTAGTGGATCGGTGAAATTCTAATGATAATGAGCCATCATTGATCATGTCATTAATTATATCATTCACAACATTGTGTATGAGCATGAGAAAAATACACATGTAAAAATAAAGATTCTTGCTTTTGGAAAGAATGAGTGCATGCAGTCTTATTATTTTTGCAGTGAATAGATTCTAGCCTCGACGTGCGAAGAGGAGGAGACCAGTGTCACACTTGCTTATTATAGCCAACACTAAAATTTAACAAGTGCAATACATATTTAATCATATTATTTATTTAAAAAAATCTGCCTTCGATCATATTATCAGTTTCAAAAATGTGTTTTGATTCTATTTTGCAACATAGATAGATAGATAGAAATAGGTTGATGCAACTCTGAACAGAGAGAAGTTTATGAAGTTTGTCATTAATTCTCTCGTCTCTGGCCTAAAAATCACCAACTGAGCAGCTCAAATGTAAATGCACCCAAGATGCACTGAGAATACATTTAAATCTGATCTGGTCTGGAACACAAAAAACATGACTATATTCTTTACACAGAGCAACTTTTGCAACAAAAAGATTTATTAGCCAAAAAATGTCCTCGCTTCATCGTGTTTCTAACACACTTGCAGTGAGATCTGATCACAGGTGTTCACTCCAGACGCATGTGAATAGTAATTCTACTTCCAGATATGAACTGGATGAACGATGAATGGATGAATGCTGCTGTTAGACTGTACAACAAGCACTGATATTACTCATCTAAGTGTAATATAACCCTTCTTTAGTGAAAGGCACTGTCTCAGGTGCAAACTTGATATAGACTGTAAATATTAAGCTCATACGGTATGTATTCCAGTCACTTGATGTACAGTATATACCATAGTCTATTAAATGCATGTTATATGTGCACATGTTTTACTTTTGCAGCATCAATATACATTTCCTCATTTTAAGAACTAATTTAGGATTATCACATCTTATTTACTACCAGGTATGAACTGCCGTGTCTTTCTTTCGTTGCCAATTGTACTGACAAACGTCAGAAAAATGTACCAGAAAAACAAGTAACCATGATGAAAAAATACTGGTGTACTATGAGACAAATAAAAAGAAGCAGAGGAAATCTGCAGGAAGACTACGTCCAAAAATACACAACTATTTCCTGCTTTCTAAGTACATTTTACCGAAGGAGAAACTCATGAAAACTAGTGTCTTACCTACAGTCTCTACAAGGACAATGTCATATCCTGCGCCCTCACACAGCACAATGGCTTCATTGGTTGTTCTGGTGACTCCACCCAGTGTTCCAGAGGTCGGCGACGGTCGGATGAAAGCATTCAAGTCCCTGGAGAGTTCAGTCATACGAGTCTTATCACCCATCAGAGACCCTGCAACAAAAGGCACTGAATTAAGTTTATAGCCCATATTAAACACTTTTGGTGCGGCACTGATGCTGTCGATTGTGCATATGGCATTTCAATTCATTCTTAACAGCATTAACAAACTGCTAAAATTATGAAATCTTTTTAAATTCTTGATACAATTTTTCTTCAGTGTCACATGTTTATGAATTGTGTTTCAGATGCTACCTCCTGTAGTGCAGGAGGACGGGTCCACAGCCAACACTGATACTTTATGTCCGCGTCCAGTCAACATCTTGCCCACCACCTCGATGAAGGATGACTTCCCTGCACCAGGAGGACCAGAGAGACCTGAGAAATCACCACAGAAAGAAATGACACCAAGGCCTGTTATCATGACCTGTTTTTGGTTCTATATATAAGACTGAGGAAGCTTTAAAACTAATGCTTTTTAAAATACAACAATGAAACTGGGCCCACTTTTGCATAATGTGGTGAACTATTCAAAATAGAATGTTTTTAACATAATATAGATCATTTAAGCCACAATTTAAAAAATAATAAATTGAAATCTGGATCCATGTTGATTGTAGATGAGGTATGCACACTGTGAGTGCTTTCTCTAATTAAAGGAATGATGTTACTATTGTAAGGTGACCTTGGCCTCTGCAACACAGCATGACGACATAGGCTTACAAAAGAAGACAGCCCACACTCTGCTGTGGTGACTTCTTCGGTGTCACCTATATCTGCAGTGTTAACTGCAAAATAAGCTGACAGTGAAGTTTCTGAGGAAGAGGAAATGTCTTTGAGTGAGGCCATAGATGTTTGAACTGATACACTATGCCAGGGAGCTACTAAGGAGGGAGAAACTAGAGCAACTCGGGCGAGTCATCATACATACATATCAGGAAGCTACTCTTGCTCCGACAGGGTCTATATTGTTATTGGTAAGACCTGTGGTTTTCCTGCTAAAATATGACAAAGTGGCAACTGTGCAAAAGACTCCATATAATGAAAAAGTTAATCATTTAGACAAGAGACAAATCAATAGGATCAAAGGTACAGCATTCGTTTGTAAGACAAATTGAGATGAGAGGCTGAATACAGAAAGAAATAGAGTCCACACACCTACTCTAAAGGCCACAGGCTTCCCTCCATTACATCTCTCCTGCTCCGCCCTGAAGGCCAACACCTTCTGCAGCAGCACCTGTGCCAGCTCTTTCTTCCTGGGATGCTGCGTCTCCACCAGGGTGATGGACTCGGCAAGAGATGCCCTCTGTCCTCCAATCAGTCCTTCATAGAGTTTATTCAGCAGTCTCTGCTCGGGGCCACTTAAGTCCTGTATGTGTTGGCAGAGATCTGTGCTCACATGCCTGCTATGCTGGCAGCTGTGGACCGGGATGGCACTTTGGTAGAAGGGGTGGGAACATGTGAAGACCCTTCGGTGGAGACAGCATGTCCTGGTGGAGCGGAGGAGGGAGAGGCCAAAATGTCCCATTTTATAGTACATGTGGGGCATCTAGGAAAAAAGAGGTGATAGGCTCAGTGTTTTAAGTTCAAAGTAACAAACAAAATGAACAACAGCATAAATCATTTGAAAAGAATGATTTAATGGTTTCTTAAGTACTTGTCGACTTTAAAGGTTTAGTTCATTATATTGGTTTGTGTGTGCTTTTCTCTCTTTTGCATGTTTTCAACGAGTCCGTTTACATGCACACTAATAAACTGTTTACTGGCAATAATCGGGTAACTGGAATAAACCGTTTAAGGTGTAAACATGTCTCTAAGAAATCAGATTATTGACAGAAACCGAGGTGTGATAATGAAATCCGTTTATCCCGTTTACATGAGCACTTGAATAACAAGATAACTGCAAAAAAACAGATAATAATCAGTTATTAGTGTGCGTGTAAACACACTCAGTGTCAAAAATACATAAAAGGGTTAGCTCAATTTTTTGGTGTGGGAATGAATAATGTAGATTTAGACATCGTTTTAACGTGAACGGGGACATATAAAAAATGCATTGTAGAAGGTCTAACTGATAGAAAACAATAACATTACTGCTATTTGTATGTGCAACACCTTCATATAGATTAGTGTTTCTCAATCGTGGTCCTCAGGGACCACTGCCCTGCATGTTTTAGATGCTGCCCTGCTCCAACACACCTGATTCAAATTAATGGGTCGTTATCAGGCTTTTGCAGAGCTTGATGACGAGCTGAAGCAGGTGTGTCAGCTATATATGCTGACATATATATACCAAGGTAACTTGGTTCAGACATTGTCTGTGTGAATTATCTATCTCTATATAAAGATAGATAATTCACACAGACAATGTCTGAACCAAGTTACCGCTAAATACTACTATGTACTACTCAGTATAAACATGGACTTAGAAACAAACAGACTAAACTTGAATTAAAGACTTAACAACACGAGTATAAACCATTAACGTCCACCGACCGCTCGTCTAACGCTATGTGAAAGTAAATAAGAAGCTGTCAAAGATATAAACAATGAACAATTTGGACAAATTGAAGATATTACACTGACCTCGCATTAGCAGTGCAATAGCGTCCCCGCGGGTACAAACGACACACCACCGGTTGTTTGATTCTTTCTCTTCCGTTTCCGGTGACGTAGGACCCCGCCCCCCCCCCCGACAAATGGTTCCGTCCTTACGTGAATTAATATAAAGTGTTTATTAAAACATGTGAATAGACAATTAAGTAAAATACAGTATCGTGTGTTAAAAACTGATTAATAAAAACAATGATTGTAAGATGGTCAAATTAAAATTTACAGATGGTAGTAAATAGAAAAAACCAACAGAGGGCAGCATAGGCTCATTCTTAGATCCTAGCCAAATCTACATAGTTTTACCTTATGCAACCCTTGATAATACAGTTTAAAATGGACAATGACACTGATTTAATTTCCCCTTAAATAAAAATAAATACATTACGCTAGTTAGTAAGTTGGTAATTTAATAGTTCGCAAACAGGGGTCACCAGACAAATCTGAGGGGCAGTGAGATGATTCATGGGACAAAATGAAAAAAGCAAGGTCCTGCAAACATTTACTCATTTACTCTTTTTTTTTTTTTTTTTACAGAATCAGAATGGATGTATTACATTTTGAGTCTTCTCATGGAAAACATATGAGAGGTTACGAGAGGAAATAGCTTTCTTTTATGGCGCTTTAATAACTCATAGACATTTGAGATATGGGTGGGGCAGAAAGCAGGGGAAAACATGCCACTGCCATTGTCTTAAAATTGTCTATGTGCTGAATAAAAACTAGGAGTATGGATAATCTTTTAGGTTTCAATTAAAGAGGAACTAAAGTTAGCAAGCCTTTGGAGAAATGAAAAAGTGGGCAAACCTGTCGTGCAAGTGAGAAGTTCTCGATCCGAAAAATAAACAGAACAAGAAGGGTAAAAACAAAACACTGTGGGCACAACTGTGCACTAAAGTTGTAGTTCAACTATACCCTAAAACATCAACTGTGAGTAAAGTGGATTTATTTGGGTCACATTTCTGCTCCTAATTTTATAATTTTATTGACTATTATTTTATTGGTTTTCCTTATTGATTTATTGTGTATTTTATTCCTGCTAACTTATTGAGTGTTTTTTAGTATTTATTTTCCAGTGAAGCACTTTGAGCCCCTTACAGATTTCCAACAGTGCTATATAAATAAACAATGATTGACTGATTGACACACACTTCAATAATTTAAATCTTCTAAATTAATTTATTGTTGAAGTTGCCTGTTGCAGTCGAATAACCCTAACCTCACCATTACCTTCCAAGTTCACAATAACAACTGCTATTTAAAGGTGCATTTTGTAATCAATTTAAAGCAACTGGTCGTAAAATCCTCCTAATATGTCACAGAGACTCAGGAATAATGTTCATATAACAAACTGAACTCACCAACAACAACAGTGCAGCCAAAATATTTGCATTAAAAAAATATATTTTGCAGACTGCAAATCATGTTTATGTTTTGAAATCATGTTTTGGCATGTGGCGCCACCTACCGCCGTCTACCAATCATTGCAGTCAGTAGAGTCTCAGCTGCCGAGCAACCGCGGGTTGCCAGTTATGTCAGAAAACCAAACCTAAAAGACCTCGGTATTTTGAATTTGAATGTAGTAACCGTTTTTGGCCACATTCTTACATATGGCACCTTTAATATATGTTCAATATCCAAGCAGAAGCTACCCTGCTATAAACTGAGCAGCTTGGATGAATCTTTAGCTCTACAGAGATCTTGGACTTTCAGGAAAGATGAACATTTTCAGTCATTCAGAGAGTCTTCACCACCTGACGTGCTTGTCGGAGGAATTTAAGAGAAACATGCAAACTCTTGGGAGGCAGCGGCGCTAACCGCCATGCAACCACACCACCCACGTCATGTTCAGTCAAATGGAACTCACTGACAAACACACACACACACACACTCCCTCAGTCAGTGATTTCCAGGGGAACTTCCTATAACATCGCTCTGAATGTCACAACAAAAAGACAACACATGATTTTATGATTTCTATGACACTAACCAGAACTTGCAATTATGTTTAACATCAGTGTTGTTGGCGTTCAGATTCACTTGTAATTGTTTTTGCTACATGGGTGGCATCGAATCCAAGAGACAGGGACATCACACACACATACACAGAGGCGCAGCTTGTGAACAGGCAAGGCAGGCAACTACTTGGGGCCCCGAGCTGATAGGGGGCCCCCGACACTTGGAGTCTGAGGGCTGTTTTTACTGAAATGTGCGGTTTGCAATGACATCTCAGTAGGAAACCTCCCTAAAGGGGCCCCACCTCACGTTAACCTGTGTGACGTTATCGTTCTGCAAGTTGGAAAATGAATTAATTAAGTGTAATGCATATCTTTTTTACTCAGTTTATGTATGTTTTTTTTCGGTTATTTGCAGTATTTCATTGTTCTATATATTTATATTGTTTTATAATGTGGGTTCTTTACAGTGTAATGTTTTTTTTTTTTTACTAAGTTTATATAGTTTTTTAAAAGCTATTTACAGTATTTTATTGTTCTTTACATTTATAGTTTCACATACATTTTATTGCATGTTATTTCATTCATTAAAAAAAAAAAAAAAAAAATTGAACTCATACATTTGTCATTGGTGTCAGATTATTTATAACATAATGGTGATGAACACTGGTTGGCTGGGCCCCCTGGTAATTTTTGCTTAGGGCCCCTACAGACTCTAGAATCGCCTCTGCACATACATACACACACACACAGACAGACATTCAGTGTTCATAAAAGAAACAACGCATGTTGCAAATAATGAAACTAATTTATTGATTCTTCCAGTAGAGGCTTGATATTCATGGAATAAAACTGCTTTTCTGGGAGCTTTACTGAGCAAAAACAAGGAGAGAGAAAAAAAAAAATCAAATCAAAAGTGCAGACAAAAAAAACAACAGAAAACGTATTCAAAAATACAAAAAGAATGTAAAGAGTATAACAGTTGAATAGCAAAGAGGATTGCTGAAGGAGAAAAGAACTGAATGGCAAAATCCGCATTTATATATGTAAAAAAAAAAGGTTCCTACTGGGACATCGGTGACTGATCCTCTTTTCTCAGACCACAATTCAAATTTGAGTGCTCAACATTTTCCCCATAACAGTCATTTCACAAGTTTTGCTCAGTCAATGTAATAAGAGAGTGAAGCACAGTCAATGAAATATTAATGTCCTCGATGTGACTCCATGTTTGCTGCAGTGCATACAGCGAGGGACAAACTACCGTAAACTGCACTTTTTGCATTCGCCTCCTCCGCGTCGCGCGACGTTCAGCTACCGGGCGTAAATGTGAAACACTACATGAACCAAACTATGCTTTGCAAAACCAGACTGCACAGCACATACTCTAATAGTGAATATACCTAAACACTATTCTTTTTTCTTTTTTTTCTCCTTAAAATGCACTTGAAACACGAGTTTAACACAAGATGAGCAACATTTAAAGATTAGACTTGTTTCTGAAAAATGCCCTTTTAGTGCCATGCCCCACACTAAACCCCAAGCGACACTCACGAGACTCCCTTGCCCTCCTAGTGTTTTCCAAGATTTGTGACATGGGATTTCATTTTCTATAACTTCACACTGTTTTAATTTATTAACTTAAAAAAAAAAAAAAAAAAAAAAAAGATGTAACATTTTTTTGTGTCTGGTGATCATTTAAATTTGTATAATGGTCATCCTCCAAGTCCCTGCTAACTTTATACATGTTCTAAGAACATTTCCTGCCAACCTCACTGCAGTCAGACGGCAAACAACAGCCAACTGCAATTTCGGGTGACATGGAATGTCCCATAATTATTTTAACTACACACACGTATATCCGGATTTCCAAGGGAATATTTAGATTTAAGCTAGTTATGAGTCAGAATAATAGAACCGTGAAAAAGAGACGTGTGGGCGCAAGATCGGGGAGGTTATACTTGCATCATGATGAGTGTGATGGTCTAATTATTACAGTTGGTCACAAAGATCAAGTATCTTCCAGTTGCATCACGCTCACTTTACCTACTCCTCTCCCAGTCTGTAAATGTGCCCAATTCAGACATCCTTCAAGTAGAGAACAAACCAACCCAAGTAAAAACCCGTCTACCCCTAAAGGTCCGAGGCCGGCTTGTGATTTAGTCTTAACCTCAAGTTATCAGTTATTGACCGAACCACAAACCAGTCTGGGACCAGACAGCCCCCTCTTCTTGCTACTTTGACCAAAAATGCTGGGGTGTGGACAGCCACAGGGCTGAGGACACTGAAGCCTAGGAGACGGAGGATATGGGGTTGTGGGGGGAGCCCATCTGGGTTAGCACCTTATCCAACCACTGCAGGGGACCGTGCAGGTGAATCTCGATCCAGCAGGGGGTGCTGGTCACATCCTGGCGGTGGTACTCTGCACCCCAGCCCTGGAACATGGAGAAACAAAAGGAAGCACATGGATGGAGGATGGAGATCTTGAAAATGTGATATTCCTAACAGCTCAATAAGCAGAGAAAAAAGTAGCAGTGCCAATTTATGTCAAACAGCAACATCGGAAGTTCTGTTTGTCAGTCAGTGTTATCTATAATCTCTGTCTTTTACTTTCATTTGAAGGAAGTTAAGTGAAGGCTCGCATTTGTGCCTGTGTCATGTTTTGACTGGGTTTATTCATTTTGGCCGAGCATTTTAGTCTATGTTCTTACAGCACTACACAGAAACGTAGAAAGAAAGAAAGAAAGAAAGAAAGAAAGAAAGAAAGAAAGAAAGAAAGAAAGAAAGAAAGAAAGTAGAACCCTTTTTGGCTTTATAAAGGTTCCACCTGGAAGCCTTTTGTAGGGTTCCACCAAGAACCCTTTTAAAACCCTTTAATCAGGAAAGGGGTTTTAAAGGGTTCTCTGGATCAAAATGGTTCTTAGTGGAACCATTAGTGTTACCAAGTACCCTTGAAAAACCCTTTACTTCGGGAAAGGGTTTTTCCAGAAGAAAATGGTTCCAGGTAGAACCTCAGCACCCTTTTGGAACCCTTATTTCTAAGAGTGTAGTTCGATTAACACATTACTTTCTACTTGGTCTGAATGTATTTATTTTATTATAAGCAGGGGCAACTTAATGGAGTGTTCTCCTTTAGGCTTTTCCCTTTAGAATAGAAGAATTTGCTTTTTTGCACACCAATTAGTGCGAGTGAATTTGTCCTCTGCATTTAACCCATCCTTATTACACACACACCAGGTGCATGAGCAGTGGGAGGCACTTATCTGCACCCAGGGACCAATGGGGGATTGGGTGCCTTGGTCAGGTTGAGTAAAAACGCCCAATTTTATCTATAAAATTTGACTGAGCTGAATATTAACTCACCTTAACAAAGCTCATTCGAATGGTACACATCTTTGTGAGCTCATACACGGCCTCAAAGCCGTGGTTGACGGACTGTGCCAGCAGCTCGGCGAACTCCTGGTTGTTGAAAATCTTGAGGCTGCAGCCGCTGGGAATCTTACACACGGTCGTTGGATGGAAGCTGTGGTGGTAATTACAGTTACGACTCTGGACGAAGATACTGCTGTCGCTCAGACATTCTGCGTACACCTCCCCGCCGACGTAATACAGATGGACGCCTGAGAGGAAGCAGGAGAGGAGCAAGGTGTTACTGTGACGTTTGAAAAAAAAAAAAAATCAAAATCGTCACTGTGGTCTTTCTACAAAATCGATTCACTAAAATGTCCACTCAATTTGTTATTGTTCCGTTCTCCTCCAGATCCCAACCCCTATTGACGACATTAATTGATTTAGTCTCGTCTGCTAACAGCGCGCGCATTGGAGTCATCGATGGAACTTTGCATACTGCACCTTTGCCGATGTGCCGCCGGGTGTTCTCAATGGTGGAGTTGCGGTTGACGTTAGAGAGCAAGCCGAGACAGAATCGGTTGCAGTTGTTGGAGGGATCTGTGAAGCCATCGACAAGCACGCTGGTGGAGGAAGCCTGGTATGCCTCTCCGACTCGATTGTTGAGCTCGTAGTAAACAATAGAGCACCAGTGCTTGGGTTCCTCATAGGCCACCGGCTGAACATCTGCACAGGAAACACATTAAAAGGTTACGAAGAATGAACGGAGTACACAGTACATGCAGAGACAGATGCAGACGTATTTAATGTACTCCTCTGTGCAGACAAGCTACCACGACCCACTCATGCCTGAAGAGTCTTAGCTGTAAATCTTCCTCACCAACGCAGTTATTTCTTTCCAAATTGTCCCCTGAAGCCCGTAACAATAATTTGAATAAACATTTGTGTACATTTACGCGAGCCAAAATCAATGCAGATGCATCCTAAAGCATTGCAGACTGTCTGTGGTCTGCATGCCAGCCTTTATTGAGCAGTCAATACAAGGGGCCAGGCCATGATCGCTGAGCCTGGTATCTCTGGACGAGCCAGTGCCAGCTGGCCTCACGAAAAGAGAGGGATAAATCATGTTTATCTAAGCGCATGCTTCTCCCAAACTTCCTCAGTGGCTCGGTACTGAATAGCAGGTGTGTTTTGTCTATCCTCTTCCCAGAGCTGGACGATGATGTAGACCCACTCCCCTGTACAGGATGCAGCTTGTGGAAAAGAACTTAAAAAAAACAAAAAAAAAACAAACTCCCCCATGCTCACAACTTCCAGCAAACACTTCAACAGCTCTTCCCGCTAATGTTGTCACCACGACTGTGCTGAATCTCTGGTGCATTGAATGACAAAAAAAATACACATTTGTATGTGGAAAACAAGGAGTTCAGACTTAAAGGTGCCATATGTAAGAATGTGGCCATAAACGGTTACTACATTCAAATTCAAAATACAGAGGTCTTTTAGGTTTCGTTTACTGACGTAACTGGCAACCCGTGGTTGCTCGACAGCTGAGACTCTACTGACTGCAATGGTTGGTAGACGGCGGTAGGTGGCGCCACATGCCAAAACATGATTTGCAGTCTGCAAAATATTATTTTTAATGCAAATAGGCTGTACTGTTGTTGTTGGTGAGTTCATTTTGTTATATGAACATTATTCCTGAGTCTCTGTGACATTAGGAGGATTTTATGGCCAGTTGCTTTAAGATTTATTACATAATGCACCTTTAAGTTTAGTAGATAAACAGCTTCTTATCAATAGACTTACAAAACTTTTTAGATCTTGTGAGTATTCATTTCTTTTCTCATCAAACTGGGGTTAGTTTTGTTCATTTTCCTCGTATTCAGCAATTAACTTACAAAATTACAGCCAACATCACACAAACAAGGTCGTCTTTTAACTGCACGAGCCTCGATGCATGTGCGCTGCATGGCCTATTACTAATTCACGAGCGCAGTACTCGGATGTTTCTGTCGAGTGCAATAAAGGTAAAAACCACAGAGTCAAGATGGCAGCAATTATTGCACCGCATTTTAGACTTGAAAGTTGGAGCTAATTAGCGACTCTTAATCGTTTAACGAGTTTCAAGTCATTACCACCAGCAGAGGTGACATACTGTAAGCTCTGGCTGCTCCGAGGCCTGGCTTCATTTGCTGAGTCTATGAGCTTCCCCCTGGGCTCGCACCCACAGACAAAGCCTCGCTGTAAATTAGCAGGATCCTTTTTCGCACACTCTGTCCAAGTTCCATCTGACAGGATATGAAAAAAAAAAAAAAAAAAGTTTCTTTTTTTTCTATCAGTATTTGACCGCACGAGAAACAAAGAAAACCTTGCACCTGCATATCAAGACAGCTTCATATGCAGAGGTGGAAAAATAACTAAAATATTGTACTCAAGTAAAAGTACCAATACTTTGATGAAATATTACTCAAGTAGAAGTAAATCCAAAACTATTTTACTATATATATTATATATGTATATTTTCCCCCTGTAGGTCTTCATTGTGCTGAAGTTTTATTTTTACTCAGTAACGGATAGGATTTATAAAGTAACTAAGTACAATACTTGAGTCAATACGTACTCAAGTAAAACACAAAATCCTGATTTTAAATTGTACTTTAAAAAATACAAAACACACAAAAAAAAGTATTCAATACAGTAACTTGAGTAAAAATGCATTTCGTTACTTTCCACCTCTGTTCATATGTGTGAACATGAGGATGTGTCTGACAGAGTGAGACAGAGAAAGAGAAACTACCAATGTTGCCTGCCCGGTTGTTAGTCTCTAGAGTCAAGGGTGGAGCCATGAGGTTGGTGTCCATTGGCTGGGGACAATCCTGAGTCATTGGCTCCTCTGAGGGTATGTAGGCAGGAGGGGGGGTCTCTGCATGAAGAAAGGAGAAATTAGCTGTTGGTGTTCAAACACAGAGGAAAAAGAAATCGAGTAAGAAGATAATTGTTGTCGCTCGCCTGGCATCTGGAATGGACTGCCAGGCTCAGAACTAGTCGGTGAATGAGGGAAGGTTGCATTGCTGCCGCTGCCGCTCCCGGGCGAGTTCGGGTAGCTGTTGCCGGGCGAATGCGGGAAAGGCACCGTGTTGGCCTGAGAGAAGGACTCCGGGAAGGTGGCGTTCTGAGGCATGTGCGGCTCGTTCTGTTGCAGGGGGTTGCGGAAGCGAGGCAGCATCGTGTGCTTGGCGTTGAACTCGCTGTTCCTCGGTACCAACACGGGCGGCAGAACTGAGAAGAGGGAGGTGACATAAAACAGGTGGATTAAGCGATTATGTCAGCGAACCAGTAAGGTTCCCAGTATGTGGGCAGGTTAAACTTTAGGTCATTTTAATTTTGAAAAACTTTATTCTGATCGAAACCACTTTCTTCGCTTGTGTGCCTGACACTAACCAACCTGTCTACCTGTGCGGTGGATTATGAGAATAGTACCTGGCAGTGTTGTAGTGTGGTCTACTGTAGTGGGTATACTGTCAGCACGGGTTGCCAAACCAGCAGCACAATAACCTACAAAAAGAGTATGCACATGATGAATTTGATTATATTTAGTGTTTTTTAATGACAGTCATCTCTACGCTTTATTTGCAACAAATTACACGAGTATCATTTCTGTCAAAAAAGAGAGGTGATACGTATGAATGCCCATTTTTAAGTGGTTGCACCGAAATCCTGGCCTTTTTGCAGCCTTCTACTGCCACCTTTTTGCAGCCTGTCCAAAACGTGAAGGGGTTTTCAACAAATAACATATAAAAGTATTTATGCGAAAACTCTGAGCACGAATTCAATCAAAAAACATGCACAACCTTCACATGTGAATTTACTAAGAATCAGGTTTATTGAGTCCAAGATAATAAATAAATATCTTTCTGGCACTTTTCATGACTCAGCATTCTGAGCACAGATGTCCCTGCATATTTCAAATGTCAGCTCTCAGCCTACGTAGTTCTGCGCCAGCAGTATTTGGCCCAGACTTTCAGGTTTCTGTTCAGAAAAGACATTTTGAAGCTAATTCATTACTTATGGCGAGCACTGCGGCTGATGTAAGGGCTATTCAGGTGCAGCGCGTACAAACCGCAGCGATACGCTCCGCTTGTGCCTATAAATACTTGTGCAGATAAATAAAGCTGGTGCTGAAATTTTAGACAAGGCCTGTGCTGCAGGTAGACCATGTGTGCCGAACTGGACCAGTGCATCAGTTTATTTCAAAAGGTTATATGTGGAGAAGGGGGACAGCTGTGGTGTTTAGTGAGGGGAGATTGACAGGATGCCTGTGTGAAGGCGTGGGGGCTGTTCCAAAGAAGGGAAGGGGAGGTGGGGGAGTGTGGACAGACAGGTGCTCTTGGGTTGAATCACCTTATCCCCCCCCCCCTTGTCTTCCACCCGCTGCTGAAACAAAAAGTGTGTGAGGCAGGCAGCAACTCTTTCCTCCCATTGTGTGTGGGTGGCTACCTTCCTGTTATAGCCATCCTGAGCGAGTACATAGTGTGTGTGTGTGTGTGTATTCTCATTTTAGAAACTGGTGCATGTAAAAAAAAAAAGAAAAAAAGAAGGGGCCCAAAACAAAGCCCTCATTCTCCCCAGATGGAATTTCCTGCTACAGACACACATACACACACACCACTCGCGCGCATGTCTTTTACACTCTTAACACCCTGCACACAGCTGTTTCTATCTTGTCAGCTGACCCTCACTCTGTTTTTAGTAAGAAGCCAAATAGTGTTTGATTTGTCTTCTCTTGCTTTCTCTGCCCAAAGCAATAAGGACGACTGGGTCTAGTATCATTTTCTCTTTTCTACCTTCTTAATTTGACAATTCATACTAGATTTCTTTTTGTTTTTTTGTTACATGTTAATACAGATTATTACAACACAACGTTTATGTCTTCTCCAGAGTGTGCGGTTATTTTAAATGGGGCTTTGTTTCAGAATCACAGTGTTTGACATTTCGGCTGCAATTTGATCAGCTAAAACATGCCTGAATGCAAATGTAATCTAACAGTCTATTTATTTAACATTTAAAATCAGCCTGAACCAGAAATTATTAATGATAAAAGAATGAGCTGAAATGTCATTCAAACAATTGAGGCTGATACACAGAGTGTGCAGCCAGTCTGACTCTCATCACTCATCTCATGAGTGGAACTTAGTGTTAACATTTTTATAAACCGACCCAAACCTCGTAAATGTTTCAGTGTTAAATAAATACAGGCAGGGCACAGATTTTCTTGTAAACTGTGTTAGAATTTCTGAATATATGAACATTAGTGTCTATACTAAGGGTCCTAAACTAGTTCTATGATGCAGGTCTCGCATATGAACCGAGAAAATGGGAAGATGAGAGACGCTGAATGAGTTATTAGTATGCATCCCCATCATTATGTAAGTTATATTTAATTTAAGACAGTTTCATAAGGTTACATTTGACTATATTTGCAAATGTTTTTCCATAGATGCACTGATTCTAATCTGCTGGACCGGATTTGTGATTCAACACTTCTCTTATTTAACATGGTTTAATGTAGATTCTTAAGAACTGTATAACGCACCTGGACTGTCAACTCGTTTGTAGTGGTAGGGGTTGATACACACGTCCTTCTGTTTGGAACCGAACGGGTACTCGCAGCACTCCAGGGCCTTCAGCTCGTGGTGGGACTGCAGGTCTGGCCAGCGCCACACCCGACAATAAATGACGTGTGGAAGACCTTTCCTGTGGGACACCTGCAGCCTCCCGTCCAGAGAACGGGGGATTGTAACACAGTTACTGGGCTGACCCGGGCAGCTGAGGGCCCTCTCCAGGTCCTCCATGGCTCCTTTCTTCTTTTTCAGTTTCTTTACCAAAGCTTCCACAGCCTTCTCTGCCCATTTCTCTTCCTCGTCCCCCTGCTTCCAACCCAGCAGCTGTTTGACCGCTGGGCCGGTGAAGGAGAAGAGTGAGGTGACGTTCATGATGGACAAGACGCCCTCCTCCCCCCTCCCTTGTGTCCAAAAGGAAGCGTGAGCAGTGATGGGGGGGACAATCCAATCTCAGCAGACAAGAAAGTTTTTTCAGAAGATCCTCAGCTCCCAAGAAAACGTCAGATCAGGTCCTCTTGAAGGCCACTTACTAAAAAAAAAAGGGAAAAAGAGAACGGTTAAAGGTGCATTATTTAATAAATCTAAAGCAACTGGCCATAAAATCCTCCTAATATGTCACAGAGACTCAGGAATAATGTTCATATAACAAACTGAACTCACCAACAACAACAGTACAGACAAAATATTTGCATTAAAAAAATATTTTGCAAACCGCAAATCATGTTTTGGCATGTGGCGCCACCTACCGCCGTCTACCAATCATTGCAGTCAGTAGAGTCTCAGCTGCCGAGCAAACACGGGTTGCCAGTTACGTCTGAGCTACAATGGCAGAGAAAACGAAATCTAAAAGAATTCGGTATTTTGAATTTCAGTGTAGTAACCGTTTTTGGCCACATTCTTACATATGGCGCCTTTAACGTCTATGAGGCAAAATAACAGTCAGAAATTTCAAACACAACTCTGTCGGCGTCCTCCTGCAACCACAAATAACCTTTGCATCATTCACACTGATGTCTCAACAGACAAAACCTTTGATGAGCCAGTGATGATGTCAGTTGTAGCTGTTAAAGCCAGGTCAGTCATGGGTTCTGGGAAAAACAGACACCCTCCTATGAACATCAGTTGCGGCTAAAAATTCTGCAGATAGCTTCCTGTGTGGCTTGTCACATTACAAACAGTCCCTAAAGTCATTTACAGCAAAGGACTTCCCAAAAGAATTAGTCCTGGGCAACATCTGATTCAGTCTTTGGAGGGTTAAATCTGTCACATCTCATTTCCTTAAAGGTGCATTATGTAATAAATCTAAAGCAACTGGCCATAAAATCTTCCTAATACGTCATAGAGACTCAGGAATAATGTTCATATAACAAACTGAACTCACCAACAACAACAGTACAGACAAAGTATTAGCATTAAAAAAGTATTTAGCAGACTGCAAATCATGTTTATGTAGTGAAATCATGTTTTGGCATGTGGCGCCACCTACCGCCGTCTACCAATCATTGGAGTCAGTAGAGTCTCAGCTGCCGAGCAACCACGGGTTGCCAGTTACGTCAGAAAACGAAACCTAAAAGACCTCGGTATTTTGAATTTGAATGTAGTAACCGTTTTTGGCCACATTCTTACATATGGCACCTTTAAGTCTATTTCCTAGTTACAAAGCAGCTCAAATTTCATTATCGATCAATCACATGATTCTTTTCTCTATTAATCAAGTAATAACTTGGCCTCAGACAAAAAAAACCAAAAGTTTTTGAGCATGCAACATCACGCATGTTAAGGATTGTCAATTAGACAGAACCTCACTGATATAAATGCGATGACCACAATATGTGATAATATATAATAATATATGAGAGATATGAAAAAAAGTCAGATTTCAGGGGAAGGAGAAAGTGTTCTCGAAAGCTTGAATACCACCAAACAACAAACACTGGTGATGGGCAAAAATCTGGTCATGTGTGGGACAATAAAAAGGAAGTGCACGTGGAGTCCAGGATAAATGTGCCCCATTCACTCAGGTCCCACAGGAGCACTTCAGTAGCCAGGAGGTGCACACATTCTACCATTTAAAAGGGAAAACAAGAGCACATTGAGCCCTCCCTGTTCCACCCGTTCATAAAAAAAAAAAAAAAAAATGTGTCTGGACCTGAACACAATTAGGGAGACAGAGCATTGTTATGTTTGGGATATGGCTGCATGCAAATGTCCAGCTACAATCCCAAAATCAAATAAACATCTTATCTGATGTCCACCACCTTCCATCTGTAATGACTCACGGCCGAGGATGCATCACTCTCTGACAGTAAAGCCTGCAGTATATTGGATTTCCTACGAGGCAGGAACAAATACGCTCTTTAAGACTGTGTTCCGTAGGTTATTCTTGGCCCTTCAGATTATGGGATGAATAGCAGTTTCTATCTTTGTCAGCGACTCTATTCGTCAGCCTCATCAAACTTCCTGCCTGTCTGTCAGTTTGATGAGCACAGGTGCTGTTTACGATGTGAGTGTGTGTATAGTGGAGGCTCTGGGCACTTACAATATAGCCACTGAACTTAACTGACATACATCAGGGAAGGTTCCGCTGGTATTCAGGTGTGTCAACCCGTATGTGTGTGTGTGTGTGTGTGTCGCTCCCTTGTTTCGCAATACCCTACAATGATATCACACCCTGCTCTTCTCCACTAGCGGAGAGACAGGAAATGGGCTGTGTAGTTTTTGTCTTCGTGTCTGTCATCTCTCGTGACATCACTTGATTCTCTCGCTGCAATCTCCAGGGGTTTTCAAAAGGTGTGGACTGAGGCAGAGAATGGTCGTAGATTCATGAGCTGACCCTCCCTGACCTCGCTTTCATTTTACAAAAGAAAGGGAGAGTGGACCAGAAACATCATAGCTGTTAAGTCATAGGTGGATTTTTGTTATGTTGCTTGAGATGTCCTATACAAACTATTGTGTGTGTCCTTTTAAGGAAGGGTATGAGAGCAACACTTAAGAGCTTGACCAATGGGTAACTTAGCTTTTTTAATATATATATAAATAGATCAGTAGTGCTGTTTGGATTTTTAGGTCCCATATTATACCCTATTTCTCCAAGTTAACCTAGTTCCCTGGTGTCCTGATGAACATGTCTGTGACATGCTTTGGTCAAAATATCATAAGATTCAAGCACCACAGCAGTTCAATCACCCTGCCAAAACAGCCCTGTTCAGAACGCTCGGTTTAGTAGTAAGTAAAACGAAACCTAAGGGACAGGAAATGACATCAGCCACAGATGCTACTGGGAGCTAACAGCAGTTAGCATTTGGAAAATTGATCATTTAGCAGGCTCTAACAGGAACATTGCCGTCATATATAACATGTATCCACTGGACAGATAAATCCTCTGAGGCTGGAAGTTTGTGTAGAACTCTGTGCTGCACTGTGGAGCAAGAATAGAACTTTTCACGGACTTCTGTTTTTTTCGGATACCGTTGCCCTCACTAGCACTCTCGCGTGTTTTACGGACAAAGCGGAGCTCCGCGAGACAACAATTCCAAGAATTTAGCGAAATTATGACGTACCAATGAGCGCAGAAGTCAACATCACGTGTTTTATCTCCTGTACCACAAAAACATGAGTCATCTTTTTTCACACTTTGCCGGCTGTTAGGACCTCCTGAGTCCCAAATATAAGGATTTAAATGATTAAAAAGTTGATTTTGCATAATATGGGACCTTTAAAAACAAACTAGTACAATTTGAAAAACTGTCCTAGTCTTAGTCTTATCAAGGTAAAGAAATGAGTGTAAAGACAGAGCAAATATACATATTTGTTACTATTTTAGTTATTGGTTTTCTACAAGGAAATCTGGTTTAGCATTACACAAACAACCTCAAAATGTTGTCT
This sequence comes from Microchirus variegatus, assembly GCF_963457635.1. Classification (NCBI taxonomy): domain Eukaryota; kingdom Metazoa; phylum Chordata; class Actinopteri; order Pleuronectiformes; family Soleidae; genus Microchirus; species Microchirus variegatus. The sequence goes on from NC_139824.1 coordinate 10,790,067, forward strand.
GAAGGAGGTGGCACAATCAACTGTAGGGAGTGACTCTGCCCTCAGCCGAATTTCATCAAAATCAACACTCGGCGAATGTCTTAAGGAATTGGAATTCTAGCACAAGTTAGAAACTGACTGTATCTTAACTGAAGCCAACCTGACAACAACACATCTTCACAAATTAACGTATATGATAATAATAAAACACCACGTTCCCGACACGGAATAAGTCGTTTTGATCCACTGCTGCTTTGATGGCCTCCCGGTGACAGCCAGCACCATCAGCACAAGTTCAGGCCTGGCTGCACAAAGACAAAGCTTTAATCCATTTCAGATGTAAGAATCCAGAATGTACTTGTACTCCCCAGCATTTGGAGCACGACTCGCAGTTGTGTCATTCTGCTGCAGCTGGAGACCATATCTCTTAGATACTTCTAAACCTGACAGTCTGTAAAATCTCACTGGTGCTTTATCCTCATACTTCTTTAAAGGGGGGTTTGATATGTTTTTGTGCTGCTTCTGACTTGTCTATCAAGCAGTCACAATATTATGGCATCATTGCACCTCCTGTTTATACCGATGTAGGGCGTTATTTGAATGGAAATGGTGCCCCTCTTATCATTTTGAGTGATATATCTCAGATCGAATTGAACTTTTGAAATTGAAATTGCTGTCAACATCACCTCCTAACATCAGCTGTCAGGGTTAGAAGTAGATTATTGACCTCCGCCAAGGAGTTTTCATAGTTTGTCTGTTAGCAACATAACTCGAAAAAAGTCATGGACTGATTTGGATGAAATTTTCAGGAAATGTCCACAGTGGGACCAGGAAAAAGTGATTTCATTTAGGGCGTGATCCGCAGACGTCGACAGGGTGTATTTTGTAGGCACTTTGGAATTGCCTTGGCGGAGGTCTGCGCTCTCCGAGTGCTTTTCTAGTTTTCACTGTTGATTTATTAAGGAAGTGCTATTTCATTTATCAATTTTTGAGTCACTTACATCTTATCATCGAACAAGACGTTTTGTTATCTTGTCATAAACCAAAATTTGAAAATTAATTCTGTTCGTTATGCTCTGACGACTGCCAAATTACTGGTGTCAACAGTTTATTGGTTAATTTTCTGCAGATTTTTCACTAATTCTCTTTCCTAATCTTACTCTCCTGTGTCTAACAGAGACAGTCCACAATAATACGGCCTTCATTTAACCAAGAGCTCCATAAAAACCCTGCCGTTCCCTACAGCTGAGCCTGAGCTACCCTACTCTATTGTGTTAGTGGTAGCTTGTTATGGGCATCCGTTGGCCCATTGGTCAGGGACTGAGGCTAATGGGTGAGCACAGAGTGGGATTGTACGACACTGACAGGCAGAGATGGCTTTGACCCACCTGGTGCGAGCTGTTAGCCACTACACGAGCTCCTTGGATCATTTTGCACCGCTCCAGTGTCTGTTAATCAATTTAGGCTTGGGCTGTGTAGGATGAGGAGGCAGTAATGATGCTCTCTGGACCCTCCCCGGGGATGGGGCATTATAAAGAAGCTACATTATTTATCAGCGGGGTCCTGGATTGGGCCTCCATTAGCCTCCGCTCAATGGAGTCACTAACTATAAACAGAGGAGTGCAGGAAGACAGAGAGAGAGAGAGTGATAGATAAAGAGAAAGAGAGCGAGAAAGAAGAAATGATGATGCGGAGAGAGAGAACGGGGCGGAAGAGAAAGCCAGAGATCTGAGACTGAGTGAGTGTTTTCGGAGAGAGGGATTGCGAACACTCTAGTCTCTTCACTGAGCACTTCTGGAGTAAGTGCATTCAAGGGTCATTACCGAGTAAATAGTGACACTACAAGGAGGCAACGCACTCGGTAATCTTTCATATATACTGTACAATTCATGGGCGTACGAGTTATGAACGTAGCACGAGAGAAGCAGCCATGAAAGTGACTTATAAATAAGAGCGCAGTATTATCTGAAATTAAAACTACAGGCAGTCAAAAGCAGCTTCTTAAATGTTGAGATTTCCTGTATTTGCGTTAAAGGTGCCATATGTAAGAATGTGGCCAAAAACGGTTACTACATTCAAATTCAAAATACCGAGGTCTTTTAGGTTTCGTTTTCTGGCGTAACTGCCAGCCCGTGGTTGCTCGCCAGCTGAGACTCTACTGACTTCAATGATTGGTAGACGGCGGTAGGTGGCGCCACATGCCAAAACATGATTTCAAAACATAAACATGATTTGCAGTCTGCAAAATACTTTTTTTAATGCAAATATTTTGTCTGTACTGTTGTTGTTGGTGAGTTCAGTATGTTATATGAACATTATTCCTGAGTCTCTGTGACATATAAGAAGGAGCACCTTCAATTTAAAAAAAAAATAAAAAAAATCACCACATTATGCATTAGAAAACTGTATAGAAAAAGTATGTAATTATGGGTTTTTATTTATTAAATTGTTAATCAGGCAAAATAACTGTATCATGGTTGTATGTATCTGCTGATCTGGTGATATTACATTTATTTTGTTTATATTTATATTTTGTGTGTTTTCTTTCTTACCTTATATTAAAGGGAATCATTTTTTCTTTTTTTTATATATTTAAAGGTTGCCAAATAATCTGGTAACAGCAAAGGTTGTAAAAGTGATAAACTCACTCAGTTAATTATAATACTAGCTCTAACCAATACTAAAAATATTTGGTATGTGATGAAAAAAAAACACACATCTCATTGTATATGACACATAAAACTCTAGAAATACTGTGGTTAGTATAGTCCAGACTTCCAGGGGCTGAAGTGGGATCATATTCTTTATGTCCCAGACACACACTAGTCCACATTTGACTGTAAACATAACTAGGGAGTAGGGAACACATGGGGAGGAGGGGGTGGTGGGGTTCAAGCAGCTATCTCAACCATGCTTGGCACTCAGTGTTGGGTTAGTGTTGTGTTAGGGTGGACACCTCACCGAGACACATGGCCAGGCTATGTTGTCCTGACTGCACAGACACATCGGGAGGGTTTTGACATAGTTCCCTACTGTTGTGACTGACTCCCAGGACACAGGAATGCTGTTAACCTATATTTACACCTTGTAGTTGAGAAGCTTTTTATCTGATGATCACAGATAACTCGATAGATAGATAGTAGTAAGCATGTTATGCCTTGGATACACTTAAGCAACACATTTATTCTTTTTTTTTTTTTTTTACTATGTCTTAAAGGGGATTAAACATTTCAATTTATGAAACAGCTTTTGTTTTCAGCAGACTTTAAAGCTGCATACCTTGAGAACGCAGCATGATAAAACAATTGCAAGTAAATCACTGGACAAGGACAAATTCCTGTCCTTTGAGTAATCTGATATGTCATCTTCAATAACGTCAGGAGATCTCGCCTTAGCTGCTGCTGGTGTATGTGTGTGTGTGTGTCTCTCGCTTACTCTTCCTCTCTCTCACACACATATAAACACTTAGACACAGGTTCATAAACACGTTGAAATAACTGCACGAGACACATGTGGTCTCACGCACATCAGCCAAAAGAGGGGAAATTACAAGATAGAAACGTGCAGACTTTATTTAGTGGCATTAAGACATGGTTCATTATCAAAGTGTGTAAGTGGACATATTATCATGTATAGGTCACCAAAAAGTCCACTTATTTATCAATATAATGAAGCTTGGTAAACCAGAAATCCATCAACCATGTGTTCACATCTGCACCAATAGTATGGAGCTGAAAGGATTGATCATCAACAGTGTTTAAGACAGTTTTTAACCATGTAAATACAAGATAATCTATAGTTTCTTGTCTTTTTTCTATCATTTTATTATAAATGGACATACTACATCAAGCTATATGAAGGTATAGGAACATAAGATGAGTATTTTCCCCTTTCTTTCACACATCTTGATGCCTTTACAGCATGTGTTCAATAGCAGCAGAATAACTGTGTATTCCGTGCTGAACACTTGCTAGTGTCTGTGCTGTTGCATGATTCCAAGCAGTGAAAGGACAATCACTGCTGTTTGTTGTCAAATAACACAGCCTTCCTTCCTGCAGCAACAGTTACAGTGCGCAATGTAAATATTTAAAATAACACACGCAGCCCCGGACAAATAATCCACATGTTTAAATGCAAAAATGTGGGTACATCTGCAGCCCACTGTCTTCTTGACACTTACTGAGTAAAAAAAAGGAAGAGGAAAAAGTTACGCTGTGGAGTGAGGGTCTACTTTCTTTCAAAACAGTGTCACGCACACTAAGATAAGGAAACTTTTCGTTTAGCATTTAAGTTAAGAAGGGAAACAAAAAGTTTACGGTACCTTTTATGTCACCGCAGCCCCTCTCTCTCTCTTTCTCACACACACACACGGTCTTAAGCCCAATTTATACTCCTGCGTAAAGTGCTCTGCGTAGCTACGCAGAGTCCTCTGCATCGACGCAGAACCTGTCGAAGAGCCTCTGCGTCGTCTCCGGGTGCACGGAATATTTTTTAAGTGTCCGTCACTCCGTCAAGGGACTACGGAGACGGCAAGAGCTGCGATTGGTCCTCAGGACAGGCCGAGCTAAGCTGCTCTGTGCCGGCTCTCAGTGCGCTCCGGGCGTCCTGACAGAGGCGGAGCTGATCCCCGCCGATAACGCCGCTGCCGAACTATAAATACGTCATATCTTAACACACACAGCACATGTTTAGACTCTAAATGGCCAATTTCTCGCCTCAAATTATCTTAAACCTGCGTTCCGTGACACAGAAAAGTGAGAAACGGCCACTTTTTCAACAACAGCAGTCTTTCTCTCTCTTTCTTTCTCGGACGCCATTGCTCACTGTAGCCAGAAGCACAACAACCTTGCGCAGCGACCCCTACTGATCGGGCGGGAAATTGCAGCGAGTGTCCGTCACCACGACGCAGAAGTATAAATGCTCGAGGCGTCTCCGTGGTGACGCAGACGGATAACGCATACGCAGTCGGAGAAGTATAATGTGGCCTTTACACACTCTCTCCCTCTCTGTGTGCGCTCTCTCCAGCCTGTGTCTTCTGTCTGCTCGGCCTGGCGTCAGTGAGTCGCGGGTCCGCATCACCCCCTCCGCTGAGCGCTAGTATCACGCCGCGGGGATGCAGCGCCGACAATAACAAGACCTACTTTTCTAACATCGAAAAAAAACCCTTCACGCACCGTGTTGGAAATGTGTTATATAACTGTGAAACAATGTCATTAATGTCCCCCAATTTGTTGCCGTAAAGTTGTGAAACAGAAAGTAGAGGCCGAGTGTGTTTGTGTGTGTGTGTGTTCACCTCAGAGCATCTATTACATGCAAACATGTGGAACTACTGTGCGGATTTTCCATCAGTAGTTGAACTGCTGCACATTAAGGCAGCATGTTCACATAATCACGTTACTAACAGCTCTAATCGCATGCAAGTGTCATTTCAAATGATAAAGTAAATGCTGATTCCTGGAGACAGTCATTCTTCATTCAGCTGTCTGTTATTGCTATTTGCAACAGCTCCTCTCCTTTAAAACATGCAACACAGCACCTTGATATACATATAACTATAACTATACATACATATTATACACATATATGTATATATATATATATATCGTGCAACATTTTCCTTAAAATTACTTTAAAGCTTGCAACACATTTTTGCTATACATATAACTATAACTATACATACATATATATACACATATATGTATATATGGTGCAAAATGTTCCTTTAAAGCGTGCAACACAGCACCTTGATATACATATAACTATAACTATACATACATATACATATATATACACACATATATGTATATATATGGTGCAAAATGTTCCTTTAAATTCCTTTAAAGCGTGCAACACAGCACCTTCATATACATATAACTATAACTATATACACATATATGTGTGTATATATATATATATTGTGCAAAACTTTCCTTTAAAGCGTACAACACAGCACCTTGATATACATACATATATATATATGTATGTATATATGGTGCACAATGTTCCTTTAAATTCCTTAAAAGCGTGCAACACAGCACCTTGATATACATATACATATAACTATAACTATACATACATATACATATATATATATATACACACATATATGTATATATATATGGTGCAAAATGTTCCTTTAAATTCCTTTAAAGCATGCAACACAGCACCTTCATATACATATAAAAATAACTATATACACATATATGTGCAAAACTTTCCTTTAAAGTGTGCAACACAGTACCTTCACTATATGGTGCAAAATGTTAAACTTACCTCACCATAGAAGAAGAAGGAAAAAAAGGCAATTATTATTATTTTTATAATTATGTAATTATTCTCGTTTATTATTGCGATAATATTTGCTTCTGGTGCCGTGTCGAGAAATGTTGCTCACTCTTATCCGCTATATTTGTATCTGCTGTTCAGTGAAACGCAGAAGCCGTGATTACAAAAGCCATCCTTTATTTTGCTCAGTGTGTTTCCATTGCACTTATTCACATTTACCTATTTTATCAATCCACTTTTCCACCTCCACGTTCATGTTGCTCATTCATGCTTTCATTTTACGTGTACATTCTAAGTTTGAATACACACAAACAGATGGAAACCCACTGAGGGGTAATCAACAATGTTTCATCCTGGCCTGCACTACATTAAGCTGCCCTTTCAGTGCCCGCTTTGCTTTTGATTGTGATATGAAAAGCTGTGTTTATTATGTCAGAAGGACACGAGTGACCAAGAACAATGCAAGCGCGGGGCCATGTTTACACAATGCCTTACCTCAGAACACTAATGCACACACACACTGACACATGAAGGATATACAGTGTAAAGGCACACGTTTCCAGGGTCAAGAGTGAAGTTTCCAACAGGTCGTCAGATCGTCTCATTAATATTGCATTAAAGTGCATGAAAATAGCAGACGGTGCAGTGCAGCAGAAGCAGCAGCAGCAGCAGAGGACATGAAGTGTCACTTCCTCAGAGGTGAGCTTTATCAGTCCATTCATACTGTGAACGCAGATTGTGAACTGATCATGGCAGAAATAAAGAGGTGAATTCCCCTGATATGAAGCAGATAACATAAATGCATGGACTGCAGCATATGATTAAGTATCAATATCAATCACAAAAGTTATCAAACAATATAAAAATAGTTGTAGATTTTAATTATTACACACATTTCCTATCAGGTGACAAATATATAAACATTCTGATAATACTAATCTTTATTCACTTATTATAAACAAAGGAACGAGGAGTTAAATTAATATAAATCAGAATAGTCCAGTGACACAATACCAGCTTTTTCTCCTATTTTGCAAGGTCATCAGTGAAGTTCAGCGCAGCCGCTGCAACGGGGACTAGATTATGTGGAGGACAGGCGGAGGGAAACCGTTCAGAGCCGAGGAGGCTCACGGTGCAGGTGACGTCACGTTGTTGGCGACAGAATGTCTGAGTGGAGGCGGGAGCGCGCTGCACGTGAATAAATCTGGGAAAACAGAGAGTGTGTGAGGAGGAGGAGGGTGGAGGAGGGTGGGGGAAGGGGGCGGCGACCACGACGAAGATGATGATGATGAGTAGGAAGGAGCAGAGTGAAGGCTCCCCCAAACTTGTTCAGCATTGAGGACAACCCTCCACACACACACACACACACACACACACACACACACACACACACACACACACACTGACAGCTGCACATGTTCATGTAAAGCTTCCCACAGTGCACTTTTACCAACGTTAAAGGATCACACTGCAGAATATATCTAATAAACCTGAATATAACACAGAGAATAATGTTTCTAGACAAGGGGTCTCAAACTGGCGGCCCCGTAATTTAAAAGAAATGTCTGTTTTTGATATTAATACATTAATTTGGCATCATAAATAGTATTATTAAGTATACGTGTGGTATCATGATTCAATATTGTGAACAGTCCTCTCGGCCGGCCCCTTCTTGACCACAATAGATGCGCATTGGCCCCCAGGTCATTTGAGTTTGCGAGCCCTGATGTAGACAATGATAACATCTTTTGAATTGTAGGCTATGGAAGTGTGGAAGATTCTTTCTTGTGATAGTAACAACAGTTGATACTATACAGTGTTTTTTCTCTCAAAGGTGGGTCTTTAATCATGATGTATGAAATAATTACCAATAAATCTATGCATTATTGGAGAAGACGAAACGAGTACAGATTCCAAGCTTTCATAACTGAAGAAAGACTCACAGGAGAATATTTGCAACCATTTTTTTACTACACAGATAAATGTAATGATTAATGCAACACATGATTAGGCATGGTTATGATTCCTGCACCAAAAGTTTGAACCAGCCCAGCACTATATGCACATCGAAATAATTACATATTGTGCAGTAAGCAGTGCCTACCATTGATGGACCTTTGGTTCTGTCTAACTGGTATCTAGTAGCATGAAGGATAGCGAGCCAGAACAGTTGCTTGCATCCAATCTCTGCAGGGAGCTTGATGGTAGAAATATCTGTAGAGTATACAAATGGTAGGAAGCATATATAAGCATATACATTATAGCTTTAGATAGGTGGGTTAGTGGTCCCTGCACGGAACCATGACGTTTGAGAACCTCTGCCCTAAACACTTTATGTCAATTCTATTGCTTTACCAACAGTGACAGCAATAACACATATCATATTCTATACAGACACACAATTGGTTTATCCTTTGTTCCTTTTTTTTAAATTGACCTTGGTCTGTGGAGGTAACAACTGAGTTTTATACAATTAGAGGACAATCTCCATTGTTGAGCCATCACACGGCAGGACACGCTATTGATGGGGAAGAGCAATGACTCACCCACAGATGGATCAGTCTTATTACATGTTACTTCATGTGAAAACGATTATGTGGAAGTAAAGCCCAGGTCCAGGTGCAGCATCATGAAACTGTTATAGTTGTAAATATGACATGTGCCCCACTGGCGAAGCTGGACTCTGCATCAGTAACACGTAGCAGTGTTGCCAGTGTTCAGGAGATCATACATGTCCAATGTTTGATAGCAACCTCAGCACATATCTACAAATGCACATGAACTAGTTTGGCATTCAGAGGTGTAAACAAGTGCATCCTTATGGCTCCAGAAATGTGATTTCCCTACTGGATGCATGTAATGTAGCACTGACAGTAAACAGCACACATACGAGTAAACCATTCTCCCTACATGACATGAAGATAAACAGATTATCTTCTATGTGCAGTGCGCCACATTTTGTAATTTAAAGATTGCATTATGTAATAAATCTAAAGCAACTGGCCATAAAATCCTCCTAATATGTCTCAGAGACAGGAATAATGTTCATATAACAAACTGAACTCACCAACAACAACAGTACAGACAAAATACTTGCATCAAATATTTTTTTTGCAGACTGCAAATCATGTTTATGTTTTGAAATCATGTTTTGGCATGTAGCGCCACCTATCGGCGTCTACCAATCATTGCCGTCAGTAGAGTCTCAGCTGCCGAGCAACCACGGGTTGCCAGTTACGTCTGAAAACCAAACCTAAAAGACCTCGGTATTTTGAATTTGAGTGTAGTAACCCGTTTTTGGCCACATTCTTACATATGGCACCTTTAATCATGTACCTAAGGCATTTTATGGCCCAGAATTGTATAAATAAATAAATAAGTCCTGTTGGGCTTTGCAGATGCTACAATCTTCAACACTTTGGAATGAAGAAAGAGAAGAGAAAAAGGGGGAGATACCCGAGGAGAGCATGGAATAAGGGTAAAAGTACAAGTGTATTAACAAGTCATTCAACAATTTGCAAAATTCGCCTGAGAGTTAAAAAAATATATAAAGAATTTTAGTCTGTCCTTGGTGTTTTATGGCAGTTGGCATTCATAATGTTGCATTACTGCCTTTTCTTCTTTTTGTTTAATGCAAGATTTGGTGAATTGCATCACAAAAGCTTGCATAATAAATCTGAATCTATCGACAGCAGCCAGCTACATTAGCATAGCTTAGCGTTAAGCCTATGTCAGTCCAAAGGGGTTCTGCAGTTGTTGGTGGATTCTGTTACCTTTGGACAGAGCCTGAAACCAGCTTCACTTTTACACAGATACAGGTATGAGAGTGCATTAGAGACGAGGATCAGTGTTAATGGTGAGCCAGAGCCATTTAGAAACTCTGGCATGTTGCCTGTCTCTAACCAGACTGAAGAGGAGTGGACTCGTGGGTCGGGATTCATTACAACATTAGTGCCACAGACTTCCATGAGTTAGCATGGGTTGAAATACTCAACGGTGACTGACACACGTGTTTAGACGACACTCCTTCACACATCTAATTCATTTTGCCATCTGAGGGCCTCTTGGCAGGCCCATCGTTTTTTTTTTGCAGCAATGTGAGGCATGGCAGCAGTGCATCATGTCAGCTCAAATTTCAAACGGGTGGCTCATTTGTCCTTCTACAAATAATGTCAGGGGTGGTAATATTTGAATGCTGTCTCCAGGGGCTGATGGTTTACCTCCTCTACCTTCACTGCACAGAGACAGAGGATGTACCAATCAGAGGATGGCACTACCACTGGTCCCAGTACTGCACAGTGATGGTGGTTTTCAAGTTACATACTAGGCATGCTTACACATCTGCCACTTTTGTATATTTCTGTGTTCCTACAGCAAAGGCATCTCTTGCGTTTGGTCCCTCAGGTCCGTGAGGAGAGGTCTTCAAGTCTTCGCGGTGGGTAAAAGTGTCAGACAGCAGCTGTCACAGTCACTTGTTAGACGGGACAGTTAACCCCAGATATCGCAGCTGTCAGTCAAAGCAGTCGCGGCGCATTTTTTCACCAGGCTGGTGGCGACACGTCGAGCTTCAACCAACTGCAGACTTTTGTTTCTAAAACGGGGCACACGGGCGCGGTGCACCTGTATCCTCGTCACCTGTTCCTTCACCGTTCAGGTGCACCACGAGCGGCAATGTTATTTATCCACAAACTAAGTGTATTTTTGTCCTAATACCGCACAGTGCATTTGAAGCCAGTGTTCCTGTGAATTCCCTTCCACATCTTCCACGTCTAAAGTGAAGTTTGAGACTTGTCCACAAGTCCTCTGGCTTGCCTCGCAACGGATCGGCGTCCACTCCAGGGCATTTTCCCCTTTGATGCTTGACATGTTACACCTTTGAAGGTTCATCTGAGCTCAGCTACGGAGCGAAGGCTTACGGGCACTTGATGAATGAGTTGTTGCATATTTTCAAAGCGCAGTGTGAAGGATTCAGTGGCATTTAGCAGCAGAGGTGTCTATTGCAAGCAGCCCGAATGCCCCTCGCCTCGCTCTCCCCATCGCAGTGACGAGGGTGTCCGTTTTATGGTGTTACTATGAAGCGATGGAATCAGGAAGCAGGTAGTAAAACACTTTGTTTTGTAGTTTCAGGTGAATTAACACCAATGAAGACATGATTATCAACATCATAAACAGTTTTAAATCCTACATACTTACCCTTCAGTTAAAAGTGAAGTAGTACATTGGTCATCAGAGGCGCAGCTTGTGAACAGGCAAGGCAGGCAACTGCTTGGGGCCCCGAGCTGATAGGGGGCCCCCCGACAATCGGAGCCTGAGGGCTGTTTTTACTGAAATGTGCAAATCTCCCTAAAGGGGCCACACCTCACTTCAACCTATGTGAAGTTATCGTTCTGCAAGTTGGAAAAGGAAGAGGACTATTTGCAGTGTAACGTATATATCTTTTTTACTCAGTTTATATATGTTTTTTTCTGTTATTTACAGTATTTTATTGTTCTATATATATTTATATTGTCACATACTTTTTAATTACAACGTTTTTCCATGTTATTTCATTCATTTTGAAAAAAATATATATAAATATTTTGAACTCATACATTTTTCATTGGTGTCAAATTATTTGTAACATGGTGATGAATACTGGTTGGAAGGGCCCCCTGGGAATTTTTTGCTTAGGGCCCCTAGAGACTCTAGAATCGTCTCTGTTGGTCATCTTGTGTTGGACAGCCAACAAATGTTGTATACCAGGCATTAGACCACAAATATTTCTTATTGTTTATAGCACAGGATATTAAGCCATCTAATACATATGTAAAAAAAAAAAAAATGTCACCGACAATTTCCAAAGATTTTTCCATATTGGAACAACATTGTAAAATAAAATATCAGAGTAAACTGAGGAGGATAATTTATTGCACTTAATAAAACAATATCATACATACATAAAAAAACAAAACAATTAACTAGGCTGAAAATGTCTGACAAATCAAATCACAAACAATCCCCCCCATCATACGAGAAACCTCTCTCTAGTGTTATGTCTTGCATTAGATCCAACCTGCATCCTGCTAACTAGATCATCAAGCAGATGTTCCCTCTGTACACCCAGGCTGAGGTCATACCTCAGGAGAGAAGGGGGGTGTGTGGGGGGGGGGGGGGGGGGGGGGTAACTGGCTCGAGCATTGTAAGTGATAGCCATCATGACATCATCTCTTCCTGGTTTGGCCTCCAAAGACAGATCTGTGCAGCAGAAAATAGATGGGGCTGCTCAAACAAAGCTGATGACCGATTGTTTTGCGGCAAAAATTTATTACACCGAGCGGAGAGTTGAGGTCACATGTCGAGGGGTGAAAGAGAAGAGCTGTAAATGGATACTGATAAATGTGCGGCTGAGTAATACAACAAGGGGGTAAAAAAAGATGTCCCTTCTATTGCAATGAAAATGCAATTTTTCAACGCTTTTTCTCTACCAGAAGTGGAAGAGTGCTCAAAAGACTTTATGAAGGATCGAGGATGAGTCCCAATGACACCATGACCTTTTGACATTTGAGTGAAACGTCTTAATAGGTATTAGAATACCCAATATATCCATCCATGTCCCCTTCAGGATGGTGTGCAAGAACGTTGGGAGCTTTCAAATTGTCCATAGTTTATGTTCAAATGCCACCAAAAGTAAAAATAGCAATATGACAAACGCTAATGCTCATATTAGCGCCTGACACAAACCTATCCTCAAATACAGCAAACAGAGTCATTATCTTGTTAGTTTGAATAATGTCTGTGCATCGTCTTAAAATGATTTTTTTTTTGTTCGTTTGTGGTATCATGAGACAAAATGACTTTGCCACATGGCTGCAAACCACTTACAAAAAAAAAACAACATATGATTTTTTAATCTGTTCTCTGAGTCACGGCTTACACTCACAGATCACATGACGTAAAGTGTATACATTGTCAACCTGGGAATTCCCTCCCCGTTTTTGCACTGGGGAACAAAACTCTTTACCCAGACGATGGCTAATGATGTCACCAATCGTTAATTGATCCCTGTGGTCACTTGTGCCGTGAGGTCAGATGTGATATATATACGTGTGTTTAAAGGGGATGGTCAGGGGCGTTGATGGAATGTAGTTGGGACTTCAACAGGATCAGACAGAAAAAGTCACCCATCTGCTTATTTTTATGGGACAGTTTCCTGTCTTTGATTCTCAGCTGATGTGTGAGCGCAAGTGTCATGTGTCGCTTTCTCCATCTTCTCTCTGCACCCAACCCTTCCTTAGTTAAAAAACGTGGCTCTGCTGGAAACACCCATCAATGAAAACTACATTCTGCTGCTCTGCAGACCAACACTTTCCTCTTTTTTTACCTGCTTTCTTTAGGTTTGGATGTTACCTCTTTGTCTGGTGTGCTTGATGCCAAACAATACAAACATTTTCTCTTTGGAAGAAAGTAATACAAGCTCATTGAAGTGCATTAAACCTTGATGGTTTAACGGGTTTGACGGGTTAAGCGAGGACAATGAAAGCTTAATAAAAATGAAAATTTTCACTAACATTCTGAAAACCGAGAGATAACTGTTCATGCAAAGTTATGTAACATGCATATTTGTCCTTTTTAAGTATAATAAATACACATTTCTGGTATATACAACATTCATCCAAGGTCGATTGCCATATTTGGTGCACACAAGATTTGAAAAATCAAATGTTTAACATTTGCTTGACAAAGTAGTTTCATAAAACAATTTTTTTTTAACCATTTTAACTAAACCCTAACTAAAATATATCATGCTATCAGAGCAAAGTGTTCACAGTCTGGTTCAAAGGTGCAGTATATATAAAAGTAAATTCTTAGTGCCACCTAGTGAAAAAGACAGGTCATTACAATTGTTTTTGTCTAAAGACTGTACAAGCTTGTGAGTGATCATGTAAATCATGAAGCTTGTATTTGCATGTTATCTTTTCTTTGACATACTTGGATACTGAACAGAACCAGAACATATGGAGACAACTTAAATGTTACCCATTTATGAAGTGATAGCATGCATTAAACGAGTTGGTTCTGAGTTTTTTTTTTTTTATGTTTTGCCACTCAAAGTTTGGCCAAGACTAAGGAGAGGGAGGAAGGGAGAGAGACGGTTTCAATGCAAGGACAACAGTGTGTTCAATGTCTTTAATTTGATGTCACCTTTCCTTTTCAAGAGGGCACCCACGGCTTCAATAAACTCAACATGAGCGAGCTAAAACATTTTAGATAGTTTTACATGTAGGCCGAGGGGAAAACCTGCTCCCAACTCCCAGGAAACCACCAGCAACAAGTTAAACAAACCATTTTAAATGTTTATTAAAATCAAGCACACATATGTCTGCTGGCAGTCTGACTGTGTCCACAGCAGCTGGGATGATCACATGATCAAGCCGCTTGTACTGGTTCCTCCTGAGCAAGGACCAATCAGCTCCCAGGATCCACCTAGACTCACTCACACACACGTCATTCACTCAGAATATGCACACCTGCAAATCACCTCACACTCACACCCAGGCACATAGTAACTCAGAAACTCTTATTCATGATGCTGTTTTTATTCACATAGATCACGGTTTACTCCAGCATGTCTGTCAGATAAGAAAAAAAGCTATATTTATAGATATAATAATAACAATAATGTATGACTCATTTAAACTGAATGTGTAATACATGTACATTTTATGCCTCTGCATGTCATTTCACTTAACGTGATATTGATCACATTGTGCACAATGTTTGGCTTTATTTTTCCAAATAATAATTTGTGATAAGAAAGTGATAATGGACTGCACATAAAAACTGTTTTTCTTTCAGATGAAATGAAATGGAAGGGAAATAAAAACCACAGCCATTATAAAAATACTCTGTGTTCTAAGGGTTAAAACAGCTCTTTTTCTGCATTTTTTCATTCCCACTCTCTTCTACATATTTGTACTTGAATTTAGATTAATTTAATTTGATATATATAACATTAAAACAAAACATGTACATCCTTTAAAACACCACTGACTATACTGTATATTGCTGCTATGCAACCATTAGTTTTTGTATGCACATCCTCTTATTTACCACAAGGTGTCAGCATTGCACTGCAAACAGCTGCCATGAACCAAGAAGCTTTTGTCAAATGCTCCTCTCTCCCAGAGTCTCTTGGCAGCACCTGACTCAAAGCTAAACACTGGTTCATTTGGATGGAAAATCAGACTCTTGCTCAAGCTTCAAGAAATATTCCATGTCAAACTATTTAAGCTTTTCCGTCAAAATAGACATTTGTCTCTGGAAACCTGAAAACTGAAATGGCTTGCCAGTAATTTATTGAGCTAGTATGGACAGCATGTGTTGATTTCTACGGTGCCAAAATAGACAGTGTAAAGCCTAAAGTAAAACAATATTTCAACCAATAGTTCATAACATCTCAGCGTTCGGGATACACTGCCAGAAGTGGTTGGAGTGTGCGGTCAGGTTGAGGTGAGGTTTCTCCTCAAGTTTAGCTAAAGTGGAAATTGAGGTTCGGTTTGGCCTGGTGCGCGTATGGGTTTAGAAATGAAGCGGGAAATTGAGAAGTTTCTCGAGCAACAATCTCGTTTCCTTTGAAATTGTCGAAAGACGGGCACCAGAAATGTGTTTAAATACACTTCCGTGCCTGTCACAACTGCGAGGTTTGACATCAAAATCCAGCGTAATGAACGAACGAGCAATTTAGAGCACGACAGTAATGAAGCAACTTCCAAGTTTTTTCGGCAGGAACACACTGTTTTGATTTCCTCAGTTCCACTCTGAACATTTTTTTTTTAGAGTGTGTCCCAATAGGCAGGGTGGGGTGGCTGCTAGGCAAAGTGAATGGGAAGGTATTACACAGTGTGACTACAGTGTCTCTTCTGTGTCTGTGTCTATGCCCTTGTGAGATCACCGGCCACTGACAGGGAATTGGCCGCAGTCTTCTCTCACTGAGTGAATCCCCAGCAGGACAACCTGCCAAAGCCGGCGAGCTTGCCAGCAAAACCTCTCATACATTCCTCAACAAAGTGACTGCTGCCAGCTCGGCAAGTCTGGGTGGATGCCACCCAGTGCTTCCTTTGCTGCCCCAGACACCTGAACTAGCACGGGAGGCTAGAGGAGACTGAGAGAGAACCAAGGATAGTTGGACGGCTGCATCGGTGGGAGTGAGATCTCTGTTAAATATCCAGCAAACAGCCCGTGCAGCTGTTGTGGCTTTTTCCACAGCGATTCCACTGTTCAAGCTTCCAATACCGCAATAATTAAAACTGTGCACATCTCCCTTGCAGCCAGAACCTTTCCCTCAACACGGTCACTCGCCACTTTATTAGGGACACCTGTCCGACTGCTTGTTAACATAAAAATAATGTATTTAGGCATATAGACGTGGTCAGAGCTGGTAAGACTTTAAATGGGGCATGGTTGTCGGGGCCAGACAGGCTGGTCTGAATATTTCAGACACTGATGATCTACTGGGATTTCCATGCACAACCATCTGTAGGGGATTTTTTTTTTTTGACATCCATTTACATCATATTGAAAACACTGCAAGCTTCACTGATGTTGTTTGTGCTCTAGACCGATGGATCACATCACTGAAATTATTCAAATAAGTGTCACATTTGTTGGTTATTAATTGATTGATAACTTAAAGGTGCATTATGTAATAAATGTAAAGCAACTGGCCATAAAATCCTCCTAATATGTCACAGAGACTCAGGAATAATGTTCATATAACAAACTGAACTCACCATCAACAACAACAGTACAGCCAGAATATTTGCATAAAAAAAATATTTTGCAGACTGCAAATCATGTTTATGTTTTGAAATCATGTTTTGGCATGTGGCGCCACCTACCGCCACCTACCAATCATTGCAGTCAGTAGAGTCTCAGCTGCCGAGCAACCACGGGTTGCCAGTTACATCAGAAAACGAGACCTAAAAGACCTCGGTATTTTGAATTTGAAGGTAGTAACCGTTTTTGGCCACATTCTTACATATGGCGCCTTTAATTGTGTCTAAAACACATCAAATCTTACTTCACAGCACAGAGATTTTTGACTTTTGACCACAATGATATAAACCCTCACCTGTGGAACCAATATTACTTGGCTATTGATTGACATTGATTGATTCAAGACTAAGGCCACGTCCCATTTCTCCCAATTAAACTTTCCACTTGGTGCCCTCAACTGTAAATTCTCCTCATTGAGGGAAGTGGCTTCCCTATGGAATTGGGACACCACAATATGCAAATTAACGTCGTGAACTTAACGAACGTGCTAACTTAGGTCACATGTTGACAATTCTACCGGTGGCGCAAGCTAGTCAGCTAGTTAGATAGGTGCTTTCATAAAATCGTCAGTTAATTTCTGACATCAGTGTTCAAATCTCAACGATCCTTTGGATGTGTATCAAACCAACATATTCCACCACATTTCGACATTTGCAAAAATATACTTAGAAGGAAATTGTTCCTCTGCAGATGTGGCCGCCATTTTTGTTGCTGAAATCGCAAAGCATCATGGGTAATTGCATCTCCCATTTCCACTACATTTTGAGGGTTGATTATAAGGGCAAATGTGCACTCCCCCTGGCTCCTCCCTACACGAGAACGCGCAAAATTTAGGGTAAGGGCAAAAATGTAGGGTTCGGGGAGGTATTGGGACGGGGCCTTCGACTTCTGCCCACTGATTTTCCTTCAAATGACCAATCAGTGTATGAACTAAATGTTTGTGCGCTAACTTCTCTTTCTGTACCTCGCTGGCACACATAACGTTGAAAAAAAGCACAGAAATGCATTGCCTTTCTCAGCAGTTGGCCTCTAATTGCAGCACAAAAGAATAATGAAGTGTGTTGGCCTCTTTGGTCTCAGCTCCCCACTTCCCCTCACCTTCTCCAGTGTGGGCATTCCTGTATAGATTAGCTGGAAATCTTTCCTGTTCTATCGAGGATAATCCCCGAACAAGGCCGCTCAGCTCTCATATTAAGAATGATTTAGGCACAGAGAATTCCGGTGCGGGTCAAGTCTCCACTTTGATGTTATGATGTGGCTGTTCCACTTGTTATCTGTACCTTCTGGGGAGAATTGGGGCAGACAGAAGAGAGGAGAGAGAAAAAGAGGGCAGCTTCTTTTCTTTCTTTCTTTCGTTTTTTTTTTTGTCTCCTGTTCAAACAGAGTTCAAAGTCGTCGTGTGGATTTGGAACATGAATTAAGGGCATACTGATACACTGAAGATCAGGGAAATGCGTGCGTTGGCGATTGTGTGTGTGTGCATGTGTGTAGCTCGAAACACGACTTGTCTGTCTGGGAGTTCACTTTTTAAGATGTTTGAGGATATTTTCCACATCAGGTTTTTCCGTTGGACACACACACACACACACACACACACACACACACACACACACACACACACACACACACACACACACACACACACACACACACACACACACACACACACACACACACACACACTCTGCCCACTCATCGGGACTGCGTTAGTATGAATGAAAGCACAAGTGCACATGGACATAATATGATTTCTGAAAGGACACTGGTGCCTTTTAGATAACATGAAGCTTTAATTATCCCCAACGGCAACATCGAGTGTAGTGGGTTTGTTCTGTCTTCATATCTAAAATAAAGTAAATTAACCTTTTGCATTTTTTATATATTTCTTGATTTACAACGAATGATGAGGCAACAGAACTAACAAACTCTTTAAAGGTGCCATATGTAAGAATGTGGCCAAACGCGGTCACTACATTCAAATTCAAAACACCGAGGTCTTTTAGGTTTCGTTTTCTGACGTAACTGGCAACCCGTGGTTGCTCGGCAGCTGAGACTCTACTGACTGCAATGATTCAATTACAATTCAATTACAATTGAATTACTCCAGCAATGCTGGAATTTGCAATGTTACAGCAGCACAGATCGTTAAAAAATTAAAGGTTGCAAAAATATAGAGAAATGTTAAATATTTAAAGTAATAAAATAGAATAATACATGCGTTTGAAACCATGTTTGACCCCAAAAATGTATGTAATTTTATGTGGGATTGCACACAGATATTAAAGGTGCCATATGTAAGAATGTGGCCAAAAGCAGTTACTACATTCAAATTCAAAACACTGAGGTCTTTGAGGTTTTGTTTTCTGACTTAACTGGCAACCCGTGGTTGCTCAGCAGCTGAGACTCTACTGACTGCAATGATTGGTAGACGGCGGTAAGTGGCGCCACATGCCAAAACATGATTTCAAAACATAAACATGATTTGCAGTCTGCAAAATATTTATTTAATGCAAATATTTTGTCTGTACTGTTGTTGTTGGTGAGTTCAGTTTGTTATATGAACATTATTCCTGAGTCTCTGTGACATATTAGGAGGATTTTATGGCCAGTTGCTTTAGATTTATTACATAATGCACCTTTAAAGCTTTATTTATTTATTTCAGGCTATAAGCAGATTGCCATAGGCAGTGAGCTGTCACACTCTGTCTACACTGCTGCATATTTCGCAGGCAGATGCAAGCAGGAGAAAGTGGCTTCCTAACAAGATTTATAATTTTACGCCAAGGGTTCAAACTTGGCATAAAAGTGGGGATTGGTCAGCATCTGTAATTTAATTTAATTCATGGAAACACTGCACTGTTTTCTTCCTTCGACATTATAGGAACATAATCACAGAATTTGCTGTGGAAAAGACTCTTCTGAAGGAGCAGAGGGGGAAAAAACACTGGCTTATTTCAAACTAAAGTGAAAAGGACAGTATGGGCAAGACAGGGGTTTTAGTGGTTTTACAGTTCAGCGGTGGTGTTTGAAAGCACGGTCTTTCAGCAACGTGGGTGGCACGGTTGTTCCTCGCATCTCTGCTATTGTATTGTCATTGGCTCTGTGTGCTTGTCAGCATCGTTGCTCACTTTCTCAGGATAAATGTTGATTTTGCTTTATGCGAGGAGAAGCCGAGGCAGCAGCACTTTGATTTTCGCAAAAATCGCCGTGGCCTCGGTGCGAGAGAAGAGAGCTTGTGTCACTGCAGATGTCCAAAATTCCTCTGACATGTTTACTGTTTTCTTTTTATTTTGCCGAGGCCATTCTCCACGGCTTTAGCAGCCGACGCTCCTGCAAACGACTCCTCCATGTGAAATCTTGTGTGTCGTGTAAACAGAGGACCAGAAAATAACAAGCAGGAGAAAAAGGGAAAATTTCCACCCCGGCGTCTTCTGCCTTTCTCTCCCTCGCCCCCTTCAGTGTACCCACCACTTGTTGTCCTTTATTTGTAGCTTAAGTGCTTTGGCATTAAATCTTATTATTTTTTGGTAAATAAACCAGTTTCTGGTAGGAATTACACACAACTTGGTGTGAGGTCCTTTTCAGAAAGGGGCCTGGATCCTTTTATCTAAAATGTTTTCTATTTCTGCTTTTGTAGGACACTTTTGACTGCTTTGAAAGAGAGAAACCAGGTTTTTCTTGCATTTCTGGGGGTGAGGTTGGGGATTTTTCTCAGCATTGTGGTGAGATTTATTCGAAGAGGCTGCATTTTTGTCTGATTCCCCTCTTTGTTCTCTGTAAGTAGTTCCAGGTCCCCCCTAATGTGCACTAAGGCTCGCTGATTTTGCACATGGGCGTATATATGTGTGTGTGTGCGCGAGGAGCACATGTGTGAATGTGTGTGCACGAGGGTGAGGCGGGGACTTGATGTGACACCTGCTGTTGGGATGAATAGGGTCAGTGGCAGGGCCCTTCAGCAGGCAGCAGCTGCTTGTTCTCACTGCAAGCTCAACTCTCTCAGTGCTCTAAGGCTTACAGGGCTATGACTGATGCCTGGACACAACACATAGTGCCCCCTACCACCGTCCCCTATCATTACAGTTATTATCTTCAAGTATTGCAATTCCCCCTCTCCCGGGGTCACAATCCTAATCGTTCGGAAGGAAATGTGAAATTGACCCGAGGAAAACATCAAAAACCAACTTCAATTTCCACCGTTGCCCTCTCTGAACACAGGAAGAAGTTTCCAGACAGCTGCTGACAGACAAAGATACTTGGTATTTGGTTGGTCTGACCTGTCTGTGCTCTCTTGCTGTGTGGTAGTCCACCCTGCGTGTGACTTAGTGGGTCTGAAAACATTCCCTGTGGCACAACAGAGGAAGAGGGCAGAGGAAAAACAGTGAGGTATGAAAACATCAGTCTGTGTTTTAACAGTGTTTCACATGCCTTGAAAACTATGTTTAATTTCCCACCCATCATTTCCTCTTTTTTTGGGGGGTAAAATTTTAAATTTTAAAATGACACATCACAGAAAACACCCTTTCATAACGTTTTTGTTTCCTCGAAATTCCCAACTTTGGAGATATTTTTTTCCTTATTTATCCACCAGAGGTCAGCCTTTTATTAACAAATTCTGATTGCATTTTTTTCCATGAAGAAACTTGACACTTAAAGGTGCATTATGTAATAAATCTAAAGCAACTGGCCATAAAATCCTCCTAATATGTCACAGAGACTCAGGAATAATGTTCATATAACAAACTGAACTCACCAACAACAACAGTACAGCCAAAATAGTTGCATTAAAAAAAGTATTTTGCAGACTGCAAATCATGTTTATGTTTTGAAATCATGTTCTAGCATGTGGCGCCACCTACCACCGTCTACCACTCATTGCAGTCAGTAGAGTCTCAGCTTCCGAGCAACCACGGGTTGCCAGTTACGTCAGAAAAAGAAACCTAAAAGACCTCTGTATTTTGAATTTAGTAACCGTTTTTGGCCACATTCTTACATATGGCACCTTTAATAAACTACTAACAATAATGCACAGGCGACGTTTCCATCCCCTGTGCATCGGTGTGTTGGACAAAGTACATCCCCGCATGCAATAACAGAGTTAGTGTTTCTGTGACACGAGGCGACGGCAGCGTAAACCCCTCTGTCATCACAGTCCATTTGGGTTGAAGCTCGCGAGCAAAGTACAGAGTACAGTCCTGTTGTAGTTGCATGTGTTAAATGAGGGGTTTCTTCAACAGACAACAAACAGGCAAGGAGTATAGTACTGTGGTATTCCAGGCTTAGACGGGAGAGAAATAACAGGCTATTGTGGCCACGATATATCGACTTATTTCAAAACACCTTTTACTCGCACTGGCGACTTCTCAGTTGTGAAAATTCATCACGTGTTTTTAATATTTCAAAATGATTGTCACTTTTCTTGTACAGTCGTAGAGGAAGGTTGCATTTGCTTGGTCCTTTTGGAGAGTTTGTAGTTGAAGTACATGAGAGCCTTGGTCTGTGGGGCTCTCCTGGGCCAGCAGGTGCGTCCGTTGCCGTAGTAGTCCTCCAAACACTGACAGGTGTAGGAACCATCTGTGTTCACACAGTGAGCGTGGCGGCTGCACCGGTTAGACCCGGTTAAACACTCATTCTTATCTGTGTAGAGGAAGAGGAGAGGGAAACAGAAATGACTAATGCAATGCTGCTATACATAGTTAGATTTTCAATCAGCATGCATTTTTTTTTTTTTTTTTACCCCAGATCTGTGCGTTTCAAACCTGCTAAAGAGATAATGTTGCAATGTTTATCACATGGATAAAAAAGAAAAACAGCTTGTGGGTGAGCCCACAGCTGAGTGGGTGAGCTATGAGTGCTCATCAAATAAACATGGTCTGTCGATCCTCTGCTGCCAAAGCACATCTTCACATGATCCCTCGCTCTGCCAATTAACGCAGATGAGGAGAACATGTGGAGCTGCGCTCTCATCTATTCAGTCGTTTGCATGGAACCGGTCTCGGAAAAATATCTCGCTCCCCATGACTTCCTGGTGCGGGATCGATAACAAATAATCTTGGTCTGATTCCTGCGGAGAGCTTCTCTCCGTGCTGAGTTTATTCATTCTGACCGATTCTGTCAAAACGCCAAGAAAACACACTCACACACACACACATAATGTATATGGACAGCGAGGCACTATACAGCATATAACGTTTCATTATATTTTATGAGAAACACGTGAACATCTGCTTCACAACAATGGGGATCTGAAGGATATATAATAAGTTCTCCATTAAATACATTAAATGCATCAGAGGGGGGGGGGGACTTTGTCATGTTTTACCTCGACATATCACTGAGCCCCCGCGTGTCCCCATCACAAAGCCATCTCGACACACACAGACAAAGCTGCCAAAAGTGTTCCTGCAAGTCTGGCGCGGAGGACACGCATCAGCCTCTCGCTGACACTCGTCCACATCTGCAACAAAACACAAACATGTGTCCAATACCAGCGAATGCATCGGGCTATAATGACACTCTACGCATGCACTCATACCTAACCTCTCATGGACGAGGTGTCTAAATGTTTCTTGTGTTTGCTCAAAACAATAATTACCTTCAAAAAGACACAAATTAGTACTTTGACATTGCAAACTGCAGCTCTTTGCACCGAGGCTTTGAAAGTCACACTGCTGTTGCAAAAAAACAGGGAATTACCAAAACTTTTTACTGAAGCCGTGCACATTTCTTAATATTAAACATTCAGCTTTGTCAATTCCTCTTTATGTAATAAAGGATGTTTCTAATTTAAACCCCTAACCCATTCATGTCAGTAACAAATAACTAATCCAGCTGATTGATCTGGATGCATCCACTGTATCTAATACGCTGACGTTGCGTGTTGCCTCGGTTTAAGAAATAATAAAATAAAAAAAAATCCTTGTATTTGTTCCAGGATGTTTAAAAGTATTTCAGTGAGTCAAACAGGAGAAGGATTTCCTATTCTTGTGGAGCGCGCATTGTTCCCACCGTGAGAATGACTCCTTAACAGGTGTGACAGAGACTATAGGGACGGGCTCGCTTCATTACAGGGACCGGAGAGGAGGGAGACTGCTGCCAAGTTATCGAGCAGGACTTTGGTCGTAAAGCAGCTGGAGAGAGAGAGAGAGTACAGGGCGCCCTTTGTTTTTAGGTCAGGTAATTAAAGGATTCTTTTGCCATTATTGTGCCATCGGTAAATCACTGGAGCTGCAGGTAGAAGCTGAGTCCAGACTTAGCAGCTTCGGTACTTTAACCTTTGCTCTTCACCAACTCTGCTCCTGTTCACTTTGTACTCAACAGAAAGCACACATTAATAGAAGAAGAAAAAGAATAAGCAAGTATCTTCCATAGACGTGAGGGCAGAGGCGATTCTAGAGTCTGTAGGGGCCCTAAGCAAAAATTGTCAGGGGGCCCTTCCAACCAGTGTTCATCACCATTTTTTTCCCCGAAATGAATGAAATAACATGGAAAAACCTTGTAATTAAAAAGTATGTGAAACTATAAATGTAAAGAACAATAAAATACTGTAAATAGCTTTTAAGAAACTATATAAAATGAGTAAAAAAAAATACATTACACGGTAAAGAACCCACATTATAAAACACTATGACCACAACAGCCTTCACTACAGGCTCCGACAATCCCAGTGATCCAGATGGACCCTGGCATTTAAAGACTTTTTAACTTTTTTTTTTTTTTTTTTTTATTCTTGTCATTGTGTATTGTATGTTTTTGGGTAACATTTACTGCACGTCTGTCTGTCCAGGGAGTGGATCCCTCACCTGTGGTTCTCCCTAAGGTTTCTACCCTTTTCCCTGTAATAAGGTTTTTTTTTTTTCCCCTGGTAGTTTTTCCTTACCCTGGTCGAAGGTCTAAGGACAGAGGATGTTACCGACCCTGTGAAGTTCCGTGAGACAAACTATGTTTTGTAAACTGTAGGCTATACAAATAAAGATTGATTGATTGATTGATTGATTGATATAGAACAATAAAATACTGTAATTAACTGAAAAAAACATGTATAAACTGAGTAAACAACAGATGCATTACACTGTAAATAATCCTCTTCATTTTCCAACTTGCAGAACGATAAGTTCACACAGGTTAACGTGAGGTGGGGCCCCTTTAGGGAGGTTTCCTACTGAGATGTCATTGCAAATCGCCCGTTGTTGTTTAAGGGGGACGGGGAGGCGGCTGGTCACTGCACATTTCAGTAAAAACAGCCCTCAGGCTCCGAGTGTCTGGGGGCCCCCTATCGGCTCGGGGGGCCCCAAGCAGTTGCCTGCCTTGCCTGTTCACAAGCTGCGCCTCTGGGTGAGGGTGACTATCTCCATGTCATGGTCTGTATTTATATAATGCTACTGTATAGAACACAGTCATACGTGTCATCTATTTGCCCTTTACACACAGGACACCTAATAAGGTGGTAACAGCTGGCGAGGAGCAGCTTGGGATGTGCCCAACCTCAACCTTTCCGGTTAAAAGATGACTCACTCGGAGAGTAAGAGACTGAGCAAAACACTCTAAACCAGTGATAGCTGTCGGAATAATATTCGCTCAACACAGCCACTTCATTGGGCCACATCTGTTCAATTGCTTGTTTAAATAATGTGATGCGTGTGTAGGCGCACATACGTAGGTCATAATGCGATGACTTATTTTGACGGCCACGTAAAGAGGGAAAGTTGTCATTTTCCAATCAGAACGGTTTAAGTCGGACGGAGCACATGACGCCTCCGAGCAGGGAGGAGGAAAATAACAACCCCAGTTCAAATAATGAAGTGAAATCAAATTAGCTCAGCGGTCTAAATATTGAGCGAATAAATATATGTTGGTTCACTATAAATGCTGAGGGTTTTTTTTCTGAGTAGGCTCTACCTTCACAGGTCTTGTTGTCCGAGGCCAGGTGGAGGCCGGGGGGACACAGGCAGCTCACAGCTGCCCCTCTCTCCACCTGGAAACCAAACTGGCAACGCGGAGAGGAACATGCGGCGTCTCCTGGAAGACAAGCAGGGAAAAACACCATGGATGAGGATCACACACACACACACACACACACACACACACACACACACACACACACACACACACACACACACACACACACACACACACACACACACACATAAACACAGTATACAGAGTACTTAAAAACAAAAGGAATACATTACATAACTTGTATTTCTGCCCTTGAAAACAATGCTTTGTTATGATATCACCAACTATAACATAAACTGTGAATATCTAAACATTTATGTTAGCTAAGCAAGGTGCGTAAACTGAGTACCAAGTCCTTATACACTTTAATCTCCAATTATGGTATAACGATGGCAGATGGGCTTTTTGTGTGGTCATTTTCTTCCTCTGAGTTTTATTTATTAAGATTATTATATAGGAAATGTCTCTCACTGGTGCAGGTGTATCCATCTGCTTTGAGCTTGTATCCAGGTTCGCAGTAACAGCGGTAGCTACCGTGCATATTCACGCAGCGCTGGGAACACGGTCTCTCCGGCGAGCCGCATTCGTTCACATCTGGAGTCGATAACATGAAACATTGCTCAGGCAGCGTATATGATGAGGAAGTCCTTCTCGGTAAACGATGCAGAACAACACAGGTAATGGTTTGAGGAATGAAAAAAAACCCGCCATGCCTGATAATGATTATAGCTCACCTTCATCACACAGTCTGCCTTTATACCCTCTGGAGCATAAACACGTGTCTGCTCCCACACATTTCCCATGCATGCACGGCGTCTTGCACACGGCTATAACGGACACAACAGAAGTCAACATGACAACGTTATAGTAAAATATTAAGTGTGTCAAATTAAAGCACTGATAATTATTTTTGTTTATGTGAGAGCAGTAAACAACAGCAGAGGCAGAAGTTGTAAAGTTGACATGCTTTCTGTGTCATGTTTCTGTACTGTATGTCCCTCATTATGTGACTTTGGTGCTTTGTCTGTGAGCTGTTTGGAGAAAGACAAGTAGAGTACAGTGGCTTTATCATGGATACTTTTTATATATTTATACTATCACGTTCCAGCTAAAAATGATATGGATGAGAAAAAAAAAGAAGAAAAAAAGAAGATTTCCTGTCTGTTTATTCCATCCATGTTCCTGTTGATGTGGAAATTGATTTCAAAGAATTGCAAAGTAAATACAGCTATGTTTACTACACTCTTAGAAATAAGGGTTCCAAAAGGGTTCTTCTACAAGAGCTGAGGTTCTACCTGGAACCATTTGCTTCTGAAGAACCCTTTCCCAAAGAAAGGGTTTTTCAAGGGTTCTTGGTAACACTAATGGTTCCAGTAAGAACCATTTTGATCCAGAGAACCCTTTATAACCCCTTTCCTGAATAAAGTGTTTTAAAGGGTCCTTGGTGGAACCCTCCAAAAGGGTTCCAGGTGGAACTTTTATAAAAAGGTTCTACCTGGGGCCAAAAAGGGTTCTCCTATGAGGACAAGCCGAAGAACCTTATATACATTCATATCTGCTCATATCATATAGAGTGGATTATTTTGCAGCTTTCAAACTTAAAGTACAGTATTCACTTTGCCACTTTCCACAACTGATGATGCTCACACTTTAAAGAGAAGATAATATATGATCAAAAGATGCATAAACAGAAAATAATGAATCAATGGTTCTTCACAATATTTTTTCTTATTGTTTGCCTTTCGCTGAGCTGCTGGCCTGATAACCTGTGACCCCTGTGCCCATGTCATTGCAACTGTCACTGAAACCACAGAGCGACTCACGCTGACAAATGCCGTTAACATTCCTCCACCCCGCACAACAGGAAGTAGTTTGACCGTAGCTGCAGTGCCCTGGCCTCATGCGACCCCCGGTGTGCTCCAGCGCATCCTCCCCTGACCTGTGGAGGCCAGGACCAAAGGTTATCAGATCATTAAGAATCGTCATGCCTTCAGGACAGGAGTTCAGCTTCTCCACAGTATCCCACTCAATCACAACGTCCTGGAGTGAAGCACTTTCTCCAGAGAGCTTCGAGTTTAGTCTACACCCTTGATGTCACATATATCGCATCCACATACACATGACAGGTTGTTTGCAGATGTGCGGAGAACACTGGATCTCATTTAATGCATCTGCGTCACATTAACTACTTATGAAACACGTTGCTTATTCACATTTGCAGGAAATACCCTCGTCTCTGAAGCAGTGTTTTTGTCTGTCATTAAAATCTCCAAACAACAGTTCAGTCAGCTGCACGTCATTCAAAGACAATGAGCACGTCTCACTCGTAGCTGCTTTTAAATCTCCTGACACTGCAGTAAGAGGCTATTAGAATATTAAAAATTAATCATATGCCTTTCTTACCTTTGTCGATGCTGAGCCACAGAGGATGTAATAAAATGCAACATCACAACGAAGACCAATCGGCTTAGTTCAATCATTTTCTTCCACCTTCGTTTAACCTTGTAAGTACATATTAGCTTCCTCTTTCCCCCAGGATACGCGTTATGTGATGTGTGTGTGTGTGTGTTTTAAAAGGCAATTCTGGAGGTGTCTGTGTGTGTGTATGTGTGAGTGAGTGTTTGAGGAGTGGTGATGGTGGTGGGGAACACGGTGTAATTGTAGAGTGCCGAGAGAAAGAGGTGTGACGGCTCACCTGAGGGACAGAAGGGGCAGTGAGGACACACAAAAGAATGTATTGTGAAATAACTTTATGACACGGCCTTTATTTTCCATCAGTACTCGGTAGAACCATAAATACACCACAATTCTTCCATATACTTAAAAGGTTAAAGTTGCATTATGTAATAAATCTAAAGCAACTGGCCATAAAATCCTCCTAATATGTCACAGAGACTCAGGAATAATGTTCATATAACAAACTGAACTCACCAACAACAACAGTACAGACAAAATATTTGCATTAAAAAAAATATTTTGCAGACTGCAAATCATGTTTATGTTTTGAAGTCATGTTTTGGCATGTGGCGCCACCTACCGCCGTCTACCAATCATTGCAGTCAGTAGAGTCTCAGCTGCCGAGCAACCACGGGTTGCCAGTTACGTCTGAAAACAGAACCTAAAAGACTTCGGTATTTTGAATTTGAATGTAGTAACCGTTGCATAAAATTACATATATTTTTGGGGTCTAACATGGTTTAAAACGCATGTGTTATTCTATTTTATTACTTTGAATATTTAACATTTCTCTATATTTTTGCTACCTTTAATTTTTTAACTATATGTGCTGCTGTAACATTGCAAATTCTGACATTGCTGGAGTAATTCTCCTAAAAGCTACACTCTTAGAAATAAAAGTGCTAAGTAGAACCATATAAGGTTCTTCGGCTTGTCCTCATAGGAGAACCCTTTTATAAAGGTTCCACCTGGAGCCCTTAGTGTTACCAAGAACCCCTTTAAAACCCTTTATTCAGGAAAGGGGTTTTAAAGGGTTCTCTGGATCAAAATGGTTCTTCCTGGAACCCTTAGTGTTACCAAAGAACCCTTTCCCGCAGAAAAGGTTTTTTCAGAAGCAAATGGTTCCAGGTAGAACCTCAACCCTTGTAGAAGGACACTTTTGGAACCCTTATTTCTTAAGAGTGTAGAGCCATACTGGTTCTTCATCATCCTTTGAAACATTCATCAACAAAACTAAACTTCTTTCATGTGTTTTCTACCATTTTACAGAATCTGTTTAATATTGTAAAACATCAAAATCAGTCAAACAAACAACAACAACAACAACAACAACCAAGCTGAAGAAGTAAAAATCAAAACCATAGAGTCACATGACAGAGGGAACATTTTTCCTTCCCTTTGTTTGTTTGTCACAGAAAAAAAAAATCAATAATACATAATTCAATACAATACACATATTTAGAAAAAATATATATATAAATAAAAGTATGTTACAAAACCAGAGTTTTCTAGAGACCGGGACAAGATCTCAGGGTCGGAAATACTTGCTGGCAGCCTCAGAGGTACACGCCTTTGAAGTCGTAACTATTACCAGCTCTGATCAGAGTGCAATCAGCTGTATTAAGCTTAAAGGCGGAGTCCATGTCTGGTTGCCTGGTGGTCCAGAATCACCCACACACACATGCGCACACACCCACACACACACGCTTGTGCAGCATTCACCGTGAGGACAGTCCCCTTACCATAACCTAAACCTATACTTTAACCCAAAACCAAGTTTTAACTGTGATAAACCATTTTTTTAAGGGGTGACAAAATGTGTGGACCAAAATGTCCTCACTTTCCCAAAAATGTCCTCACTCCTTTGGTGTATAAACGTCCTCACAAGGACGCCTATACGAGAACACGCACACACACACACGCAGGTTTGCACAGCTAGTCTTCTTAGCACTCTGCGTTAACTTATATTCCTTTCGACAGCCTTAACAAAAAAATATACCTATGACTAACCCTAAACTTAACCAGTTCCCCCCGAAATGAGGTTCTGCCTCATTAGGACCAGATGGTCCCGACAGGGTCAGTGTTTATGCCAGAAAGTGTCCCAAAGAGGTAACAAATACAAGTTCACACCACAAATGTCCTTTCAGTTTCATTATAGACTCCATATTATTTAACTATGCGTTAAATTGAGGACCAGAATTCTTTTCTTATGCCATAAAAGAAAGTAATACATATTTTTTGGCAGCTTCTCCTGCGCTAATTCAGCTCATTATACAATGACTTTAAGTGGCTCTGCGGTGCCACTGCTGCAGAGGAGACGGTCACGCTGCACAAGACCGCAGCTTTTAAAGTCACCCAATACGACTTGAAGAAAAAAACGTGGGCCGTGTGAGATGCTGAATGACAGAAAAGAAGGTGGCATTCAAGGTGACTGAAAATTGAAAAGTGGCGTGGTAAAACTTGTGTCTCAGCTCATTTTCATCTCCCTCTTTTCTTTCTGTCTGTCTCACACACACACACACACACACGGCTCCCCACCCAAACCTCTGTCTTGAATGGTTTTTGTCAAACGTGTCACCACCACACATCAGCGAGCGAGGTGGAAAGAAACCATAAAATAGTTCATGCATGGTCTGTCTTGAATTAGCGCCAAACCGCACTCCATATCTGTCATAAACGATACAATTAACCGCAATCCTGCCTGCCAAAAAGGAAAAGGAGTGAAGGAAATGGAGGGGGAAAAAAAAGAAAGAAAGAAAGAAAGAAAGAAAGAAAGAAGGTAGCCATCAACAGTAAAACAGAATGATAAACGTTGTCGGTGCGAGCGCAGTGTGTGGCAAGTGCAAGGGTTGATCACAGAGTTAGGCTGTGCTCTCTTCCATCTGCCAATGTGGACTTGGTTTGAGGAGGACTGAGATTTCAGCTGTGTGCCTGTGCCAAATCTGCAGATCTCTCTTTTGACCACATAAGGGGTGTAAACGCACTGGTGGTCTTTTCGGTTCCTCGACTTGAAAAGGGATGCTCCACAAAGAGATCATATGACATCTAAAAGGACTTTCCCCACCCCCACCTGCTCAAAAAAAAAAAAATATTACATATCTCCCCCTAAAATGATGAGGTTGGAGAGAATCGCCCCCGATTCCTGGAGCAGTGTTGGTGGTCAGTCACACAGAAAACAGAGGCAGCCCTTTCTGCTCGTATTAAAATGTTCTTATTCATACGTAATAGTGACATGTGGTCGTGCTACTTCACAATTCAGATGTATTTTCAAATTTTGTTGAGGTATATCTGAGATAAAAAGACCACCAGGGCACTGGAAAGCCAAATTGGACTTAATTTTATAACTGCTCACCATCATTTTTGGAGTTAAACGCTGACACTAATGGCTTAATTTGGACTGAATTGTAATGTAATGTCTGCCAAAATTATCAAGGCAGTGTGCGCATGTCCCTTTGCCCTCTACATTTGTTTTCTATTTGATCCTTCATAGGCTGGAATCACTGAAATATCACTAAAGCCCACAGATGCTGCACTTCCAAAGAAAGATACAGATTTGTTGCCAATATCCTTTGAACTTTGTGTTTATACATATAATATTGCAGTAAAAATGAAATAGAAAATAGTTCTCATTTGATTTATAACATCAGTAAACATTTTTCTTGAAGAGTTAATGGTCTCAGTCACTAGTTCTGGGTCTTCTCCAGTAGCACATGGTGTCAATTTTGTAAATGATGTTTTCCATTTCGAGGGAAAATAGACGCTAATAAAGCACCGCTTTATTAGCGTCTATTTTGGGATTCGCAGGTGTCGCTGAACTTCCAGACGCAAAAACGTCAACATGGCAAATCACAAAAACGTTGCAATTCCCGTGGTTGACGTCACAACGGGTTGCCAGACAACAAATGAAAAATCTGAAATTGATATGTGAGCATCACTTAAAGGGATATTTTTTTGAAGTGTTGCATGAGACACAGCACTGACTTCGCAGTGTGGCCTGGGAACCAGCTTGAGACACGTACACTCACTCTCACAGAAAACATGGCTGACAGCATATCTTAAGCATATATTTGCCTTGACAGCCATTTTTAAAGTCCATCAAGACTTTTTTAATCATTTAAATCCTTATATTTGGGACTCTGTGACTTCCTCGCTCCTTGGGACGTCACAAGATGGTAAAATCCTGGAATTGTTTTGTTTGTAAAACACGTGAGAGTGCTGGCGAGGGCAACGGCATCCGAAAACCGGAAGTCCACAAAAAGTTATATTCTTGTCTCCACAGTGCAGCACAGAGTTCTACACAAACTTCCAGCCTCAGAGGATTTATGTGTCCAGTGGATACATGTTATATATGAAGGCAATGTGTCTGCTAGAGCCTGCAAATGATCACTTTTCCAAATGCTAACTGCTGTTAGCTCCCAGTAGCCTATGTGGCTGATGTCATTTCCTGTCCCTTAAGTTTCATTTTACTTTTTTTTAAGGTGGACCTAAAGAGATACAACTTAATAGAGCGTTCTGAACAGGGCTGTTTTGGCAGGGTGATTGAACTGCTGTGGTGCTTCATCCTTATGGTATTTTGACCAAAACATGTCACAGACATGTTCATTAGGACACCAGGGAACTAGGTTAACTTGGATAAATAGGATATAAAATGGGACCTTTAATACTTTCTTCACTGCTGAGCGATCGTGTTTGTGGATAACGCTTTTAACAGGTGACCCCGGCGGATGATGGACAGTGTGGGGTCAGAGTTCCGAGAGGGTGTGCGAAAGGGGTTGCCCAGGTGCAAGTGGTTAAAAGGTGGAGGTCAGGAATGTGGGTCAGTGGACAGGACACCTGCGAGCTCATGATGAGGACAGCAGTAATGGTTGTGGCAGGAGGACAATGTAACAGATTTGAGGGGTGGAGGGAAATCAGGAGGAAGTCACAGACCATCTATCACCGTGTTGCCGATCGCCTGGGTGCAGATGCGCCAGCTTAATTTATTGAGCTCACTCTTTTTTATGTCAGCTTGGTGTATTCATGTTAATATTTATGACTATTACTGTCGTGATCTGTTTCATTTAAAAGAAGAAAATCATTGTCACAAAAACCAGTTGTTTACTGTAAACAAAGCGTTGTTTGTGTCAATGAAACCCGTTTGAACAGAAAGAGAAGCAGCGTTATTAATAGAATTATTAATATCGTGACAAAGCGACAGCAGCTGTGCTCTGATGACTGTTTTTTTTTTTCTTGTGGCTGTGACTACAACTTTTCATCCATTTTAAGATTATTTTAAAAACCTTATTTAACAAAGATGAGGTCGGATGTGGCGAGGGGAAAGCAGCGAAAGGTACAGGTGAATTGCAGGGGTGCAGGTAGGAAAAAAACGCAAAAATGGAAGTTGCCGCACGATCAATCAAAGTGTGACCGTACAATCCGGACAAGATGGGAGAATCTGACTTATGTGAAGGTGATCAGAAGATTCAGGACAGATCACACACGCAGAGAGTAACATTTCCAGCGTTTGCAGTTCCATGCTGAGCCAGAGCAAACACGTAGCAGTAAAAAAAAGCAAAGAATTCAACAATTCAACTGAATCAGAACGAGCACGTGAGCATCTGCCATCTGATTTCATCCTTTCACGCGCCTGCAGAGGGATCACACCATTTTCAAACTGGGTGGTTTTCACACTTCCAGCAACTCTGCTGAAATAATAGTAATAATAATAAAAAAAAGAAAATTGAGCTTAACAATTGGTTTTTAAGGTGCAGACAAGCTGGACCAAAATGTGAGGCTTTTGCTTTTGGACATTATGGTTTGGACGGAAAGCAAACATTGACAAGAGCTCACCTTTCACAGTTTTTACGGGCATTCTTTTCACGACTTCATTAATCAGGACTAAATTTCCAACGACAATATTTATCACCGCTCATAAACGCAACACTGGAACCTGCTATCACTGCCAGGTTGACTGACAGATGCAGATGGTATTGCACGATGAAACATTTTAAGGTTAAGGTCAGGGTTAAACTGTGCAAATATAGCATTTGTGTGGTCTTGATCATCCTTCCTTCCTTCCTTCTTCCCTTCCTTCTTCCCTTCCTTCTTCCCTTCCTTCCTTCCTTCCTTCCTGCGTGTGTTTTTGCATAACAGCCTCTTCCTGTCACCACTTTGTCATTTGCCTCGTAGTCTATAGCCAAACTGGAAGGTACACAGTGTACAGAGAGTCAGCGCAGACATTAGACACAGAGCTTTGGAGAGATTAAGATGCAAACATGGTACACAACCACCACAGGCAGTCTCTGTGCCAAAACAAGGATTAGGGGTTTGTCAAATGGCAAGGCACCACCACAGAACAACACTTAACTGCGCAAAAAAAAAAAAGGCACCAGATCATCGCCAAGGAAAATTATACACCATATGTGTTTTTATCTTATGTGGCTCTGATGAGTGGGCAATATTTTCTGAGAAGGAATGAGCAATAATTTTTATTTAGTTCAATATTTCACCGAAGAAGAGGACATGTTTACTCTGTAATCCTCCATTTCTGGAATAACAGGGACGTGATTTATAGACGGCTAATTTGGTAGAGTGCACGCTGGCGCTGGAGTTGGAGTTATGGTGGTGCATTTTTATGATTGCGCGTGGGTTTGACTGAAAGGCCTTACGCTGCTGCAGTTTATTGTGATAGCGGAGACATTAACAATCAGTTTTTTTATTTGCCCAGTCTTTTTTTTTGTACAGTAAATTTTGATATATTAGACAATTTCACCTTTTATTGCCAATGTTGCAAAAAAAAAAAAAAGTTAACTTATTTTAACTTGGAACAATAAAGACACAATTTAAGCATTGAAGGAAATGTGATGCTTTTATTGCAACAAGCGTGTCCTTCAGCTGATGAGGTTCCTAAAGATACAGCTGTTTTAATGTATTATTTATTTAATTTGTAGAAATTAAGGCCACATTCATGGAACATCTGCTTTGCTTGCACTTGAAAACCTGAAACATGGCGGTCCAAGATGGTTGACTTTGTTAAAGGGGTCATATTATAGCCAATTTCTCCAAGTTAAACTAGTTCCCTGGTGTCCTAATGAACATGTCTGTGACATGCTTTGGTCAAAATACCATAAGGATGAAGCACCACAGCAGTTCAATCACTCTGCCAAAACAGCCCTGTTCAGAACGCTCGGTTAAGTAGTATCTCTTTAGGTCCACCTTAAAAAAAAAGTAAAACGAAACTTAAGGGACAGGAAATGACATCAGCCACAGAGGCTACTGGGAGCTAACAGCAGTTAGCATTTGGAAAAGTGATCATTTGCAGGCTCTAGCAGGCATATTGCCGTCATATATAACATGTATCCACTGGACAGATAAATCCTCTGAGGCTGGAAGTTTGTGTAGGACTCTGTGCTGCACTGTGGAGCCAAGAATAGAGCTTTTCACGGACTTCACGGACTTCTGGTTTTCGGATACTGTTGCCTGCTCCACGAGACAACAATTCCAGGAATTAAGCGCATTGTGACGTCCCAATGAGCGCTGAAGTCAACATCGCGTGTTTCATCTCCTGTACTTAGACTGAGGAGGACCACAAAAACATGAGTGAGTCATCTTTTTTCATACTTCACACTCACGCCGACTGATCGGACCTCCAGAGTCAGAAATATAAGGATTTAAATGATTAAAAAGTTGATTTTGCATAATATGTCCCCTTTAACACTCTTGCCTCAAGCATCGAAAAGGTATATTCTAAGGCTAAAGAAAACCCCAAGCCCATTTTTGTAAAAGAGGACTTTGCAGTAGCATCGTTTCTGGAGGACACATGCATGATTGTCTTTCTCTCTCTCTGTGTGTGGTGTGTGCTATCACTAACTGCCAACCTCTTTTCTAGTGGTGTGTGATAAACTGTTAGGCCCACACAGCGCAGCAGAACGGATTGTGCAGTACAGATAACAAAGCAGCAGGCGTCTGGCAGAGTTCGCCCGGGCCCTGGACACACAGACACACGGACAGAGGGGCTGATGCAAACTGTGGCTCCACTTAAGTCGGAGGAAAACCACATCTTTGCAAGCACAGAAAGCCAACTGTGCTTTATACTTACTTTTCATTTTGCCATTCCTTTCTCCATTTCCTGTAGGACAGGAAACGTTTGAGATGGTGTTTGTAGAAAAAATACGTGCGAGAACGTGGTCAACACTAAACGTACTTTCTCTTTTATTCATAATGGAAAGGAGAGATAATGATATCAACTAGTTATATTATAGACAGTTTCTCATAGTACACAGACAAACAGACACACACACACTGTTTGACCCCAGTGTTAGCTCTAGTGTTAGCAGTGAGGCTGCGGCGGATGTCCCTCTGTTGACTTTGAGTGATGTAAGCTTGAGATGAGCTTTGCAGATTAAGAGTGAAGGCAAACAAAGGACCCTGCCAAGATGAGCCACAGTGTATACAGATTAATACAACAATACAGCCACACGAGCGCTGCCGTAAACCATTTGCATAACTCTTTTTAAAGTGTTTTGGAAAATTTTCTTGCTTTGCTTTGAGGAGATACCCCCACATGGAAACTTATACCTAGGTGGTCCATTCCAACCAACATCAGTTGTTTACCTAGCCCTGCGAAGAATCGCTGAGAGGGGGAGCAGACACGGCGACAGAGAGCGATGCATACGCACATTCATATAGATCAGGCGCGCAGCAACAAAGCGGCTTCTGCGACGGAAACGTGTGAAGATAAACCTTCCTCTCGGTGCACATATGTCCACAGTAGCGCTCATTTTTTTCTCCAAATGTTTGGTGCATTTTTCTTCAATCAGGGAAGCCATTTCACATAAACAAAAACTGTTTCAAAAGGTCCATTGAGAAGGATTCAGGGGGGGATTCATTATAACTATAATCACCTGGAAATGACGAACTGTTGTTGGATCACTTTATATTACACTGAAAGAGGGTCTTCTTCTGCCATGGAGTCCACCATGTTGCATCACCATGTTTGTATAGTATGGTCCAGACTGGACAAATCAAATCTGGCTCTATAGAGCTTTACTCATTTTCATTTTACCCGAGGGCCAAAACAGTTTCTCATATACACTTGGAATCGGGAGCACGTGTGAGGTAATTTCGGTCGGTTCTCAGTTGGTTTCATTTTGCGACTTCACCCCTAGATGCCACTGAATCATACGCACTGGTCATATGAGTCAGAGCTTGGGTTTCGTGAAAAGGCCCTTTATAAATTCTTTTTAAAGGTCAACTTTTTAATCATTTAAATCCTTATATTTGGGACTCTGGAGGGCCTGTGCGAAAAAATATGACTCGTTTTTGTGGTTCTCCTCAGTCTAAATACAGGAGATAAAACACACGATGTTGACTTCCGTGCTCACTGGGACGTCACAATGCGCTAAATTCCTGGAATTGTTGTCTCGCGGAGCTCCGCAAGGGCAACAGTATCCGAAAACCGGAAGTCCGCATAAAGTTCTATTCTTGGCTCCACAGTGCAGCACAGAGTTCTACACAAACTTCCAGCCTCAGAGGATTTATCTGTCCAGTGGATACATGTTATATATGAGGGCAAAGTGCCTGCTAGAGCCTGCAAATGATCACTTTTCCAAATGCTAACTGTTTTACTTGTCCTTTAACTTCAACAGAACAGGTTCATTTTAGTCCCTACTTTAGCTGTCTCTGCTATAACTTCTCGGCTTAACCCCCTTGAAATATTTTTCAGTTACTCGTTGCCATTTGCTGTAGGTTCTGCAGCAGAAGCTCTCCACACAAAGCACAAAAAAACTGAAAAAAACAGGGAGAAATTGTGTTGTCACATTTTTTCATCCACCTTTTCTCTGTTACAGTTTGTTTCATCTGAAGGAGAAGGCCTCATCCTCCCTTTTTTTTTTTTTTTTTCCTACCACCACCTCTCACCCCCATCAGTCTTACCTGTCGCCCAAACCTCACTGCTGCTCTCAGCCCTCTGTGGGGGTTTAGCATGTGTTAACATGACAGATTGAGCCCCAGTAGGAACCTTAATTGCATCATTTCATGGATGCAAGTCAGTGCTGCCGTCCAGGAGAGTAAACAAGCTCTGAATACAGGAGCAGAAAAAAAAATGAGAGTGGGGGGGGATGATTGAGTGAAGAGATGGAGGACAAGGATGAATACCAGACCAGATGTAAAAAGAGAAAAGAGGAATTGCTTCAGGAGAGGAAACACAGTAACCAAGGCACTTGGATGAATTGAAGAAGTGTGAAATATGAGAAAGTGGAGGTGTGAAGACAGCAGAAATAAAAGCTCACATAATAAGAAATTCGGACAAAAATCAACAGCCCAAATCCATCCAGACCTCCTCCAAGGTGGTCGCTGAGTGCGGTTTGTTGTGTTATGTGATAAGCTGAGAGTTAAGTCAGGCAGAAGTAAAAGGCAGCAGCAGCAGCAGGCCTGCTCGGAAAAGTGCGTCTTCATTAGTAAGCGATCGGGGGCCGGGGAATATGAGATTTCAACTGCCTCGGTCGTGGTAGTGCTCGCTGAGTAAACACATGAGGTCACACAATACACGACGCAATTAGGTGTGTGACAAAACCAGATATACAGCCAGGGGATTGACATGCACACACACACACACACTATTCTCGTTAGGACACTGCCTTGGCTTCCATTCATTTGGACAGTCTATGAACTGATCCCCAGCGTATGCTCACACATATGCAGAGGAGGCTTCAGCTAAAACACTGCTCATTCAAACTGCATTGTGGAAAGCAAAGCAAAAAATTATCTTTATTGTTATTATATATGACAGAAATTGCCACGAAAGGCCCAACCTGACCTGATGTATCTAACACTCTAACATGTTTTGATGCTGTGTGCAGACAATGGCCAATCATATCCATTTAGACGTTTAGACCGATTTGCGAGATGAGGCCAACCTGGAAGTTCCAGGACACAAAACAAAGGTACACTCACTGTCATGGACTAAGCATTAAGGAACAGAATGTAGGAGCGATTTCAAAGAAAAGGTGGCTTTATATTTTCCCCAAAAAACAGCAAAATCAAACTTATAACTCAACCCCTAAAACAACAGAATCAACCAACCTCCTAAATGAGAGGCAGTGGGAGCTTAAATACTGGCTTGGGGCAAACCAAATGAAACACAAAGGGATGTACAAAAGTGGCAACACTCTAAACTAATACAGAACACAACTAACTAAACCCCAAACCCCCCCATGACATCATATCAGGTGGTTTGCTCCAGTTTCAGCTGATTGCAGTAGACAGGTGCTGCTAGTTTTTGGCCACGCCCTTTTTCTGTTCCCACAGAGTCACCAGAGTTACCAGCCAGGTAACTCAGAAAAAAGAAATAAAAATTAATGTAAGATTAAACCAGATAATCTATTTCAAAACCCAATGATGCAAATTATTTCTTTAACGGAAACCAAATCAACTGATAAAGAATGATTAAAAAAAACAAAGTAAAAATCTCAAAACTTTCTCAAAATGTCCTGCTTTTGCTGAAATTCCATTCTTAACAAAGACAGAAAACACAAGCACACAACCAGCACCACACACAGTTAATGACTTACAACCAAGGCAAACGTTTACACAGTCCAGGTCCAATATTCCCACATAAATCCATAATGTTCAAATCTTGGGGGCTTCATTTATTCAATATAACAACAGAGCACTGCCAGTGTGGACAAACACAGAAGTTAACGCACAACATTCGACAAAGTCGCTCCCCAGCTGGGATCTCGCCCCCGATGAGACATCATGACTTCATTTGTCAACACATGACATCGAAAGTACATAGCGCGCATTTAACAGTGATTTCCACCGAGTTGTGGTATTGTGGCGACGTGGTAATGTACAGTTAGATCACAGTGGAAACAGTTATTCACGGTGCACATGGGAGTCAAACAAGACTCGCAGGGGGAAGCAACAATCGCAGTGAGCAGCGGGGGACAAGTCCAGGAACCTGCCACTGGGTAGACATGGGTGGTATCAGGAAAATCAAATCATTTGAGTCAACAGTTAAAATAATGGGTTATAATCTGGGTTTGATAAAAGAGGAGGAAAGCCAGACATCAGCGGGTGGGGAGCTTCTGAAACATGGTGGTCCACATTTCACATTTCAAATAATTTAGGTCTACCAGATTCAGATTTAGCCTTTTATTGTGCACGTCAAATTTTTTTTTAATGTCATTTATAAAAACCAGAAAAGCAGTAACCAATTAGCCCAATGAAATACACATTTCATATTACATTTACCGTATTTCCAATTGCTTACGAGCATTGGTCAATAGTGAAGCTACTTTTTTCGAAACTCTTCACACAGTCTGTGTCTCGTCTCACCGCCAAGACTCTTTCTCACCAACAAAACACATCATTCATGTCTCAAAGTAAGCTCATTAAGCCACAACTCTGGCACCAAATCTCATTTAGGAAGCAAACACCATCACTCTCAGCACACTTAACTTTTTTCCCCAGATAAATCATTTGGTTTCTAATAGAATGAGACGTTTGCACTTTGAGGCTACTATATTATTTCAGATTGTTTTGCATATTGTAACAAGAGTGGCCGAATAATGCAGGAATTACTTATGTTTTCTATATCGTTTCATTCAATTCAGTCATTTACAGTAAAGCTGCAGTATAATTTAAAGGTGCCATATGTAAGAATGTGGCCAAAAACGGTTACTCCATTCAAATTCAAAATACTGAGGTCTTTTAGATTTCGTTTTCTGACATAACTGGCAACCCGTGGTTGCTCGGCAGCTGAGACTCTACTGACTGCAATGATCGATAGATGGCGGTAGGTGGCGCCACATGACAAAACATAAACATTTTCAGTCTGCAAAATATTTTGAATTTTGAATTGAATGAATTTTGGTGACCGTGGTCACTGAATGCATTTTGTGATTCACAGTTTGCTCCACGTACACTCACACTGTTTTTTACTGACTGTGTAAAGAAAAAAAGTTTTGACTTCAGTTGCTTGTTAGCAATTAAGAGTCTCAGCTTTTCAATTTTCCATGGCTGGCTTGGTTTGATTATGGTTTTCCTGTTTGCAAAACCACCATACTGTTACTGAACACTAGCGACACAGTTGTTTTGTGCCTGTAGTTAAACTCTGAAATCGTGGTTAAACCTTAATAATGGTATTTACTAACCAGCTTATACTAATTATGACCTTCAGTATTGCTTTTTCATTTTGGTTTCTAAATGAACATGAAAACAAAAAAGCAACAAAACAATCGTATACACACAAACGCTCCCTCAATCAGGTCTGATAGTATTGTTTGACAGAACCAGTTTTTAGATGCAGGAAACAACTAATGTGACATTATCTCTGTTCACTCACAAGACCAGCATCAAAGTAAAACCTAATTTATACAGAACAGGAGAGCACACAGTCCCTGAGCATGTATTAAATCAGTTGGAGTTTATAATCAGCTACTATACAAAAAAAAGAAACACAATTAAATACAGTTTAATGACTTGTTCACTTTGTTCTGGATGAGAAGAAAACTAATGACGTGACTCTTTCTAATCACGAGGCTATTGTTTTTTTTCTTCTCCCTGCTCTGCAGGTCTCCTCTTGTTACCCTATAAGTATTGCTTGTGCTCACTCTTTCACTCATGTATACAATATTATAGCACGCACTTCCAGCCATCTCAGTCCTACAAATATTTGGTATACAGGCTCCTCATGTTTATTCAGAGTACTGGGTTACACTGTTTGGGAAAGATAGCCAGACAAGAGCCCTTTGGGAAGGAAAAAGAAAGCTATTCCAAATGAAAAGTAATGATTCATGCCACAGATAGTGTATAAAACTGAAAATATATGCTGGACCTCGCAACACTATTGGACAGTTCCATTTTATGCAATTTTGATTGGATCGGAACAGTCCATAGACAAGTAAGTATTGCATTACTCTAAATATGGCAGTGTGTACACTTGTGTGAGTGGGACCAGAGTGAGGTGGGTGGTCTCCGCTCACTATCATTATACAACACAAAGCCTCATTGGTATTTTGAGAAGGAAATTAATATTGCCATCAGCGGCGGCTCTTGCGTGTGTGCCTCCATGCATGAATGTGTTTGCATACTTCAGGAAAACAAAGTTGTAGAAACAATTTCCACTTCAGACGAGGAATTTTCAGATGCAACTTTGAGCTATGCCATGACGCTGCATGACGACATAGGGGCCATCACTCCACTCGCTCCTCACTGTCAAGTCCACAGGCAGCTTTTTTCCATTCAGGCAGCAGTGGAGGGAAAACCCTGGGAATCGAGCCACATTGGCCCAAATTTAACGCTCTCTCCTTTTTGCACCTTTTACCTGGCTGGAACAAAACACATCAGTGGAAATGTTGCAGCTTACTGACCAGAAACAATTTTGTGGTTACATTTAGCCACGAGCAATACATGGAGCCAAATATGAGGTGCTTGTTTGAAAGGTGCTGAGGTGCTTGTATGTGTTTTAAGGTCTGTATTTATGTAATTATTTCCAAAAAGTGTGGGTAGACAGATGTCCAGAGATTCTGAACTTTTGATCATATCACGTGATATTTCACAGCAGATGGACCGGACAGTTGGTCGTAGCGATTAAACAATGAAGTTACACGATTTCCTGTTAGCTTGGAGTGCTGCTGCGTCTTTGTTATGATTTCCGAGTCCACACCTGTGATTTTTATTCTGTGGACTCTCCGCTCTAGTTGCTGCAGCAAGCAACCGATTTAGTCTATAAGCTCCGATAAACCCTCCAAAAATCCTTGCCCAGAAACTAGCTGGGGCAAAGTTCCTAAGGTGGCCAGACACACAACTCTGTGCAACTGTGTCCACGTTTACTGCTTAAAAAAGTGTCCAGAAAATGGAAATAGCTCTAAAAACTAAGAAAGATTATCATCCGATCAGCTACTAATGGGGCTTTTCCACTATACAGTTCCAGCACAACTCGACTCTACTCAGTTTGTTATCGTTTTCCATTACAATAGTACCTCCTCATCATAGCTCCGCTGCATGAAACTGCTGTGATGTCAAACAAACTAGTGACTTGTAAAGCAGTTCTTTTCATTGTACTGAATCATTTGCAGGTATTAAAAAAGCACCAGGTACCAGGTGCTATCACTAATGGAAAAGCAAAAAAAAAGTTGTGCCGTGTCGAGTCATTGTGGAACTGTTGTGGAAAAGCACCTTATGTCATAATTATGTTATTATAGCAAACAGGAAAATTGTCTTAAATTGTCTAAAACTGGTCTGGAACTTGGTTAAACATTCAAGTATTTCATTGGGTTGTAGGGTAAGTTGTTTCTTAGAATAATCCACAGAAAAAGAAAGTCATGTAACAACTTAAACTTTTACAACTCTGTTGTTAAAAGAACACTATGAAAGAAAAGAGACAAGAGTATTTCAGACATGCTATAAATTTTAATAGACATATTGATATTTCTGAAGAGAAACAAAGTTATCCCTAGTTTTATTTACAGGAATAAAAAAAATTGTCACATACAGTACAATGTAAAACAACATTGAGAACTTAAATAATTATTTTATTTGTGTAACTACTTAAATAATGAAAATGGTTATTCTATTCACACCACGCCGTCTCAGCAGCTACAATGCAACTTTCACATTAAGTGCTAAAAAAAAATTATAATTTTTCCATTTTACAGCATGAATTCCATTTTGACTCATTTAGTCAAGGTAGAGTATTTTTATTTCAGCAATCACAAGTGAGGATAATGAATGGACAATAAAGTTTAAAAACATTTATCAGGTACTTGGTAACTTTCAAAATAAAAGCTGGGGGGTTTAAAAAATAAAAACATGTATCTTCAAAACCATTAAATACGATAACTGATGTTTCGGGAAGATTTACTTTATTAATTTTTTGAAAAGATTGCATGTTATATTTTCAAAATTGGCATGCATTTATATATGCAGCATATTAATGACTGTGTGTAATACATTAGCACATTAATGTGGGTCCAGACAAATCCCACTCTGTGTTTCACTGTTTTCTCTTAAGTTTAGCATTCGATCTTAAGATTTTTTTTTTTTTTACTTCAAGCTCATCTCCGTGAGACAGACCCTCGGGTAAATTTAAAATCTGCTCTCAACAGATAAGATCTGCGTCTGACTGTGAGCTTACCTCCACAGCAAAGCGGTGGCCCGAGAGAATCTTTGATCGTTTCACAACAGAGACACATTTCTGACAGTGGCAATGAAACCATGTGTCAGGAAAAAAAATAATAAAATAAAAAAAATGATGGACTCAGCCAACTGCTCCGAATAACTATGCAGGCAGAGACATGCATCGCGTTTTCATTGGAGTTAAAAAAAAAAAAAAAAAAAGGTAGGAAGATTTTTATCCTCACGTGTCTTTCTCGAAAGCTGCA
Source organism: Microchirus variegatus (assembly GCF_963457635.1). Lineage (NCBI taxonomy): Eukaryota > Metazoa > Chordata > Actinopteri > Pleuronectiformes > Soleidae > Microchirus > Microchirus variegatus. Next base: position 10,834,925 of record NC_139824.1, read on the forward strand.
TATGTATAAGTACAACATGAAATGACATGAACTGACAAGCTTAGTTTAAAACTGCTTTCTATAAACACCATTCTCACCCATATATTATTACGCTTAAAAAAAATAAACCCTCCTCTATGATAACAATA